>NW_027555514.1:65583319-66183319 GCF_003287225.1 Phascolarctos cinereus
TTTCCTTCAAAGGAAGACAGTACTTTCTTATTAAAGTTTCAAGGTCTGAAGGCACTTTTGGTTTTCCATGACTGTTCTGGGAATCTCAATTGCTAATCAGGAGAAGCTGCATTCACATTCAACATAAAGATTCACATTCAACATAAAGATTACATACTTGTTTCAGACCCTGATGTAATCAATACTTTTTCTTGCATTGAAAAACAAGAGAGATATCAATCCTTTCCAGTTTCTGACCTCCAAGTTCCTCTCTGAAAACACTGGAGACTTTTAAAAACAATGCTAGAACCTGCACACTTAGTGAGATTAAAAAAAAGTTTTCATGATCATAGTGGTTATATGTGCCTTTGTTATTTATATCCAAGACTATCATAAAAAACCTCATGCTTCAGCTAGATAGTATAGAATTAATCAACTATATCCATAAGTACTTAAGCTGCCAGGGTACAGCAATGTACTTATTGCTTACAGGTGTCACTGGCTCTATTCAGTAAAGACGTATATTTTGAAATACTGAATGATAGCTTAAGTGTCCCAGACTGCTATTTAAAGGAAGCCTACAATGAACAACTTTGTAAACTGAAAGTAAGGGAAATAGATTGGGGTGGGTGGGTTGGGAAGGGTAAGTTTTGAAATATCTGATAAGCTTCAAAGATGGTGAGTCTTTGAGACATTTAATAAGCCACTTCTCATGAGAGAGGAGTAGCAGTAGTAGTAGTAGTAGTAGTAGTAGTAGTAGTAGTAGTAGTAGTAGTAGTAGTAGTAGTAATAGAAGCAGCAGCAATAGTAGTAGTAACAAAAATAGTAGCAGTAGTACCTCTATCTCTACTAACATTCTGAGGGAACTATAAGCTAAACTGAAGTTTAATCTATGGAATGAGACTACCTAACATACCAATATGGCTAAAGCTCTGTATTTATCTCCCTTAAATCTACCAGAGAGTTTCCAGGAACAATCTCAAAACAGGTTGTTGGCTTGAAACTGTTCTTCAATGCTTGTCATATACCTCTCAATTATTTCTCACCTTAAATTTTAACTCTTAGAATATGCTTCAAGACCCACTATCAATTCTTCCCTTCCCCCCTCAATTATTTTCTTTATATAAACAATGCCTCAGATACAGGCTAACCTATATATCTCTGGTACATGTTTTGTTTGCTCTCATCTCTAAGCTTGTACACTTATTACTCCTGTAAACTGGGAAAGCTTTTCTTCTAGCCCTTTGACCACCTCTTCTTCAAAACTCTTCTAATGAATCACCTCCTCTGTGAAGCTTTCCCAAACAAACTTCACCTGGATCCAATCCTGCCAGCATTCCTTCCCATCAGCACTTACTACCAGAAGTTCCTTCGATTTACACTTGGTTTCTTTGTTAAGTGTTGGATTCATTTTATATAAGTTGGATTTAGCCTCTCTCCTTCCCTATACCACATCCACTAGATGGTAACAGACTCTTTTACATTTCTCCTTCCTTTCCCCCTTCCAGAGTGCTTCCTACTGTGCTGAGCATATAACAAATAGGGTGTTTTGACAAATAACAGACTTTTGAGCTTGAATTACTCAGGAACAAATGATAACACTTTTTACTATGGGGAAGGTGGGAATGTTTACCACGTATTTCAGTGGCAATAAATGGACCAATTAATGAGAATTAGGCAAGTGTGTGGTAATTTTAGGATGTAATCTTAAAAGAGTATATGTTGTCCCACCCAACCAAAAGGAAAAAAGCCAAGTGCCTACATACTCTTGTGAAACAGAGGATGTCCATTTTAAAACGGGTTCTAATTTCTTAAGCACGTGTCTTTTTTGAGATGGACTCTTTTCTAAAACCAAAGATGGTTTTGAAAGGGTGTGTACTTCTTCTTTTTCAGTTACAGAGGTAGATTTCTTCTTTCCTTTTTTTTTGTCTCCAAAAAATGAATGTTGCTGTTTCAAAAAGAAATGAAAATGTGTTTAGTTATATTTAGTTGAATATTCATATATGCATGAAATTACATAAATTAATACTTCTGAAATGTCTGTAAAGCTGAATTGCTTTTATCTTGAAAGAAAAAAACAGGTTAAAAGGGTATCCATTAACTGAGTAATAGCTGAACAAATGATGGTATATAAATGTAATGGAATACTATTGTGCTATTTAGAAATGATGAGATAGTGTCAGAGAAACCTGTGAAGATTTGTATGAACTGATGCAGAGTAAAGTGGGGAGAATAAGTTACACTTTAACAATAACACTGTAAAAAGAACAATTTTGAAAGACTTACAAACTCTGATCATTGCAATGACCAACCATTACTCGAGAGAATCAGTGATGACAAATGCTACTCACCTCCAGACAAGGAGATAGACTAAATATATAGAATGAGAAACACATGTTTAGATACGATCAATGTATGTATGTTTTGCTTGACTATGCATATTTGTTGTAAAAGAATTTTTTTCTTATTTTTTTTCTGCTGAGAGAGTGAGATTGGTGGAAGAAAATGAAATACTTGACAATTTTTTTAAAGAAAAAGAAAAAACAAAAACAAAAAAAAGAAGAGACACTGGTAACAAAATAAGAAATTAAGAAATCCCAATGAAAGGTTATATAGATGTGTTAGACTATCTTAGTATATAAAATTTTACAATATCGATTATAGAAGGCTTAATGATTCTCTTAGCTTTCACTGAAGCTAAACGACCTATTGAATGTGCCTATATTTAATTTAATGCCTATATTTGTATAATTGGAATTATACGGGTTTAAGAAGTTACATTTGATATTAAGAATACAGTTTTTAAATTACCTTATTTATGTCAACTGACTACTACTTGCAAACTTTATGCAGTGGTCACAATGGCAATTAATAGAAAAGTAGGAAAGGTTCTATATAAAATCAATATATGAGAGGCATAAAATTTTACTAACTTATGCTCCAAATGTTGATGGGAGTAGAGGGGAAGAAAAAGTCCTTTTGTGAGTAAGTTTGGAGTTGAAAGTGAAAATTACTGGTAACTTTCATCCAACTGGTAACAGGTAACTGGTAACAAGTAATTTTTAAAAAACTTATATACAATACAGAAGATAGAGCTAGTCTCAGGAAATATCTAGGTTCAAGTCTTCATTCTCTTTATTTAATGTTTTATTTTTTCCCAATTACATGTAAAAACAATTTTTAACATCTGTCTTTCAAATTTTTGAGTTCTAAATTCTCTTCCTCCCTCCCATCCCCCCATTGAGAACATAAGCAATTTGATATATGTTATACATGTGCAGTCATGCAAAATATATTTCCATATTAGTCATGTTGTAAAAGGAAACACAGATGAAAGAGGAAAAAAAAGTTCTTAAAAGTAGGCTTCACTCTGCATTCAGACTCCATTAAGTTCTTTCTCTGGAGATAAGACAGTACCTTTCATCATAAGTTCTTCAAATTGTCTTAGATCATCGTATTGCTGAGAATAGCTAAGCCATTCACAGCTCATCATACAATATTGCTATTATTAGGTACAATGTTCTCCTGGTTTTCATTAAGTCTTTACAGGTTTTTCTGAGAGCATCCTGCTTGTCATTTCTTAGTACAATAGTATTCCATCACAATCATATACCAAAATTTGTTCAGCCATTCCCCAACTGATGGGCATCCCCTCAATTTCCAAATCTTTGCCACCACAAAAAGAGCTGTTATAAATATTTTTTTCACATATAGGTCCTTTTCCTTTTTGTTTTTATCTCTTTGGGATACAGATCTAGTACTGGAATTGCTGGGTCAAAGGGTAGGCACAGTTTTATAGCCCTTTGGGCATAGTTCCAAATTGCTCTTCAGAATGGTTGAATCAGTTCACAACTCTACCAACTGTGCATTAATGTCTCAATTTTCCAACATCTCTTCCAACTTTTGTTATTTTCCTTTTCTGTCATACTAGCCAATCTGATAGGTATAAGGTAGTACCTCAGAGTTCTTTTAATTTGCATTTCTCTAATCAATAGCGATTTAGAGCATTTTTTCATGACTATAGATAGCTTTGATTAATTTTTTTGAAAACTGCCTATTCATATCTTTTGATCATTTATCAATTGAAGAATGACTTGCATTTTCATAAACTTTGCTCAGTTCTCTACATATTTGATAAATGAGGTCTTTATCAGAGAAACTTTCTGTAAAAAAATTTTTCACAGTTACTATTGTTAACTGTATGTCCCTTCCTCCCACTTCCCCCACTTATCATACTCTCTCCTTTCACCCTTTTCAAGAGTTTTACTTCTGACTACCACCTCTTTCAACCTGCCCTCCTTTCTATCAGTATCCCCTCTTTCTGTTATTCCCTTCCTTTCCTGTAGGGTAAGATAGATTTCTATACTAAAATGAGTGTGTATGTTAGCCCCTCCGAGCCAATGACAAGCCTTCCTCACCACTTCCCCCAGCTTCCCTTCCACTGTAAAAGCTTTTTCTCGCCTCTTTTCTGTGAGATAATTTACCCCATTCTAACTCTCCCTCTCCCCTTCTCCCGGGGGCATTCCTCTTTCTCACCCATTAATTTTATTTTTTTAGATCACTCCATCATATTCAACTCACATCCATGCCCTCTGTCTCTGTATACTCCTACTTTTAACTGCCCTCATAGTGAGAAAATTCTTAGGAGTCACAAATATCATCTTCCCATGTAGGAATGTAAGCAGTTTAATCTTATTGAATCCCTTATGATTTCCCTTCCATGTTTACCTTTTTATGCTTCTCCTGAGTCTTACATTTGAATGTCAAATTTTCTATGCAGCTCTGGTTTTTTCATCAGGAATACTTGAAAATCCTCTATTTGTTGAATATTCATTTATCCCCTGAAGAAATATACTCAGTTCTGCTGGGTAGATTATTCTTGGTTGTAATCCTAGCTCCTTTGGCCTCTAGAATATCACATTCCAAGCCCTTCAATCCTTTAATGTAGAAGCTGTTAAATCCTGTGTAATCCTTACTATGGCTCCACAATATTTGAATTGTTTCTTTCTGGCTTTTAATTTTTTCTTCTTGATTTGTGAGCTCTGGAATTTGGTTATGATATTCCAGGGAGTTTTCATTTTGGGAACTCTTTCAGGAGGTTATTGATGGATTCTTGAAATTTCTATTTTGCCCTCTGGTTCTAGAATATCAGGGAAATTTTTCATAACTTCTTGAAAGATGATGTCTCTAGGCTCTTTTTTGATCACAGCTTTCAAGTTCTTAAAATATCTCTTCTCAATCTATTTTCTAGGTCAGTTGTTTTTCCAATGAGACATTTCATATTTTTTTCACATTTTGATTTTTTTCTTTTTGCTTCTTGATGTCTCAAGAAGTCATTAGCTTCCATTTGCCCAATTCTTATTTTTAAGGAATTATTTTCTTCATTGAGCTTTATACCTCCTTTTCCATTTGGCCAATTCTTCTTTTTAAAGAGTTCTTTTCTTCAGTGACTTGTACATCTTTTTCCATGTGGCCAATTCTATTTTAAGATGTTCTTCTCTTCACTGGACTTTTGTGCCTCTTTTAATAGCCTATTCTGTTTTTTAGGATATTTTCTTCAGCCTATTTTGTGCCTCCTTACCCAAGCTTTTGACTCTTTTCATGATTTTCTGGCATCATTCTCATTTCTTTTCCCAATTTTTCCTCTACTTTTCGTATTTGATTTTTAGAATCTTTTTTTTGACAGGAATTATTTTTGGGCCTGAGACCAATTCACATTTTTATTTGAGGCTTTGGACATAGGAGTTTTCACTTTGTTGTCTTCTTCCGAGTTTGTGTTTTGATCTTCCCTGTCACCCTAGTAACTTTCTATGGTCAGGATTTTTTTTTATTATCTGTCCATTTTTCCAGCCCTTTTCTTAACTTTTAACTTTAAAGTTGGGCTCTGATCCCTAAGGTAGAGGGGCAACTGTCCCAAGCTTCAGGATTTTTATACAGTTAGTTCTGGGGGGATCTGTAAGTTTTCAGTACTTCTAAGGTGGTATGATCTAAGCAGAGGTGTATTCACTACTCTCCTGGCTTGTTTCCTGGTCTGTGAGTGACCGTAGGCACTCTTTTCTGCGTTGGAACCATGACCAGAGTCACCACTCCCCTGGGGCCACAAGTGCTTGTGCTATTCTTTACCCTGATACTGTGACCCAGGACAGTGACCCAGATCTGAGTATGAGCAATGCAACAGAGTACTGCACCCAGTACCAGCAATGGTACCACTGTCTTCTCCTTCTAACCTGTTGTCCAACCCCCTTATCATCTGTGGGCAGTCACTGCCACTGCTGATTCAGTCGCTCCCAAGGCCTGCTCCTGGTTTGCTGTTGCAGCCTTCACTCCACTCTCACCCTGGTGAGACAGACCTTTCCCAATGACCTTCTAAGCTGTTGGGCTAGAAAATTATTTCACCCTATCCTTTTGTGGATTCTGTCACTCCAGAATTTGTTTTGAGGCATTATTTAAAATTATTTGGAGGGGAACTTGAGAGAATCCAGCTGAGTCTTTTCTCTTTTTTAATTTTATTAATTTATTTTGATCTATCAATAATCATTTGCATATGCTTTTGAGTTTAAAATTTTTCTCCCCCTTCCTCCCCACCACCCTTCCCAAGACAGCGCACAATCTGATATAGGCTATACATTTACATTCCTATTAAACACATTTTCACATCAGTGGTGTTGTAAGTAAAAATTAAAACCAATAGGAGGAACCATCAGAAAGAGGAAACAAAACTCAACAGAAGAGAAAAAAAATAGCAATATTTCTTTGGATGTGGATAGCATTTTCCATCACGAGGCCTCTAAAGACATCTTAGATCCTTGTATTGCTGGGAAGGGTTAAGTTTATCAATATTAGTCATCACACAACGTGGCTGTTATTGTGTACAACGTTCTCTTGGTCCTGCTCATTTCACTCAGCATCAGACCATATAAGTCTTTCCAGGTTTTTCTGAAGTCAGCCTGTTCATCATTTCTTATAGCACAATAGTATTCCATTACATTCATATACCACAACTTGCTCATCCATTCCCCCAGTTGATGGGCATCCTCTCAATTTCCAATTCTTTTCCACCACAAAAAGAGCTGCTATGAATATTTTTGTACATGTGAGTCCTTTTCCCATTTGTATGATCTCTTTGGGATATAGCCCTAGAAGTGCTATTGCTGGGTCAAAGGGTATGCACATTTTTATAGCACTTTGGGCATAGTTCCAAATTGTTCTCCAAAATGGTTGAATCATTTCACAACTCTACCAACAATGTATTAGTGTCCCAATTTTCCTACATCTTCTCCAACATTTATCATTTTCCTTTTTTTGTCATGTTGGCCAATCTGATAGGTCAGCTGAGTCTTTTGTCTGCCATCTTGGCTCCACCCTTCCTGAGTTCAAGTCTTGCCTCACATAGACTTCCTCTGTGGGAAGCTGGACATGATATACCCTTCTCAATGTTTCAGGCAATCTTCTAACACTAGAAATTACAGATAAGCTCCATGAGGGCAAGGACTATCTTTTTTCTTCTTTCTGTATCCCCAGAGCTTCGCACAATGTCTGGCATATAATAAGCAATCAATGCTTAATGAATAAAAGAATCTACATTGGTTGACAGTTTTCTCACTAGGAGTTCCATAAACCAATGAAATTGCAGGATTGGACCTCCACCCAAAAAATGTTTAATTGCCAGTCTATCTAGAAGCTTCAACAAAAGCACCCAATGGAATGATCTTACCACTGTATATTGAGTAACACTGCTACCCACATGACAGCCATCTTTTCTCAGCTCAAATCATGAGGCAGCCAAGGAGAATAAAAAGCCAGGAAGGCCAGAGCAGGAGTGTTGGTTTCCTGTCCATGAAGGGAAACATAGCTTCCAAAAGGAATCAGTCTCCAAGGTCCATTTATACAGGTAAGTGAGCCGAAGAAATACAGGGTCTTGTTCATGGTACAAGCCTATTAGTACTACAACGTGCTGAAAGCACAGGAAAGATCTCAGACATAAAAAGAAAGTCAAAGTGTATAATCCAAAATGATATTATACCAAGATGAGACGGCTCATCAGAAGGTCCCCACCTGTGCAACGGAGCTGGTTTTTCTTTAATTGTTATGTCAATGACACTTTCCTCTTAATCAGGGGAGTGCTGGAGCCAGCTTGAACCCAGTGGACTGAGAGCCAATTGTTAAATTTTCAATATGAACATTTATACATTGGAAAACAACAAATGCTACAAATTGTCTTGATTTATTATTTTGTTGTTGGCTAGATTTAAGTAAGTGTTTGTAATTCAGACTAAACTTAAAAGTACGTCAGGAGTACATGTTTTTCCCTGAGAGAGATGGTTGTTAAACTATTTACCAGCACATCTCTGCCTGTGTGCTTGACACATAAAAAATAATTTTTTGACAATTAAAGCTAAACCAAAATAGAATAAGGTTCCTTATAGGCAGTGGATTCCCTATAATCAAAAGGGTTCAAACATTTATCCCTCCAGAATAAAATCAATAAAGTTGTAGTGAGAATTCCTATATGAAGTGGGGAGCTGGATCACGGGTGGGGATACTGTGGCCTTGAAGCCATAGGTGGCCCTCTAGGTCCTCATGACCTAGACTGAAACCTTTGACTGAACCCAAACTTCACAGAACAAATCCCCTTAATAAAAGAATTTGTTCTGTAAAACTTGGACTCAGTGAAAAGGCCACACCCAAGGACCTAGAAGGCCACATGTGGCCTCAAGGCCGCAGATTCTCCACCCCTGGATTAGATTAATTGTAAAGTTTCTTCCAACTCTGTGACTGAAAATTCCTGTAACATTCCTGCAACCTTCTCTTGTATTTTCTTAGGGAGCCATTAAGCAGTGCTGTCAAATTTGCTACCACTGAAACACTATGGAATAGTAAGACATGCATTCTGCTTAAGGCTGGATTACTTCCTCCTGGAAGATAATTCCTACAATTCTGATATCTGTCATGTCAGCTCCCACAGCCTTGGCCTATGAGGCTGACCTCAGCTTGAGGGATATTAACCGCTTCTTTAGAGAGGGAACCACAGACTTTCACATGCATATTTGGTTTTAAATAAAAATATAAATATGTAACCAAGCATAAATTATTCATATTTGACTACTGAGAGCAGGCATGGGGCCAAAGTTTTTTTTTTTTAGTGGGGCAGCTAGGTGGTATAGTAGATGGAGCACCAATCAAGAAAACTTACATTCAAATCAGACATTTACTGGCTGCATGACCATGGGCAAGTCAATAATTCTCTCAGTTTCACGTCCTTGTTTATAAAACGGAGGTAACAGGACTTCCAGTGCCAAGATGGCAGAGTGAGGAAGGAACCCTCTGAAGCCCTCCCACATTCCCCTCCAAACAACTAGAAAACCACCTCAGAATTGGTCTAGGAGGAGGGAAGCAGCTTACCAGCCCAGCAGAAAAGGTCTGTTTCTTTGGAGTCATGGGGGAGCAAGGTCCAGGAGCAGCAGCAGCAGCCAGCCTCATAGCAGGGCTGCAAGCCTGGGGCAATCCACCAGTGAGGCCCCACCTTTCTGAAAACTGGCAGCCGCCTAGGCACGTGAGTAGTCTGTGTAGCACAGCAGTGACCCCACCACAGTGACCTCACCCCTAACACAAGCCACCAGCCAGGCCTTGACCCTTTGCTGACCATTAGTAAAGTCCCTCTCCACGGCTGGCCAATAATGAGACTCCACCCCTGAGGCCTACTAACAGAGAAACTCTGTTTCCACAGCAACCCAGCAGCAGGGCCCCACTCCGAGAGCAGGCCAGCAGCTAAACCCCACACCAAGGGGAGGCCAACAGGGAGGCCTTCCCTTGTAACCCCCCCAGGACAAGCCAGAAGGGAAGCCTACTTTTCAGAAAAAGCAAGGAGCTAAGCGCTGAAGGCCAGTGAAAACCAGCAGTAAGACCCAGAGTCTCAGCACAAAAAGCCTGGGACAGTACAACATGAGAGCCTAATTCTCACATAAAAACACCAAGTCACCCCCCCCAAAAAAAGGCAGAAAATGAGCAAGAAAACAAAAAAGAGCTTGATTATAGAAAGTTACTATGGTGACAGGGAGGATCAAGGCATAAACTTAGAAGTGTCAAAATGGCTACCTGTGAAGCCTCAAAGAAAAATGTAATTTGGTCTCACGCCCAAAAATGAATTTCTGGAAGAGATTAAAAAGGATTTTAAAAAGCAAATTAGAGAAGTAGAAGAAAAACTGGGAAAAGAAATGAGAGTAATGCAAGAGAATCATTGGAAAAGAGTTAACAGCATGGAAAAAGATAACATAAAAATTTACTGAGGAAAACAGCTCCCTAAAAAAATAGAATTAAAATTTTTAATAGAATTGGCCAAAGGGAAAAGGAAGTACAAAAGCTCATTGAAGAAAATAATTTCTTAAAAATTATAACTGAGCAAGTGAAAACTAATGACTCTAGGAGACATCAAGATACAATAAAACAAAATCAAAAAAGTAAAAAAATAGAAGAAAATGTGAAAATCCTCATCAGAAAAATAACTGACCTAGAAATAGATTGAGAAGAAATAGTTTACGAATTACTGGACTACCTGAAAGCCATAATAAAAAAAAAATCCTGGACAATATCTTTTAAGAAATTATCAAAGAAAACTGCCTTGATATATTAGAACCAGAGAGAAAAATAGAAATTGAAAGAATCCACCAATCACTGCCAGAAATAGATCCCAAAATGAAAACTCCCAGGAATATCAGCCAAACTCCAAGCTCATAGATCGAAGAGAAAGTATTTCAAGCAGCCAAAAAGAAACAATTCAACTATCATGGAGCTATAGTCAGGATTATACAGGATTTGGCAGCTTCCACATTAAAGAACCTGAAATATGACATACCAGAAGGCAAAGGCATTAGGAATTTCAACCAAGAATCACCTACCCAACAAAACTGAATATAATCTTTCACAAAAAATAGACATTTAATGAAATAGAGGACTTTCAAGCATTTCTAATTAAAAGACCAGAGCTGAATAAAAAATTTGACCTCCAAATACAAGACTCAAGGGAAACATAAAAAGTAAAAAAGAAATAAGAAAGAGAAAACATAAGAAATTCAATAAGTTTAAACTGTTTATATTTCTATATGGCAAGATAATATTTGTAACTCTTGACAACTTTATTACTATAAGAGCAATTAAAAGGAGTATATGTAGACGGAGGGTATGGATATAAGATGACTTTGATGGGATAATACCCCCCCAAAAAATAAAAGAGTAAGAAAGAAAATTGCACTGGAAGGAGGAGGGGGTGAATGGGGTAAATTATCCCACCTAAAAGAGGCATGAAAGAGCTATTATAATGGAGGGGAAGATAGCAGGAGGTGCGCAAGGCTTGAACCTTACTCTCCCAAATGCTGGCTCAAAGACAGAATAACAAACTACAGAGGTAAAAAGGGAGTGAGATAATAGAAGGGGGAGAGGGAACTGACAAAAGGGAGGGTATATTGAGGAAGGCAATGATCAAAAGTAAAAAAAAACCCACCTGTGAGGAGGGAAAGGAGGGGTGACACAGAGGGGGAGATAAACAAATGAAAAATGGCATGGAGGGAAATATACAATTAGTTATAACTATAAATATGAATGGGATGAACTCAGCAATAAAACAGAAGCAAATAGTAGAATGGATTAAAACCCAGAATCCTATAATATATTGTTTACAAGAAGCATATCTGAAGCAGAAAGATACATACAGGGTAAAGATAAGGGCCTGGAGCAGAATCTATTATGTTTCATCTGAAGGAAAAAAAGCAGGGGTAGCAATCATGATCTCAGACAAAGCAAAAGCAAAACCAGATCTAATTAAAAGAGATAAAGAAGGAAACTATATCTTGTTGAGAGGTACCATAGAAAACAAAGTCATATCAATACTACACATGCACCAAATAGTATAGCATCTAAATTTTTGAAGGATAAATCAAATGAGTTACAGAAGGAAATAGATAATAAAACTATACCAGTGGGCGACCTCAACTTTCCCCTCTCAGAACTGCATAAATCTAACCAAAAAATATTTAAGGTAGTGAATAAAATTCTGGAAAAGTTAGATATGATAAATCTCTGGGGAAAACTGAATGGAAATAGACAGGAATATACCTTTTTCTCAGCAGTACATGGCACCTAATACAAAAACTGACCCATGAATTAGGACATGAAAACCTTACAACCAAATACAGAAAAGTAGGAATACTAAACACATCCTTTTCAGATCTATTGCTATAAAAATTACATTTAATAATGGATAATGGAAAGAGATTAAAAATTAATCAACAATTAAATAAATTAATCCTAAAAAAAAGTGTGGGTCAAAGGATAACTCACAGAAATAATCAATAATTTCATTAAAGAAAATGACAACAATGAGACAGCATACCAAAATTTATGGGATGCAGCCAAAGCAGTACTTAGAAGAAAATTTACATCTCTAATTACTTACATCAATAAAATAGAAAAAGCAGATCAATGCATTGGTCATGGAACTAAAAAAACTAGAAAAAGAACAAATTAAAAATCCTCAGTTAATCATCAAACTGGAAATCCTGAAAATCAAATAAGAGATTAATAAAATTAAAAGAAAACCACAGAATAATAAATAAAACTAGAAGTTGGCTTTGTGGGAAAAAAATTAAATAGATAAACTATTGGTTAATTTGATTAAAAAAAGGAAAGAAGAAAATCAAATGACTAGTATTAAAAATGAAAGGGGTAAACTCACCACCAATGAGGAGGAAATTAAGACAATTGTTAGGAGTTATTTTGCCCAAATATATGCCAATAAATTTGACAATGATGATACCCAAACCAGGAAGAGCCAAAACAGAGAAAAAAGTTTTATAGACCAATTTCCCTAATGAATATTGATGCAAAAATTTATATAAAATAATGGCAAAGAGATTACAACAATATATCAAAAAGATCATACACTATGACTATGACCAGGTGGGATTTATACCAGAAATGCAGGGTTGGTTCAATATTAGGAAAACTATCAGCATAATTGACCATATCAACAACAAAGCCAACATAAATCATAAAATTATCTCAACAGATGCAGAAAAAGCCTTTGGCAAAATATAGCACCCACTCCTATTAAAAACACTAGAAAGCATATGAATAAATAAAAAGATAAATAATATTTATCTACAACTGTCAGCAAGCATTATCTGTAATGGGGGTAAGCCTTCCAAATACAATTGGGGTGAAGCAAGGGTGTCCATTATCACCTCTATTATCTAACATCATACTAGAAATGTTAACTATAACAATAAGAGAAGAAAAAGAAATTAAAATAATTAAATAGGCAATGAGGCAACAAAACTATCACTCTGCAGATGATATGATGTTATACTTAGAAGATCTTAGAAAATTAACTAAAAAACTACTTTGAAATCATTAACTTTAGCAAAGTTGCAGTATATAAAATAAACTCACATAAATCATCAACATCTCTATATATTACCAACAAAGTCCAGCAGCAAGAGACAGAGAAATTACATTCTTAAAAATTGTAGACAGTATAAAGTACTTGGGAGTCTACCTGCCAAGACAAACCCAAGAACTATATGAACACAACTATAAGACACTTTTCACATAAAGTCAGATCTAAACAATTGAAAAAATATTAATTGCTCATGAGTAGGCCAGGCCAAAATAATAAAAATGACAACTCTGCCTAAGTTAATCTATTTATTCAGTACCATACCAATCACACTATACAAAAAATTATTTTACAGAGCTGGAAAAAACAATAACAAAATTTATCTGAGAGAACAGAAGTTCAAGGATATCAAGAGAATCAATGAAATAAAATGTGAAAGAAGGTGATCTAGCCATAGCAAACCCCAAATTGTATTCTAAGGCAGTAATTCTCAAAAGACTCTGGTAGTGGCTAGGAAATAAAATGGTGGATCAGTGGAATAGATTAGGTACAAATTACTTTATTACTATAAAGTGTATATGTGTGTGTGTGTGTGTGTGTGTGTGTGTGTGTGTGGTCATATATATATACTATCTGACCACAATAAGCTAGTATATGATAAACGCAAAGAACCAAGCTTTTAGAACAAAAACTCATTATTTGACAAAAACTTCTGGGAAAACTGGAAAACAGTATGGAAAAAAACTAGTTACAGACCAACATGTCATACTGTATACCAAGATAAGGTCAAAATGGGTACATGATTTCTATCAAAAGGGTGATACCATGAGCAAATTAAGAAAGCATGGAATAGTTTATCTGTCAGATTTATGAATAATGGAAGAATTTAGGACCAAAGATTTGGAGAGCATTAAAAAATGTAAAATAGATTATTTTGATTATATAAAATTTAAAAGTTTTTACACAAAACCAATGCAACCAAAATTATAAGAAAAGCAAAAACTAGGAAAAATTTTTTGCAATAAGTATCTCTGATATAGGCCTCATTTCTCAAATATACAGAGAACTGAGTCATTTTCCAATTGATAAATGGTCAAATGATATGAAGAGGCAGTTTTCAGACAAAGAAATCGATGCTATCTATAGAGCTATGAAAAAATGCTCTAAATCTGTATTGATCAGAGAAATTCACATTAAAATAACTTTGGGGTACCATCTCACACATGTCAGAGGGGCTAATATGGCAAAAAAGGAAAATGTTGGATAGTAGAGGGGATGTAGGAAAACTGGGACACTAATGTACTATTGGTGGAGTTGTAAACTGATCCAACATTTCTGAAGAGCCATTTGGAACTATGCCCAAGGAGCTATAAATTGTGCATACCCTTTGATCCAGCAATACCACTGCTACATTTAAGTCTATACCCCAAAGACATTCAAAAAGAAGAAACAGGACCTATATATGAAAAAAAATTTATAGCAGCTCTTTTTCACAGTGGCTAAGAATTGGAAATCAAAGGGACACCCATCAATTGCGGAATAGCTAAACAAAGTGTGGTACATTATTATAATGGAATATTGTTGTGTTCTCAGAAATGGCAAGCAGAATGCTTTCAGAAAAACCTAGAAAGACTTACATGAATTAATGCACAGTGAAGTGACCAGAACCAGGAGAACATTGTATACAGTAACAGCAATATTGTTAGATGAAGAACTGTGAATAACTTAGCTATTCTCAGCAATCCAATGATCCAAGACAATTCCAAAGAATTAATGATGAAGCATACTATCCACCTCCACAGAAAAAACTGGTATTGAATGAATATACACTGAAGCGTGCTATTTTTCATTTTCTTTCTTTCATTTTTTTCCTTTTATTCAAGTCTTCTTGTACAAAATGACTAATATGGAAACATTTTACATAGTTGAAAAACAAAACAAAATAAAATGGAGATAATAATAATATCTGCTTTTGGGGAGGCAGTTAGGTATCACAATGAACCTTGAGTCAGGAAGAATTAAGAATTAAGTTCAGATCTGTACTCACTTATTAGCTGTATGACCCTGAGCAAGACACTTTACCTCTGTCTACCTCAGTTTCCTCAACTGTAAAATAAGGACAGAAAAAGCACCTATCTCACAGGGTTGTTATGAGGATCAAATGAGATAATCTTTGTAAAGCACTTAGCATGGTGCCTGGCACATAGTAGGAACATTATAAATGTTCCTTTCTCTTCCCCCACTCCCTCTGTCTCACAGGGTTGTTGTGAAGACCAAATAAAACATTATATGTAGATATATAGATATACACATATATAGATTATATATAAAATATATACATATATGTTATATATGTGTGCATATCATTTTGCAAATCTTAAAATGCTATATTAACTGTGGCTATTATTGTGAAAGGAACAAGCCAGATACCAACATTCTCAAATTTCTCTGATCTGGCTATGAGCCAGAGAGATCTTTTGAGAGACGCTTAAAAATTGTACCAGGGTCCCTTGGGTCAGGGGCCAGAACCCAAATGACCTATAGTTTATACTTATATCCTGGAGTCTTAACTATAAATAAACACGTAATACAGACATGAAAGGCAAACCGATAACTATAGAAATCAATTCAATATATTTCTTGACCAATCTACAGTTCAAATTCAGAATCAGTGTTCATTTTTTTTTTTGGCCTGCATAGTAGCAACACACGCCATGTCAACTGAAAGCATATGTTTCCACTGCTACTTTTAATCAAAAACAACTCTTTTTTTTTAGAAGGGAAGGTTTGTTTTTTGTTTCTTTTTGGTCATAAAAAACTAAAGTCATGAACTAAAATTGTTTCCATTTTTGAATGTCCTGAAAATGAAATTAAAAGTTTCTTTAAATGATATTTTTCATAATTAGTCCCATTATTCTTTAGAACATGTGATTGATTGTTCACGTTTAAGTAAAGAAAACTGGTCTCTCTATAAACCGACTAGGGATCAATTTGTCAAAGAGAGAAAAAATATAGGGAAAATATTTTTAAGAAAGAACAGAGCTATCAGATTTTTATATACATATACGTACCTTTACATATTACTCTACATGTACACATATATGTACACATGTGTGTTATTGTACACATGTATATGCATAAAAACTAGACTCATTATTCCACTGGATTGGGGAATTTCCATGTGATTCGGGTCAACAACTTTTCTGCAGCTTATAGTCTTAGAGAGTTGTCTAGGGCACTAACAGGCTAAGTGCCTTGCCCAGGTTAATATAGCTAGTGTGACAACAGTAGGGCTTAAGCCCAGATCTCCCTGACTTGGAGCATAGCTCTCTACTATGCCATGCTGCCTCTTCTAGGTGTGTGTGTATATATATGTGTGTATATATATGTGTGTGTATATATATATATATATATATATATATATATATTTCTGTATCCTGGAAACATGAGACCCCCTATCAGACATTTTTGTTGAAAAACACCTGAGGGTGGAATGCCATTGTGCTATAAGAAATGACAAGCAGGATGCTCTCAAAGCAACCGGGAAAGACGTACATAAACTGATGCAATGTGAAAAAAGCAGAACCAGGAGAATATTGTATATAGTAACAGCAACATTGTATGTGATCAACTGTGAATAACTTACCTATTCTGAGCAACACAGCGATCCAAGACAATTTACAAGGACTTATGATGAAAAATACCATCCATCTTCACAGAAAGAACAGAAAGAGTTTGAATGCACAATGAAGCATACTCTTTCTTTACTCTATTTTTCCTGGGGGTTTTTGTCTGCGTTTTCTTTCACAACATGACTGACACGGAAATCTGTTTTGCATTACTGCACATGTATAATCTATATCAAATTGCTTGCCTTCACAATGAGAGTGAGATAGGAGGGAGAAAGAGAATTTGGAGCTCAAAAAAGTGAAGGGAAAAAAAGAATGTCAAATTTGTTTTTATATGTAATTGGGGGAAAATATTTTTTTAAAAGCATGTGGGAGGGGGAAGGGAAATGTAGGGTCTTCAAGACAGATTGTGTCTATTTTCAAGGGCCAGCTTAGCTAACTACACAGTGTATCATCATCATCAGGCTGGCCATGTAATGATGTATCTTTGGCCATGGCAACCCCAAAACAAAACAAAATGCAAAATGGTGCTCAGTCTGATATAATCCTCTTCCACATTGGCATTCACAGTGCAATGAGTACTAAGAATCACACAGTTTACGGACTATTTACTAACATTACCAGCTATTGGTAATCTAAAGGTTAAGATCCATGTTCAGTGACCAATGAGTTGGAATGCTACAGGAAGAATTATATCATCTTGAGATGCTTCCGAGAATGATAGAAATGCAATTTCCTTGAGAGAAGGGACTGTGTCACTTTTGGTTTTGCATTTTAAGTGCCTGGCACATTATTGAGTTGATTAGTTGAAATGAAATCAAAGGACAAGAAGGAGTTGGAGCAAATTGGCAGGATGGCTTACATGTTCTCCTTGGACATATAAAGGAGCAGTCAGAGTCCTTTTTTTCATGTTTCCAAAGAAAAAAAAGAAAGATGTTGTGAGATATTTGGTTATGTTGGATTATACTGCTCAGGGAAAGCAAATGCAAAACACCACAATGAAAATAATAAGACCAACATCTGTTACAAAAGATGAAGAGGTAGGGAAGTTCTATGAAAAAACTCACTAAGGCCCTCAACAGTAGAGTAGCACATTATTTTAATGCTCAATGACTTCAATGCAAAGGTAAGCATTAGAGAAGACAGTAAAAAATGTTATAAAAGATGACTTGGGAGTAAGACATGAGATAGTTCAAAAGCTTGTAGACTACATAGAAGTCTCATGTATTTCTATCATGAATAATTTCTTCAAAAAGAGAAGCAAGAGGTAGAGAACAAGGCAAGAACCAATTAACATAAAAGATGAATTGAGTACAGTTAAGTAGATAGGAAATGACTGGCTATTTATGTAATCATAATTTAATAAAAAGCTCTCCCTGTATAGTCAGGCAATTGACTTGGGAGGGCATATATTACAGTCAATACCAAATTAGAAGAATCAAAATTATATATACTAAAATTGAAGCAACCTGACTTATTTAAACAAGCAGTTGATATCTAAATATAGAATATGCATAAAAGGAAAGACATCCATAGAAACTGTAACTATTTCATAAGGAAGTTTAACATAAATCAATCAACACAACAAGGAGACCAAAAGTACCTAGAAACTGTCTCATCCAGGGAAAAACTTGATCTCCTTGCCAAGCAGCAATTATGACAAGCCAAGAGCAACAATCATTTAGGATATAAACTCATTTTCAAAATCAAACAGAAGAGTTTGGCAGAAGATTCCGAGTACTATGTCTCATTAAATTCTGACAAACAGTGAGAGGAAAATAAGTTTACAGAAAGCTTGGCAAAATATTCAAACAAGCAAAATAATTCCCTGGGCACTCAAGGATAAAATTAGAAAGAGAACTATAGATGTAAAATGGAAAAGATCTGTAAAGATTTTTATAGCAACCTCACTGGCTATGCCCCAGGCCTGGAATTCTCTCCCTCTTCATTTCTGTCTCCTGGCTTCCCTGACTTCTTAAACATCCCAGATAAAATCACACCTCCCACAAGAGGTTTTTCCTTATCCCCATAATATCAGTGCTTTTCCTCTAAGATTACCTCCAAGTTATTTTGTCTACACTTTGTTTGTAGATAGTTGTTTGTATGTTGTCTTCCATCATTAGACTGTAAGCTCCCTGAGAGCAGGAATTGTTTTTTCTTTCACCACCACATTTGGACTCATCAGTTCCCTTTATGTTTCATGAGAAAGTGGAAAAGGGCCTAAGGGAAAAGAAGATGAGAAGAGCAGATGGATTGGATCCAGAATACACATAGGAGGGCCATGCAGAAGGCACAGTTTTGAAAGTGTTTAGGGATCAAATCTCAAAGTATCTAAAAGAAGAGAGGATATGAATGGCTTGGGAAAAAAAATCTTGAACTTTATCAAAAACACAGTGATTGAGAGGATATTAATAACTACCAGCCCATATGCCTATCTTGCTTATATCTATAAAATCTTTATTAGAATTTTCATATGCATTAAGGGAAATTTTGATGAAGTAATGAAAAGGGAACAACAGACTTTCACAGCACATCACATTTTATAATCACATAATTGACTGAAAGGTATAGAAAACTTAAGATCCCACTGGCTTGTTTGTTAACCACCAAAAAAAAAAATGTTCTGACTGAACAATAAAGCTGCCTTAAAGGGTCTTTTTCAATAAGATGTTTACCATGAATACGTCAAATGATACAATATTCTTTGAAAAACCTAATAAGAGCTATTACCACGTCAATGACCCTCCGACAATTAATATCAGCCAAGATGTGGTGTTTGCCAGTAGAGCACCAGATCTGGAGTAAGGAAGACCTGAGTCCTAATACAGCCTCAGACACTTTCTGTTTGCCTCAGTTTCCTCATCTATAAAATAAGCTGGAAAAGGAAATGGCAAACCACTCCAGTATCTTTGCCAAGAAAACCCCAAATAGGGTCACAAAGAGTTGGAGAGGACTGAAAAACTAAACAAAGGGTGAAAAATGCCTTGGAGGATATCCAAGCCACAGGCAAAATGAAAGAAGGCTTCTTTATAGATAATGAGGTCCTCCAGATGTTTCTAATTGCAGATGGTATTGTAATGATTGCATCTAGCCCCAGATTCCCCAAGAACTCTTATAAAAAAGTGAAATTCACAATCATTTGAAAGAGTCCCACTTATCCTTACAACCTAACTATCTACACAATGAATGGATGTGGAATGCTTGTCAAGACTATGATAAACATTTGAAAGAACAATGCAGAGCTGGCCCATCAACATAAAAATTTCAAATAGACTCTGAGCATAGATGTCACCCTAGGTCTGAAACTGAACAGGAAGAAAAAAGTAGGTCAGACTAACTTTGAAAAAAGTGTCCAAAGCTTTTAATAACCCTGAAATAAATAACCCCTGAAATAAAGGCTCCCCTTTCACAACATGAATATTCCACATCTATATCGATGTTTCACATCTATAAATCATGAAATAGCATGGTCTCCCAAAAATTCAAGTTGAAGGTTGACTGACCACAGGGCATCAGAGAAGTGCATAGTATGAGAAGGATGTATCACATTATCAATACTGAATTATATAAGAGGAGCAGCAGTGAATGGATGTTGTCAGAAGGAGGCATGATCAGAATGGAGATAAGCAAAAGCATTTTAAAATTTTTAAAAAGAAAAGAGATAAGCATGCGGATAGATTAAGGGATAATTCAACAACCTGAGTACCCTATTTATATTCACACAATGTCACAGAGGAAGGTCCCAGCACATTGGGTAGACCCTAATGGGAGGCTGTGGACATGCATCTCACAGAACAGCACAACCTGGACAAATTATGATATGCATCTCTGAGGGACTGCCCACCCTGAGGAGATCAAACATCTATCAAAGTATGAAAACTATTCTTTAATACAATCCAAGAAGCAAACAATACAATGACATTTTCAGAAACAAATAAGCAACTCTGTCAAAAGGATCTTCCTATATGGTAGAAACAAATAATTAAATGCCCCCAATTGTTTAAACTCTAATTATATTTTGGAGCCCAAGAGTATTGGAGCTTAAAAGTATTTAAGTGAACATGTTTCCAAGGAAATTGGTTTGGAAAACCCTGATCGTTGGCATTGCAATGTTTGCATTCTTGTTATCTTGCTTAACATTGAGCTCCAGCCCAATTATGTACCAGGCAGTATACTAGGTTCTGCGGAAGACACCCCACAAAGATGAGACATATGTGTGATGAACATTGGGCTTGGAGTCAGAACATCTGGATTCTGGCCCTAACTCCATCCCAATACTAGCTGTGTGACTGGGAACAAGCCCCTTAAGCAACCTGACCCTGAATTTCATTCTCTATCAAACAGAGATAATAATATTTACATTACTAGTGCCACAAGGTTGCCATGGCAAAAGTGTTTTGTAAACCGTGAAGGCCAATGTAAAGTGAGCGCATGTGAGGTACTAAAGCTTTTAGAACACTCTATTGTTGTTGTTGTTACATGGTAGTGAAATGTGGACTACAACCGGCTCCAGAGAATTAACATGAGTATCACACAGGGAACAATGGAGAAGCAACAGGATGCGTGAATAGGCTCCAACATACAACCAATGAGAAACTTTGAAGAACATGAGTAAAAGATGGCATCCTCTTGGCTGGTTATGAGCAAGGACAAAGGATGCCAGTCAGACTGTCAGAGCTGGTAGCCTTGAGAATCCAGGAGAAAGAAAAAAGGCCTTCAGTTGTCGGGTAGAACCCCTGTGGCAAACTCATGGGAATGTATGGGCAAAAGTTGGGCAGCATGGCTTTGCAATCTGCTTCACTAACGGGAATTCCCAAACCGATGGAGTAATATGCACTTAAATTTGAGAATAAATGGCTACTAGATTTGAATTATTATTATTTATGATATGGCTTTTGTCGTTAGTGACCGTATGGCATGAGGGGCTAAGCAATGAGGTATTAAGGAGGAGAAAATAGATCAGAGAGGAAAAAAAAAACCCTTCAAATCACATTGGCTAGTGATATGCCCAAATTCTTTTCTTAATTGTTGTTTTATTCAAAAGCTTTTCTGGATAGCATAAAACATGGAAATTCCATCTAACCCAGATGACAGAGGTAAAAAATAATGTGAAAATGCCCATAATTACAAATGTTTATCATTTTCATGATTTAACAGTACTACTACCCCCCCCAAAAAAGGTATGTTTTTTAAAGCCATGTAATAATTCTCCATTTGAGTTTAAATACATAGTATTTTAGACCAAAGTACTGAAGGGGAAGACAACTTCATAAACTGTTAAGAGAAAATACAACATAAATAATAAGCTAATCAGACACAACCTACCTGTTTTGACATATTTTCTGAAAATTTTGCTGATTTTTCTCTTAAAAATGTGACAAGATCTTTATATATTTCACTATGCCTCTCATAGTCAATTTCCTCTGCTTCATTTTCTATGCCCTTAAAGATAAAACTTCTTTATATTATTACCAAATATTATAACATTCTATAAATTATACTCTATAGTTCTCCACAGAATTTTTCTTGGGAGGCTAGAATTTAAAATTATGAGCTAAAGACAGGGCGTATCATAGAAGCACTTAGAACCCACAGAGCAAGATAGGGATTCTGGATAGCTTACTGGGTTGGCTTCTAGTAGGAATGAGGACCATGAAACTCCAGTTAAAAGAAAATCCAGGAAATTCAGCCACTTGTGGTAGTAAAATTTAAATAGCAGCTCTCAAAATCCACAACCCAGCAAACAATTTCAGTAGTTGCTCTGCGCTTCAATGAATTCTTTGAGGGATTTAAATCTTACAATGTAGAATAAATTATTTTAAATCCCATACAGTAATGTGGAAATCCAGAAACATGTCAGTCTTGTTCTGTCAACCCTGCCCAGAATCACTGGTTTTGATATTCCCAAAGCACAGCATTGACAGGCAAACAAATTTTATAGACTCATACTTGGTTATATGGACATAACCTAAGACATAATACAGGGAATTACCACCATTAGAGACTATCATTGGTCTGGCTATAAAGCACATTTGTTGGGTTCTAATTCTGGCTCTGCTTTTTACTTACACCATTTACAAAAATTCCTGCTGTGCTACAAGTCAAGCAGATACTATCACAGTCATGTGGTTTCACGATCAAATAACAAATTTCCCCATGCATCTGTCTCCAAGGTGGGGCCCGACACCCATTTGCAAATTCAAAGTCTGCAAACAATTGTCAGTCAAAAAATAGAAACAATTTAGACTAGATTTCTATAAAATGATGACCTTTAAAATAAATCTTATAAATTTTAATGAATTGAATTTTCAAAACCTAAATTTCCACAACCATAAAATTTTTTCATAAATTTCATTTTCTTAAAAAGAGATGTTCAAATCTGTGGATAGTAAAAGTATTTTGAAAATGTAGAAATGTAGAACTTTCTTCAGAATAAAACAGATTTGAAAATATTTGAACCTGACGTATAATCGATAGATTCCAAGACTGTTTGCTCTCCTTCTCCTGAGAAACGCTTGAGCAGATCTACATCATTCTTAATTGCAGATGGATTTAAACGTATTTCCCTGAAATTGACAACAACAACAGAAAAAAAACCCCTCATATCTGATACTTAAAAAGTATATCCTCAGAAAACAAATGAAAAGTATTATATTTTTTTAGACAGGGATATCTTTCTTTTTATAATATGAATTGTTGCTAACATACAGCTTATTCCATAGAAGTTAAAGGAATGAATAACGCATTTTGATTGAATACTATATGTCACTACCAACTACAATATTAATTACATTCCTAATTAGATTAACTAATTCTATAAAACTGAACAAAATCTCTATTATGTTATCATATTTTCATTATACTTTAGTAATATGTAAGAAAATCTTTACAGATTTTTGAAAAGCATGTGGTCATTTAACACGCTAGGTAAAAAGTGACTGAAGTGGTTTAATCATTTTACCAATAAACTTAATGTGTACAATCAACTGGGTTGCTAAAGAAGTTTATGTCTCATTCAATAATATGAAATCAAAAAACCATATTAGCTTAATTTCATTTTAATGCAAATATTTATTTAAATTATGAAAGCCTCAATGTCCTCTTTTGTTAAAATGAGGAGATTGGACTAAATGATCCCTAAAGTCCTTCATAATTGTAAAACTGTAAGACTTTCATATTATGTTTCCCATTTTTTTTCTACCAGTTGCAAAAAAACTTCTTTCGGTGAGCCTAAACTTTCTTTACAAAGACTTTTCTTACCCAAGCCCTCCCCCCCCACACACCAAGCCCACTTACAAAGAGATATGTTTTAGAGAACTATTGAGCAGATGCATATCCAGTTGCTGCAGCAGAAGTGAGATGTTCATTTTAATAGTATTTTCACAATCATCATCTTTTTTCATTTTATCTAGGAAACGTATTGTAGACAAATCTTCTTCTCCTTCCACTGTACCATATCCTGCGCCCAAAATTTTCACTACAGGGTCTCTATTAGCTGCCAAAATACAAGCACAATATCCTTCTATTTAGCTCCCTATCTTCTCAATGTAAAACTAAACATCAAAATTTATAGTCTGGACATTCAGTTCAAAGGGGCACAGAAACTAACTTGAAAGTCATCTAGTCCTGTGGTGTCAAACTCTTATTAGAAACGGAACCCTGGGTGCCATATTGACTATGTTGTTGTTCAGTCATCTTCAGTCATGTCTGACTCTTCACGACCCTCTTTGGCGTTTTCTTGGCCAAGACACCAGAGTGTTTTGACATTTCCTTCTCTACCTCATTTTACAGATGGAGAAACTGAGGCAAACAGGGTTGAATGACTTGCCCAGGGTCACCTCCAGGACCGGTGTTAATACTTCAGATATAGTCCAATTCTTTTATTTTTTAGTTGAAGAAATTGAAGCCTACAGAGATGAAATGACTTGCCCAAAATCACACTGCTACTAAGCGTCTGAGGCCAGATTTGAACTCAAGAAGAGTCAGGAAGATTCCAGGTCCAGCACTCTATCCAATGCACTACCTAGATGCCTATATATTGACCTAGAAAACCACAAATGAACATCTTCTATACTGTACTGTCTTTTAATTTCTTTTGTTAAAGATTTCCCAATTGCCTTTTAATCTGATTCCTGCCCCACTCTGGAGTTTTGCTGGCTGCTTGTGGCTTGGGGAATTTGATACTTCTGATATAGTCCAATCTCTTTATTTTATAGTTGAAGAAATTGAAGCCTACACAGATTAAATGATGTGCCCAAGGTCACAGAGGTAGTTAAGCCAGGATTTTAAACCAGGTCCTCAGGCTCCAAATCCATCAATCTTTCCTTTGCACCACACTGCCTCACTTAATGTGTATCTTGAATGAAAATAAATTGACTATTTCAAGAACTAAAAATTAGTCCATAAATTACTTTATCTGTTGGTGCCAACACTTGCTTGTTAATGCTAAAAATAAATTGTCCATTCCTAAATATCAATACAATTACTCTTTCTCAATTCCTATGCTCTCTTTTGCCTCCTCCTGCTCTATGCTACATTTAGATCATCTCAGTTCTCCTACTTACCTGTGCCCTTAAGACTATCTCTACAAAATGGAGTCAGCAGTATCATATATATACCTAGTTGGTAGAAAAAGTAGCACCTCTCTGATTTATACCTATATCATAATCATAATATATAATATTTCTTTTTGCTGTAGATAACAAGTTATCCTACATATGTTGATGTGCTATGTATATATAGGTTTCAAAGCCACTAAGTTCTAAATTTTGAAGGAGTCAGAGATCAATTGTCAGACGCCCAACCAACAGACTAAAAATAATTCCCCTTCACCATCCCTATTTAAGCAATAGTAGGGGTAGGAGTATTGTTTATAGAATTAGACTTTAGTTTGGGGAAGACTGTTAGACAGGTTAGAGAGGGAGGTGGCTGGATCCATATCAGAAGGGCTACAAGGAAAATAGTCATGTTTAGAGGAAATTAATGGAGGAAAATGCTTTGGAACAGAGAATGAGCACTGAGGGAAAACTTTTTAACAAATAGTGAGAACCTAGGAAAGGAAAAGAAGACTTCTTGAAGAGGTATATTCCAAGGGCAGCAAGAAACTAGACCATGGTTCACATGGCTATGGAGAAAGCAGCTTTGACAAGAAACCAAGAGAGCTACCTGAAGCCCAGGAAGAATGAACAAACACATGTTCCTATGGGTAAAGAGCTAGTGACTATTCTGGAGATGACACAGGGAAAACTTTTTCTAAAAACATATCCCAAAGATCCTTAACCTGGTATCCATGAAATTATTATTTTTAAATATGATGACTGTATTTCAATATAATTTGCTTCCTTTGTATTGTTGGTTTTATGTATTTAAATTTTTAATTCTGAAAGGAGATGTATAGCCTTCATCAGAATGACCGAGGTGTCTATGGCACAAAACAAGATTAAGAACTTCTGCTTTAACCAGATTCAGAGAACATGCCACGTATTGGTACAGGACCTAGTTATCTACATTTACTCATGGGGCCATTAAAGTGGCTTCATACTCTTCAGATGCTATATAATATGTTCATTATCCCTCGTGGAACCAGGAACAAGAGAGTGGGAAAGGGTTAGTCTGCAGTGCCAAGTTTGAAGTCTTAAAAGGAACAATCCTCTTCCCTCAATTCTAGCCTTGGGTGACAAGCATGGGATTTGGGGTGCTTTCTGCTTAATCCCGGGCACTTTTGTCATGGAGTTCTTTCACGGTAACCAAACTAATACCAGGACATGGACTATATGGACAAAGAGTCAATTCTACTTATTAGAAATATCTGGAACACCATCAAAGCAGACAATCAAATTCATCCTTTCCCTGGGCTTTCAGAGTTTCAGTGGAAGCTTACATCACATGAGCGGCCCAGCCAAAAGAGAAACTTGTACTTAATTGCAGTTAAAAAAGATTATCTCCCTTACTATGAGAGCAGGAGCTGTGACAGTTGCCTTGGCAGTGCCCTCCAGACCACTGTAGGGCTTGGGGGCTATGCAGGACAGATTTATAGTTTCTCAAAGAGGATACCTAGTTGTCACTCTCCTTTATTCAAAGAGGAAAATAAAAATTGCTGGGAAGAGGGGCAGGAGGGTAGGAATGGGGATGTCATCTTTAAAAGAGTCACATCAAAATTAACACCAAATCAAAAGCTTAGGAGCTTTCTAATTATGTTAAAGCATCACGCAGGCCATTCAGAAGCATAAATTTACAATTATGAACTGACTTGAATGGAATAGTACTGCTTTTAAAAATTCTAGGTAATCTTTTGCATAAACTGAACACAAGAGTTTCAAAATCATCATATCACTCTTTGGTTTTGAGTGATCAATATAAATTTCTAATATGAAAAAATTTAAATACATTCTTTCCCAGAAATAACTATTTAATTGATCAATAAGCATATATGAAGCATCTATTATGTGCTGGTTATT
The DNA here is from genome assembly GCF_003287225.1 of Phascolarctos cinereus. Lineage (NCBI taxonomy): Eukaryota > Metazoa > Chordata > Mammalia > Diprotodontia > Phascolarctidae > Phascolarctos > Phascolarctos cinereus. Next base: position 65,610,775 of record NW_027555514.1, read on the forward strand.
GTGCTAGACAATGAGGATACAAAGAGCTCTTAATTCATTGGAGGACACATCACATACACGTAAGTAAAGTCCATGTCTTCCTAAATTCAAAGTAATTGGGGTGGGGTGGGGCGCACGAGAGGGGGAGGGAAGGAGGAGGCAGCTAGGTGGCGCAGTGGATAGAGCTCCAGCCTTGGAGCTGAGTTCAAATTGGGTCTCAGACACTTGACACTTACTAGCTGTGCGACCCTGAGCAAGTTACTTAACCCCAACTGCCTCACCAAAAAAAAAAAAAAGTAATTGGGGGGAGGAACAATAGTAGCTAGGCAGATCAGGCAAGGCCTCACCTAGGAGTAAGTTGTTGGCCTAGAAAGCTGAAGGGAATTAAGAGTTTAAAGAGGTAAGAGTGATGAGGGAGGATGTTCTAGGAATGGGAGATAACCTGCACAAAGGCAGGAATAAGTGAAAATGGAATGTCATGTATTAGGAACAAATGAGTAGGAAAGTCTAAGTGGAATGTAGACCCTGTTTAAAGTAATGTGTAGGGACAGCTAGGTGGATAGACCACCAGCCCTGGAGTCAGGAAGACCTGAGTTCAAATCCAGCCTTACACACTTACTAGTTGTGTGACCCTGGGTAAGTCACTTAACCCCAGTTGCCTCACCAAAAGAAAGAAACATGTAATAACTCTGGAAAGATATGTTAGAAACAGATTGTAAAGGTCTCTAAAATGCCAAACATAGGACTTGGTCTTTTATCAAGTGAGACAGCATACACAAAGTATTTTGCAAACCTTAGAGCGCTATATAAATTCTAACTGCTGGAGCTACTGTTGCTGCTGCTCTTCTTCCTCCTTTCCCTTTTATTCTTTCTCCCTAATATAACTATTATTATAAACTCTTATTCGAGAGGAAACAGTGAGCCACTGAAGTTGCTGGGAAAGGAAAGTGTCATGGTGTGACCAGTGCTTTAGGAATATACTTAACAGTCCTACTCAGGATAAGGTTACTAAAGAGAGACCAATTAGGAGGCTAATTAAATATTTGAGTTTACAAATCTGGTTACGATACTACCTTCAAGGCATGCTTGTGCTTCCTTCAATTTTTTATCTCTGGCAAGATGTAACAGGCGTGACAGTTGACCAAAGCTACTGACTTTAATATCAGTTCCAGACAAAAGCAGCAGTGGCTGTCCATCTTTGGAGTTTTCTTCTGATTGCACTATTGTTCCGCTGGTGGGGAGGACAAAAAATGAAGGATTAATATTAGATTCATTACTAACAAAACTTTCGTAAAAGAATGAATTTTAGCACATTTGAACAAGCAACTTCTCAAGGTTATTTATGGCACACAGAAAATATGAATACTTACATCGATGAGTTATCTTAAGCCCTACCACTTAGCAGCACTCATCAGCAAGGATATATGAACTGTCAACACCAGGATGATGAATTACCTTTTTTAATCTATGCATGGCTGCATTAAGTCAGATAAGTACAAGGAAAGGGAAAGCTTTGTTTTTCACTTGTCTAAGTATCTAATACATTTGAAAAAAAAGAGTAGTGCTACAAAATCATTCATTATTTGGTAATTTTTCCTTGAAGATTTTTTATACCACATCAGTTAATAGTTAGACAATTTCTGGGTTACTCTTTCTTTAAAGACAACATATCTACCTCTATGAAGGTATGATGAATTTTATGATTTGCAACCAGCGAATTGCAAACGGACTTCTTTATTAACTTGTTATTTTTAGGGCAGATTTCCCAAAATATGATCTTCAGAAATGCAAACTAACAAGAGGGATGAGATGTTTAAAAAAAAAAGACTGAATATAAACAAAACATTCCTGGTAAATAAGGCTTATGCTGAGAACCTCAAATGGACAAGAAGCCATTTTTTCCCCCAAGTTTCACTTTACTCAGAGGAACATTCTCTTTAGATAGTTTCTAAATCCCAATTTCTCAATTAATTTAACTTGAGGAGCAAATGGAATTTCTATAAATTTTTTCTAATCATGGAGATCAAGAGACCTTGACAAGGACATTCTTGTTAGGCTGGGATACTATCAATATATGGGTATGTGGGTAGGTGTGGGTACATTTATTTATATATACAAATATATGTATACATCATTATATGCAAATATATATATACACATATATGTGTACATGATGTATGTATATTTAAATTTAAGCCCTACAAAAAATACTCACAACCTGTTATAATAATATTTCAAATCTTCACAAATTGTTCACCACAAAATTATTTTTTTTTACTTATTTATGCACATATTATTTCTCCTCCCACAGGTACACCATGGTATAGTGGACTGAGAGGTAGCCCTGGAGCTTAGAAAGACCTGGGTTCAAGTCCTGCTTCTGACACTTTGTATGGCTGTATGACCCTGGCCAAGTCACTTACCCTCTCAATTGCTCTAGGCCAGTGGTGTCAAATTCAAAGAGAAACAGGGACTACTAATCAGTACATAAGGATCTCTGCAGGCTATATATTGACTTAGTTTTAAAATGTGATATTATTTATGACTAATTATATTTTTATTTATTTTATTAAATATTTCCCAATTATATTTTAATCTGGTTCAGGTCACACCTGGGAAGATTGTGTTCTGCATGAAGCTGTTGTGTTTGACACCTCTGCTCTTAGATGGGACCAGATGCAGAAAAGGTGCCAATTTGCATTGGTAAAAGAAATTTCCTCATCTGTAAAACAAATTAATAAAATCACAAGTGTGGTCTCCAGCTCTCATGGATAAGATTTTGCCTCTTGTTTTGCATGTTCATTTGATTTTGTTGTTTTCTTAACTATAGTTAAGTTTACAATTTTTTTAAATTGTGCTTATTAAAGAAAAGGGAGTGGACTTGTTTTGTTTGGTCGCAGAAAACAGAACAAAGGAAATTATATAATAAATGTTTGTTGAATTCAATATTTCATTTGCATCTTTTCTATCGACTTTAACATCAGCTTACTCTCTCACCATTTACATTGGGATTTAAGGACAAGAAAGACACAAAGAGTTGTCACAGTCTCACTGAGTTTAAATATCACAGTCCTACACAATTTTCAAGTTAATATCTTGAGAGAAATGTGAATGTTTTTGATGGGGTTACACATAAAGGCAGCATAAACAATACTGTCATAGTAACAAGCATATAAACTTGTTCTGGGCTGAGCCTGATCCCCTGGTAGTTAAGGTACGATAGAGAAGCAGAATGAGATATCTGTAGGTCATTCAACAGCTAACAAAAAGCTATTTACTTAGCCAAAGCAGGAGAAGGATATTCCACACTGACAGACACGGAGGACATCTTGAGTTGATTTAGCTCAGGGATGATCCTTTCCCTGAATTATCCATCACAAAATAATCTAATAGCCAAGCCCCAGATCCCTCTTCCCCTATCCCCAATCCTCAGTCTGTAGCTACTTGGTACTCAGGCCAAAGTGATATTAATGGTCTGATCCTTTAATCCTGTGACCTAACCACATCTCAAAGAAGGTTTCAATACCTTTTAAGGAAAAACTAGTCTAACTCGCATGAGGGGAAGAATTAAGATATTGCTCCTACCACATTACCAAAGGCATTACTTATAAATGCAGTTAGAGGCTTACCTGACAATGTAACCTGTTTTAAATTCTGAAGGCTTCAAGGTTGTTTTCCACTGAAGTGGCTCTTTGAAAACAAATTCTGCCTCTTGAGGATATTTGGCACTGAAGGGCTCCACAAACTTGATAATGTCATTTAGAATGGCTTCGTTTAAAGGGGTAAGTTCTAAGGTGCCAGTTCCAAATCCAGCAGCAGTCCATTGAGCTGCTCTTGTTAAGGCCACCCCCATGGAATCAGGTGATGGGCAGACTTGAACCTTTACAAACAAACTACAACAAGGAATTTAAAAGGCACAACACGCTGCTGGTTCTGCCTGCTTGAGTGAACACTCCTGTTTTTAATTTACAGAGAAAGAAGAAAAATAACCCACTGTCACCCCCTCAACTTCCATTCTGTTTCTCAACAAAGACACAACAGCAAACAATAATTCACTGTACATAATGGTTCTTTTTTTTTTTATCACCCTTCTAGGAGTAAGGTAAAATGTTTGCTAAGGTCCCTTCTAACTTTGGAATTCTATAAATATGGATTTACTACAAGATGGGAACCATGAGTACCCACTGATTAGCATCTGAAACTCTTTCTAATTTTTTCTGGGTCAAGGAGGGGTATAGATATGTGATTTCATTAGCATGGGGGGAATTTACAGTGTGGAAGTGTCCTCCACCAATACAAATCAATTGTAACTTTTAGTCTTAAAGTAGGAGTTCTTAATCTGGAGTTTATGGATAGATTCTAAGAGGTCTGTAAACTTGGATGGCTAAAAAAATCTTTATTTTCACTAACCTCTAACTAAAAGTTAGTATTTACTTCAATTATGAATGCATAAAATAAATCATTATTCTGAGAATAGGTCCATAAGCTTCACCAGACTGTCAAAAGGGGAATGTCATGGACCCCTTTTCTTAAATACTTCCCTAGGATCCTAAGCAGTTAAGTGACCTGCCCATGGTCAGAGATGGAACTAGGTCTTCTGGACTCCAAGATCAACTTTCTATCCACAAGGCCACATTGCCTCTAATTTCAAGCCACTCCAAAATTAATAATTTTCTTATTCCTTGCCCCTGTATCCTAAAGCTAAGGCCTAAGAAGTATGACTCCAAGGTTGAATGAAAAAACTGAAGACAGCTGGACCATTTGAGCTATTAGAAATAGAGACTGCTTCATTAGGAGTTGGGTTATCACATCCAAAGTGAAATAGCAGGTTGTGCAATTATGCTAGTGGAGAGAGCTTTTTCACTCAGTATTCTGATAAGAAGAATTTTCTCTCTTCTTAGCACTTTAGTAAATAAACAGTGCAATGATGCAACATTTACAATGCCAATTCTGAAACACTTGCATGAATCCTACATTGCATTCAGCTTGATTTAATGGGAATAAAAGTTCATAAGAGTTGTGGTATTGTTTTTCTTCGAATTTCCTTGAAAATCAATAATTACAGATGATATTTATGAATGGTAGCTAATGGTAATAGCTGCAGCTGCCACTACTACTAGTACTAGTACTACTACTACTACTAGCTACATAAAGCTAGCTATCAAGCCTTTACATAGCACCTTACCCTTTTGATCATCAAAATAATTCAGAGATAGGTGTGTAATTATCTCCATTTTACAGAAACTGTGTCAGACAGAGGTTAAGTGACTTGCCCAGGGTCACACTGCTAGTGTCTGAGACTTTATTTGAAGATCTTCCTGACTCCAGATCTAGCTCTCTATTTACTGCATCACTTAGCTGCCTGGTAAACATATGACTCCTCAGAGCATCCTACTCCCTATTCCTACAATAAAATAGAGTTCACTGTAATTCAGAATTCTCAAGAGACTACTTGAAAAATCTAATTAAATGAAAAATTTTTTTTGGCTAGGCAACGAGTGTGACTTGCCCAAGGTCAAACAGCTAGTAAGTGTCAAGAGTCTAAGGTCAGCTTTGATTTCAGTCCTCCTGACTCCAGGGCTCTATTCACTGTGCCACCTAGCAGCCCCAAAACAAAAACTTTTAAAACCTGAATGACCCAGAATGGAGGTAAAGAAAGTCTACCATTCAAAGGATGATTTTATAATCCTCTGCTTCATTTTGGCCAACCAGAGCTAGTTTAAGATAAGAAACCTTAAAGAGGTGATAGTAATGAACTAGAATTCTAAATAAAGGACAGAAAGTTGTGGAAAATAATTTCTAATCTCTATTCTTGTTTACTGACCTGCCATGATGATTTTTTTTTTAAATCATATTTGTTTCTTTAAACCACTAGGTGGCAAAGTGGATGGAGCACCAGACCTGGAGTTTAGGAGACCCAAGTTCAAATTTGGACTCAGGGACTTATTACCTATGTGACCCCAGACAATATGTTTAACTTCTGTCTACCTTAATTTCCTCCTCTGAAAAATGAGGATGATCATAATAGCACTATTTCTCAAGGATGTTTTGAGGATAAGATGTAAAGTACTTAGTGAACCTTAAATGCTACTATTATTACCAAGCAAAATGGGGATGGCAACAATTAACCTTCCTCCCCAAGATCTCACAATAAGAAAATGTTTGTTTGAAAATATAAGACAAAAATTAAGAATTCACTTATCCCAAAATTCCTGGGATATTTCATATGTGAAAGAATTACCTAGAAAATATATAACTTGGAGATTTTTCTTCTGCATTCTACTAACAAATGCAAACACACTGTTAGCACATGGAATTCTACATTTAACTAAATGTAGATTTACTTTTGAGTAATTCTACATTCTAGAATTCTAGAATCTGAGTAAATTCTACATTTACATTTGAGTAAAATTTGATAGTCATTGTTTTGATCTTCCTACATCTTTCTGTTTTGTTTTAAAAGCCAGGTTTCTAAAACACCTATCTAGTGTATTTAAGGCACTTTGTAAACAGTTACTCTTACTAGAGTCACAGGTAAGATAAGAGGATTATAAAACATAAGCATTCTTCAGAGGTAATGTAGCTTTAATAGGGCTTGCAGTCCTGGAGATCCGGGTTCATATCCTCCATCTGACACTAGCTGTGTCTATCTTGGCAAGTCACTGAACCTCCACTTCCCTAAACTGCCTAAGTCACAGACTAAATCCTTCATTTCTTGTATTCAGTATGCATTCAGAGTAAAAGTGAAGTACATGATTCAATAATACAGGCACAAAATCTAAGTTCTCCTAACCTAAACTGAGCCATTCATCCAATTCCTTGTTTCTTTGATAATCAAATGAACACAATAGTATTTGTTCACCAGACATTTTTAAGATTCACTTCCCAAAAAGGTGCTTTCCAAATTTTTCATTTACTACAAATAACAGGAGGCCTAATCCAAAAGCTAACTCATGCATGACTCCTATTACTCAACTGAGCTTAACACCTAAATGTTGCAGAACGGAATCTTCCATAAAGTTTGATGATATGTGTACTGTGTTACATCCAGACACTCATTGCCAAGAGGCCAGCCTGGGACATTTAAAGAAATATAAATGGTTATACGGAGAACTTCTCAGGAAGAACTGAAGGAGGGAGAGTAGTAGGAAGGGTGGTAGAGGATCCAAGAGCCTGGAGAGGTCGGCAGATTTGTGGAAGGATCTCAGGGTTGGGAATTGGGACAGAAGAGGTTGGAAGAAGAGGGGCAAGGCTATAGAAGAAAGGAGTCAGGACGCTGGAAGGGAGCTCAGGAAGATTGCCTGAGGGCCAGGGGTTACAGGGGAGTAAACCAAGTCTATAGGAGACTGGGTGAAATTAGGACTCGGGGGCGGAGACTGGAGGACCAGAGGCCGCCGAAGGGAGGATCTGCGGAATATGGGACAAGGGTGGGGGAAAGGAGGGGATTCAGGAGGTGTGGGCTGTAAAGGAAATGGTGGGGGAACAAAATCGAAATCAGGAGGGATATAGCTGAAGGTGGGAAGGGCGGGGCCCCATGATGGACGTGTCCTTAGGGGAGAAGGTGTGGGAAAGGGGCGGGACTGGGAAGGGCAACGGGGTGGGCTCACCTGGTGGGGAGGGAAGGGGGCGGGTCCGCTTGCTGGATGGAGTAAGTTTCTGGCTGTAAAGATGACCAGAATGTGCACCAAAGCTGGCAGAGCCAGGAAGCGCAGCGGGAGGCTCGGAGCGAGCCCGAGGTTCGGCTGCGCGGAGCCCCATTGTCCCCCTCCCCCCCGCCCCCAGTTCCAGCCCCTAGAATGGTCTCTGACCCTGAGAAGGCGGCGAGAAGCCGCCCGTGGCCCCCAGCCCCCGAGGCCCGACGTCCCTACTCACTCACCTGCGGCCGGAAAGCAGGAGCGAGGCCCACCTGTGCCCTCTAACCAACCTGCACCCCAACCAGCTCCGGGCATTTACTCGCTCCGGGACCTCCGCTCAGCAGCCGCGGTTGCTAAGTCGCGGGGGAAAACACTGCAGCCTGGGCGCTGCTAGGAGACCCCGCCTGCCCGGGGGGCACCTGGGGGAGGGGCTCCATGGGATTCCCCGCCCCCTGGGCAAACACCGGGAGGCCTGGAGGCTCCCGACTGCTCCTTGTGACGGGCGGACATCCTTAGAGTCAGAGGTGAACCCCGTAGCTTGGTAAACTGAGTGCAAGACCCTCCCCACCTCAGCCGGCTTCCCGGCCCGGGGGAACACTTCAGAAGGCTCAGTATTGCCCGGTGGATACTTGGATACATGGATGCTGGTCTGCGGGCTGTATCCGCCCCGTGGCATGTGACCTCCTTTTAGGCTAAGGTCTTTTTGTTTTGTTCCTGGCGGCCACGTGGTGGGCATTTAATAAATGTTTGCGATGGTCGGCCTTTCTTTGTGCCTCTCCACTCACCCCGCACTAGCCCCTTTCCTCGAAGATGACCGTTTACACTGCATACATCTTGTATGTACAGTTGTTTGCACATTGGCTTCTCCATTAGAATGTGAGCTCTCTGAGAACAGGGATAGTGTTAGCCTTTCTTTGTATTCTTTGCGGTTAAACGCTGAGCCTAGCCAGGGGTAAAGCTTTAATAAATGCTTGTTGACTGTGTGATTGGCTGAATTGAAGGCCCTGGAGCAAAAGGGGGAAGGGCAGGTAACTTTGATCAATAATTCTGTGAGTTTGGTGTTTTCCACCCTTGCAGATAACAGCCTATCTATTGCCTTCTCATCTTGTACAATGCTGGTCCACGTCCACGTCTCTCTGTAAAATTTCATAGGGGGTGTACCCAAAGTGCTGGTGACCTCCCCCTCTTGTGACTTTAACATCTCTGAGGTACCAGCCCTTGGGCTCACTGTCCATGTGACATATGGCCAGCCTACCTCCTTTTCTGACCTTTCCTTGGTGTCTTTTAAGCAAATGTCGGAAACCACATTACTATTGGTAACATGCTGCTGCCTATCTTACTGCCCTTAGAGTTACCTAAAATTTGCTTCTTTTGTGATCATGGTTTCATGTGATCCCATAGTTTGCAGCCATATAGCATTGCTGGAAAATCTCATGGTTTAATAGATGGGCTTTAGTGAATGGAAAACCTTGGGGTGGTTGAGCACTGAACGAAATTTTAAATGTGATTCAGTCTGCTCTTGCCTATCTAAGATGAATGGAACTCTGTGCCACACTGCATTTCATAATCTGACGAAAACTTGTGTTTTAAACACTTGGTTTTTCCTTTGTGAATTGCTTCAGCCCATCATTTCTTAGTGGCCGTGGGTTTCCCTGAAGAAGATCTATGATATTCTGAGGGTCTGTGCAGTCAGTATTATGACACCTGAAAATACTTCGAAAAGCTAGGTACCATGGTGGCCCATAAAACACATGCCAATAACTCTAAACTAAGGGAACTAGCAAGTTATAATAACAACCCAGGTAAACAGAGGCTTTGCAAAATTCTAGGAATAACAATCTTTCCTAATGAAGTGCTAAAATCATGCTACTCTACTCAAGAACTTTCCACTGTTTCCTATTTCTTACTAAATAGAGCAAACCTACGCACCCAGACTTATTTACTCCTGGTCTCCTTCATGTACTCTACATTCTAGCCAAAGTAGACCACTGTCCAGCCCAGGTCACATCACCGTGCTTTGCTTATGTTCTTTCTAGCCCAAACTAAAAGTTAGCTATTTTTGCTCGAATAATTCATAGAGTTTGACTTTGATGTCTCCTTTGAACATAGCTTAATCTTCTTACTTAACAATTGAATTGTAAGTTCTTAGACAATGTCTGTGTCACAGTGCCTAGCACACAGCAAACACTTAAATGTTTCCTATATCCCTGTCTGATCTCAGGCAAATCAGTTAACCTCCCCGAACCTCATTTTCTCGTGCTTTAATAATATTTTTGCATTACCTACCTCACTTAATATGCATGCATTATTTTTTTTTGCAAATTGCAAAGTGATATATCTATATTTATTGTCTGTCTGTCTTTGTATCAATGTATCTTCCACCTAATAATTTAGATCTCTCTATTCCCTTCATCCTTACACATACTTTAATTTCTTCTGTATCATAGCACTGAGGGAAGAGAACCTAACAGATTCAACTCCATGAAATAAATCAGTCACCATAGCCCCAGTGACTCCTTCATTAAACACATTGAACATTATATCTTTTTGTGGGAAAATTGGAACACTAAAGCATTGTTGGTGGAGTTGTGAACTGATCCAACCATTCTGTAGAGCAATTTGGAACTATGCCCAAAGAGCTATGAAACTATGCATACCCTTTGATTCAGCAATACCATTACTAGGTCTATATCTCAAAGAGATCATAAAAAAGGGGAAAGGACCCACATATACAAAAATATTTATAGCAGCTCTTTTTGTGGTGGCAAAGAATTGGAAATTGAAGGGATGCCCATCAATTGGGGAATGGCTGAACAAGTTGTGGTATATGAATGTAATGGAATATTATTGTGCTATAAGTAATGATAAGCAGGCGATTTTCAGAAAAACCTGGAAACACTTACATGAACTGATGCTGAGTAAAGTGAGGAGAACCAAGAGAACATTGTACACAGTAACAGCAACATTAAGCAATGGCCAACTTTAATAGATTTAGCTCTTCTCAGCAAGACGATGGATAATACTATCCACATCCAAAGAAAGGATAGAGTCTGAGTACAGATTGAAGCATACTATTTTCTCTTTTTTTTTCTTTTTCATGGTTTTCCTCTTTTGTTCTGATTCTTCCTTCATGACATGATTAATGTAGAAATACATTTAATATGATTGTAAATGGATAGCCTATGATCAGATTGTTTGCCTTCTTGGAGGTGGGGAAGAGAAAAAAAATGAACTCAAAATCTTATAAAAGTGAATGTTAAAAACTATATATGTAATTGGAAAAAATAAAATATTAATAAGTGGAGAAAAAATAAAAATAAACATTATGTCTCTTAAAAGAGGACAGGGGCAGCTAGGTGGTGCAGTGGGTAGAGCACCAGCCCTGAAGTCAGGAGGACCTGAGTTCAAATCCGGCCTCAGACCAAACACTTGACACTTACTAGCTGTGTGACCCTGGGCAAGTCACTTAACCCCAGTTGCCTAAAAGCAAAAAACAAAAAAAAAAAAGAGGAGGACATAAGGAGAGATCAATCTCTCCAAAAGGTGTATGTAAACTGTTTCATACAACTACAATAATCAGATTGAAACAGTCACATAGTTATTTTAACCCCAGTAATAGATTATTTAGATCTCCCAAAGGTTAACTCAGTTAATTGTTATGTAATTGGTCATTAATGCCATTGAAAACTAAATGAACTGACCTAAAACAGTCTGGAGGATTGATTGAAAAAACTGTGTGAACACAGTTTGGTAAAGAGAAAATTTTGGTAAGACACAATAACGTATTCAAGCATTTGAAGGGCCATCGCTTGAAAGATTTGTTCTGTTTGGCCCCAGATGTCACTACTAGAAGCAGTGGGTAGAAGTTGTAAAGTCAGATATTTGTTAAGCTCTTACTATGTGCCAGGCCCTGTGCCAAGCACTGGAAATATAAATACAAGGAAGCATACATTCTAATGATTAATAATTCTAATACATAAAGGGGAGCTGAAAAGGGGGTAAGATGGAGATAAAGGGCCTTGGTAGAGAAAGTCCAATCCTGGAGAAGAATAAAGATGTTTTTGGTCTGGGACATCTCCTTAAAATGAAAGAACCAGGTAATCAGAGAGAGGTCACAGGAAGTCATGTCCAATGTGAGTAGTCTAGGGATGGAAGAAGTAGTCTACTGATCCAGGTGGAAGTTGCTGAGTGGTAGGTTTGGGTTCTATTTAATGAAAAAACACGCTTATAATATAATTTGGGCTATGTAAAAGTGAAATGGGCTGCTTCGGGAATAATGGGTTCCCTTTCATGGAGGTCTTCAAGCAAAAGTCGGAGTGACCACTTGTCAGGGATGTCACAGAGGGCATTCCTGCTAGGATATAGGTACATGCTAGTAATGATATCAAGCAAGCAACAGTCATTTAATAAGCACCTACTATGTGCCGGGCACTGTGCTAGATAATGATATGCAAAGACACAAAACTCTCTGGCTTCTAAAACCCTTCCCTAATTGTTTCCTGCCTACCTTTCCAGGCTTATTTTAAGTTTTTACCTTCATATGCTCCACAACCCAGCCAAGCCACCCTTCTTACTCTCCCTCTTAATCAACAGTAACCAACATTCCTTCTCCTGACTCCATGTCTTTGCATTGACTCCACCCCTTGTTCTTGGAATGCATTTCGAATCTCAGTTCAAGTGCCACTTTTGTTATTGAGGTCTTTCCTAATCTCCTTCAGCTACTAATACTTTGTATTTTCCTTATGTATACTTTGTATTTGTATCTCTCTGTACACATCGTCCTCTCCTAGAATATTATGTAAGCTTCCAGACCTGAGTTCAAATGGAGCCTCAGAGACTTACTAGCTCTGGGATCCTGAATGAGTCATTTAACCTCTGTTTGCCTCAGTTTCTTTAACTGTAAAATGGGGATAATAACGGCACCTGCCTCACAGGGTTGCTGTGAGGTTCAAGTGACATAGGATTTGTAAAAGCAGTTGGCACAGTGCCTGGCATATAGTAGGCTCTTAAATATAATTGCTTATTCCCTTTCTCTTCCCTTTTAACTTCAGTTTCTTTGCTTTTAAAATGAGGAGCTTAAATCTGATGGCCTTAGAAGGTCTCTTCCAACTCTACATCTATGATCCTATGAGGGATGTGAGAGGTAAGAAAGGATTATATTTCCACATGAGGAAATTAAGACAAAAGGTAACTCTAGGTCAGTGGTTTTAGAACTGGCTAAAAATGGATGAAACTGGTTGTTTGGTTAAAGAGGCGGGAAGCAGGACAAAGGTTAAGCTTTACTTAGAGTGTGCATGTGTAATGGGCTCATTAGTACTAACTTCTCCACCCAGAGGGGAGCAATAGCACAAAGCTAGGCACATTTCATATGTTAACAGGAGGGGGGGCATGTTATGAAGTGGGAGTATCAGGAAGATTGTAACCCGGAAGAGCAGGGTCCAATCCCGGCTCTGAAGGGAGGGCCAAGAAGGGACTGGCTGCATAAAAGGCTTGCCCTGGCTTCTGTCAGTGTGTGTGTGTCCCTCAGGGGCACCCATGCACCCACTTCTTGCAAGAACCATAAATAAACATTTCCTTTGCTCACTTCAGTTTAAGTTTCGTTTCATAAAGGAGAACAGAACTCTGACAATTTGCAAGCAGGGAAGCGGCGGGCTGCGACAGCTCACATGTAACTCCCTAACCTTGCCAAGGAGTGTCTGAGCCCTGTTTCTGACAGGGACATTTCATGTTTCTCTTTGTATCACTAGCACCTAACAGAGTGCTTCGCATGTAGCAGGTGATTAATAAATGATTATTGGTGATGGGTATCATTACTAGGCATGTAGCCAAAAAAGGTCAAAAATAGAGGAAAAAATCCTACATATACAAAATGTTATTTGTACCTTTACTCTTTAGAGTATCCAAGCACTGGAAGGAATGGGTGCTCGTTGACTGAAGAATGGCTGAACAAATTGTGGCACATGTACATAGTAAAATATATTGTATTATAAGAAGTGACAAAATTAAGAATATAGAGAAACTTAGGAAAATTTGTATGAACTGAGTGAAAGAAGGAAGAGGAGGAGGAGGAAGAGGAAGAGGAGCAAAAGAAGTTACAGATGAACGCAGTAATGTAAAGGAAAGCAACACTTAAAGACGTCTGAACACTAATAAATACAGTGACTGGTGATAACTAAAGAGACTGATGGCAAATCGTGTTTCTTGCTTCTAGGCAGAAAAGTAAGTGGGGGACCACAGATGTGGAAGAAGGCATGCATTTTGAGTTGTGGCCACTGGATTGATTTGTTTTACTTGAATATATTTATTTGTTGCGCTGCCTGGTTTCAACTCCTCAGAATAAGGTGTGCCTAAGCAGTACTCTCAGGCTTCTTCGGCCCTTTTCCTTACTCCCTTTGTATGCTACCTCTCCCTTAGACTGTAAGATCCCTGAGGGCAGGGATGTCTTTATTTTTATTAACAGTATCCCCAGCACTTAGCACAGTGTGTAGAACATAATTAATTGTTCTGTGAAGTTTGAATTCAGTCAAAGAGCCCAACTTGAGGACCTAGAGGGCCATATGTGGCCTTGAGGCCATAGGTTTCCCACGCCTGACCTAGAACATAATAATAAAAGATTTTAAAAGAAAATGAAAATCAATAAGGATGGAGACTAAAAACAAGTCATTAAATTTGTCAACTAAGAGATTGTTGGTAAGTTTAGAGACAACATCCTCTTTAGGACCATGAGGGTTTTATAAGCCAGGGTACTGGGATATGGGGATTGGTAGATGATAAGTAAGTGAAGGCAGCCAGCAGAAACTACTTTTGCTAAAAGTTTAGCAGTGAGGAGAATGGAAGTAGTGCATTCAAAATAAGGGAGTTTCAATGTGCATTTCTATGTTACTTTTAGGATAGGGGACATGAGCATAATTATATATAGAAAAAGAGGTATATGTAGCAATCATCTGAATTAAATTCACCCACTCCCACCTACTTAAGTTGACTGACACCCAAGATGTCAATGTTTAATCTTTCCATCTCCTGTTTGACCACATCCAGCTTACCTTGGTTCCTAGATCTTACATCCCAGGTTCCTATGCAATATTGATCTTTATAGCATCAGACTTTCCTTTCATCACCAGATGCATTGCCAGCTAAGATTCCTTTTGGCTTTGGCCCAGCCATTTCATTAGTGTCTTCTGCTCTTCCCCAATGGCATATTGGACATCTGACCTTAGGGACTCATCTTCCAGTGTCATCTCTTTTATCATTTTGGTACTGTCCATGGGGTTTTCTTGGCAAAGATATTGGAGTGGTTTACTGTTGTCTTCTCCAGTGGATTGCCTTTTGTCCGAGCTCTCCACTATGACCTATCTGTCTTGGGTAACCTTGCATGACATAGCTCATAATTTCATTGAGCTATGCAAGCCCCTCCATCAGGACAAGGTAGTGATCAAGGGAGAGGCTTGTATCCTCAGAGCCTAGCAAAGTGCCTGGCATGTATTAGGCATTTAGTAAATGCTTATTGTTTGAAATCATAGGAATGAAATTGTATGCTGGTAAAATCAGGATGTTCTATTGAGCTCTTCAAAGAATTACTCTACCTCTTTAACCAGTGTTGGTTTTTTTGTTGTTTAGTTGTTTCAGTCATGTCCAACTCTTCATGACCCCATTTGGGGTTTTCTTGGCAAAGATACTGGAATAGTTTGCCATTTCCTTCTCCAGCTAATTTTACAGATGAGAAAACTGAGGCAAACATAGTTAAATGACTTGCCCAGGATCACACAGCTAAATATCTGAGGTCAAATTTGAACTGAGGTCTTCCTGACTTCCTGACTCCAGGCCTGGCACTCTAGCACCACCTACCTGTTCAATGTTGATTTATAAAGTACAGTTATTTTAAAATACGATTATTCTCCTAGTGGTCTTTTTTGCAAATATTTCTCATGAAAGAATATTGCAACTTGAGAGGACAAAGTATCTTTATGAATTTTTTTGCTTGCCTTTAGTTGTGTGATAAACACCAATTCCTAAGCTGTGCCTCTTAGCTTTGTACCATCCACAAATGTGGTGAGTATATTATCTATTCTTTTATCCAAGTCATTCACAAAAATGTTAAACAGGACATGGCCAACCAAGCATTGATCCTGAAGTACCCACTAAAGATCTCCTTCCCAGTGGACACAGGACCATTATTAACTACCTACTGAGTACAGCCATTCATTCCACCAGCTCTGAATCCGTGTAATTTTGTTGTTGTCTGGCCCACATCTTTCAATATTTTTCACAAGATCAGCATGAGACACTTTACCAAATGTTTTGCTAAAAATCAAGGTGTACTATATATGTAGACTGCCCTTCTGTACGAGTATAATAACCCTGACCAAGAAAAAGGAAGTAAATTTAGTCTGGCATGCACTAGTCTTGTTAAAATCTCACTGGTTCTTTGTGATCACTGATTGCATTTCTAGATGTTCCCTAAATGTCTCTTTTATAATGTGCTCTGGAATTGTTGTCAGGCAAACCCTCTGCTACTACCTTGTGTTATTTTTTTACTATCAAATGAAATAATATTTATAAAGTGCTTAACACAGTGCCTGGCACGTAATAGGTGCTATATAAATGTTAGCTAGCTATTACTATTATTTGGGCAATTCAAGTCCAATGCAAAAGCGGGGGGTTGCCTCTCTAGCAAATCCAAAGTAATTTCCTTTCTGGAAGGAACCCAAGCCCTTAGGGGCCTATATGGGTCTTTGGGTTGATGTGGGATTCACCAGAATGGGGGGTGGGAGAGAAAGAGGACTCTCTAGCAGCCCGAAATTTGTTTTACTTCTGGGGGGAGTGAATCTCTGAAGAGAAAGTAGGACTCAGTGGAGAGAGAGAATTGTATTAACCGTTTATAGGCTACAATGAGTCTTTTATGTTGATTTGGGTTGTGTGGGGTGAAATAAGGGTTTTCCTGTACCTAGTATGCATAGTTACCTTGAATGCCACCTTTATTTCAGTCCTCACAACATCAGTGAGTTGGGCCTGACACTTTATATATCAGAAAGTGGAACTCCAATTGATTAAGAAGCTTAACCAAAGGTCACATTGCTAATAATTGGCAAAGTTAATACTTGAGTACAAGTCTTCTGACTTTCAGTTAAGTTGCTCTTTACAAAGTTGTTATACTGTGACATATTTCAAGTGTCAGTGTAAATCACAGGGAAGTTCTGTGGCTGAATAAATACCTTTTAGAAACACAGAATAAATATATTTTAAAGGAAGGAGAAAAATATTTCACTGACTTGTTGAAAATAATTGCCTCTCTTAGGAGAAGCAGTAGAGATTATATGGTTGTCATTCATATCACAAATAAAATAAAACCCTCTGAATTTTAGGAAGTCATAGAATTCCAACAACATGCCTACTTTCCTGTCTCCGTATGTATGGCTCACTGCAAATGGCAGTGTACATGATGAAAATGATAAATGCATTTGGCTTTGAGAGAGAAATCATCTATGTTGATGCCGTGAACCTTCAAGTATGAGATCATAACCAGAGATGGAAAGGACATCAGAAAATCATTTAGTTCCATCTTCTCATTTTGGAAAAGAGGAAGCTAAAATCCATAAAGTTCAGTAACTTGTCCAAGGGCACATAGGTAGTACATAACAGAAACAAGATTTGAACCTAGGACCTCTGCTCCAAAATACTTCGCACCACCCTGCCTCTATATCAGATTTTAAGACAATTCAAAAAATTAAGGCCATTCTCTATAGTATAAAACACAAAAGGCTGGTCTCTTATAGCTGATTTTAGACAAAATCGATGTTTTCTTCAATCATCTAGATAATTGAATCTGAAACAAATTTGTATGATTTGTTTTAAAATTTTTAGTAGAAAGCAATTTTGTGGAGAAAGTGCATGGTCTAGTTCTTTTATCTTCCCCCTTTCTAAGAT
Source organism: Phascolarctos cinereus (assembly GCF_003287225.1). NCBI lineage: Eukaryota > Metazoa > Chordata > Mammalia > Diprotodontia > Phascolarctidae > Phascolarctos > Phascolarctos cinereus. Next base: position 65,628,312 of record NW_027555514.1, read on the forward strand.
TTACATTTATATTGTACTTGGCTATTTCCCCTTCTCTGTTAAAACTACTTTGGGAAAATAATAATGAAAATTACTAATATATGAAACCTGAATTCTGGTAAAAGGCAACACTACATTGTTATTGACTTTTTTTTTCTGTGTCTGAGTGATTACGACCTCTAGAAGTGGTCTGTAGGGTAAAAGAGTAGTTTAAAAATATTGTACATTAAGTAGCATTCCGTCTCTGCTCTGGAGAAAGAATTGGATACTTCTGGAATGTTGCACAGTGGAATGAAGAAAAAAGTTATTTGATATAGAAAGGCTGTCTGGCCAAGAAGTGATTACTCCAGAAGTCCTCAAGGAGAAGAGAAGATTTAATGGGAGATTTGATATTTTGGAAAACAAACTGAGGATTAATAATATCCGGGTGATGTCTCACAATCACACCAAGGGAGATGCTAAAGGCTTCTTTTTCAAATGGCTTCCAGATGCCAAGTAAATCATGGTCCTCGTCTGAATGTGACTAAATTTTGGAAAGAAAAAATACATTAGGGGAGTAGTATTGTTTTGCACTTCTAACTTAGTAATATTTTTAAGGAACAGTTAAGACCATTATAACATTAATAATGAAAAATGTTTTTCAAAGATTCTTTCCCTTTAAAAGCAAAAGGAGCCAAGGGCTTGCTGGGGGAAAACCAGTCATTTACGACTTCTATGTGGTGTGTTTATAGAATGAAATATGTAGCTAAAGACTTTTTATGGTGGAGATGATCTCGTCTCCTTCATTGGCCAGTGTACATCATTCTTCTGACAAGAATTTAGAAGTAGAAATTTCATCATTAAGTTCAGCCGGCAATTCTTGCAGTATGTGTATTTCTTCTTAAAAGAAATTCTCTATTAAACAACCTTCCACCCAAAGTTACATAATAATACTAAGCTTGCACTCTCTTGCCAATAATGGGGAATTTTTCTGGTGGGCCATTCCAAGGAGGTCCCTTAGGTCGTGAAGACTGTGCACATTGGTAGTTAAGCTCAGCTCTGTTTAGGATTTTCCAGCTTTCTTCTCCTCAGAGACAGAAGGCAAAGTTGACATAATGAAATGATCAGTTTTTTAGAGGAATTTGGTGAATGACTGAAATACAGCAACCACCAAAAGGCAGTAGTTCCCAAATTTTTTTTGATTCACCAACGCTGGAGAGAAAAGGAGAAATTCTGCTACTTAAGCATTTAATATAAATTTACTTAGGACATATCTCGGTGGTGCCCCACCAAAAGCAACATTACACTCTTCTCATTAATTATTTGTTGTTCTTGTTGTTGTTGATTTTAGTCACGTCCACCTCTTTATGACTTCAGTTAGGGTTTTCTAGGCAAAGATACTGGACTGGTTTGCCATTTCCTTCTCTAGCTCATTTAACAGATGAGGAAACTAAGGCAAACAGGGTTAGGTAACTTGCCCTGGGTCACAAAGTTAGTAAGTATCTGAGACCATATTTGAACTTAGGAAGATAAATCTTGCTGCCTTCAGGCCTGGCACTCTATCTACTGTACCACCTCGCTGCCCCCTCATTGATTATAAACTCTGGCAAAGTGTTTTTGTTTACAATGACAGGTATTATTGGGTAGAGTAGGTGGTCCATAAGATCTCTTGCTACAATGCTTAAGTAATTGGTGAGGAAAGAAAATTAAGCTTCATGGCATCCCTCCTTTACCGTTGTTGTCTCCCTGCCTGAAATTCATTCCCACCTTTGATAGAATGCTTAGATTCCTTCAAAGTTCAGTTCAAGTGACACCTCAGACAGGAAGCCTCTTCTGATTTCCCCATGCTGTCTTCTGTGAGTGAACCTAAGAATTTACTTCCCACTCCAAAACTTCTGACAAAAGGCAATTCCTCAGATATCCTGCAGTTTGGCTCTGCACCCCCAACGTCACTCCAGAGCCTTTTCATCCTGGAGTGAGATCAAAGAAGGAAGTGAGTGAGGTGAGCTAGGTTTTGTTTTGCTCCATTATCATCTTTCACAGACTTCCTCTTTGTCATTGATATTTTCATCTCTGATGAAATAGGTGGGAGTATACCTGCCCCTAGAAGCCAAAGGGAAGATGTATTTTTACTCAAAGAATTTTTTTTTGTTTCAGTGACTCATAGCTGGACTGAAGCAAAGGGTTAGGCACCTGTTTGGTGAGATTTAGCCCACACTTAAAAGCTACAGGCTCTAATAGTGAACTGGTAACCACAAATGTCAAGTCTAATCATAATTTCCTGCATGATTTCTTTTATATGACTTCTCGAATGCAAGTGTTCATTGGTAAGAAGCTGTAGCCTATTTATCCCCACCATTGGCCTCAGGATCACACGCAATTTTGATTCTTTGAAGACTGTGGTATTCTATGATTTGGAGCCATGTGGCATCACCGAGAGTATACTGGTGTTAAAAAGATAGGTTTTGATTTCAAGGAGTAGCTTGGAATTGTTGAAAGGATTGTGTAGTTTCCCATTCCAGCCCATCCTCTTTTTGGTATTCAATTTTTGGCCCTGCTCATTGCTCATCTGCAGCTTCTGCACAAGAGATCTGGACAAGGGAATATTGTTTTTTCTATATATGTGTGTGATTTCATCAGCATGAGAAACTCCCACTTTGAAAACTCCTCTACTAATGCAGATCAACAATTTTCTGTAAAGAGTTGCCTGGGGAAACTGAGTGAGCAAGTGACCTGCCAAAAACAACACAGCCAGTAAGTATTGGAGGGAGGACTTGAACTGGGGTTTTCTGAGTCTGGTACTTGTGGGGATACTGGGAGGATCTAATGAAGTGATGAAGGTAAAGCACTTTGCAAACCTTAAAGTGCTATATACATGCTTATTATTATTATTATTATTATTATTATTATTATCATCATCATCATCATCATCATCATCCTTCAGTTACCAGGCATGGAGGACAGCCAGAGAAAATGCCCAGAGCTGAGATATGGAGAGTTTGAGGGGCAGCAAGGAGGCCCTAGTCTCTGGATGGAAGAGTGTGTGTTGGAGAATAAGGTGTAAGAAGACTGGAAAGGTGGGAGCGGGGATAGGTTATGAAAGGCTTTGAGTGACAAAGAGAAGATTTTGTATTTTATTCTGGAAGTAATAGGGAGCCACTACAGTTTATTGAGTGTATCTGTGTGTGTTAGGGTTGGGGGAGAGTGACATGGTCCAACCTGACCTTAAGGAAAATCACTTTAGTGGCTGAATGGAGGACAGATTGGAGTAGGGAGATTGAGGCAGGCAGACCTACCAGTAGGCTCTTGCAGTAATCCAAGAGTGAGGTAATGAGGGTCTTCACTAGAGTGGTGTCAGTGTCAAAGGAGAGAAAAGGACATATTTGAGAGATGTAGAAGAGGTGAAATAGATCTTAGCAACAGATTGGTTCTGGGGGCCAAGAAATAATGAGGAATCCGGGATAATACCTACGTTGTGAGACAGTGATAGAGAAGGGGGTGAGTGGTTTAGGGGGAAAAATAATGAGTTCCTTGAGCAAGGTAACCTGTTTGGCTGGAGCCTAGACTGAGAAAAGAGGAATCGCATTTATTAAGTCTGGAAATGTGCTGTAAGCTGGGGCTGGGTGGTAAATAGCTTTAAATGCCAATAGATCAGTATGTATTTGATCCAAGGAGTAATAGGGAACTTTACTGAGTTTATTGAGGATGGAAGTGACATAGTATTGTGGGCTCATCCAAAATATGGCTTAGCCCGGTAGGCTGAAGCATTTGTGAGACCTAAAATTTAATTTGTTGTTGAATCATTTCAGTCATGTCTGACTCCCTGTGAACTCATTTGGGATTTTCTTCACAAAGACACTGGAATGGTTTGCCATTTCCTCCTCCAGCTCATTTTACAGATGAGGAAACTGAAGCAAACAGGGTTAAGTGACTTGCCCAGGGTAACCCAGCTAGGAAGTGTCTGAGGCCAGATTTGAACTCAGAAAGATGAGTCTTCCTGACTCTGGCAGGCACTCTACCCACTGTGCCGCCTAGCGGCCCAAAATTTAATTAAAATTGCTTTGATAATTGAAATATTAAAATACATAATACAAGAAAAAGAATATAAAACACAACTCCACCTATGTAGTCACTGAGGCGCTGGAAGCAAACAGCTGGCAGCTGGAGCTGAGGAAAAGATTTCTGATGGCATCCCTGCCCTAGGCTAGTCCCTTTATAATTCAAATGACCAGGTGTACTATACCTCTGCTGAGGTTGTAGACCCAGTGGCAGACTGGCTGTGACCCCAACAGCTGTAACAGCCCTGAGAACCAGCTCAGTGTCATTGCACGTAACCTGTGCTTTAGGAAAATCCCTTTAGCAGCTGCATGGAGGCTGGACTGGAGGAGAGAGAGAATTAACAGTTACCTTGCTGTTCCTCACATGTGACATACACCTCCTGTCTCCATACCTTTTCATAGCAAAGGCATGTTCCCCATCCCTGGAATATCCGCCATGCCTCTTCACCTTCCAGCATCCCTAGTCTCCTTTAAGGTTCAGTTGGTGTGTCACCTTCTGGATGAAGTCTTTCTTGAGTCCCCTTGGCTGCTAATCCTCTCCCACTTCCCCCCGTTGAGAACAAATAGGAAGATGCTGCAATAGTCCAGGTGGGAAGTGATGAGGGTGATGTCTGTGTAAACTGAGAAGAGGAGGGCTAGGAGACATGCTTTGGAGGTAGAATGATACGGTTTGGTAATTTATTGGAAGTATGGAGTGAGAGGGAGGAGTCAAAGATGACTCCAAGGTTATGAACCTAGGTGACTAGGGAGATGATGATGCCCTTGAAAGACATGATGGGTTTGGGGAGGGGGAGAAAGATAGTGAGTTTTATTTTGGATATGTTGAATTTGAGATGGGGCATCCAATTCAAAATATCTGATAGGCAGCTGATGATATGATAGTGGAGCTTAGGAGAGAGGCTAGGATTGGCTATATAGAGTTACCTTCATAAGGATGATATTTAAACCCACAGCATCTGATGGAGTCACCAAAAGAGGGCCTACTGAGAGAAGAGAATGGGAACCGGGATAGAGCTTGGGGAATTCCCACAGTTAGGGAGTGTGATACGGTTGATAATCGACCAAAGGAATCTGAGAAGTGGCTGGTAGGAGAAAATGCCAAGAGACGACAGTGCCATGAAAACCCAGAGAGGAAGGAGAGGAGCATCTATAGTGTCAAATGCTTCAGAGTGGTCAAGAACATCGAGGGCTGAGAAAAGCCCACAGTTAAAGAGATTACTGCTAACTTTGGAGGTGGCAGTTTCATTGGAGTTAGGAGACTGGAAGCTGGCCCACAAAGGGTCGAGAAGTGAGTGAGAAGTGAGGAAGCAGATGCAATGAGTAGGCAGCTTTTTTTTTTCTAGGCATTTGTCTGTGGAAGGGGAGAGGGACCAAAGACGATCAATGAAGGGTCAAGTGAGACATTTTTTTGATGGTGGGAGGGTGTGCTTGAAGGCAGCAGGAAAGGAGCCAGTGAATAGGGGTAGACTGAAGTATAACAAAGAATGGACGATGAGGGCCCAGTCCTGGGAGCACACACACAAGACCCACATGTACATTTGATGAGGATGCCTAATGGAAGGCCCTGCTCTCTTCCTGGTAAGGAAAGACAACATGATACAATCAGTGTATTTGGATATTTTCTTAGAGAACTCCTAGGGAGACAATAAGCCAAAGAGAAAAATTAATCTTCTTTGGGTCAGGCCCCTGTTTTTGGACCTGGTCCCATGTAAGGCTGGTGTACTTAGAGGACCACAAGCCATGATGTAAATTCATATGATAGATTTAAAGCTGAAAGAGACCAAATGAGGAAACTGAGGCACGTGGTAGTTAAGTGACTTGCTCAGGGTCATGCAGCATCTGAGGTAGGATTCAAATTAACACTGATATTTCAAGTCCAACACTCTATCCACTACACTGGTAGTCCTTGCCCTCATTCAATATCCCATGCATTTATTTGGGTGTAAAATAATAAATATTGATAAATTAATTGCCAGAATTAAAAGGAAATGTGTCTTAGGCAGCCAGGTGGCACAGAGGATAGAGCCTTGGACCTAGAGTCAGGAGGATCTGAGTTCAAATACAGACTTAGACATTTATTAGCTGTGTGACCCTAGGCAAGTCACTTAACCTCTCTGTGTCTCAGTTTCCTAATTTGTAACATGGAGTTAATAGTAGCACCCTCCTCCAAGGGGTGTTGTGAAGACCAAATGAGATGATGTCTGCAAAGCCCTTTGCAAACCTAAAGTTCTGTGTAAATGCTCAGTATTATTATTATCATCATTATTTCATTGATGGTGGAAAGAATCTGAATAATATTTAACAATAAATAGGGGGATTTATTAATCCTTTCAAATGTGATCAAGTGAGATATTTGTAAAGTGCTTAGCACAGTACCTGGCACATCTTAGGTACTTAATAAATGCTTATTGATTGATTGATTAATTGAGTTGACTTCCCTAGGGTCATACAACAATTGTCCCCTGTAACATATCTAAATCTGAGATCTTTGTCCGATGATGAATGAATAGTACAGTGGAAAAACATGGCCATATCAATACTAGCGTTCTCAAGCTGAATGAAACTAGAAGACAAAAGGACAGAACTAAAAGGACTAGAACACAAGTAAGTGGACAGAATTGCCATGTTCTCTTTGGAGAAGTAAACGTTGAAGTTCGCCAAGTTGGTTTCACTGAGTACCTCCAAATGACAATCAACATCATTTACAACACATTTTGCCATGCCACTTTCCAGTGTTTATGATGAGCAAAAATACCGAAAAAACTTTATCATGACGATAATTGCAACTTACCCACCAATATCTGTGGCAGAGGAATTCTGTGAAGAACTTGATGCAATCTTCCAAAGTCAACGTAGTGCAGATTATTTCCATTTTCACATTAATAGATAGCAAATGGACAACACAAGGGCTACAATGATACTTACGAAATGTTTTTAAAAAAACATTTGGTGACAGGGTTCCAGCAATTTAGTGGATTCTTTGTGCAGTATCCATCCAGCCTTTCACTCAATAAACAATTATTAAGCATCTACTACATTCAAGGCACTGTGCTAGTGGGAGAATTATACAGGATCAAAAGGCATAGATGAATTGCAATCTGAATCCGGGAACTTCTCTCAGCATCTGGGGCCTTGTCACTTTGGAACATCCATCCACCATGCTGGTACTCCCTTTTTCCCGTTGTTGAGTTCCTTCTGGGGCATCCATTTGGAGTATGGGCCCAGGCAAGCCATGCTTCGTTTCTCTCCTAGCTATGACTCTATAGATTTTAACTTCAGATCCTCTCCTTCCTCCTTCCATCTGCCCACTTTCTAGTTTCCTTTTATGCGTTATCTTCCCCCAAAAGAATATAAGCTCCCTGAGGGCAAGGATTGACTTTTTTTTTGCTTATATCTCCAGCACTTAGCACAGTGCCTAAGCATTTAATAAATGCTTGCTTTACTCATGTTGATAAAATCATAAATCTAGTATTTTCTTAGACCTAGGTGGGATGTGTCTTTTTTACTTAAAAGGCAAATGTTTTATATGCTTCTTTTAAAAAGATGTCCAAAGTTGTAGTCCGTGAAAGTATGCTGATGATGTCTCTGATGATATCTCTCAAACATAAAGATGTATACATCATCTTGCTGTCTTAGAAGATGAACTTTTGAATCCTGGCTTTGCTACCTATTACCTGTCCAACCTTGGGCAAGTCCCAACATTTCTCTGGGCTTTGTTTTTTTTCATTCAAAGGCGTTGCATTCATTTATTCAACAAGTGTTGAACTAGATGCTTTCTAAGGTACATTTTGGCTGAAAGTCCTATCACCCTATGTATCTGAGATGCATGGAAAAATTAACTTTGGAAAGTAGCTACAGTAGCTTTTCTTTTCGATACACTCATATTGGAGTACAAACTAAAATGAAGAGATGTCTGGGTTGGTTTTTTTTTTTTAAGATTTTATTCTAAGGGCAATGATGTGCTATGTACACTTGTCCCAAATATCATACATCCGGATGGTTTAGCCAAGTCTCTGGTATTCCTCTCAAATTGTGTGCCATGAATATTATAGTGTTCCATATGGCTACATTTAGTCCCCTTATTTTTTCCATTTCCTTTTCTGGTAATAACCTAAGTGTTTTACTTGAAATATGCAGGCATTATGGTTGGGACAGTGGGGCCTTCCAATTTCTAACAATGATATCTTTTATTATTGAAAAAGCTCGACCTAATTCTTTTTCTTTAGGAGTTTTTACAGTATTATAAATAGATGTCATGATTGAAAAGATATTTCTAGTTGGATTTTTATCTCTTTCTATCATTCCTGCTTTTCCCAAAGGAACTTTGTTGTTATGTATTTTTAAACATCCCCATGTAATTGTAATAGGCAACCGATTTTCACCAGATGGTCTCATCTTCATCATTAATCTAATGAATTTATATTTAGCAGCCGTTGTTGGAGGGAGATAATAGCATTGTTGGAATCTGAGGTTTGCTAAGTTATATTTAAATGTTTTGGAAGATTTTTATTATTCCAAGTTCTGTTTAAATCTCTGTCTCATAAATTCATAATTGGTGTCTTCTAGTTTTCTTGGACCTTTATTTTTATGTAAAGCTCCTGGGAAAGGTAATTTTTATACCAAGTGCAGAACCCTGATTCTGTAGCTCTTGTTCATTACTCAGTTCATCACACATAGACACACACACACACACACAGAGGGATTCTGGGCCTCTGTAATGAGGTATGGGTGTACTAGCTGATTATACATTTTGAAATAAACAGAAAGAATTGGAAAATATTTTTCCTGTGGGTGCTCACTAGGCAAAGAACACACCATGCCCCATGAATGTAAACAGATAGCTACCAAAACAACAACAAATAAGCAGACGAGTTTTTCTGTTCTTTGAAATGTATTTCACTTCTGAAATATCAATTGTATCACAAACCTTAAAAATTGGAATGGGATTCAGAAGAGTTATGTGAAAAGCCTTAGATAAGACAATGTGGTGAACTAGGAAGCCCTAAACAGGCATTTTGGTAGCAGGAATGGAAAGGGTTCTGGTTGTTGTATCAGGAACACCTCCCTTCAAAATCCATACTCTGCTGCCCTGTGACTTTGTCTTCCTGGAATATGATTTTCTTAACTGTAAAATGAGGGGTTAGAGATTCTCATGTAACTTAGTAATAAGTATAACAATAATAATAATTAATGTCTATATATCCTGGAGTCAGAAAGACCTGAGTTCAAATCTGGTCTCAGATACTTACTAGCTGTGTGATCCTGGGCAAGTTACTTAACCCTGTTTGCTTCAGTTTCCTCATCTGTAAAACAAGTTGGAGAAGGAAATGGCAAACCACTCCAGTATCTTTGCCAAGAAAACCCCAAATGGAGTCATGAAAAGTTGGACACAACTGAAATGACCCAACAATAAACTAACATCATGTAGAACTTTAAGAGTGGCAAAGAACTTTATATATGCATTATCTCACTTGAAGCTTCAAAAACTCAGTAATTTAGGTATTATAGGTATTAATTAATATTCCCATTTTACAGATGAGAAAAAAAGTTGGAGAGGCAAACTCATATGACTTGTTAGGATCAGAGAAAAGACTAGTACCTAGGTTTTCTTGATTCCAAGTCCATCCACTACTAGATTCATTTGTGTGAGAATTTAACCAATAAAGAAGTAAAAATACGCATTTCTAAATTAAGACTAAACAAATTTTGTATTATGCTAAATATCTGCTTCATCAATTTTTATTATTTTTGGATATTTTCATAATTTTAATAGTCTTTTTAGTATTACACAGAAACCTTATGACACACATTGAAAAGAACAGAAGTTATAAAGTATTTTAAATAATTTAGTTCCATTTGATTATTCAAGGTAAATAAACCAACCAACCAATGCACTAAAACACCTTTGATCTTGAATCAGTAGTTTATAATGATCTACATGAATTAGTGTCCCTGCCCACATGACTTCCTCATAATTATTGGAAATTGGAGGGGAAAGTATAGCTCTAGAATCCATGGGTTGCTACCAGAAAGAAATCTCAGATATAGCACACTAGAAATGCCATTGCCAGAATATGGAACTCTTAAGTAAAAAAAAGAAAATATTGCATACAACTAGGAAGAGACAGACTACCTACTATGGAATATGAGGCAGAACCATGCTGGACTACATATTAACAACATAAAGGAAAGAATCATAGGATCATATGTTTAGAACTGGAAGGGATCTCAAAGACCACCAAGTTCAGCTCCCTCATTTTACAAATGAAAGAACTGAGGCATAAAGTGGCTAAGGGACTTACCCAGAGTTACACTGTACTAAGTGTTTAAGGTGGGATTTAAGCCTAGTTCTTTCTGGCTCCAAGTCTAGACTCTAAATATTATATCATACTCCTCATAATATGATATATTGAAAGGCAAAAGGGAAATGGCTTGCAATAAGGAATAATCTGTCCTGTAGGGTTGTACATAATTTATGGGACGATGGAATTTCAGTAGAATTGATGATATCCATATGCCAAGATAAAGCATTTATAATGAAGAAACACTAAAAACGTTTTTAGTAGGATTAGGGATAAAACAAGGATCTTCATTGTATCTGTTATGTCTAGACCATTGTCTCTAAACTATTATTTAATATTGTTGTAATAATATTGACTATGAAAAAATTAGAAAAATAAATAAATTGAAAAATAAACATAGGCAAAGAAGAGGCAAAGTTATCTCTATTTGTAAATGGTATGATGATTTGCTTAGAGAATCCTAGACATTTGAAAGCACAAAAATTAATCTAAACCATCAGTAGTTTCAGTATATAGCTATGTACAAAACAAACCTACAGAAATCAGCCATCTAACAAAACTAAGGAGAAACCTATTGATAAATTCCATTAAAAGTAATTATAAAATGCATAAAATCTTCTGGTTTTGCTGTACCAAGACGCATGAAGTCCTTCTATAAATACAATTACAAAATACAGAAACAAAAGGAGACAAACATTTTGAGAAACATTTGTTTGTCCTGGTTTTACCATACCAATATAATAAAACTATTTTTAAAATTAATTTATAGATTTGGGGCTGTTCTGATTAAACTACCAAATATACCATATGTGTGTGTGTGTGTGTATTCATACATACACATATATGCCTACACACGTATATGTATATGTATGTATGTGTGTATGTGTGTATATATATGTATGTAAACTGGACTTAACAATAGTAGAATTCATTTGGAGAAACAAAAGTTGTGGAATCTCAGGGGAGATAATTTTTAAAAAGGAGGAAAAGGCTAAATAATGAAATAGAGCACCAGGCCTGGAGTCAGGAAGGCCTGAGTTCAAATCCAGCCTCAGACATTTATTAACTGTGTGACCCTGGGCAAGTCACTTAATCCTATTTGCCTCCGTTCCTCATCTCTAAAATGGAGACACACTGGAGAAGGAAATGGCAAACTACTCTGGTATCTTTGCAAGAAACAAAACAAAACAAAAAAACCATGGACATGGCAAAGATCCATGGGATCATAGAGAGTCCGACAAGACTGAACAACAGTGACAACAACAAGAAGGAAGGCAGGAGGTAGAACTGAAAACTGATCCAACTGTTTTGGAAAACAATTTGAAATTATGCTAGAAGAGTCATTAAATTATTTTTTTAAAAAAAGTTTGGCTCTGCAATCCCGATACAGGTCAGTAGCAGAAAGAAAGGGCCCAAATAGAGCAAAACATTCAAATGAGGATGCTTTGTGGTCACAAAACCAAACCAGAAAACACAAGCAACAACCAGGAGCAAAGTGGGTGCCATGGATTGTCTGGACAAGTCATGGCATATGAATAGAGTGGGATATTACTGTGTTATAAGCAAAGACAAATACAAGGAACATGGGGGCCTTAGGAAGAAATATATGAAATAAATCAGAAGGAAGAAAATAGAATCAAAAGAGCAACATACATGACGGCAATATTTATTAAGTGATCTCTAAGTGACTGCCACTGGGCAGTAGGTGGCACCATAGTGCATCGAGTGCCAGGTCTAGAGTCGGGAAGAGACATCTTCCTGAGTTCAAATTCGGCTTCAGATACGTACTAGGAATGTGACCCTGGGCAAGTCACTTAACTCTGTTTGTCTCAGTTTCCTCATCTGTAAAATGAGCTGGAGAAGGAAATGGCAAACCACCCCCAGTATCTCTGCCAAGAGAACCCCAAATGGGGCCACTAAGAGTTGGCCATGACAGAAACAACTGACCAAGTTACTATTACTGTACTGAGTTCTGGGGATACAAAGAAAGGCAAAAACATAGTCTTTGGGCTTAAGAAAGAGGGAAGGGGGGCAGCTAGGTGGCACAGTGGATACAGCACCGGCCCTGAAGTCAGGAGGACCTGAGTTCAAATCGGGCCTTAGACACTTGACACTTGCTAGCTGTGTGACCTTGGGCAAGTCACTTAACCCCATTGCCTAGCCGGGGCGGGGGAGGGGAGAAGAGAATGCAGTTACTAAAAAAAAAAAAGAAAGAAAGAAAGAGGGAAAGGAAAGAAACAAGTGTATATTAAGCACCTACTATATGCCAAAGACTTTACTGTGTGCTTCACATATATTATTTCATTTGAGATAGGTGCTGTTAGTTTTCTTGTTTTACAGTTAAGAAAATTGAGGCAGATAGAAGTGACTTTCCCCACAGTCACACAGCTAGTAGGGGTCTGAGGATGGACTTGCATTCAAGTCTTGCTGACAACAGGCTCGGAGTTCTGTCCACTATTCCACCTAGCTGCCTCATATTCTGATGGGGGAGACAATGATAAGTCACTGTGTACATGCAATAATAATAATAATTATAACAGCTTACATTTATATAACCTTGTTCTGTGCCAGGTACTGTGCTAGTGCTTCACAGTAATTATCTCGGTTGATCTTTGCAACCACCCTAGAAGGTTAAGTGTTATTATTATCCCCATTTTATAGAGGAGGAAACTGAAGTAAATGGAGGTTAAGTAACTTGCCCAGGGTCACACAACTAGTAAGTACCTGAGGCTGGATTTGAATTCAGATCTTCCTAACTCCAGGGCTGGTGCTCTCTTTACCTAGCTGCCTCAAATTCTAACAGGGGAGAGAGTACACAAATCACTATGTACAGGCAAAATAAATACAGTGCCAGTGGGAGGTCATCTCAAAGAAAAGGCAGGTAATGAGACCATAAAAGGCCTCTCGCAGAAGGTAGGATTTGATGTGAGTCTTGAAAGAAGCCAGGAGGCAGAAATGAGGAAGGAGGGCATTCCAGGCAGAGGGGAATGCCAGTGCAAAGACCCGGAGATGGGACATGGGGGTTTTGTGGGTGGGAAGCAACAAGAAGGAAAGTATGTCTGGACCACAGAGTATGATGAAGAGAGAAAAGTGTAAGAAGCCCGGAAGGGTAGGAAGGGACCAGGTTCCGAAAGGTCAAACAGAGAAGGTTATATTTGATCTTGAAGGTAATAATATGGAATTACTGGGGTTTATTGAGTAGGCGGGTGAAATAGAAGTGCACATTAAGAAAATCATTCTGGCAGCTGAATGGAGGACAAGTTGGAGTGGGGAGAGGCTGGAGATAGGGAGGCCAACCAGAAGGTTATTGCAACAGTCCAGGCATGAGCTGAATGAAAATAACACACAGGAGAAGCAGCAAAACTTAGAATAATTGCAAATTGCAAATAATTGCGAAGAGCAATCTTGGTTCCAGAAAGCACAGGATGAAATACCCTTAAGCACATAATAATGTATTAAATAAATATGATATATTTGCATTGCTCTTTAAGCTTTGCAAATCACTTTACATACATTATCTCATAGATTGGATCTATTATATATTTATATTATATTATCGAATAGCTATACTATTATATATCCTATAATATAATTTGTTATTTCATAATATATTATTATATATCATACATATATTATCCTTATAACAGCCCTGTGATGTGTTACAGTCATTCCCATTTTACAGATGAGAAAACTGAGGCAAATGAAGGTTAATTTATTTCCCCAGGATCACACAGTGTCTGATTTGAATTCCTCCTTCCAAGCTCCGTGCTTTATCTGCCATGGCCCCTAATTGCTTGGTTAGAGAGGTGCATACATTGTTAAACATGGTTGCTCCACCAACCCTTAATACTAATAATAATAGCCCAACTATGTGTAATACTTTAAGGATTATGAAATGCTGATCCTCACAACAACCCTGTGAATAAGGTGCTATTGTTATCCCCATTTTACAAATGAAGAAACTGAGGCTTACTGAGGTTAAGTGCCTTGCCAAAAATGCTACAATAAAGGGGATGAAGGAGGATCAATAGCTAGGGTTTTCTGACTCCAAGTCAAGCGCTCTATACATTACGTCAAGCTAATTCTCTTTGGAGGGCTCAGCAGCAGGGATGGGTGAGGGGAGATTTACATGGAGAAATAACTGATGAAAAAAATGGTATTGATTAAAAAGCAAAAAAAGCAACAAGGAGTTAATCCCTTATTATCTATGATATTTGAAATATCTAGTTCTTTATTTTGTGATTAACCTTTCTTCACTTAATGGCCTTTTATATTAGCAAAATTAGTTTCCTTTTGTAAATGTTTAGTCACTTATGTGGCTATACTATATACACCTAAGAGATAAAATACATGTTTCTTTCAATTCCATTAAAAAAAAAACACTTGGTGAATTTATGATTAACTGCTGGAAGACAGAAGAGGTTTCAATAAAATGCGAACAAAATTCTTTTCACCTTGCTAAGCAAATAACTCTTTCAGCACAAATCAACACTTTACTTTGTTTGGTTCCAGCCCCCATTTTCTGAAAACAAGGCAGTGATAAACTATTACATATGGATACCAATAAAACTATCTACTCTACACGCAGACCTCTTTCAAGTTTCCACCACTCTGCTTTCCCCACTGACCTATTACTCAGAAGGAAGTGATTTTATTATTTTCTGTGTTGCTTAGGTCAGTGTATGGATTTATATTTTTGCTTTCAAAATAACTATACATTGCAAGTGATTCATCTCATATACCAGTTAGTAGTCAATAAATCAGTTCCCATATTCCACTGGAGAGGAAATCAGTTCAATAACTCTTCCATTGTAAAAGTCTTTGTTGCTGAAGTATATGTCAGCTATATTTAGCTATCTTTCTAAGTGCCTTTTTAGAGTTTGAGTTTCTATGTAACTCATCCTGCATTTGTCTGCTTGATATATGCCCTTAGCTTCTGGTGTGTTGATTAGTATCTGCTCTAACCAATGATAGACTTCCTCCTTCCCTGTTAAGAGAGGATCTTTGAGCATTTTTACCCCAACATTTCTCAGAGAAATAATAGTTTTAAAGTTTCTATGGCTTAGACACTTTTAGACGTCCTCACTCTCAAAGCTCTGTATGGGTGGAATAGAGATGCCATATAAGAATGAAATTGATTTTTAAAATACTTTTACAATATTATCATTAATTTTCATTTTTTTGAGATTGTGACTGCCTCCCTCACCCAGCATGGGCTATGGGCATGTGCCACCATGGCCAATTTAATATTTTTATTTGAAAGGAAAATATTTTATCTCTGTTTTTAACTTGATCTATGATTCTATGGATTAAAGCCTGTTAGGGAAGAGGTTAGTCATCTATTTGACATTTTATTTTAATATTATTAATAGTAAGCCATTAATATTAATAATACAATTTTAATATTTTATTTTTACCATTTTGTTTTGATATCATTACTATTAATAATGAAATTTAAATATTTTATTTTTGACATTTTATTTCACAGTGGCATTATTTAATTTTAATAGTGTTTTGTAATAATTCAAAATTCTTTTCAATCTAGGAATACACCATGTTGGCTAATTGTTCTGGTTGTCAAAGGCTGCCTTGGTGAGGATGACACACAGATTAAGGAATTATTAAAGTAAAACAATCTACTCCTAAATATCTTGAAGAGAAAGAGCCCTAGATTCAGAGTCAGGGTTCAAATCCTGGGTCTGCCACCTACGACCTGTGTGATGTTGGGGCAAGTTACTTCCCCTTTCTGGGCTTCTGTTTTCTTATCTGTAAAATGAAGAATCAAAGGTTCATACATTTTGAGTTGGAAGGAACCTCAGAGTTCACTTAAACCAACCCTTTCATTTTTCAGATGAGCAAACTAGGAAATGATAAGGCCAAGTGATTCATCTAAGGTCACATAGGTAGTAAGTGACAGCTGATATTTGAACTCAAGTCTTCTGAGGCCAGATTCAGTGCTCTTTCTGTCGCTCCTATGCTGCTGAGATTATCCCAGCTCTAAATCTATGACCTTATTGTAAGGGTAGGATTCTACCCCTACCACAATCAAGGAGTCAATCAACAGAGTAAATTAGTTATTAAGCAACTTTTTTATAGCTTCACCATAATGTGTGAACTAGTCCCAAACTGACCATTAGATGAAAGGTGGATGACTCCACATAGGAAACATCTTGTGGTTGGTTGAGAAAATCACATCATACCTTGGGCTATGTGTAGAAACGGCAAGTCAGTTCCTGAGTGAAAAAAGCAGGGGACCAATTCAGTGTTGAAGAAGGAGGAATCATTACTGAGGGGGGAGGAAAGAGGAAAGAGTTTCTCTCTCTTCTTATCCACCTCTCATTGACAATGTTACTGGAGAAACTGCACCAGGAGTAGAAAACTCATCTGGCTAGAGCAAAGAGAGTTCTGCTAAGGACAAACAGGTCTCCAGGAAAAAAGGGGAGAGGTTATTATACTTCTGTCTTCCCACCTCCTTTCTGGAAGGTGAGAAGAGAAGGAGGAAAATGGCTTCCTTGTCTCTCACCAGACCGCCGAGTGTCTGGGAGCTCATGGCACCCGTTTCTTTTGTGTTTAATCCTTCCTCATTGTAGATGAATGAGCATTCCAGGATCGAAGTACCCAGGCAATCTGGTGAGTTCAGGAGATCCCAAGGACCCATCAGAGGTTCCACCAGGGACTGGAGGAGGTAGCAGTGGCTGACCGAGCAGTATTGGCCGATGACAGTCACTCCTGCAGGCAAGTGAAGAAAGATGTTCATCCAAGAATGGCCACAGCTTGAGGGAGTGAGACTCCTCAGGGCAGAGACAAGTATAGGTTGTGGACTCAACTGAGGCACGGACCCTCAGAGTGCAGCAGAGAGCTTAGTCTAAAGGGAGCTTCATAAGGACTGTACAAAAGGAGAAAAGGACTTCCAGAAACTCAAGGTTTACTACATGTGTTGTCTACAGATGTGCCTCACTGTCATTGTCCTTAAAGTCTGAACCCACTCTCGCCAGAGACCTTGTACGTGTGTGTGTGTGTGAGGGAGGAGGGGGTAGAGAGCTCCTACTTCGGGGAAAATGTTTTGTACCAGCTGTTCCTACTACATTGCTTTAGTAAGTGTCTTTTATAAAGGCTAATTAAGTTTTGCTGGAAATTGTTAATGATGATTCGAGTGAACGTGCTAGAAACCCAGCCCTGCAGGATTCCTCCTAGAATACTGGGCTTCTTGGATTGTCACACATGAGATGCCTTCTCCAGCTTTCTCTCCTCCATCATCCCTGTCTTACATGAAAAGAATGTTCTTTTCTTTTTTTTTTCAGTGTGGAGGGGGGACTTTATTTTTTAAAAATATGCCTTTATTTATTGTTAGTTTTCAACATTTACTTCCATAAGATTTTGAGTTCCAAATTTTCACCCCATCTCACCCCTGCCCCCACCCCAAGATAGTATGCATGAGAATATTCCTTTCTTCCCAAGGCAAATACCTCAACATGTGCCTGTCATCCCACTCCATTCCATCTTCTCCAGTGTAGTGTCTCCTCTACCAT
The DNA here is from genome assembly GCF_003287225.1 of Phascolarctos cinereus. Classification (NCBI taxonomy): domain Eukaryota; kingdom Metazoa; phylum Chordata; class Mammalia; order Diprotodontia; family Phascolarctidae; genus Phascolarctos; species Phascolarctos cinereus. The sequence continues at coordinate 65,646,159 of NW_027555514.1, forward strand.
CCTCACCCTCTCACTTCTCTTCAGTCTCTCTGCTGCCTACAAAGATGTCCTTGTCTCCCCTATTACTAAAAAAAACACCTTTCACTAGTTATCCCCATTAGTTATCATTTATATGTGTGTATACATATGTATATACACACATACATATGTGCACACACTTATATGTAAATAGATGTGTTAAATATACATGCCTTCTCAAGGCATTTATTTGTATGCTATGTATTTATGTGTATATGTGTGAGTATATTACATATATGCAACATATATCTCTTTATCTAGCTATCTAGCTATCTATCCATCCATCTATAGCTCCTTCCTTCTGTGGCTAAAATCCTTGAGAAGGTCTTCTAGAATGAATGCTTCTACTTTCTTTCCTCTCGCTCTCTTCTTAACTTTGTAATCCCACTTCATTCAATTCAAACTTCTTTCTTCAAAGTTACCAGTGATCTCATAATTGCTAAACATAATGGCCTTTTCTCCATCTTCATCCTTCTTGATCTCCCTACCACTTTTGACACTATCACCCCCTTTTCCTTGATGTTCTGCTCTCTAGGTTTTCATGACACTGCTCTCTCCAGGTTCTCTTCCTACAAGTCTGATTGATGCTACTCATTCTCCTTTGCCGATGTTACTAACTGCAGTTCCCCCCCACCAAGTTTTGCCCTGCACCTTCTTCCCTTCTCCCTCTATACTAGTTTGATTTGGGACCTCATCAGCTCCCACCATCTCTATGCTGATAATACTTAAACCTATTTATCTTGGCGTAACTTCTCTCTTGACCTTCAGTCTTGTATTTCCAACTGTCTATTGGACATTCAGAACTGAAAGTCCTATAGACAAGTCTAAAACTGTACTTGTCATATTTCTCCCCTCAAACATCCTCTTCCTAATTTTCCAATTACTATTAAAGGCAGCACTATTTTTCCAATCACCCAGGCCTCAACCTAGGCATCATTCTCAACCTCAGCTCCTTACTCTCTCTGACCCCTTGTGTTCCATCAGTTGCCAAGTTCTGTCAATTCTACATCTTTCTTATGACACTTTCTCTTCTCTGATACTGCCCTTACCCTGGTACAACCCCCTCATTTCATCATGCCAGGATTATTGCAGTCGACTTCTGGTTTGTCTCCCTGCTTTGAGTCTCTCCCCATTCCAGTCCATCCCCTTATTCAGATAGCACAGTAATCATCCTAAAGTAGAGGTCTCACTATGTCATGTCCACCCTTCCCCACTCCCACTCAATAAACTTTAACGGCTCACTATTACCTCTGGGATCAAATATAAAATATTCTGTTTGCCTTTTAAGCTCTTAATAACTTAGATTCTTCCTACTTTTCAATATTTTCATGTTTTCCTCCTCTCAATGTATTCTAGGAGCCTTTATCACTGGCCTTTCCTCTGTCTCCAACTTGGTTTTCACTGGCTAGCTCTGTACCTTTAATATGTTCTCTTCTCACCTCAGCCTACTTTCCGTAGCTTCCTTACACCTAAGCTAAAATTATACCTTCTACAAGAAGTCTTTCCCAGCAAGTCTTGACGTTATTGCTTTCCTTCTGAGCTCACCCTCCAACCTGTATGAACATAGTTGTATGCATGTTATCTTTGCCCCTTAGAGTGTGAACTCTTTGAGGGCAGAGACTAGTATTTGCCTTTCTTTTTTATTCTCAGTGCTTAGCACAGCTCCTGGCACGTAGTCAGTTCTTAATAACTGCTGACTGACCTAATATACTTGTCCTATGGTCCTAATCCAAAGACAAAGATAAGCCTGGATGATTCTGCAAAGTGAAAGTAATCAATCAGCTAGCATTTCTTAACTCCTGTGACAGGCACGAAGTTAAGTACTGGAGATAGAAAGTCCCTGCAGCTTCCATGAATTTCAGACTTAGAAGCAGACGAAAAACAGGATTCTCTGCAAATATTGAAGAGACTCAGAGCTAAGAAGATCAGAGTTAAACGAAAAACTTGTAGAGAACTAAAAGCTTGACCCTATGTCTTGGATCGGGGCACCACTGAAGAGTAGGACAACAACTCCCATCCCAGAGAAGGGGTCCTGAGGAGATGTAGCGATTCTTGAGGAATTATACACTTTCTAAGCTAAAGGCAGTTTAGGAGGCGTGAAGGATAGAGGGTTTGGGCCCATTAGCAGAGAGGTCAGGTGGTGCTAATAATTGGCTGGCACCTCTGTCTTAGCAAGGAGGTGGATACAGTCAGAAACCCTTGTGCCTGCAGTCAGGAGCACCATCTGTGCAATTTGTAGGTTCATGGTGGCAAATTGAGTCTCTCCCATCCAGGGAAGCTTAGATAGATTTCCTTGCCCTTGTAGTACCTCTGAGCCGCACCAGCATCATCTTGCTCTTTCTGATTCATATTATTTATAGGAGCTGAATGGCTGGCTTTCTCAGACCACATTAGATAAGTTTGCCTTCTCTGACAGCACCAGAAAGGTTTGCTTTCTCTGTCCCCAAGTTATGTGTGAGTTATTTTTTTTTTAGATTCTGTCATTATGCCTTAGAAAATTCAAGCATGTACTTAAAAAAAATAACACCTGGATGCTCTCCTGTTTCTTTTTGAAAGGATTACAAAACACGCCAATATAAAGGATTTATGATAGCTCTTCTGTTTCTCTTCCACCACCCCGCCCCTGCCCTCTTTTTATATGTCTGCTAAGCTCCATTTCCCCCCAGTATTACAGAGTAAGCCACTGGTGGAATCACAGGGACAGAAATCTTTGTAAAACTGAAACCACTGAAATTTAGTTAAACCAACATTATACTCATTGTACCTCTTAATGCCCACGTTCATTCCAAAGGAATTGTGAAATGAAATCATCAAAAAGTTACCAGCTGCACAAATCTTTTGAAACTCTTCTGTCGTAACTGAGTCTGCCTTGCCCATTACAAAAACATGCAAAAGGGCTTAAAGATAGTTTAACCAAAAGAATAGAAGGGGAGAATATCCAGGTGGCTTTTTAAGTATGGACTACAATAAAAACCAGGTTCTCGGAAAGTATTATGCCAAAATGTAATAACTAGAAAACAAGAAAGTCAGTTTACAAGTTGAAGTATAGTCTTAAGTCATAAATAGGTGAAATGGGGAAGAATGCTGGTGTGGCAGGGGAGGGAAGAAGAAGAATTTATGAGCATTTATTAAATGTGAGACAGCTTGCAGGTTGTAAATGTGAGACAGGCTAAAACAACTTTAGGGATGAAAAGTCAATATTAGAACACCTTTCAGAAAAGCCATTCGTTAACTGGAAAATCTGTCCTAAGATCTTTTGGTCCTGAAGTATCCATTTTCAAAGACGATCCTGCTGATGGTGTCAATGTCCTTGGGTGCTGGCAGGGCTGAAAAGACTAATGTGTGCCCCTACTTGGCAGCACCACCTCAGAAAGACTGCACATGCAGCAAGGTTTGGGATTGTTCTAGCTATCTGCATTTGTGGGTTTTTCTCTTAGCTCAGGTTGAATGATGTATTTGCTCAAAGCAAGCTGTTCCATTCTTGATTGCTCTGGTAGGGGAAACTGCTAGCAATCCATGGCTAAATCACCTCATTTGAAGTTACATTTCAATAGAGCTATAGAGCAATTGTTTGGCCTATCCTGATTATGAGCAGCTAAGGGGTACAGTGGATAGACTAGAGCATTGGGCCTGGAGTCAAGAAGACCTGAGTTCAAATCTAGCCTCAGAAACTTACTGGCTGTGTGACCCTGGGCAAGTCATTTAACCCTGTTTGCCTCATTTTCCTCATCTGTAAAATGAGCTGGAGAAGGAAATGGCAAACCCCTGCAGTATCTTTGCCAAGAAAATCCCAAACGGGGTCATGAAGAGTTGGATACAACTGAACAATTCCTGATTACAGAAGTTCTACTTTGTCTTATTCCACAGCAGCTATCTGAATGCTTTCCTTCATCCTTGGTTTATGGTTTGTCCAATGGACTTCGATTATCTCAGCCATTTTAGTCGTGGTCTGACCTGGCTTTAGAGCAGTGGGTGCTCAGGAAACATTGTTGGCTGATGGAGGGCATGCCATCAGGACAAAAGACGTTTCCCAGTTTGAAGCTCACCTTTTCTAAGGAGCTTTCCTACACTAAATCCACTCTAACCCACTTGATTACTCCATTTTCCTCTAGCACTTCATACTTTACAATTGTTTGTATTAGTTTAAGTTGGTTTTTGGTGGGGGAAGGAAATGAAGGGGGAGTTACAGCAAACACACTATAAGCTTCTGGAAGGCAGAAAATAGTTCCTATTCTTTCAATGTGTTTCATTCTATTTTTAAGTGTCAAAAGGTATCTTAGAAATAATTTATTTCAATTCTTACATTTCACAGCCATTCCTCAGCTACATTTCAGTTGAATAGCAAGGTCAGAAGCCAGAGTGCTAGGTTGGAGTTCAGAGGCATGCCACATATGATAGATGGCTTTCTCAAGAAGTTTAGCCATAAAGAGGAGGAGAGATGTACGCTGGTAGTTGACAGGGATCGATGGATCAAGTGAGGCTTGGTTTGTTTTTTTTGTTTTAAGAATAGTAGATTGAGAACCTAGACAAGTCACTTAACCCCAATTGTCTAAAAAATAAAAAGTAAAAAGAATAGTAGATTGAGGGGCAGCTAGGTGGTGCAATGGATAAAACACTGGCCCTGGAGTCAGGAGGACCTGAGTTCAAATCTTATCTCAGACCAGACACTTGATACTTACTAGCTGTGTGACCCTGGGCAAGTCACTTAACCCCAATTGCCTCATATAAAAAAAAAAAGATTAGGAGATTGATGGGACTATTTTTAGGCAGAAGAAAAGGATCCAGTCGTGAGGTTGGAGAGTGAACTCTAAGATAAAGAATAAGGATGATACAGGGCAAATCTGGAGAAGATAGACAAGAATCAGATCAAAGGCACCTGTAGAGGAGTTTGCCTTGGCAAACGTAATGGCCATCTTTTAATGTCAGACAAGGGTCAAGAAAGTGAGAGTGGGGGATGTCACAGTGATGTGAGATGAAGACCATGGGAGAAGAGGGAGCTCTTGGTACATGGCTTCATTTTTTTTTTTTAGTGAAATATAAGTTGAAGTCCTCAGCTGGGAGGTAGAGGGTAGGGAGTGTCAAGAAAGGCTTGACAAGAGATGAAAACCTTTGGAATATGAGTGAGTGAGATAATGCATCAGGATCATCTTGCTTCAATGAGGGCCCACTTGAAATTAGATAAATGAGATAAAATTAGTTTGCTGTGGTCCCAGTCAACATGCTTTTGTGATTTCTATGGCTATATTCAGCAGCACATCAATAAGAGTGGAGGAAAATCATTGAGAGAGACTAAGTGACTCACCCAAGGCCATATGCAACCCTATTAATAATAGAGCTAGAATTCTCTCTTTGTCCAAGGCTTTTTCCCATCCATCCCATTTCTTTTATGTACCCATACACTCACTCAATCAGCAAACATTGATTAAGCACCTCCTACGTCCCAGGCATTATGCTAAATGTTGGGGTTACAAAAAGAAGCAGAAGACAGTCCAGGTCCCCAAGAAGTTCACAATCTAATGAAAGAGACACCACTCCCTTGAGAAGCCGGTACTGTATACAAAGAAGACACTTAAAAACACTTCTTGCACAAGTGAATGATCCGCAGTTATGCCAGCTGTACCAAAGCCCCTCAGGTCTGCAATGAGGTTCATGTTATGATGGGCTCTTTACACTTTGTAGAATCTCAGTTATGATGCTGTGACAGGGCCAGTATTCCCTTATGTTTACCCAGTTGAGATGAAGTTTCCCTAAATGACAACTGCCTCCTTTGATGCAGCTTCCCAGTTATCTGAGAGCATAAACATTTCCACCAGCGTGTGGAGTGCTGTGGGGGGCCCCTTTGACTTGGTGAATTTCTGAAGACTGCTTGAGTCACCATGCGCTGCCCTGATATTTCCATCTGGAAATAAGGTGAACTGAATAGGTGAAGGTCTACAGTTTTTGTTGTTTTTTGTCTCTGTGCTTTTTGCATATCTTTACTGTATGAGACAAAATAAACCTCTTTCTGTTAGCTATTCAATGGCTTGTAAGTGCCTCATGTCATCCCAAGGTGCTGGCATTAATAGATGCTATTAGGAGTATCAAGGAGGCCAATGTACCCCTGCTATGTACTAAGCATGTCTTCTTGGCTTTTTTGTTGTTGTTGACAAAGACACTGTAGCGGTTTGCCATTTCCTTTATAGATGAGGAACTGAGGCAAATAGGGTTAAGTGACTTGCCCAGGGTCACTCAGCTAGTAAGTGTCTGAGGCCAGATTTGAACTCAGGAAGATGAGTCTTCCTGATGCCAGGGTCAGTGCTCTATGTGCTATGGCGCCACCTAGAGGCCTCATTTTTTCTTACCCTGGCTTCTTTGCTGCTGCGTAGGCAGTCTAGTGGCCCTCCACTTCCAGGGGCTTGCTATATCAGCACTGAACTTAGTGTGGACCTCCCATTGACATTAGCCTTACTGCAGCTCCAGTCTTAGTCTTACTTACATGCCCTTTCCAATTTAATTTCTGTACCCAGAGCAAGGGGTAGAAGGGGCAGAGGAAGGGGAAACACTTATTGGATGAGGCCAGATTGTAAGGAGATGGCCAAGATGCAGCATGGTCAAGTGTGGGGCTGGCCAGGCTGAGTGGACTCTCGCTAATCAGGCCAACAGAGAACCAGAGGAGGAGTCCAAAGCTTAGCTCCTCCGGACCTGGTCTCTGGGGATCTGATGAAGCCAGTACAACGGTGGCAAGACAGATGGCAAGAAGATGTCTGTATATTGAAATTTAGTTGTTACACAATGTCTTTTTGATACAGGTCATGAAGACCTTGAAGGGATTAGTTGAAAAAGCAAGTCAGTTCTGTATTTTTCTAAATAAATTTTTATGTATTTTTTTTTACATCATCAGAATTTCTTCCAGTATCCCTAATCCTCCTGCCTCCCAGAGGGCCAACCAATATAACAAATATTTTGTAAAGAAAAAAGAAGATAAGAGAAAAGACTAGCAAAAATGGATCCATATAGCACAAGTTTAATGTGTCGCACCTGTGTACTTCCCACCTTTACAAAAGAGTGGGAGCGTCTTCTCACTTCTCTCCTTTGTCCTGTTTGTTCTTTGTAATTCTGCAACAGCCACTTCTTATTTTTTGTGGTTGTTTCCATTTCCATTGTTGTAATCATTTTTTAATATTGCTTTCTTGGTTCTACTCACTTCACACAATTCAATTAATAAACATCTATTAAGGGCCTGTTATGTGCCAGGCACTGTGCTAAATGACAGGGATACAAAAAGTGGCAAAAGATAGGCCCTGCCCTCAAGGAGTTTATAATTTAATGGGGGAGAGAACATACAAACAAATATATACAAAGCAAGCTACATACAGAATAAACAGGAAAGAATTAACAGAGAGAAGGCACTAGAATCAAGAGTCTTTATCTAAGTCTTTCTAGGCTTCACTGAATTCATTGTATTCATTGCTTTTTACAGCACAGTAATATTCCATTATACTCATGTACCACAATTTGTTTAGTCGTTCCCCAAGCGATGGGCATTTGTTTTGTTTCTAGTTATTTGCTACCACAAAAAGTGCTGCTATAAATATTTTGGCGTATATGGGTACTTTCTTCTTAATCAATTGACCTCCACGCCTGGTAATGGAATCTCTGGGTCAAAGATCATGGCATTTTAGTTTCTTTATATGCATAATTCCAATTTTCTTTCCAAAATGGTTGTACTGATTCATAGCTCCACCAATAATGCACTAGTATGCCTATCTTCCCAGAAAGCAAGTCAGTTCTAATCAAACAATTAGTGTCATGTTTGGAGTCATTTTACGACATCCATAAATCCAACATCCATTGCTCATCTAGTTAAAAATATCTTAGTGTTAACTAAACCTATTGAGGCTGGTGTTTACTTACAGATGGGATTCTAAGAAGATCAACAAGATGTAGTCATGAACATTGAAAAAAATGTCTTTAACCTTGAGTTGCCTAGATTGTTTGAGTACCAGCTTGTAATACCACTGATATGTCAATGACGAGATTACAGACTTTGAGAGTTGAAAGCAACCTAAGCAGCATCTGGGCTCACTCATATAGGAAAAGAATTCCTACTAAGCATTCCAGAAAGTGGTCTTCCAGTCTCTGCCAACTTCCAGGGAGCAGCTAGGTGGCACAGTGGGTACAGCACTAGCCCTGAAGTCAGAAGGACCTGAGTTCAAATCCAGCCTCAGACCAGACACGTGACACTTACTAGCTGTGTGACCCTAGGCAAGTCACTTAACCCCAGTTGTCTAAAAAAAAAGAAAAGAAAACTTCCAGAAAAGAGAAATCCACCAACTCCTGGGGCATCCCACTTCACTTTGGGCCAGCTCTAATTACTAGGAATTTTTTCCTGTTATGAAGCTCAAATTGGCCTCTTTGTAACTTGCTCTCATTGCTCCTGGTTCTGTTCCCTGGGCTCCCAAAATTGAATCCCTTCTCTACATAATGGCCCTTTGAATATCTGAAGATAGCTTTCATATTCCTAATGTATATTCTCTTCTCTATACTACAGATGTCTAGATGCTCCTGAAATGACGTGGACTCAAGGTCCTTTCAAAATCCTGGTTGCCCTCTCCTGGACATTTTCCAACTAAAAAATGTCCCTCATTAACAAGGGTGCCCTGAACTAAATGAATTATTCCAAATGAGGTCTGACAAGAGCAGAGTACAGTGAAATTACTGTCACAATCAGGGACGTCCTGCCCCTTTTAATGAAGCCCCAAACTGCATTAGCTTTCTTAACTGTCACATCACACTGTTGATGCCTACTTATCTTGCAGCCCACTAAAACCCTCAGATCTTTTTTCAGAACTGCTAGACATACTTCCCCCATATTATACTTGTGAAGTTTGTTTTTTTACCCAAGTGCAAGACTTTTTATTTATCTCTAGGGAATTTTATCATATTCTGTCATCATCTTAGATTTTACCCGTCAAGATCCCTTTGGATCCTAACTCTGTCGTCCAGTGTGTTAGATATTTATCTCTGCCAGCTTCGTATCATCTGCAACATTGATAAACATACCATAGGTGTCTTTATTCAAATCACTGATAAAAATATTAAACAGCACAGGACCAAGGACAGATGTCTAGGGTACTTCACTGCAGATCTTTCTGCCATGGCTACCAGTTCTGAATCTATATCATTGTGTTATTGTTTCTCCATCTTCCCCATGAGAACAGTATGAGACACTTTATCAAAAGATTGGCTAAAATCTCGCTAAACCCCATCCATAGTCCTTTCACTTACTAATTTAGGAATCATCTGAAAAAACAAATGAGGTCAATTTAGCATGACCAGTTCTTGATAAAGCCATACAAGTGCTTTAAAAATATTTATTTAAACATTCTTTTTTAAAAATTTGACTTTAAAATTTTCTCCCTCTTTCCTGACCATCCCCCACCCATTGAGAATATCAATTATACATGCGAAATCACATCTATAATTTACATTATACATGTGAAGTCATGCAAAATTATATTTCCATATTAGCTATGTTGCAAAATTAAATAAAACAATGTAAGAAACATAAACAAAGTGAAAAAATTATGCTTTAATCTGCACTCAGAGTTGATCAGCTCTTTCTCTGGAGGTGGATAGCATTTTTCATCATGAGTCCTTTGGAATTATCTTGAATCGTTGTAATGATCAGAGTAGCTAAGTCTTTCATGTTTGACCATTGTTACAATATTGCCATTACTGTGTATAGTGTTCTGGTTCTGCTCACTTCACTTTGTATCGCTTCATGTAAGTGTTCTCATGTTTTTCTCAAACCATCCTTTCTCACCATTTCTTATGATACAACAGTATTCCATCACAATCATATACCACAATTTGTTCAGTCATTCCCCAGTTGATGGGCAACCCCTCCATTTCCAATTCTTTACCACCACAAAAAGAGATGCTACAAATATTTTTGTATGGATAGATCCTTTTCCTTTTCCTTTGATCACTTTAGGATACAGACCTAGTGATGATATTGCTGGGTAAAAGGGTATTCACAGGTTTGTAGCTCTTTGGATATAGTTCCAAATTGTTTTTCAGAATGGTTGGACCAGCTCCATCAGCAGTATATTACTTTTCCAATTCAATTTTCTCCAGAGGTCTATCATATCTGACTTCTCTAAAATTCTATTAATCTCCTTAACTTCTTTCTTGTTTATTATACGGTTATATTTATCTAGCCTTGAGAGAGTAAAGTTGAGGTTCCCTACTAGTATAGTTTTACTATTTCCTCAAATAACTCATTTAACATTTCCTTTAAGAATTTGGATTCTAGGGGCAGCTAGGCGGTACAGTGAATAGAGCTCTGGCCTTGGAGTTAGGAGGACCTGAGTTCAAATCCAGCCTCAGACACTTAACATTTACTAGCTGTGTGACCCTGGGCAAGTCACTTAACCCCAATTGCCTCAGTAAAAAGCAAAAAAAAAGAAAGAATTTGGATTCTATGCCATTTGACAAGTCTTTTAGCCATTTGTTTGTTTATACCTTTTAGCAAGATATAGTTTCCCTGCTTTCCCTCTCTTTCAGTTAGCTTTATTTCTGCTTTTGCTTTGTTTGAGATCATGATTGCTAACTCTGCCTTTTTTGCTTCAACTATTCTGTCCACCTCTCTCTGTTTCAAGTGTGTGTCTTATAAACATATTATTGGATTTTGGTTTCTAATCCATTCTTCTGTCTGCTTCTTTCATTCCAATCACATTCAGTTTTGATTACAAACTGTTCATTCCCCTCTATCCTGTTTTCTTCTATTTATCTTTTTCTTTCTCTTTTTCACCTTGTCCCTCCTCAAAAGTCTGTTTTGCTTCTGACCATTGCCTCTCTTAATCTGTTCTACCTTTTATTACACACACCCCTTTTTCCTCTTATTTCCTTCCCCTCCTACTTCCCTGTTGGGTAAGATACCCAATCTATACCCAATCAAGAGAGAAAGAGAAAGAGAGAGAGAGAGAGAGAGAGAGGGAGAGAGAGAGAGAGAGAGAGAGAGAGAGAGAGAGAAGAGAGAGAGAGAGAGAGAGACAGAGACAGAGTGTGGTTTTCTTCTGAATTTGTGTCTTGATCTTCCCTGTGACCATTTTTATGGTCAGGTTCTTTTATTGTTGTTTGCTCAGTTTTCCAACTAATTTCTTGACTTTGAAATTTACATTAAAATTGGGCTCTGTTCTTGGGGTGGGGGTTAGGAGGCACTGTCCCAAGGTTCAGACTTTTTCCGCACTGTTGTTTTCAGAGCTAGTTCTGGGGGCATTGGAAGTGTTTGGTGCTTCCAAGGTGGTGTGACCTGGGGAGAGGTGTCACTGCTGTCCTGGTCTGTGTTCTGGTCCTTTCCTAGGAAGGGCCCCTGCTCCCTTGCAGTCATAAGCAATACTGCTCCTCAGAGCCCTTGTTCCCTTGGGACTGAGAACAATGTCATTTGTCAAGGCCCCTGCTCCCTTGTGACAGTAAGCACTCCTCTCCAACCTGGAATTGTGACCTAGAAGTGTGTAGAGGCAATGAGGTTGACAAAATGTGCCCTTTCCTGCACAACCTTTAATTTCCTTCTGACCAATTGCAAGATCCCCTTACCATCTCCGGCATGAGAGCTCCCAGCACTACCGCTATTGCTGCCTCCAGGGCCCACAACTGGTGTTGTCACATATGGCTCCAGGCTAGCCCCCACCCCTTTGTCACAGTCTTCTCCTTCCAACTTCTTAAGTTGTCTTGGGCTGGGAAAATGGCTCACCCCAACTTTTTGTTGGCTTTGCTGCTCCATAATTTGACGTGATGTATTACTTTAAAATTGTTTGAATGGTTATATTGGAAGAGCTCAGCAGTTTCCTCTACTCCACCATCTTGGCTTCACCCCGAGAAGTCCTGCTCTAAATTTTTTCCATGGTAGCTCTTTGTAATAACCACTGTCCTCTCTAGATATTTGTCCATGACAATGACCCATCCTAGAATTTTCCCAGGAACCAAAGTTTTAAGCTGACTGGCCTTTAGTTTGCAGATTCTATTTTCATCTCTGTTTTGAAAATCAGGATAGCATTTGCTCTGATCCAGTCTTGTGGCACTTTTCCCCTTTTCCATGAATTGACCCTTAGCAATCTAAATGGAAATCAGTGAGTATTTACTGAACACATTCTTATGTTTCCATCACTGTGCAAATTCTGGCAGGTCTTCTGGAAAGTTGGAAAGATTCCAAATAATGTACCTAGGAATGGCTGTATGGCTATTGTCTGAGTGCCAGTCTAAGTTCAAAGAGCATTATCTTCAGGTCAGCTATAGGATGAGAGATAACTTTTTTTTGCCCTACTAATTCTGGAAGACCACGTAAAATAAGTTACTGAGGACTTGCAACTGTATGGGGCCACAGAACATTCATGCTGACGAAATCGTAGGTCCTCAAACTGAGGTTATTTCAGCAAAGGCATAGTGACCCAGAAAAGCTGTGTCCTGCTTTCAAGGTCATCTCAATTTATTTACATCATAGGATTAGGAACTGTAAAATTATTATTTGGGTTGGCTAAAATCTATTCAAATACGAACAAAAAAAGACCATAAGCATGTTTGGATTTTAATCAACTTGGATTTGGAATGACAAAATGTGTACAGAAAATTATTCCTGCAATCTCTTTTGGCCTCTTAAAATGTCATCTTGCTTTTGAAAGTATACAGTTGGAAATACATAAGACAGTGTCAAAATTCGTCATCTGGTAAAGACAGGCAGCTTTTTAACCTGATAATGGGAGAAGAAATCAACACACTAGGAATTCAAAAAGAAATTATTCTATCATTCAGCTACTGGCAACCAGCCTGGAAAAGTTCTTCAGAAACCTTGATTGTGAAGAAAGGAATTGTCTTATATTATGCCTGTCCTCACTTTACATTTTAGCCTTTATCCCACCTCCCCCCATTTGTTGTGGTTCAGATTTTCCAGCAGGTCTTTTCAAACAGTCTAAGTAGGCCAAGCCATTCTGAGGGGGAAAGTATATTTCCTCAGTGCTTATAATAAACTCCATTCTCATAGGAAAAGCAAAATAAATAATAACATGGTCAAAGGGACCTGATACTTCTTCCTTTTCTTTCTTCCTTGTGGTTTCTAAAATTTTAAATAGGTAGACTATAAAGGGAGGAAAAAAAAACAGAATCAAAAAACTCACCTCCAAGAGTTACTCCAAGGATTTTTTTTTAAGAGGTGGTCCCTCAGCACATGAGTGCTAAGCCTTACTAGTGTGTTCTTTTCAAAGTGTAAAATGGCCAGAAGAAAATATGTTATTAAAGGAAACCTATCACCTTGAGGAATCAAGGGGAAAAAGGAATTACTTGTTATAAAAAATTTTGCTCAGCTCAGATATCCAAAAGATCTACAGGCTCTCCCACCGCCTTACTTACTACCATCCCCAAAAGAGGCTGTAAAATGTATTTGAACATTAGAGGCCAGGTTCTCACCTTCTAACTCTTTAGGAGAACCTAGCCCAATGTTTTTCATTACAGCTGGTATTTCTAACCCATAACAGGAAATGATCGTCTACTGGAAAATGGCATCATTGGACCCTGCCAGCAGAAGACCTCAGTGTAACAGACGACAGGTAATTTTCCATCTTGCTCAAATAACAATCCAATAGAGCAGCTTTACAGGGTAACACCTTGAAAGGCTGTCAAATGGCCTTCCATCTTGAATGCAGACATCTCTCTCTGCAGGAAATTTATCAGTTTCATGCAGAGGCAATTATTACTCTAAAATCAAGCATAAGTTTTAGGACAGGCTGTATTTGAAATTAGCCACATATTAAAAAAAAATAGAATGGAGAGGAGAAGGAAAAATAAGAGAGTTTTTCTCTTGTCCTGGGATAAGAAAAGAAATTATATTTCTATTGTGGGGGGAGGGGAATATGGTAGAAGGAGTGTAGGACAGGCTGTCCCAAAAGTATTAGCGCTGTGGTTTTTTTTTTTCAAAGTGTAAAACTGCCCTAAGACTTTCAGGACAGCCTTTATATACAGTTGGCTACATCTTGAGTTGATACAGTTTCCATAGAAAAAGAGTACCTTTTAGTTGTAAGGTATTTTTCTGTTTTTTAGTTGTTGAGGCTTATTTAAAACAGAATAGATGCTTTCCTTAAACAGTCTCCTAACAGAGTGTTTCTCCCTTCTTGGATCATATACAAATCTATAACTAATTCAGAAAAACTGGGGCTTGGTCCCAGAGAGCTGAAATGTAGAAGGTGCCTATAGCAATGTACTCTGTTAACAGGTAGGAAAAATTGAATTTATCACTTAATTAGCAAGAATAACAGTTAAAACAGAAATATTCTTCCTCTGGGTGGAACTGGGTGGTTCCCTGGGTGGCTTGACCCCAGTCCTTCCAAGTTTGGGCCTACTCTATCCCTCACTCTGCAGCACTAGGGTTGGTCTTGAGGTCGCTATCTCCCTACTGTGGGGCATTGTCTCTGTGTCTCTTTTTCCCCTATGAGGCAGTCCCGGCCACTTGGCCAGGTGCATTTTGTGGTGTTTTCCCCAGGCACCAGAACTGCTAGTTATAGCTTTGGGGTGGGGCAACCCGAAAATTTTGCCCTTTTCAGTGGGAATGAGAAAAATGCATATGTACTGCTTGATACCCCTGAATCCTGATTAACTTGGCATAAAGGACATTTTACCTGGACTGCCTTGTAAGGGGTAGCCTGGAAGTTTGCACTGGAGGTAGGCATCTAAGTGGCACAGTTTTATCCATGTTGGATTTGGTGCTAGGAAGACCTGAGTTCAAACCCTTCCTTAGACACTTAATCTAGTTGTGTGACTCTGCACAAATCACTTAACCTCACAGGCTTGGCTTCCTTGGCTATAAAATGGGGATACTAATAGCACCTATCTCACAAGTTGGTACAAGGATTGAAAGAGAAAACATATTAAAGCACTTTGTAAACCTTAAAGTTTATATCTATATCTATATATATGTGTATGTGTGTGTATGTATATACATATATATATACACACTATACATTATACACACACACATATACATGTGTATATGTATGTGTATGTGTGTGTGTGTGTGTATATATATATATATATACGTATATATATATATACGTATATATATATAGAAAACTTTATGGCAGTCAGGGTTAAGTAGCTTGCCCAGGGTCACAAAAGCTATTATGCATCAAATTTGAACTCAGGTCCTCCTGACTCCATGGCCAGTGCTGTATCTACTGGGTCACCTAACTGCCCCCTTAAAGTGATGTATAAATGTGATGATGATGAAGATGGTGTAAGGGTAAAACTGGGGCCTGAAGAATGGATAAGATTTGGCAATGACAGTTGGGAAGGAGGGACAACATTCCAGGCTGGGACTTATCTGAGCAAAGACAAGAAAAATGGGATGAACATGCCATGTTTAGGTGTCAGTAAGACTCTAACAATCACAGCAGAAGGTGCTAGTTGGAAATAAGGATGTTCACCTAGGGAGCAGCAAAGGCCATGAAAAGCCTTGGAAACCAGGTAGGAGAGTTTGGGCAGGATGTGATGGGGACTGGGAATCGCCAAAGGCTGATGTGCAGGCTAGTAATAACGCACTGAAAGTGGTGTTTTGGTAAGATTAGTCTGGATGTCCATGAACAGTGCAGATTGGAAAGGACAGAAACTAAAGCAGAGAAACCAGTGAGGAGACAAGCTTGATCAGTACTTTGTCTTGCTTCGAGGTATTTCCACACAACCCAAATTGTCTACTTGCCATACCTTTTTTAATGAAGTTTTTCCCCCAGTTGGAATGCCCAACCTCTCCTTTTCTATCCCAATCCCATCCCATCTTTTGAGGTCAAATCTCTCCACTTCTGTGAATTCCTCCCTAACCATCCAAGCTGCAAATGATCTTTCCTTTTTGTGGACTCCTATGGTTCTCCCCATTTCTACCCTACACATGATGTTTACAAACTGTTAATTATGTTGCAGTTACTTTTCACATTCATATTTCATCTCCCCAACTAGATTAAAAACTTCTGGAGGGCAGGGACTGTGTTGAATAATTCTCTTTACTGACCATGGCACCTAGCATGGTACTTTCACATGGTAAATAATTTAATGTATTTGTTGATGTTTATGCTTTGGGGATCCAGTCAAGATCAGATGACCTCCACAAAACAGGCTGAACAAATTCCAAACCAGGCAGCTCTTCCAGGAATGACAGCAAACATTGCAAAAGGTTGTTTTGGATAGGAAAGAGACAAGTTCCACCCTTCTATATAAACCCTTCCTGGGAAAAGTATTGAACTATGCAAATCCTGACTTCAACATATGGAAAACCTCATCATTTCTGGGTGCTCAGAATCACTCCATTCTCCCCAGATTGAAGTTGTCCCTTAGGGCAAACAGCTCCTGGCTGTGAATGATGACAGCTTTCTGAGATCCCCCAATCCTACGACTGAGACCTATCAGTTGGTCATCACAGAAACTAGTCATCCGTGCCTGGAAGTCACTGCCAGCCTTTGCTGGCTGGCTGCTCCCCTGAAAACTCCTGTTCTCTCTCCTGCGAGGTTAGACTGCTATTGCTTAATGACTGAAGATGTCACCTGCAGTGGATAGGCAGCTTTGGTCCTAATTCATCGTGTCTGGCTAAAAGCTGAGTATCGTTTAATGTGACATTTACCCATATCATGCTAGTTGATAGTAGCAAAATGATCATAACTGTGTTCACAGAGAGCTAGTGTGCCTGAGAATTAGGAAGACTTGTTCAAGTTTCACTTTCACCCCAGGCAAATCACTTAGCTTCTCAGTGACTTAGGCAACTCTAAGCAGAGAAGGTGGCAATACCTGTGAAATTACAGACCTGCCCCCCAAAATGAATGGAAAATATTTGACTCAAAAATAGTCCATGGAAACATTCTCAAAATCTCATGGTAGACTTATACTTCTTTTAAGCTAGAAAGCATAAAAACTGGTGGGGTTTTTTGTTTGTTTTTTGCTACAAAGCCTTTATTTTGAAAACAATTACATTAATCCCTATATGATTTCATGTTAAGGTAACCTAGGAGACACGTTTTGAGTCGGAATTTGACCACTCGGCTCCCATGACAAAGTAATTTGAGATCTAGAACTTCCTGACCCGGGCGAAGGTTCTGCTGATGTAGCCTTCCCGGTAGCTTTACAGCCGGTGAGTGGTTATGCTATCTACAGTACATAAAAATATGCAGGATGTGGAATCTCTACAAATAAGACTCTTTTAACAAGAGCTTACCTTATGGGGAGGTAAAACCCAAAATACATAAAATTTAGTGTTCGTGAGAATTAGATTGTTACTCAGCAGTTTTTGATGATTTCACACCCCCAGTATAGGTGCCAGTTGTGTTTTAGATGAAGTAATAAAGCGCAGTAATCCAGAAGGCTGGGTTGCAGAAATTGCTCACTTCCACTTTTTTCCTCAAAAAAAAAAAACCCACCCCCCCCAACCAAAAACCTCAATAGAAACAAAGGTGACAGTTATGAAAGTTGGACTCAAAGGCTTGACACCTTTCACTAGTACCTGAACCCCCCTTAAAAGTACCTCAACTCCTGCCCACTAATGTCAGTCACAACGTTGCTCCTGGAGATTGTGGGGCAAGCAAGTAGAATGAAAGATTCAGACCCATTTCTTCCTAACAAAGCAACCCATCAGTCAGGATTCGGATATTGGGAGCAAAAGCATAAGACATGATGCTTGCTGGCTACAAGCTAGTTGGGGAGATAAAACTCACATCTTGGCACAAAATGATGGATACTGTCCTTCGTAATGTCTGTATGATCTAGACCATAAAAACAGAGGAAGTTTAGAAATGGCTTTATGGAGGAAGTGGGACCTGGGCTGGTCCCTGAAAGATAAAGTAGGATGTGGAGAGGTGAGAGGGGAGTCAACCAGTAATTATCAATTATGAGCTGTGTGTGGAGAAAAAAGAGGAACAGTCCCCTCCCCTGAAGGAGCTTATATTGTCCGGGGATAGGAAGTATGTAAGCTAGTTAGTAGTAGAAGATAATTTGAGGAGGGGAGTGAATACTGATGACTATGGCCAAAGGAAAGGATTCCTAAGAAGACAGTGCCCCAAGATGAGCCTTGAAGGAAGCCAGGAATTGAGTCCCAAGTCGGAAGAGCACATCGCGAGTGTGTATACAGTTTCTGTTCTAGTGGGAGATGGAATGCCAAGCTTGGGAACTGCATGGAGAGCGGTTTGATAGGAATGGAGAAGATAAAATAGATTAGAATTGGGCTGGAAAGGGCTTTAAATATCGAGGTGACGAACTTGTATTTTTTTATTCTGGAGTCAATAGGGAGTTACTAAAGATACTTCTGGCTTAAAATATTCTTGACCACCCTTCCCCCCACCCAGTAACAAAGAAAAATGTTTTCTCTGAAACCCCTGGGAGTGCATCTGTCTCTCTGCTCTGGCGGTCCCCAACCCCTCTGCAGAATAGGGAGGAGGTGTCATTATTCACCTTCCTTTCAGTGATTTTTCCATTTGCATTGTTGCAGCCGTTGTGTAATATATTGGTTTTTTGGTTTTACTTATTTCCTTCTAAATTAAATTCAAACAAATCTCTCATGTTTTTCTCAATTTCCTATATTAGTCATTTTTGTTTCCCTTGACCTGAGGTGTACTGATATGGTGAACTCTCTTAAGGAATTTCCTACTCTAAAAACGCCAGTTAGCAAGTCTTGGGGGGCTCATAGGTCAATGAGGTATAGTGGAGAGAATGCTGGACCCAAGTATGAATCAGGAAGACCCCAGTTCGAAAGGCTTCAGACCCCCACTGGCTGAACCCCTCTCTACTTAGGTTTCCTCATCAGCAAAAGTACCGACCTCATAGGGTTGTTGAGTAGATCGGATGTGATGCTGCACGTTAAAGCAATTTGCCAACCTTCAAGTGCTTATTAAAAGGCAGCCATGACGATACGTATAATTAATATTGCCAGAGAGCTGCCTGGGGGTACTGGGGGGCCAGTATCTTGTACAAAGTCACAGAGCCACTGAGTCAGAGGTGGGGTCTGAACTCAGGTGTTCCTGACTCCACTAGGCTGCACTGGCCTCTGGTCATTTCTGGTTGCACAATCTATCCCCTTACATCTATGTACTGGGGTTTTCACTGATGATTTGTGAATATGGGCATTGTTATTACCTGGTCAGATCTCTGCTTTAGGACAGCACCCTCAACAACAACAACAACAACAAAAGAAATTTAGAGAAGGGACTGTAGGGTGGTGGGAAGATAATGAGGTCTACTTTGGATATGTTCAGTTTAAATTTTTATGGGACATCCAGGTGGAAATGTCACTGCAGGCAGTTGGTGATGCAAGAAAGGAGCCCAGGAGAGAGATTATGGCTGGAGATTATGGCTGGATGTATACATTTGGAAGTCATCTACAGAAGGAAGATAACTGAATATATAGGCCTATCAGAGCAAATGAATAATACACTTTTCTTACAAACTGACACCCACCACATATAGAGGCTAATAAAATCAAAACACCCAGCACAGATATGTTGTGTCAATAATTTATTTTTCAGTGAAAGAAAGTAAATTTATATTTCAGGCATGGCATCAACTAAGAAACTGATGGCAAGTTCAAGTATAGTGCTGGATACAATAGTACAAAATGTCAATGTCTGTTTTGCTACAGCAAACAGCCAAGTACAAGATACCAACAGAATCAAACAGTTCTCAAAAAACTACACATTACAATTTGCATATGCTTTAACATTAAAGTCTTCTGTTTTATTTATCTATAAAGCCTTATTAGTTTTAAAAAGAAAACCAGGAAATAAATAATAGCATCTTTGTCTTGGGGCAGTTTTTATAACAGCAGTGGTGTGGATCAGAAAAGTAAAGGTCCTTGCTAACGTGAGGGAAAATGGCGCCAGTCATGACACGGTACTAGGACGGCCTCTCAGACACCAGTAACTCTCATGTGCGCCTGCATGTCACGGTAAAAGCACATTCTAGTCTACAATGGTGAATCACTAACTGAAGTAAATCTCTTCAAAATACTTTATTTCAGAAGCACGAACAAAAATGTGGCCAACTTTTTACTGCAGAAACTGAGTGCTGCATATTCAGAGCCAGTAATGAGAGTGTGGTGTAATGTGTACATTCCAGGTAAAGAATGTCTAGGAAAAATGAAAATGCACCGCAGTGACTGACTCCCTGATATTCAGTCCCACCCTTCTTCTTCTTCTTCAAACAACAGCAACAACAAGAAGCAACAGTTTGTCAATCAGAGGAGTGTGGATTTTCCATCTTGATCTTGGATTGTCTTCATATCCAACTTGGCTTTTTTAATGCACAGACTTTTAAAAATTTAATGTTCCCTACGCTCTCGATGCTGGCTGACAATCCAGCCTGGGAATTGGGATATGTCTGTTAAGCTACTGCCAAGAGCTACAGTGAGGCTCATAAAGCAATTGTCGTGTTAGGAGGCAAAATACAGAATCAATGGCCTCCTGCTACACGATGTTGGCAAATCCCTCTAGCTGTCCTTCGGTCCAACAAATTCAGATTAAGTTTTAATTAAAGCTGTTTTTAAGAAATAGGATTGTGGCCTAAAAGTGTGCTTAGCTTCATCACTAGCTGACATTTTTCAAGTGCAAACCTCTTCAAATCGCCATCACCTTCATTTATTAAAGTATTAGGAATGGGCTACCTTCACATACAAACACTGTCTTGGTATGATCCGTAATAAAACAGATCAGAATACAGCCTTGGGGGTATTTGGTGTTAGTATTTCCAATTAACTCTATAAGAACAGTACTCTTTCCTCTCCAGATTTATAGTAGAATTCTACACGGCTTTCTTAACGACCACAAAAGAGCCAAACATGCACTACATTAAGGCTTCATCCATACACAAAGTGACTTGGAGAATCAGGGCGATCATTTAGACCATGGCATTCTGAAAAATCCAATATTGCCTCTGTTGTCTGGATATTCCAGGTCAAAGGGTACTTTTTCGGGGATAGGGTAGGGTTAGGGAGGTGAGAAATAGTGCTAAATACTACATGTTTTATACAGGTACACATGATTTAAAGGACATTTTCATGAGTGTACAAAAAAGAAAATATTTATCCAGGACTCACATTTCTTTCAAGGGCCATCAGTCAGGGCAGCTTGAGCAGCATCAGACTTGGCGTCCCTAAATGAACAAGTGACTGGGTATGTGAGCCTGGAACAGAAACGAGCATTTGTAATAAACAGTGATAAAGATCTGACCGAGTATCCACAGATCATGATGGTGACTGGAGTAAAATCTGTGATGGGAAACGACGTGTCCCAAGCCTAGAGAGATATCTGACGCTCTGTCTGTCACATCTGCTTGTCTCGCTCGATAAGCCTGAAACAAACGCAGGGAAACCAGGCTGCCCAACACGCATTTAAAATACAGCACACCGGTGGCTCTCTCCACCTGTACACGAACCATGCTCAAATATTTACATGGAATGTTGAGCCTGATTTACAAAGCCACCATTTCAATTTACGCTTTCACATATAACCCATTTTATGAATAACTATACTGATAAGGAATTAAAAAACCCTACTGTCCCTTTCAACCCTTTCATAAATATATAAAGTTTCACTAAATTCTTTTTTTTAATTAAACAAGACATCTACATTCTTCTTCACATGTGAACATAAAAAATTCATTTCTTGTTTGAATGCCACAAATGTGATGATTTTTGGTTAGCAAGGTCTGCTGCACTCTGTAGTTGCAGGGTAAATTCACTTACGCAGCTAACAGGCATGTTAAAGCTTTTTACTGAGTTTCTGCACATCAGCAGTACATCAAGAAAAATGAAAAATCACATTTAACTGTTGTGTACAAATACCTGGTTTGTTCATTTACTGTTATAAAAAATTCAAGGAGGTTGAGATGGCGTCTAGTCAATATCAAAAATGGATCTTTGTCTCAATAGTATAATAAAAGCTAAAATTAAATGTGAAATTTTCTAATTGAAAAGAATCGGATGTTTTTCAAGTATATGGTAACAAATTGCTTATAATTTTAAATAGATCAGTGCAACATTTATTTGCTGTGTTTTAACAGTAACTTGAGTATATCTGCTTTTCAAATGTGAAACACTTTCCTGTCATTTACTAGAAAAAAATGTGACTGACTAAATCTACTTTAAAATGACTCCTGAAATTTTTGCTGATGATTAAAAAATTTATTTTGTTGTTATTTATCTTAAGATATCACTGAATTTATGAAGTGTTAATGCAATAAGGAAAATTTTATAAAGTTCCATATGTAATATTAAAATAACCTATTTTCCCTTATTAAAGTCTTTGTTATGCCACCTACAAATATATATAAAGTCTGTTCACAGCACGCAAGCCCTTCTCAGAATTCATTTTTTAATTCACTGGGCAATTTGTTTATGAAAGATTTTAAATATACACACTGTGAATATATGGGATAGGTAAAAAAAAACCCCAAACTTTAGATTTTCAAGGGACGGCAAGGAAACCCATCTTGATAGTTAGTCCAGTTAAAACTGTGATGATCTATCCAGAAAAACTTAAGCTGTCCTGCTTGTCTCAAGGACTGCAATTTAAAGTAATGATATTACCTTTGACTGCTAACATGCAAACTTTATGGCAGTGACCACATCTGAGACTACTGAAACACTGATCTCCAATATATATTAAAGTCTTTAGCAACTTCTCTTTTAAACAAAAATTTAAACCTCATCGTGGATATATAGCTATATTAAAGACAACCAGATGTTTCAAGGCTTAGCTTAGAATAGAGAATTGGGCAAAACTCCATTTAAATTAAATTTAGATCTTATTTGCACACCTTCAGTCTGGTAAAGGACTTTAAAGAAGAAAATAACATCAGCATTCAACTTTATCAAAACTGTAACTGCATCAGTGACATAAGATTTAAAAAACCACCTATCAGTGACAGAAATTTAAAAATCCTTCCATCAAAAGGCAACTACTTCCTTTTTAATCATTAACTCTGTTAAACAATGACTCTGAAACATTTTCTTCTTTCAGTCTTATGAATGTAACCAGCTCACTGGAACCCAATAAGTATCTGTCTCCAATTTGTCAAAAGTTGCTTTCAGCTCATTGTAAGCCACAGTGAGATCATCATTTACTATAATTTTGTCAAAAAGATGGCCATACTGACTTTCCATTATCTGTGCAGATTTAATCATTTCTTGAAAGTCTTCTTCCTACAAAAAAAACATTTTAAAGGATCAATTATATCTCGTCGTATCCACATCAAATACAGATATTCTGAAAGTACTGTATTTAGTTCTGAGTTAACATTCATTTCCCATCACTCTAATAATTAAAATTGTACTCTTTAACTGCAACTTTCAGAAGCCACCACTTTTAATTATATTTGTCTGAATCAATTGTAATTAATACTTTCCTGCCAACATGCAGATCTCTCCTTTTTCCCTCTTTTAAAAACATAATTAATTAGTCACTGATTAATACAGGGACATTTCTGTATCAGAAATACCAGGAGGAAAATGTTTTCAGCTGTTTAATGTTTTGACCAACTGCATTATTTATATTCACTATTAGCAAAGGAATTATGACTAACTTTAAAGAACACTAACTTTACTTTTTCAGAGTTTGGTACCTTTCCAAAAGGAAGTTCATTATCGCTTCCCTGTGTCTTCTTATGTCTAATTCAGTAATGGTTTTCACTTGCTTTTTGAAGCAACAGCAAAAAAAGTAGTTTTTTACACGACTCATAATTATATAAGAAAATTTAAATATACCAGATCCCAGTGCTATGTTACCATATTTTTAAACCATGGAAAACCTTTTAAGTATAACTAATTTCAGTGTTCATTTTAGTGCTACATAGGATTTCGTAGCCATATTACTGAACCATGAAATTTGAACATGGGTAGGTTACAAATCAAGAACATTAGGTAATGTGAATTATATCATGAAAACTATTAAACATGGATGTCTGGATTTTCAGAAAATCATTACCACTGAAAGGAATCTTACAAATCAGTAGTAGTTTTTTTGTTTTTTGATCAATGGTTGTATAAAAATGAAAAAAAATATATTGATAAAGTTTGAAGATAGATAGTTTTGGCATAGCTTTGCCCAATTTAATTTGGTTACTTTTTTGTTTGGGGTCCAGAAGCAGAACTAAAATGTTATGCTGAGGCACAGAGAAACAGTGAGCAGTCCTGCCAGTGTGTAGCCACGGCAGAAATGAATGGAAAGAGAGCCTGCGTAGTCCTGGTGTCTGTGGGGCTGTGTTGCTGCTTAGGTCGTCCACTGGCTTTCTAACAACACCCTGAGGAGATATATACAGAACCAGCAGCTTTGCACATAAACGACAAAAGACATAGTTGACTTTTCAGCCTTTTTCTAAGTTTTAACTTGTGCTAAATCAGTAAAATAGTTACTGTTTTCCCAAGTATGATGCTGGGATATTCTCGTTGATGCCATTCTGTTAAACTTTTATGTTACTGTGATAAGTCTGGTTGGCAATGTAAGAGAAAGTAAACGGCAGATTATGGTGTTTTTCACCCAATTTGTCAAGCAAGTACAAAGAATAGCTTTAATTTTTTTCCCATTTATCTGTGATTGATAAAGTGTCCTGGGTAATAAAAATAGCTAACATTTGCATACCAAGATCCCTGATATGCTTGCAAACCCAAATGAATATTGATCTTTTATAATTCATTCTTTTCACAGGCAGATTTTAGCATGTACTATAAAGATGAACTGGATTAGCAAAGTATAAGCTACCAGCATCTACAGAAGCAGGAGAGAGTCCATACCTAAGAACTATGCTAAAGTTTTACAGAACTGAAGTTATACGATCTGATAACATTATGTTCTTTCCAAAGTTGATCACTATAGCATGAGCTCACACAGGGCTGCTCACATATTTCAGCAGCCTGTTAACATACTTACTGTAAAGGGTTTTGCCGTTCCTTGGTCATCTCTACTTGAAATAATCTTTGCATTTCTTCTTGTCTCTCTCAGACGCTCAATTGATGGAGGCTTTATAAATATAACAAATGGTTTGAATTCTAGCGTTCTTAAATGCTTCACTGTCTGAGAGAAAAAAGAGATTGTGATGAGTTCGCCACATTTCTTGACAGGTGAATGTGCATTCAAAAAGGAATACTGTATACAAAGAAACAGTGCTTGAATTCTTTTTCAATTCAAGGTTACTTGTCTTTGAGTGCATCTAATTTGCTGATAAAATTCTGTTGGGTGAAAATCACAAGAGGTCACTGAAAAGATGGTGGAAAATCCACTTGTTTATGGGGAAAACCACCTTAAATCATGCTCTGACTGATGCAGAATGCAAACAGCTAAGAGGTGCCTTTCAAATTAAATGCTCAGGAATCCATTACTGCGGGGAAAAAGTACATTTCAAGTTCTTGAAATTACTTTGAATATATTTTATATCAATCTGAGTACATGTTATATTTCTCCAGGAGAATTTTGGTTCCTTGAGGGCAAGAGCTATTTCTGTGTCTTTGTCCCCATGCAGAGTGTTCTGCACAGAAGTGCTCTGGCACTTATGTGTTGCACGGGATTGATTCAGGGTGATTAAAGAATGATATTAGGGCAAACTTCGACAATCTCAGCAGTATTTATAAGAAAGCTAGATCTAAAGGACCAGACGTGCAATGCAGACCCCATTTATAGCATGTCCTGTTACTACCTTCCATAGGCATTTATACTACAATGTGATTCAATTCAACTTAACAAATAGTTCCTGCACATAAAAGGAATTTACATTCTCCTGGACAGATATGACATACACATAAAAAATACAGGCTGTGTACAAAGTAATTGAGAGAAAGAGAGAGAGAGCGAGACAGACAGACAGACAGAGAGACAAAGACAGTGCTCACAACTGCATATAGGAAGAAATCAGGAAGGACCTTGCATAGAAGGTGGCACCTCAGTTGTGCTTTAAAGGAACCAGTGGAAGAGGTGAGGAGGGATATTACTGGTGCAAAGACAGGGAAGCTGCAGATGAATTGTTTTATATGTAGAACAGCTAACAGACCAGTTTTGTGGAAAGGAAAGTGTGTGTGAAGGGAGTAATACGAAATAAAATTTGAAAGGCACATAGGAACCAGCCTGCAGAGGGCTTTAAATGCTAGGTTGAGGATTTTGTATTTTGACCTAGAGGCAAAAGGAAACTCCTACAGATTTCTGAGGATGGTGGTGGTAGGGGGGTGACATGGTTTATGTTTTGGGAATATTGATTTAGTGGCTAAGGTGGGGAAAGACCACAGAGGGAAGAGATGGGCAGTAAGGAGACTAATTAGGAAGCTACTACAAAGTCCAGGAGAGAGGTGATAAAAACCCAAACTGGTGCAGAGGCTACTTGAGTGGAAAAAAAGGGAAAGGATGGGAGATATCAGGGAAGTAGGGCTGATGAGACTTGGAAACTGACTGGCTGTGGCAGTTAAGGGTGAGGGAAGAGTCAAAGACATGAACCTGGGTGACTAGAACAATGATGATACTATCAATCAAAAAAGGGGGAATTTTGTAGGAGAGATATGCATTGTCTCCCCTTCTCCTCCCAGCCAACCATTCCCTCTTCCTAATTTACTCTTACTGTTGAGGGTTCCACCATCCTCTCAGTCATCCAGGCTTGTAACTTAGGTCCCATGATTCCTCATTCTCTCTCAGCTCCCACAGCCAATATGGTGTTAAGTCCTACCGATTCCACTTCTGTAATCTCTCT
Source organism: Phascolarctos cinereus (assembly GCF_003287225.1). Lineage (NCBI taxonomy): Eukaryota > Metazoa > Chordata > Mammalia > Diprotodontia > Phascolarctidae > Phascolarctos > Phascolarctos cinereus. Next base: position 65,672,895 of record NW_027555514.1, read on the forward strand.
ATAGCCCTTCCCTCTTTGGACACCCACACCTTTAGCCCCTCAGCACTGCGTGCTCAGATGACTGCACTAGTCTTTCTGTTGGTCTCCCCTTACTCCATGCCATCCTCTGCTAATCTATTTTTTTTTAAGGCAGTTGGGGTTAAGTGACTTGCCCAGGGTCACACAGCTAGTAAGTGTCTAGTGTTTGGTCTGAGGCCGGATTTGAACTCAGGTCCTCCTGACTTTAGGGCCAGTGCTCTATCCACTGTGCCACCTAGCTGCCCCTCTGCTCATATATTAAAGTGAACTTCCTCAAGCACAAGCATCACCATTTCACCTGCCCATTCAGTACGCTCCTCAGCATCCCTATTTCCTTCAGGATCAAACACAAAACTGTCTTCTAAAGCCTGTTACAGGCTGTTCCTGATTCTCCCTCCCTTTAAAATGTACTCCGAGGCATCCTGTCCATCTTGTTGTTAGCTAGTTATTCTCATGTTGTTTCCCCCATCGAAGTGGGAGCTCCTTGAGGGCAGAAGCTGGTGTGTACCTTCCTTTGTAGGCACTTCATGAAATGCTTGTTGATTTGGCTTGTTGTCAAAATTAAAAAGAGACATTAAGGGTAGACATGTAACTTCTGAGTAGAGTTATATGCACAGAGATGATGTTTGAATGCACAGGAACTGAAGAGTTCACCAAGGCAGAAAGGATGTAATTAAAGGACACAATTCAGGGTCTTGGGGGATACTAGTACTTAGCGGGCAGCAGGAGGCAAAGTCTAAAACGGAACAGTCAGACAGGCAGACGGAGAACCACAACAGGTTTATATGAATTGAGCAATTTTATTTCCTCAAGGACAACTGCTACTAATTTTCAAGAGAAAAAATATTTTTACTCCTTAGATTTCAACACTTACCAACTAATAGGGGTCCATGAAAAAATTTACCCAATGTGACTACAGTTACATTAAAAATCTATTGATGCAAAGTCCAGATATCCTGATAGAATGCAAGTTCCTTGAGAGTAGGAATTGGTTTTTTTTCCTTTGTTTTCCTGAACAGAGTATAATGTCTGCTAAAGATTTTGTATTTTATCCCACGGGCAACAGCTACTTAATAAATGCCTATTCATTGACTCAACAAAAAGTCAAAATAAGGCTATTCAGCTAAATGTAAAAAATGTACTTTTGTGTCATGTTATAGAATCTCCTTAAAGTAATAAAAACAAATAGCAAGTAGAGAAGACTGGGAATTCAACAGAAAAAAACAACTTTCATTTACTGAACTATTTATAACACTTAAGACAGTTAATACATGAACAACTGATGGGCTTTTAAACATTGATTTTATGAGTGTTTGCAAGAGTCTCATAGAAGTCAACAAAAATTGATCAAAGTATTAAAATTACGAAAGCAGATTTTAGAAATTGTTAAGTTTTCAAGAAGCTTATTTTTTTAAATTAAAGGTTTCACAATTTGTTTTTAAATGTTTCTTTCATCTTAAAAAGGCCATAAATGGCCACGGAGGATGTGGAATACAAATTGAGCTGATACTGTTCATCAATATTAGAGTTTTCTCTTGGAACCCTGTCATGAAATGTAATCAATTACTTGATGCCAAAGGACACTGAAAAGTGTAATGCTTACTTACATGAGGCTGAACATCCAACAAACAAACCTTGTTTTTAGCCAGAACAGACCGAACAGAGTCTATACTTGTGCCATAGTAGTTGTTCTTATATTCCCCATACTCAATAAACCTGTAGAAAACCAAGAGGTAGAGTTCTATCAGGCTTATTCCCAATTTTTCAAAAAATATTATACTTTGTAAGATATAATTCATATGTAAAAGATATTTTTGCTGAACATATGTGATTTTTACCATGTTTTATAAAAAGGAACACTGCCAAGTACTTCAGCATGTCAATTAAAAAAAATCTTCTATTTTACATTTTCAAATCAGTAACACCTGCTTGTATTACAGTCAAACAGAAAAAAGTACTTTGGTCCAACAGCACACTAATGTTTTCCATCACCTCCTGTTCTGAACTAATGCAATGCAATAAAACAGTGGATAAGCTAAACAATAGAAACTACTGAAATTTCACTGCACACTCCAGAATATCCAAAATCAGCTTAGACCTAAGAGGAACTAGGGTGGTGGTTAATGGAGCCGGGGCAGCTGATTATATGCTATAAAAATACAAACAGTATGCCAAAGAAAAAAGAACATTTTGAAGTTTCAATAAAATCCCACAATCCTGTCTTAAAACACACATTGCTCCCTGAAATATTTAGGGTCAAATAGTAAAATTGGGGGAAAATATTCAAGCAAATGGTGCTACCATAATAATAGTTACTGTAGCATAAGTCTTTGAAGAGTGAAGAGGGCAAAAGAAAAAGGGGGGGAAGTGAGGTTGCAGGATTTTCATGTAGGTCATGAATTTAATGAGAACAGGAAGTATCTGTTCAGAACCCAGATATCCTAATATAAATTATAAGCACACTATTGTAAAGGAATGCTGTCAAAAATATATTATCAAATAAGTAGGAAAAATACAAGTATTAACCTCCTCTAAAACTATTATTATGCTTTTAGTTAAAAAAATGCATTAAAGAAAGGTGTAACATTGTTAGATGTTTTGGAGGTACGTGTTTTCATTTTTCTTTTCAGACTATGAAAATCACTTATTAAAATGATGCTTTTTTGGATTTCAGATGTTTTGAAAGTTAAAATAAATATTAAACAGAAAAAAAGAGACATGGTTACCAAAAATGACAAAAAGCAATATTAGCAATTACTTTTAGACTTCTAAAAGGTTTTCTACATACTTGTTATTTTGTACATCTGTCTCAAACAAATGCTTGGAAATGAAAATATATTCAACACCATCACTTTCTTGGCTTCTTCTTGCTCTGGTAGTGTCTGTGATTTAATTAAAAATAGTTTTAGATAAGCTCCATATTATCAACCACCAAAACACACACACAACACACACACAAAACACATGCTTACAACTGGCTATTGTCCTTAAACAACAAATCCACAACCAAGAAACGGTGGCATCACTAATACAAAAGAACAGAATATCTTAACATGCAATAAAGTTTCAATAATTCAGACGCTATTACAATGGCATTTATGATAACTAAAAGACGGGTTTATGTGTCATTTGTGTAGGGATGATTTTTAAATTTCAGGGAGTCAATAAAAGCACCAAGGGCCCAAGACAAGCCACGAGGAGTATACACAGGAGGGGGTGGGGGGGGAGTGGAATCTAGCTCACGACTCTAGAGCTAGAAGGGACCTCTGACACCCCCCAGTCCAACTCCCTTATTTCAGAGTCAAGGAAAGAGGTTAGGAGGCCAGGCACAGAGAGGGTAAATGATGTGCACAAGGTCATACAAGTAGTATGAATAGACTAGAGATTTGAACCCAGGTCTTTTGATTCCTGAGCTAGTGCTCTTCTCACTGTACCAGGCTGCCCACCGGTCATATGATGATCCATTCCTATTTCCTAAACTAAGTGACAGACCTTAGCCTGGCCACGTCCCAAGTCCTTAATGTTATATATACTTAGACAAAGATAAGTCTTCATTTTTAAAAAAAGAATACTCAAATATTTCAGTAATTCAGACTATCTTTTCTACTAATTCATGTTAGTAAATTTTACTACAGGGAGAAATATGTAAAACTAACCTATAGTTGGGCACGTCAAGCAAGGTGAATTATATATTCAGATTTGTAAGTAAAAACTTAACAAATATTATTTATATGCAAATATATCATAATAAAGGAAAAAACCAGCTCAGTAACAATTTTAAAAAATGATGCAGCCATTATCTTCCCAAGTGAGAATATATGTGAAAATGCTAATGTTATGTTAATTGCAACACGGCTACACATGTGCAAACATATTTCTACTACTAGTTTGGCTAACTTTAGACAATTTGAATTCTCAGGTCCTGACATCAATTTGTACATAAGCAATTTTGTTTCTGCCTAAAAAACAGGTGTCACAGAGATTTTTTTGAGCAGATTTTTTTAATACTAAAGAATTCACTAAGGCCAAGTTCCATTTCAAGATCCTGTGATGTCATGATCACTATTCAAAAGTTCAGGTCTGGCAGGCAGTTGTGTGTAAGAGCTGCTCGGAGGATGAGCTTTTATTCAGCAATGCACTCCATTAAGTCAAGGCATGTATTTTAGGCATAAGTTGCCACAGTGGCAAAGAGGCAATATTCAGTTCAATGATATGACTTAATTCAACAATTATTTATTGGTTATGTAATTATATACTCTCCACTAAAATCCTACCCCAATGCCTATGGTGGTGTGGAGGTACCCCAGGGATTTTGTAGATAGATCAGTAAAGTGTAAGCTTTGGCAGTTCCTTCCAAGAAAGAAAAGCAGTAAGAAGAGGCCTAGAGGCAGACTTTATGTTTTATGTATGTAAACCAGTCCAGCTAATTTTGGAGAAGGTCATCACCAGGTTAACTAGAGGATTACAGATTTTTCTGGCCTCAGAAACTTTACCAAGGAACTGAAAAGACTGTGCATGCGTGCAGAAAAGCCCATATCAATAAAATCAGACATCTTTGAAACAATTATGACCAAGGATTTGAGTTTATAGCTTAGCTAATGAGATAAGATATTAAAAAAATGCCGTAATTTGGTATATGATCTGTCGATGGGGTAGTGAAAATAAGATCTATAGTGAGATAAGGAAGAATGATTCCTCTAAAAGAAAAATCTATGAAAATTATGTTCTCTTGCGATTCCTCTAAAAGAAAAATCTATGAAAATTATGTTCTCTTGCTTAAAAAACATTTCTCGTAAATCCTTCCCAAATATTCTATAGATGGAATAAAATTATAGAGCACAACCATTTTAATCCACGGGACTCTGGTTAGCAGGTCAACTTTCTTTTTGCTGGGGTGGAGTATGAGGGAGAATAGTAGGTTGATGATTTCTTCTGTGTAGACAACTCCTGGTATGGAAAGGCCCTCTACTGATGTCTACTGCTTACAGCATTTGAGAACTGTCCAGGGCACTTAGAAGCAGTGTGACTGGCCCATAGTGACACAAGCCCTATATACCGTAGGCAGGCCTTGAAATCAAGTCTTCCTGACTCTGGGACCAGCCCACTACACATTATGCCAGGCTACCATGATCTCATTCTGTTTGTCTTACTAAGTGGAAAATTCAAATTCCATAATTCTTAATGAGAGACACAGAAGCTAGTTAAATAAGTGGTGGTGAGGAAAAAAGAGTCCATTGGCTTCAGTAGTGAAAAGGAGATACACTAAAATCTAGGAATCAGGGGAAAGTGAAGTCATTGATTTGTAGAAGAATGGAGTTTGGGAGGGCAGTGGAGAAAATGTACAGAATGCAACTACGCTGAGAAACTGTTAATTGTTGAAGAGAAGATCAATCAAAGTGCAAAGTAGCAAATCAGATCAAAACTGTCCTTCCAATTAATGGCTGATGCACAAAAACTCCATAGGCAGGGTCTCTCTGAGGAACCTAACAAGAGTTTGTGTGTGAAATCTGTATTAGATAGATATTGATGTATATAAGCCATAATTCATTTTCATATCATTAGGTCACAGATATAATTCTCACATAACCGAAATGTTTGGTAAAGTAGGAATGGTCCATCAGACTTGGTATTAAAAAGTCTGAGGTTTGAGTCCTGGATCTGACAATTAATTAGCAGCTGGGGAAGAAGACGATGAAGAAGAAGAAAAAGAAAAAGAAGAAGGGGAAGAGAAATGGAGTGAAAACATTAAGAGACTTTGGCCCTCACTTCCTTTTTATGACAATCCTAAAGGACAAAAACATCTTAAAGACAATTCAGGACACTCCCAGGGTAAGCACAAGGCAGACACTCTCAACTGCACATTTCTGTTGATTGAATCATGACTTCATTTAACTTGAAAGAGGGAAAACCTCTTTGTCTTTTAAGTTATACATAGTTCTTAAGACATTAAAAACAGAGGAACTTACTCTACTAGCAATCTACTAGTAAGGATATATATTTTTGCTTAATTATAACTTCTGATGTTCTTTTCATTGTGTGTGGAAATCATGACACTAAATTCTGCATTAGCATAATCAAAGCTATAGTTTAGTCTCTAATTGATGACTATAATGTATTTGAAAAATACATTTATGGCCTCCCAAGACATTCTGGGAGAACTATAGTCTTCCAAACTATAATTTAACCAAAATATTTCATGGAATCAGAAAAACTGGTTGCTAGACAAGGAAGTATTTGCTCAAGATCCAAGCTTTTAGGACAAGAACTCACTATCTGACAAAAATTGCAGGCAAAACCGGAAAGCAGTTTGGCAGAAACTAGGTATAGACCAACAAAAATTTATGGCCAAATGAGAGATAGAGAGCACTATCAGATATAAAATGGATAATTATGACTATATTAAATTTAAAAGGTTTTGCTCAAACAAACCCAATGCAGCCAACATTGGGGGGAAAAAAAGCAGAAAGCAGGGAAAAAAATTTTTTTTTTACAGCAAATGTGTCTGATAAAGGCCTCATTTCTCAAATATATACGGAACTGAGTCAAATTTATAAGAATACAAATCATTCTCCAATTGACAAATGGTGAAAGGATATGAACAGGCGGTTCTCAGATAAAGTAATCAAAGCTATCTCTAGTCATTTAAAAAATGTTCTATATCACCACTGATTAGAGAAATACAAATTAAAACAACTCTGAAGTGCCACTATACACCTGTCAGATCAACTAATATGATAGTAAAGGAAAATGATAAATGTTGGAGGAGATATGGAAAAATAGGGACACTAATGCATTGTTGGCAGAGTTGTTAACTGATTCAACCATTCTGGAGAGCAATTTGGAACTATGCCCAAAGAACTAAAAAACTGTGTATACCCTGTGATATGGCAATATCAGTACTAGGTTAGTGCCCCAGAGAGATCTAAGGGGGAAAAAAGGTCCTATATTTACAAAAATATTTATAGCAGCTCTTTCAGTGGTGGCAAAGAATTGGAAACTGACAGGATACCCATCAATTAGGGAATGGTTGAACAAATTATGGTATATGATTGTGAAGGAATACTTTGTGCTAAGAAATGATGAACAGAATGCTTTCAGAAAAACATGGGAAAACTCATATGAACTGGTGCAAAGTGAAGTGAACAGAACCAGGAGAACACTGTACACAGTAAAAGCAATATTGTACAGTGATCCATGTGAAAGGCTTAGCTACTCGGGGCAATATAATGATCCAAGACAATTCCCAAGGACTTAAGATGAAAAATTCCCTCCACCTCCAGAGAAAGTAATGATGGAGTCTAAATGCAGATCAAAGCATACTTTTTAAACTTTCTTTATTATTTTTTTGGTCTGTGTTTTCTTTCACAACATGACTAATTTAGAAATATTTTGCATGACTGCACACGTATAATCTATATCAAATTCCTTGCCTTTTCAAAGAGGTGAGATGGGAGGGCAGGAGAGAGAGAATATGGAACTTAAAATTTTAAAAAAGAAATGTTAAGAATTTTTTTACATGTAATTGGAAAAAATATATTTAATATTTAAAAAATATGTTATTTGCTCCTAAAATCCCAAATTATTCCTATAAATGATATAAATTCATATCCATTCATCAATATAAAGCACCCTTAAAGTTGGGGTGATATCTATTTCAGTGGACCTATGTTCCTTGTCGCTAGGAATACTTCCTCTTATCTATATCCTTCTGTAAATCCTCTACAAGGAGTTCATACAGTACACTGAGGAGCCCTTTTCTAGATTACAGGTTATTAACCTGGGGGGCATTACCTTGCTTTTAGAAAATAAACATTTTGAGAACTTTATTTCAAAATAGCCGTTTTACTTTGTAATGCTATATATTTTATTCATTTAAAACCATTATTCTGAAAAGGAATCCAGTGGTTGTATCAAACTGCCAAAGGGTCTGTGACACACAAAAATTTAAGAATTTTTGCTCTGGATTGACTCTGATGAGGAGAGAAGGCTGGAATGCATTTGGGAAATTATGCAGTGTTTTTAATAAACCCAAAAGATCTCAACAGGCTATGATGAAAAACCAAATGTTGCAAAGTGGAATTTAGTAAGAATAAATGTAAAGGTTCACATTTGGTTTCAAGAAACATCAATTTGGGAAGTGCAGTATAGAGGATGAATGGTTATGTCAAAATTTCCGTGAAAGATATGGTGATTTTAGTGGACTAAAAGTACAATGTGAATTAACAGAGTGACATGGAAGCCTCCTTTCCTCCCTGCCCCCAATAAGCTAACACTTTTCTAAGTTAAGCGAAGGAGTATACAGATTAAGGGAAAGATTCCTATACTCTTATACAGATGACGTATAGACCAGTGGTGTCAAACTCAAATAAAAATGGGGGCCACTAAAGCACACATAAGAATCTCTGCAGGCCATGTACTGACTAAGAAAACCACATATTAACATTATCTATGTTTATTATATTTTTACTTCGTTAAATATTTCCCAGGTATATTTTAACACACCTTTCCTCACTTAAAAGTGTGGACTGCTTGTCTGACATCTGTGATCTACAGTACTTTGATTTAGAAGGGGCATAGACAAGTAGAAATGTTTCTTTAAAAAAAAAAAGATGGGGGCAGCTAGGTGGTGCAGTGGATAGAGCACTGGCCCTGAAGTCAGGAGGACCTGAGTTCAAATCCGGCCTCAGACCACTTGGCACTTACTAGCTGTGTGACCTTGGGCAAGTCATTTAACCCCAACTGCCTTAAAAAAAAAAAAAGATGAACAGGATGGTGAAAGGACTGAGGACTATGGAATAGGACGACAGAACAAAGGAAGTGGGAATGTTTGGCCTGCTGATGTGACAGTAATCTTAAGGAGCTTTTTTAAAAAGCAGTCATGTGAAAGAAGGGTTAGAAGGGCAGAGCTAGGAACAATGGGTAGAACTGATGGAGCAGATGCTACCACCTCCTGACAGGTGATAGATTGATGGATTCAGGGTACAGATGGATAACATTTTGTTTTGGACACGGCCAATGTGAGAATTTGTTTTGCTTGACTCTTCATGTTTATTATATGGGTTGCATTTTTCTTTCTTTCTCAATAGGGGTAGGATATGGAGACAGAAAAGGAAAAGGCAGTTTTTTGCAAAATGAAAGTAGTAACATTTAATTAACGGAAAAGGAATAAAAAAGAAGTTACAGAAAAACATAGGCTTTATGGAACGATTAGAGCTGTTCAAAAAGTGGACTGGGCTATCCTGACAGGCAGTGCTTTCTCCTTCACTGGAGCTCTTCAAGAAGAGAGCTACATAACCACTTGCTAGAGGATGTTATATAGAATGGATTCTTGCTTAGGTATAGGTTGGACCAGAAGGCCTTTTAAGTCCCTTCCAACATTAGAATCTATGCTTTTATGATTCCTTTCAAAGAAGAGCTAATTATTACAACTGCATGAGGTAAGCAATCATGTTTTCCAAGATGGAGTTCAAATTTAAAGACTTTTAACTCTACAAAAATTTTATAATTCAAAATAAGGGAAAATAAATTTGATGGTTTCGTTGAGCATCCATAATGAATTTATGTCATGACTTTCAGAGATACAAAAATACAGATTCATTGCTTCACAGGGCAGTACTAGCTCTATATGGGCTAATAACATTTAATACTGCCAACCAATGTTGGCCCTGAGCTACTCCCAAGCTCACTAATTTCAAAACACCTGAGTTTTTCCTTGGCAACAACTAAGCTATTAGAGAGGGAGGAAATAAATGTGTAACAACTTTTCAGACCAACCCTCCTAATGTCTTATTTCTCATCAGCTATATATTAGAAAAACTGACTGACTGTAAGGAAATCAAAGAGAGGAAAGTATTTAAAATTGCCCAGGTCCAGGTTTTCTTTCACCTTCCTGTAATGTCAGCTGCCCTGTAACTTAAAGCTAAAAAAAAAAAAATGAAACAATTGTTTGGAAAAAATTAGTAATGGAGTAACTTAGGGTAAAAAAGAACCAGAATCTAGAAATAAACATGAACTCTTCCACAACAAGAGAACATTGCTAATGGCAATATATAAACAGTATTTTTTTTATTATTGGTAGTACTGAAACTGCTTGAGAAAGCCAACATTTCAATTTAGCTTTTTAGACAGTTTTCTTAACATCAACATATTAAGTAGTCAAATGACGTTTATTCTGGAGATAGAAACACTTCTAACATCACATTTCATTTGTAAGAATGCCTGTGAAAATAACAGTTATTATAAAAAAATAGACATAAAAGTGTGCTGAAAAGAAACTCTACCACATTTGAAGTTGATGATTAGAAAAACTCAGTTTAGCAGAATTCACCAGTTTATTAAAGAAATAATTAAGATAGGTCTATAACGCTGTATCATATGAAGTCCTTTTGCTCTCTCTGCAGGTTTTAGTCTTAAAATAGAAACCTGGTGAAATATCCTGAAAATTTTGGATTTTGCCCTAGGAAATGATTTGAAAGGATATTTTATTTAGAAGAAAACTAGATTTAAGTGTATTTGAGTCCAGAATGTTAGAAAAATTAAAGGAGCTAAGAAAAGAGAACTTTTAAGGGTCTGTTACACAGAATGTTACTTACGCGGCACTGTCACACCATAATGTTGTGTATCGCTAATCAGCAACTTTCGTTTTAGTTCATTTAATCCTACTCCCACGGGTCCTGAAGAACAATAATAATAATAGTCAGCCAACGCACCAAATAAAAATAATTTCTAAGATTAATGTTTGCCTCAAGCAATATGATAAACCAAATGAAAAAAAAATCCAATTATTTTCGCTAAAAGCAACAACTATTTAACTTCTATGCCCTCAAAAAGATCGCTTCAAATATTTATGTTTCAAATTCACACAGCTCAGTTGGGTCACAATACATTCCCAAATGAATGCTACCCTTGAGAGCTTTGAAAATATTTACATAATTCATTTGAAGTTAACAGTTCAGATTTAAAAAAAAAAATTTAAATACGAAGCCAAAGGAAGAACTATTAATTCTTATTCAATTAATGGCCCTATATTCAACTTGGGTGATATACTTTAAATTAACAAATCACTACCCACATTTGGAGAATTTCTCCCCTTCAGGAACCTAGAGATTTTTATGTAGCTCAGGGCACTTGTATATCCTAGGCCTTTCAATCAATTAATAAATATTTGAGTACTAACTCTCTCATGTTAGAGATGTCAAAGGAATGTCTTTTTAGGCAGGGGAAGTGGCCTGTACAAAAAGGAAAGTATAACTAGTTATCCAGTTTGGTAGTAACACATAAAACAATAAGGAAAGTAGTGAAATCTAAGGTTGGAAAGGTAAGTAAGTAGGCAGGCACCAGATTGTAGAAGGCCTTAAATGCCAAGCTAAGTTAATTTGCATTTTGTTCTCTAGGCAACAGGTGTTTCTGAACTGGAGAAGGACATGGTCACACCTGTACATAATAGCTCTTGTTTACAGAATACTTTATGGTTTACAAAGAATTTTACATGCATTTCATTTGATAGTTACAATGTTCTTACGGTGTAGACAGGGCAAGTATTATTAATGCCATTTTAAACATGAGAAAGGTGATGGTCAGAGAGATGAGTTATCCACTGTTAGTAAGTGTGAGAATGAGGACTCTAACCCAATCCAATAAATGTTTTTTTTTCCTCCATTCTACCATGCTCCATAGCTGTGCAAAGGACAGATCTGAGAGAGGATGGAATCAGGAGATCAATTAGGAAGTGATTCTTGAAGGGAGGCAACAAACACAGTATACTTTTAAAGAGCACTGGCTACAGGGTTAGGTGACCTGAGTTCAAATTCCTGTTCAGGTACCTAATAGAATCTTGGGCAAATCAGTTGGACTGCATATACCTTAGTGTCCTCATCTGTAAAACAAAGGAGAGTTGGGCTAGAGAGCCTTTAAGGTGTACTCTAAGTCCAGAGCTATGATGCTAAAGCTGAAAGCCCTGATGAAATTGGTGACATGAGTGAAGAGAAGGTGATTGAATGCAATAGCGAGTGTGGAAGTCAATAGGAACTGGGGTAAGGGGAGAAAAGCAAGAGAAGAGAAAGAGAGGAAAAAATTCAGAGAGAATGCTGGGGAATACCAAGAGTTAGGATGTTTTTAATGAAATGTCTAGTCTTTTTTGCTCTATTTTAAAATTCTTACTCTTAAAAATAAATAGTAGCACAGTGTCTGAGGAACAGAAAATGATTACACACTATTAAAATAATCTAGGCAATTCCAGATAATTTTCTCTAACGGAAAAAGCACAGTCATATCGAAGTAAAGAGAGAGACAACCGAAACTTTCAAAATCTGTATTCCATTTTATAATGTTATCACCTGGGGAACCCTCAAACAGGAGGTTTTCTGCATTTGCCTCTGGTTAATTTTGTTGTCACTACCTAAGGGACTTCCTCAATCTCCACATGCCTGTTCTATAATCTTCCTCCACTGTGAGTCATCCAATTGAATTCAACAAAGATGTATTAAGTACTTACTATATGCATAGCACATACCACTTGCAGTTGACTGTTTTTCACTCAGAGTGCAAAACACTGAACACTATGTCTAGGTAGGCAGCTCTTCAACCTGATTTACTAAGAGACTAGCTAAGCTCACTAAGTTCTCCTAGGTCCTTAAGAGACATTAAGGCTGTTCTGATCACTGATCTCCAGGTACATGCCTCCTCTCCTCCCCTCTGCCAAATTTGAAACTGGATTGCCTCACAATCTCCTGATACTCCCAACTTCGTTATTTCTCCCCTGAAATTCCTTGTCTAAAAGCCATTAAATTCCTCTTTCTTTTAGGTTCTCTTACTTAAGGTTGGTTCCCTAAGTAACTACCCTGCCAACTTTTTCTCATATTAATTTATAACAATAATGGTGATAATAATTCACATTCATACATTAAAGTTTGTAGAATATCACTATAACTCTAAAGTAGATCCATAATATTGCTACTATTTCATAACTGAGGAATCAGATTCAGAGGAGTTAATCTTGAGTGATTTTTCTCTCCTTCCCTTTTCCTGCGTAGGATGCTCCCCCATCATACAGTATGAGGTGATGTGGCAATGGAAACAGTGGATTTAGAGTTTCAAAGTACTAGGATCTGAATCTCTGTACCACTATTTCCTAGTGGAAAACTGTTAGAGAGTCATTTACCTTCTCTTGGCCACAATTTCTTACAAGTGGGGTAATAACTGCCAGATAATTTGTGGGCTGCTTGTGAAAATGCAATGAAACAATGCAAGTGAAAATGCTTTCAAAACTGTTGAGCACTCATAAGCTAAGACATTATTATTAATACTACTTTTTCCCCCTCTTGGTCTTCCTCTCCTCGAGCCCCCTTTATCTATAACATGTTGTCATGACTTTGTTGATTAAATTCTTTTTAATCGATTAATAAACATTAAGCATTTACTACATGCCAGGCACTGTGCTAAGCACTGGAATATTGTTAATGTAATAAATGGTAAAAATAAGATATTATTATTTAATCCTACTGTTTATATATGATTTCCAAACTCCAAATCTTTGTAGACTCTAGAATTCAGGGCTTCTTAAATTTTCTTTAAATTTTTTCCACTCGTGACCCCTTTTCACAGTTTTCAGCAGTGTTCACTGGTGTTGTGTGGCCTGAGGGCAGGCACAGTTTAAAGTGCATATGTTTTGCATTCAGAATCAAGGCTGCAGTGAAGTTGCACAATACAACACGGGCAAGTGCTGCCAGAAACACCTTGGATTCATTAAACGTTTGATTTTTAATTAATTTTTGGTCATTGCACATTCAGAAACCTTTTACTGCTGCCAAATTTTTCATGACCCCACATGCGGTTGTGACCCACAGTTTAAGAAATGCTGCTCTAGATAACAGTATTAGCTACATGCTTGTGGAATCTAAGATTACTCCAAACCACATACTTTTTCCCCTTGATGCTCATGGTTGGAGTTGCTGTGACTGCTGACATGAGGTTCCTGCATGCTTATGTATGTTATACAAAAAGTTGAAATTTGATAATTTTCTTACAACTAGTTCATAGGAAGGGATCGTTAGCAGTCATTTGTCCAATCACCTTGGGGAAATTGAGGCTCAGAGAGGTGAAGTGTTTAGCCTATGGCCACACAGCTAGTTAGTTACCAGAGGTGGGTCATAAACCTTGGTCTTCCTGACTCCAAGTTCAGCATTCTATCCACTGTCACAGATTCAGTAAATTATTTTATCCCATGCTTCTGTACACATGTTATTGTAAGCTGTTGCAGTATTTGAAAAAAATTAAAATGGCAGTAAGGCCAGGCCAATTTTGCTAATCTTGTTGGCTACTGTTAGTGAGCCCTAGAAGTGCCTCTGTGGAGGAGACCCAAGGCTGAGTAAATGTTTTCAGGTATGTATATTAGAACAAAAAAATATATATAGTAAATGCACACTTGTCCCCCTAAGGTCAGTCAGTTGGTCAGTAAGCATTTATTAAGCATCTATTATGCGGTAGACACTGTTCCACATCCTAGGGATACAAAGAACGGCAAAAGACAGTCTTTGTCCTTGAGTAGTTCACAGTCTAAGGGGGGAGATAACATGTAAACAATTGTGTACAAACAAGTTCTATACAGGACACATAGGAAACAATCCACAGAAGGAAGGCAATAAAATTAAGATGGATTGGGACAGGCTTCCTAAAGAAAGTGGGATGTTTAGCTGGGATTGGACTAAGAAAAATGAGCCCTAAAATCATTAGCATCTTAAATTCCCTGCTAAGACTTGTTTATTCAAATATAATTTGTCCAGTATGTAAAATACTAGAAAACTTTAAAAAGATTGACTTTTTTTGGGGGAAGGGGACCCGGGGTTGGCAATCATAAATCACTTTAATAATAAATAAGAAAATCGTGACTCTCAGGCTTAGTGTTAAAGATGATAGAAGATAGGCTTATATCTAAGAGGGGTAGGGAACCTGTGGCCTTGAGGCCACATGTGGCTTTCTAGGTCCTTCGGTGTGGCCTTTTGACAGTCCAAGTTTTACAGAACAAATCCTTTTAGTAAGGGGATTTGTTCTATGAAGTTTGGATTCAGTCAAAGGGCTACTCTTGAGGATCTAGAGAGCCACATGTGGCCTTGAGGCTGCAGGTTCCCCACCCCTGATCTAAGAGATATGAGTAATTCTGAGATTTCATCTCATACCCATTAGGGTATAATGTAAAAAAAGGAAAATGATAATTGATGGAAAGGACTGTGAGAAAACGGACACATTGACATACTCTTGATGACCTGTGAATGTTACAAACATTCTGAAGAGCAATTTAGAATTATACACAAAAAAGTTATTAAACAATGCATACATTTTGACTCAGCTATAACACTACTAGGCCTATACATAAAAAAGAGACCAAAGAGGGAAAGGTCCTTTCTGTACAAAAATATTTATAGTGGCTTTTTTCGTGGTGGCAACAAACTGAAAACTAAGAGGATATCCATTAAATGAAGAATGGCTGAATAAATTATAGTATATGAATGTGACGGAATACTATTGTGTTATGAGAAATGAATAAATAAATTGTTTCAAAAGATATGGAAAGTAAGAACTGATGCAGGGTGAAGTAAGCAGAACCAGAAGAACAATTTATCACATCAATATTATAAAAATGAACAATTTTGAGGACGTTTACAAACTCATGAAGAATGAGATAAGCAGAACCAGGAGAACAACATATAATAACCAAACTGTACAAACAGCTTTGAAAGCTGTAAGAACTATGATCAATATAATGACCATTTGTGATTCCACAGTAGCAATGATGAAACATGTGATCCATTACAGAGAGGTGAATGACACACACCCACATATATGTATGTATGTATTTATGTATGGTCTGTAATACTCAGCACCTTTGGGGGGTGGAGCCAAGATGGCAGAGTAAAAGCAGTGACTTGCTTAAGCTCTCCTCCAAACCTCTCCAAATACCTGTAAAAAATGGCTCTAAATAACTTCTAAAGCAGCAGAACCCACAAAAAAGACAGACTGAAACAAATTTCCAGCCCAAGACAACCTGGATGGCTGATCGGAAAGGTATATTGTGTCAGGCAGGGAAAGGAGCGCAGTTCGGCATGGGCGCATGGACAAAACAGGCCTCAGTGAACCTGGAGCAGCTCTCAGAGGACTGAATGACAGGCAGCTGTAGTAGATTCCAGACTTCTCAACCCATGAATGCCAAAGACAACTTAGAAGGTTAGTAGGAAAAGTCTGTGACCATGGTGTTGAGAGAGATGCTCAGTCCCAACCCCAGTCCTGGAGGGCGGCCCCAGGGCGGCAACTACTTCCAGAGCTTCTGGCTCACAGACTAAGAGGTAATCAAGTGGCTGACCAGAGGGGGACTGTACGGATCTCTTTGCTGGTGCAGGATTCTCTTGCTTTGCCTTGCTTAGACCTGGGTCACAGTTCTGGATGGGAGTCCTTGGGTAAGGAGAAACTTTGGCATGGTGGAGCTTGTGGCAACAGTGGAGAGGGAATTCTCCTCAGAGTTCCAAGGCAGAAAAGAATGCTTGTGGTCACTCACAGACCAGAGCACAGGCCAGGACAGGAGTAAACACCTCACCCCATATCATACCACCTTGGAAGAACTAAAAATTTACAGGTCCCTAGAAGTATCTCTCAAAACAGCTGCACAAAACCCCTGAAGCTTGGGACAGTACATTCTGCACACTGGAAGTAGACTCCTACCTTAAGAAAAGAGTTTATAACTGAAGTAATTGGCTGGGGCCATGAGCAAACAAAGGCGCAAAAAGAGTCAGACTATAGAATCTTTCTTTGGTAACAAAGAAGATCGAAACATACAACCAGAAGACAACAAAGTCAAAGCTCCTACATCCAAACCCTCCAAGAAAAATATGAATTGGTCCCAGGCCATGGAAGAGCTTAAAAAGGATTTTGAGAAGCGAGTAAGAGAAGTAGAGGAAAAACTGGGAAGAGAAATAAAAGTGATGCAAGAAAATAATGAAAAACAAGTCAACAGCTTGCTAAAGGAGACCCAAAAAAATACTGAAGAAAATAACACCTTAAAAAATAGACTAACCCAAATGGCAAAAGAGGTCCAAAAAGCCAATGAGGAGAAGAATGCCTTAAAAAGCAGAATTAGCCACATGGAGAAGGAAGTCCAAAAGCTTATTGAAGAAAATACTACCTTAAAAATTAGAATGGAGCAATTGGAAGCTAGTGACTTTATGAGAAATCAAGATACCATAAAACAGATCCAAAAGAATGAAAAAAATAGAAAACAATGTGAAATATCTCATTGGAAAAACAACTGACCTGGAAAATAGATCCAGGAGAGAGAATTTAAAAATTATTGGACTATCTGAAAGCCATAATCAAAAAAAGAGCCTAGACATCATCTTTCAAGAAATTAACAAGGAAAACTGCCCTGATATTTTGGAACCACAGGGCAAAACAGAAATGGAAAGAATCTACTGATTACCTCCTGAAAAAGATCCCCAAAGGAAAACTCCTAGGAATATTGTAGCCAAATTCCAGAGTTCCCAGGTCAAGGAGAAAATATTGCAAGCAGCCAAAAAGAAATAAGTCAAGTATTGTGGAAACACAGGGTAACACAAGATTTAGCCGCTCCTACATTAAAGGACTACAGGGATTGGAATATAATATTCCAGAGGGCAAAGGAGATAGGATTACAACCAAGAATCACCTACCCAGCAAAACTGAGTATAATCCATCAGGGGAAAAAATGGACATTCAGCAAAACAGAGGACTTTCAAACATTCCTGATGAAAAGACCAGAGCTGAATAGAAAATGTGAATTTCAAAAACAAGACTTAAGAGAAACATGAGGTAAACAGGAAAGAGAAATCATAGGGGACTTATTAAGGTTGAACTGTTTACATTCCTGCATGGAAAGATGATATTTGTAACACATGAGACCTTTATCAGTGTTAGGGTAGTTGGAGGGAAAAAATTTATATCTATGTATATATATAGATAGATAGATAGATAGATAGATAGATAGATAGATAGATAGATAGATAGATAGACAGATAGATAGATAGAGGGCACAGGGTGAGTTGAAGATGAAGGGATGATGTCTGGAGAATAAAATTAAGGGATGAAAGACGATTATACTAGGAGAAAGGGAGAGGTAGAATGGGGTAAATTATCTCACAAGAAAAGGCTTTTACTGTGGAGGAGAAGTGGGGGAAGGTGAGAAGGAATGAGTGAATCTTATTCTCATCTGATTTGGCTTAAGGAGGGAATAACATACACACTCAATTGGGTACAGAAATCTATCTTACCCTATAGGAAAATAAGGGGAGAGGGGAAGAGCGAAAGAGGATGATAGAGGGGAGGACAGATTGAAGGAAGGGGTAATCAGAAGCAAACACTTCTAAGGAGGGACAAGGTCAAAAAAGAGAACAGAATAAATAGGGGGTGGGATAGGATGAAGGGAAATATACTTAGCTTTTCACAATATGACTGCCATGGAAGTGTTTTGCATGACTACACATGAATAACTTGTATCCAGTTGCTTACCTTCTCAATGAGGGTGGGTGGGGAGGGAGGAAGGGAGAAAATTTGGAACCCAAAGTTTTAAAAACACATGTTTAAAGAAAATTGTTTTCATGTGCAACTGGGAAATAAGATATACAGGAAATGGGGTATAGAAATCTATCCTACCCCACAGGAAAACTGAAGAGGTAGGGGATAAGAGAAGGGGAGGAGAGATAGAAGGGAAGGCAGATTAGGGGAAGAAGTATTCAGAATGCATACCATCTTGGGTTGGGGGGAGGGATGAGATGGGGAGAAAATTTGGAACTCAAAATCTTGTGGAAGCAAATGCTGAAAACTAAAAATAAATAAATTAATTTTAAAAAATACCTAGCACCTTTGGAGAAATTTTTTTTGTCTCCTATGCACATTTGTTACAGCAAATTTGTTTTTCTTTTCTTTTTTTCCCCCAGTGAAGTGTAGGTAGGAGAGAAAATGGATTTCTGTTGTTTAAAAAAAAAAAATAGGGGGGTTGGGAAGGTGTGCTACAAATGTGAAATGCATGTATTTTCATTTGAAGTCAGTGCATTTTTAGTTTTACCTATCTGTTTTACTTTATTAGAGACCTCTCATGAAATGGGAATAATGTGTAAATGTAAAACAAAACACACCATTAATGCTTAAAAATTATCTATTTATGGATATATCTATATCTATATCTTGAAGGAGGGAAGAAACTTCTCCAGACCAGATTTAAGGTAAAAGGAGCCAAGACAAGTGGTACCAGTTGTGTTCAACATTTGTAATATTTCACCATCTTCAATGTTACGAAAAGCCTATGAAACGTGTGGGTAGAGTAACGCTTTTCCAAAAAATAATATCCACCGTCTAATAAAATAAATCAGATATTTATTAAGTACATATAAGCATCTTAAGAGGGTACTTTAGAAATCTTTTTTGCCTAAACTCCTAATATCATAGATACTAATACTATGTAAAGTGTTAAGAGATACAGTCCGTACTTGGGTAATCACGATAGCAATTTGGTGAGGGAAATGACTTTTGAGAAACAATGAAAGGACAATATAATATAGTATATTGTTAAATTACCCTAATTTGCATGGCATTCTAACTGAATAAGCTGTTTATTGCTGGAGAGATAGAGAGTGATGGTTGACCTACTCTATATTATTTCAAATAGAGCTACTAGTTCTATATTAAAGGAAACAAAATTTACAACTTGTTTCATAAATCAGAAGATGCTCTATTTATACTATTATCTTAAGGTAACATTGTATATAGGTCACCTACTCTCAATCTTTGACAGCAATACTTACATAAAATTTTCATATTCATTTTATAGCCCAGAGGCAAGACTATCAGTATATTTGTCTGAATCTCTTAACTAGGGTATTATGTTCACATTACATTTTAAATGAAATATTCTATTATCTTTAAAGCTATTAGTCATTAATATACATGAATGTCCTTTCTCTGTATTCCCACTGCCTAGCACAGAGCCTGACACAGTTTGTTGTGTAATAATTACTTAATGACTACATTTCACACCTCCTACATTCATATTTAAGCTAAGTCAACAGTTTTCAAAGGATTATCCTTTGCCAAAGAAGCTTGAACATATCCTTAATTCATGATTCATGAGTTAACTTTCATATCTGCCCCAGACTTTAGCTGGATTTTACTTTATAGTAATTTCATCCTCTCTATCATCCTCCTTCCCCCATCTCTCTCTCTTTCTCACACACACATGCTATATTCCTACACCTATTGTAATATTCAAACTAGCTTTATATTTCTCAAATGATTAAATTCCCATCAATTCCCTTACAAAATTGCTGCATTGTCTAATAGATTTTACTATCAGAAACGTCTCTCAATATTTAACATGCATTTTCTTTTTCTTCATTTTATCCTATAACTTGTAGCTATAGCCGCTTGGGCAACATTAAATACATTCTTTGATTCTTTGGTGTTTAGACCCTTAAGATATTTGTAGATGGCTATCATGTTTCCCTACTAGTTGTCACTTGGCCAAGTTCTACATATTTAGTTCTTTCAAGTTTTCCTCATAAGTTGCTCCCTCTGGGCTCTTAATCATTCTTATAGCTCTGGTCTGAATGCTCTCCAGTTTGTCTACATCTTACTACTAGGAAGGTGCTTAGATCTGAACACAATTTTTTTTGCAATATAAGGAACCTCAGTTAAAGTCTACCTCTTAACAGTCTATGAATTAATCCACTAGCACATATGCACTTATTAAAGTATATAACAACCTTACCAGTTTAAATCTACTGAGAAATGCATGTCACTTGGACAATTAATAATTAGGGAGAGATTTTTATTTTTAGTTTTTATCCCTTTGATTAGTAACCCTTGAATGAAATGCATGTCTTATTTTATATGATGTTTAAAATTAGCAACACAGGAGTATAATACATTTAAGTAGTCAATAAAAATAAATTAGGAAGTTTGATTTTATAATTTTCATCTAAGAAATAACAATCGTAAAACATCTAATATCAGATTCTTTAGCCTACATATTTTCATCCTAAATGAAAGGTAGACAGATTAGTTCTATTTATACATACACTTTCAGTCCTCCCTTTCAACCCAGGGAGGGGCAGGTGTGGGGACAGGAGGGGTGCCCCTGGCATATATAGCAATCTGTTTTCAAACGAAAAAGAACCCCACTGCCTGTCATCTTTATTGCCTCATTTTTTACACTATTCTGAAATAAATAGGAGAACTGGAGTGTTTTCATTGCTTCATTTCCAATTTTTTTTCCTTTTTCTCTCCTGAAAATATGTAACTGCTTATGCTTTGTAACAATACTTAATTATCACTGGCAATACAAGTATATTTTATTAGTATTTCATTACTATATATTTCCTGAAAGTAATGCAAAATTTATAAGCCTGAGTGTTCTTCCCCCCCCCCCAAATGTGGCCAAGAAAGGTGTGAATATTTTTCTGATAATTAAATTCTTGGCCATACACATTTGAAAACAAAAAAAGGGATAAAAGGGTGGGAAACTGCCCTAAGACCAATATCTAGCTTAGCGATGTGAGTTGTCAGAATTTTGAAACTAATATGATGAAAGTTTTGCTTTTAACATCAACTTAAATTTCTTCCAACAGAATGATTAATTACTATTTGTGAGAATAGTATAACTCTGACAGTCATTTATAACTATTAAAGTGCTAATAAAAGTATTTTTTAAAAGGATTATAAGGGAATTCGTATAGACAATTCTTATTTGTAAAGGAAAAGTGTAGACACTAATACTCTCTCAAAGCTGAACTAGACAAAACAATTCCAGGTTACTTAATGTTTTTCAAATTTAGAGGGGTCTCCTTCTGAAAACAACATAAGGTAACATATGGTATCCTGATTGTGAACATAAAACACGCTATAATCATTATAATAAAAAAAAAAAGCAACCAAAGGATACTGCTATTGATAGGTTGACACCACAAGAGCCAAACTAGTTTTATCACAATGCTAAGCAGTACTCTGGACCGAAAGACTAGAACCATGCTTCTTATGTCACTTTCAACACATATTAATGACAAAATTTTTTTTAGTTGGGAATAACTCTGACAAACTCTCCCCTAATGTTAAACAGTATATCATAGTATAACACAGGAAACACTTCTTTCTATTTCTACTTACTATCTCTCTTTGTGTTTCCTGGAACTAATATTAATGAGCACTGAGCACAGGAGGATGAATGCTGCTGGCACACTTGCCGCTTTTCACATGTGCTCACTTCCACTGTACCTGTATTGCTTAACACTGCTAGTTTTTCCACATTTCACCCAAGACATTTTTATGGTATTGGCCAGACTTAAGCTACTCTTAATATCCAGAGAAAAACATCAGAATTACTGAAGTCTGCAATAAATTTCTGAACTGCTTTTGTTACTGAAAAAGTACACTTTCTTCATCTGATTTACTGCAAACCAAATCAAATGAAATCTCTAGGTATTCTGTAGATCAGACAGATGTAATCTGTTATAAAAAGTCTACTTATCACACTAAGACTGCTCTATTTGTTGACGTAGGTGTAAAATTAACTCAACCATGTTATTACATGTATTTGACCCAGAATCATACAATGATCACACTAGTAGGTGGTTAAAATTTAGCTTTGGAGAATGACAAATCTGTTTATTAAACTAAATTTAGAGTTCTTTGGATTCAAACTATATAAAAATACAGCCACTTAACAGTTCACAACAAATCCTGCTAAAGTCAGATTTCCCTTACTCTGCTGCTCTCATAATACAGGAAATACTCTGCTAATGAAGCATCAAATTATATATCAAAGGAAAGTAAAAGAAAAGGAGTCAGAATCTTGCTGAAAGAACTATGTTCTTCCATTGTTGCTATTTAGAATGAATTTATAGTATAAATATTTTCCCTGGATAAAAAAGCCCCTAGCCACATTTGACCTGTATTTCAGAGCACAGACAGGCAGAACTGGATCAATGAATGGATAAAAACAAATCTGGATCTATCAGTGGGAAAAAAATAAACACAATAAAAAGACTAATTATGAAGTGAGGGATCACTTCATAAACTAGGAAAGTGCAGTGGTGTAGGACAGAGTGCTGGGCTTGAAATCAGAAAGAGGTCAGTCCTTGTCTCTGACACTTCCTACCTGCATAACTTTTGGCATATCTCTCGTCCTGGGAACTATAAATCTGTAAAATGGGAATAATACCAATAACGGCTACTTATAACACACAAAAGTACTCTATTAATGTCAGCTTTACTTGTGTGAAATAGGAGAATGAATGAAAAAAGGGTATAAGATAGTGTAGCTAGCTTGATAATTCTTACTGAGCTTCTATCACTTAACATTTACCTTGATCACAAAAATGAGGGGTAGCTAGGGAGCACTGTGAATGGAGTCCGCAAGAATGAGGGGAAATCCTGCCTCAATCACTTATTAGTAACGTGACTCATGGTGAGTCACTTCACTTTTCTCAGTCTCATTTTCTTTATCTGTAAAATAATAATTGTACCCATCTCCTAGGGTCATTGTGAGGACCAAATGAAATAACGTAGGTAAAGCATTTTATAAGCTTTAATGTGCCTTATCAGAGCTTGCGATTATAAAATCTTGAAACTACAGTCTATGGTAAGAACTTTAAGACTGCACAAGACTTTAGTGCTATATCAAATAAAATTTGAGATAACACCAAATTAAATACAGACATTAAAAATTATGCATCCAAGCTTCATTCAATTAATTTTACTTTAATATTTTCATTAGTGGTCAAAAGGCATCATGGTATAGTCGACTGAAAGATGGCCTTGGGGCCAGGTAGATCTGAGTTCTTTGTCCAGCCTCTGACAAGCATTGGCTGGGCAACCCTGGACAAACCCCTTAACATCTCCTCTTCTAACTGGCAAAGAAGGGGCCAAACTGCATTGGTTGAGGGGGTTTCCTCACCCAGGAGTTCCCTTCATTGTTTAAACCTTTTTAACAGGTCCAATCTTTACCCCTATTTTCATGAGCAGTGAGGTAATACCATACTTAGTTATAAAGGTGATCACATAACAATAAGGTTGTCACAGCAGAGTATTATTATAATCTCTTAATGATGTTAAGAAATTATTTTGGTCTGTGTAACGTGAAGTAGGCAACAACTATTTTCTGTCATTAAGTGGCTTTTTGTCATTGGTCTATAGTAGCTGTTCTCAGACATTTTGGTCTCAAAAACACTCCTTTGTACTCAAAATACGCAGAATTATACTTTATACTTTTTTTTTTTTTGCTGTTTGGTGAGGCGATCAGGGTTAAGTGACTGGCCCAGGATCCCACAGTTAGTAAATGTCAAGTGTCTGAGGCCAGATTTGAACTCAGGTCCTCCTGGTCCAAGGCCACAGCTCTATCCACTGTGCCACCTAGCTGCCCCATATACTTTATACTCTTAAAAGAGCTCTAAAGGGTTTTTGTTTATGTGAGTTATATCTATATGTTTCAGAAATTAAAATGTCTTAGTATTAATCATGAAAATCATTTTGATCTCATGGACCCTGCAAAGGTCTTAGTGACCACTAGGAGTCCCTGGCCACACTACGAGAATTACTGGTTTATTGGGAGCAGGAGTCTCTAGGCTCATTTTTGTTCTTTGAGACTGACTTTTCCTCTCCCAGTCTTGCCATTGATCTGGCCCAAGATCTTGAAAAAAAAAAAAGAGGTGGGGAAGAAGGTAACAGTGTACTTTCTTTTTCAATGAGATGAGTAAATGAAAAGCATTTATTCATTCAGCTAAAAATAAATCAAAACAAATTTATTAAGCATCTACCATGTGCATGGCTCTATGGTATGGAGTGGATACACAAGTACAAAAATAACAATCTTTACCCTCAAGAAGCTTACAATCTAATAGTGGGAGACAACACATATACAAGAGTTTTTGTATGGGAAGTCACAGTGAGTGAAAGTGAGTGCAGCCAAAGGGAAGTCAACCTACGCTTTCTCCTATAATTGTTTTTGTTAAATTGTAGTTTTTGTTGAGAAGTGGCATGGTATAGTGGAGGGAGGGCCCACAGGTTCAATCCCTGAGTCTGACACATCCTGTCTGTGTGACCTTGGGCAAATCACTTAACTTCTCTGTGCTTCAGGTAAGTTTCTCAGACTATAAGCTGCATACAAGGTGGCAATCTGGATTGGTAGAAGGAATTTCTTACACCAATAAAATCACAGACCTAGTCGCTGTTTCTATCCTTACCTGTAGTTCCTGTTAAGCACATGGAAAAACAAACGTTCTTATAAATGTATATTTACTTAAACTACTTTTAAAAAACAATTTTTACATAACATGTAATCATAAAATACAAATGAAATGAAGGTGAAGTATTTAATTTTCAAGCAAAAATTTTAAATACACAGAAATATTTATTATTTTTCCTTTCATGCCTTGTAACCTAATAGAATGTCACAATTTTTCTCAAAATCTACAAGAAGAATTTTAGGTCTATTATTTATTAGCTTTAGCAATAAAAGTGCAGTATATTGTTGGTGTTTTTATTTTTACAAAAAGTTTTTTTCTTCAAGGTAAGATTCAGTATTTTAAAAATGTTAACTATTACTAAAGCGAAAAACTCAACTTAAGGCATTAAATATCTAAAATAACTCTATGATGACACCTTTGTTCAGAATGTACTTCTTGATAGAGAAAGAAACTTCACTGAAACTGTCATGGAAAAATGTCTGTGTGGCAAGAATGCTATTAAATTTTTAAAATTTTACACTGTTTGGAATGGGACATTTCCAAAACCAAGAGAAAATTAAATAATTCTGATGAAAGTTTAAGGTTCCCCACTGTCCTATTTTTCTCAAGTTAATAAACTCAGTCTATTTTTATTTCTTGAACATTAAACTGAACTGTGAAAATTATATATATTTAAATGGGATGATGAAGAAAACAAATAGCACTGTTTCATACTTGTTCAACAGTATTTGTTTATTTCAAGACTTTTGCAGCATTTAAATTTTATTAGATGTTATATCAATTATCGTCTCTACAACAGCCATCAAAATAAAGGGCCATAGGGAAATTAGATTCCAAAAAAGGGAGCCATTTTGGTATCTTCATTATGCTGTGCACAAGGTAGGAGTTTATTGAAAACTTTGCTGAACAAAGTTCACCAATGTCACAATAACTCACAGTATTATTTATTATTAATTATTAACAATTATTAATTGAAGTAGACACAACATAAGATTATAAGCCATTGTCTTCAGTGTCTTATTGCTAATTGAGCCTAGTCACTCTTGTAAATTACTGCTCCATAACTAATCCAACTTCCCAATTTCTTTATATGCTATAACTAAGTAGCTAAAATCTGAGTAGTAAGAATATAAATGCTAATACTATGAAAATGAAAAACCTCTTTTCTTTATTTGGCAAAAAATATCTATATTAGAGACAAGCAGATAAAAAATTTGGTGGCTTGTAGATTTCTTATTACATTTACATATCACAAGGACAACAAATAAAAAATCAGAATCATAGCTAATGTATTTCAAATAAACTATATATGGAAATTATTTTATGAGCTTTGACTCAACAGAAGAAAGCAAATATATGTAATTTT
Source organism: Phascolarctos cinereus (assembly GCF_003287225.1). Taxonomy (NCBI): domain Eukaryota; kingdom Metazoa; phylum Chordata; class Mammalia; order Diprotodontia; family Phascolarctidae; genus Phascolarctos; species Phascolarctos cinereus. The sequence goes on from NW_027555514.1 coordinate 65,699,532, forward strand.
AAAAGACAGATTTATAAAACAAGTCCAGGTGTCACGGGATTAGAGTGTATAATGTAATGCTCTGCAGCATACCTAAAATGGAATGAGAAACACTCTAATCATCACTCTCTGACAGTCTAGGACTGACATTTCCAAGTCCTACATTTGCACAGGACATTCCAGATGTAGGGAGTCTTATAAATCCTTTAGCTCATAGGTTACCAAAAAGTCTGCTTCAGTTTTCAACTTTTTAATATTATTTTGCATCCTCTAAATTCTAAGTGAGCAAATGTTGTTAGCTGCATAAGTGAGACTATTGATCTTGGAGCTCATAATTACATGTGAGCAGTATCCAAAGATAATAGGATAAGAGACCCTCAGTTTTATTTAGATCTATTTAGATAACTAATGTTAATGTAAAGACAATCAAGGCCCTCTACAATAGTGGTTTCAAACACAAATAGAACATAAGGATCCTTAAGAGCACATACTGACTTAGAAAACCACATATTAATATTACCTATGTTCTACTGTACTTTTTTTGGTTAAATATTTCCCAATTATATTTTAATGTGGTTCCAATCAGACTCAGGAGTGTTTTGGATGCTGCCATAGGCTTCATATTTACTCCACAATTAGGGGCCATCATAACCTTTCCCATTTTATCACTCATTTCCTCATGCTATATGTTCTAATTAAACTAGACAGTCTTCTGTCTCTTCACCATAAACAATACTCTCATGTCTCTGCTTAGATTGTTTCTTCTTTCTTCCTAAGAAATCCTCCCTCCACACCTTTGCCTATTGACCTCCTATCTATTGGTTAAAGGCCAAGTATTTCTCCTCCTTTAGGAAGGCACAGGGTGATGGATATTTTGGCCACAGCAATTCATGAAGACCACCTACCAGGACAGAGAAAGATTTTTAAAGGTATTATCGTTATTAACAGCTCTGCACTTCCAGGAACTATGTGTCCTCATTTTCACTCAGTTAATGTTGTTATGCAGACCTCCCTTCCCCTCCCTTGCTTTCCATCTCTTGCTCTCAGAACTGTCAACTGTCATCTCCTATAAGTGTTATCTACTTCTATTAAAAAAAGGCATACACTGTCAGTGCCAATGCGCCTTTATTCCTCTCTAGATTACACTCCTGATTCTCCCAAACCTTTTCTATAATGTTCCAGAAACACATTCCCTGAAAACTCACTCTACCCTTGGAATTCACATATTGAAAGTATCTTCTCTGCCCCCGTGGCCTCTCCCTCTGATTGGCTGGTTCTTCCTAGACCCTCCATTTTAAGGTGGAAGCTCAGGCCAGTCATGTCCTTATTGCTCTCCAGGCTGTATTCCTGACCTTCTCAGTCCTCCTCTATAATCTAACACCTTTCTTTGTTAAGCTTCTAGTTTTCAGCTCCCATCAGAATGGTGTCTTCTCTCTTCAGAACGCAAGCTCCTGGGATCACAATCAATACATAAACATTTATTAAGTGCCTATGTGTCAGGCACTGTGCTAAGTGCTAGAGACCTAAAAAGAGGGAAAAGACAGTTCCTACTCTCAAGGAGTTTATATCTAATGAGGGAGACAACACACAAACCAATATATACAAAGCAAGCTCTGTACAAGACAAACAAGAAATTAGAAAAGGAAAAGCACTAGGATTAAGAGGGGTTAGGGGAAGGCTTCTTGTAGAAGGCTGGATTTCAATTTAGACTTAATTAAAAGGAAACTAGGGAGGTCAGTAGTTGCAGTAGAGGAGGGACAACACTCCAAGTATTGGAGAACGCCAGAGGAAATGCCCAAGCCAAGAGATGGGCTGTCTTGTTCATGGAACAGCAAGAAGGCCAGTGTCACAAGATCTAAGAGTATATAATGGGGAGTAAGGTATAAGGAGACTGGAAAGTTAGGAAAGGGCTAGGTAATGAAGGACTCTGAATGCTAAACAGAGCATTTTGTATTAGACCCTGTAGGTGACACAGAGCCACTGGAGTTTATTGAATTGGGGGGTGAGAGGGGAGGATGACCTGATCAGACCTGCATTTCAGGAAAATCACTTTAGTGGCTAAATGGAGAATGGACTGGAACTGTGAGAGACTCAAGGCTAGCAAACCCACCAGCAGCTATTGCAGTAATTAAGGAATGAGATGATAAGAGCTTGCACAGGATGGGGTGGGGATGGGGGTAGGTCAGAGTGTCAGAGGAGAGAAAGGGATGAATTTGAGAGATGTTGCAGAGATGAAATTGACAGGTTTTGACAACAGCTTGGATTGGGGTGTGGGTGGGGGATGGAGTGAGAGATAATGAGGAGAATGAAGAGTCTAGAATGACCCCTACGTTGGGAGCCTAATTGACCAGGAGGATGGTGTTTCCTCTACAGTAACAGGGAAGGTGGATGGTGGGGAGGGTTTAGGGAGAAAAATACTGAGTTGTTTTGGACATGTTGAGTTTTAGTTACCTACTGGACATCCAGTTTAAGATATCTGGAAAGCAGTTGGAGATGTGAGACTAGAGGTCAGCAGAGAGATTGGGCAAGAAAGGTAGACCTGAGAAAAATCAGCAGAGCAAGCTTGTATTTGTATTCATAGTCTTAGCACAGTGCCTGAAACTTAGTAACTGCTTAATAAATATTTATTGATTTCTCTTGATAATATGTTCAGAGGGGAGAGTTAACTATTTAAAGACTAGCACACTAGCACTGTTGGCAGACCTATGAATTTGTCCAAATATTTTGGAAAATAATTTGAAGTTCTAAAGTCTAAACCATACTTAGCCTTTGAACTAGTGATAACAACATTAGGCATATTCCCAAACAAGCTGGTCAAAGACATAGGGAAAGATTCCATATATATGAAAATATCTATAACAGCATTTTTTTTAATAGTAGCAAAGAAATGGAAGGAAAGTGAATGTCCACAGATGGGAGAAAAGTTGGAACAAATTGCGGTACATGATCTTAATGGAATGTTACTGTGCTACAAAATGGTGAATATGAAGAATGCTGAAAAACTGGGGAAGATGAACTGCTAAAGTATGAAGTAAGCAGTGCTTATTTACCATAAGGAGCACAATAATGCAAAAGAAAACCACCAACAGACTTCAGGACTCTGAGCAATGCAATGCCTACTTGTGACTTAAGAGCATGGAGGTGATGTGCTCTTTCTGCCTCTCGGAAGAGAAGTAGTACACTACAGGCATGGAGCAGGGCCACACAGCGTCAAATACAGCCTAGTGTTTTTTGTTTTGTTTGACTATACTTACTCATTATAAGGGAAGTTTTTATTGATATGGTGGGAGGGAAGTAATTGGGAAGTGACAGTATTATTTTAAAAGTATCAATAAAACATTACAAAAATATTCTTTGTTAAAAGGGAAGGTTATATGGGGAGAGATTATTGGGAAGTAACAACAATATAGAAAAGAATCTGTGAAACTTCTTTTCAAAAGGAACATACCATTTGTCCTAAGGTTAGGAAAAAAAAATGCAAACACTTATAATTTGCTACATATCAAAAGTACAAGATAACTAACACTTCTCTGTTTAGAGAAAAGCTGGGAAAACCCAAACCAAATGGATTTTTTTTTTTGCAAATAAACCACAACCACAACAACAAAAAACCAAGAGTGTCATACTTATAAGAATGTAAGCTGCTTGGAGTCAGGAATTACTTTTCACTTTTTCTTCATATGCTTAGTTCTTAGAAGAATATCTTACTAACCATAGATACTTAACAAATAAATGCTTGTTAAATTTAGTTCTGGTTTCCTCAGAATTAGATAGAAATAAACTTACCAACCAAAACAACCAGTCTATATTTCTCATTATTTTGTCTCCTATATGGTGAAACCTCTTCATATGTTGGGACATCTGCTGTATCATACTGATCACTCTTCTTGCATTCATACATAGACTTGTTTGTCTTCTTATCTTTTCTACTAAGACGGAAGCTTCTTCTAAAACCAGCTGGAATTTAAAAAAATTATTTGTATTTAAAAGCACAGAAAAAAACTTCAGATCCAGGAAAGAACCAATTACTACATTGTTACAAATGTGTCTGATAAGAAGAAGCAACATTTTAAATAATTTCATCCAAAGGATATTTTGGAGGAGAATCATACTTCATTTATTAATATAGTTTATATAGGCATTCTAATATTATATTAGTCTTAAGCCATAGAACATCTTTTTAAGTAAATCAATGCATGTAACTATACAACTTAATGAACCAAAATAAAGAATTCTTTAATAATTACATCAGCCCAATTATTCATGGTTCTGATGTTGAATACATCCGATAAAAAAAAAGTTACATATAAAGAAAAGGACTTCAAATGTTAACAGGCACATAACCTCTTTCCCATAAATCCTATATTACTTTATAGCACATGTACAACAGTAATAACATCCTTGTGGAATAGGTATAATGGATAATTTCACAGAGAAGAGAACAGTCAGGGAAGCTGAAGTCATAGAATGTGCCTATGGCTGCAAAGGATTGAAGTTATACAAGTCCAGTGAGCCTTAAAAATCAGTTTAGACTGTGTGTTGTGTGCATTCATCATTAGGAAGATTAACTTTAAAGTACTTAAGGGAATGATACCAGAGTCAATTAAAAGGACTCTACTATACATCTACTACAATACGAATATTTAGAAACTTTATGATGAGATTCACTGAATCAGAATTATGTAGGGAATAGAGTGCTGGACTTAGCAGAAGACCTGCCTCAGTTACCTGCTACCTTGGTGATCCTGACACGTCACTAAACCTACTGCAACCTCAATCTCCTCATCTATAACATGGAGATAATAGCAGTACATGCATCATGGTTGTAAGGATCAAATGACATAATACGTAAAGTGCTTTGCAAACTTTAAACGTTTATATAAACAAATCAAACACCAGGTCAACTTTAGAACATAAGAAATATGTACTTTCTTGGAACTAATGTTGCTATACTGATCAGAAAACAAAGTGAATTTTCCTTTTTGAATGCAAGCATATTTGGTAGTAAAACTGAAGAATCTTTTACTGATTGGTATGAATTTAAATTTATATAAAGGGAAGATAATAATGTTTAATATCATGCTTAAGTCATTAGCTAAGACTCAAAACAAAAAAAGCTTTATGTGTATTTTTAATTATCAATGACTAAAGGCAAGAATCAGAATTCGAGCAAGGAATTACAATCTAATACATTTAAACAGAATGGTTGAAATAAACATAATTTTTAAAAAGATGCCTGATTCATACAGGCATGGCACAAAGATTTTAACTTTGGGCCACAAAGAGTCATTTTTGTTTCTATGGAGATAATCAGGTAGTTTGGGGCAAAGATTTATGCATGAAACAATCACCGAAGAAATCTTTTGAGGACAGGGATATCAGTTTGGTAAGGTGATTCAGGAAAACAGCTTTAGTGACACAGACATTTGGGGAGATGTCATAGAGCTGGGATGGAAGTGACATGTTAGAAAGTTTCTGTGTATACTGACTTTGCCTACTGGAGGAAATGCAGAGTAGTTTAAAAAATAGGAGAAAATGAATGTGGGGTTTGATGGGAAAGATTATACTGGAAAAACTAAGAGGAAAAAAGTGATTATCAGACAAAAGTATTCTAAACAAAAGGCAAGATGACAAAAAGGGAAAGTAGTAAAAGGCAGTTTCTCATTTTGAAGTCGGTGAAAGTACTCTGAACACAAAGAAATGAGATTCTGGAGATGTAAATAGGCATATGAAAGGACAGTGATAATATGGACATAAGACACGAAATCATATAGAGAAAGAAAATGGAAAGAAAAAAGGAAAATATGAATTCAAACCTCTCTTTAAAATGATTAAAAGTACAAAATGTACTCTGTCACTTCCTCTTGTCCCAGTATTTTAGCTCCTTGAATGATGCCTATTCTTGTAGACATTCTACTGGTGCTCAAAATAAATACAGCTCTGGCAGCCACGTGCCATGGAGCCCCCAACAGTTCATCCAGAAGGCATTCTTCACTTTACAGAATCAGGGCATTTAAATCTGGAAGGGCCTTTGTAGATCCATCTAGTCCTCTTCTCTCATTTTAATATGAGTCAGAGGTTTTAAGCAACACATCTACAGCAGGGCCTCAGTGGTGGAGAAGGGACTGGAATGTTGACCTCTTGATCCCAGCTCCAGTACCCATTTTCTATTTCCCTTGTAGAATTTTCACTGGAGGAAGCAGGGAGTCAGCTACCCTCCTCACTGCATGGTAGTTCCAGACAGCAAGAGTAGGTACCACATGGAGGGTTCCCAATATCCAGCACCATTATGACTCTGGGGAAAACTAAGGATGAGGGAATGGAATTATAACTACTTTTACAGCTAGAATTTGGAGAAATAATGAACAAAATGATGATAAAATCAGACAGATTTAAAAATTTACTTCCATGGTGATAATAATTTAGTTATTTCTAACTCATTTTATTTTTGCTTTTCTAAGAGGCAAAAAGAAGTTAGCTGGGGAAAGAGAAACAATTTCATTTAAAAGTAAGTGTTTTCGGGTTTTTTAAAAAGGCTGCATTATGTTCTATATATGGCAGAAGTCTTCTGGACCTATTTGTTACCTGGTATATTTCAGGTATTCATTAATTGTTATTAATTTATAAAAAGAAAATTTATTTGTTTTATACATTTATGTTCATTTTAAAAGCACCTTGACACATTTAATATGAGATGAAAATTAGTCCTTTAAGTGGTTTATTCTACATCCTTCTACAGCAGAAGTTAAAACCCCAAAAGATGCACACGTCATGCCAACAAATCGCACTTTGATTCTACTCCCAAGTAGCACAAAGAATTATGCATTTCTTGTTAAATTCAGTTGAGTTCTGTGATTAAAGAAAACAATTTTAAAAATTGTGTCCATACTCTGAAAATGAGTACAGTTCTCTGTAGATGACCCTGAGTACATAACCCAAGAACCACATAATCCTATTTCATCTCAAGTAAGGAATTCTTAGTGGCATCTGGCTTGAAGAAAAAAGGGAGCTCCGTGTAAGAATGCAGTTTTACATAAAATATATTTTCCTTATATTTCTTTCACATTTTTGTAATTTATAATTGGCTCAACGTTTTTATGGACAGTATTTTTCCATAGTGCTTACCCACAGCTGCTAGAAATTTCCATTTTTTGGAGAAAAAAAGGAATGGCACATTTACTTTATTACAATAGGAGAGTGATATTGCAGCACCACTTCAGCTGAGGATCAGCACCATTAATCCCAAGCAGACACAAGAGACTTCTCTTTCCTACAATGTTTTTCCATTAAGAATAATTTATGATAAAGGTTAATTATTTTCATGGGTTTTGATTTTGTCATACAATGTTTCTGCTCACTTAAGAATTACTTTTAAATTCACAGACAAGGAAGGACAGAACAAGGTGATCGAATGCTTTAATTGAGTTGAGTTCCTTAATCACAGTAATTAGTAACAGGAATCAGAGCCCATCCTGGAGGCAAAATAAAACAAAGTTATTTAGTTCAAGAGGAAGGTTATGTCAGACAGATCCTGTGCTATGACTATGGCACTAAAAGAACAAAGTCTAAGAATAATCAAATGTCACACTGGAATATTCATAACAGCAGGAAGAGTTGATGAGGTCCTTAGCTCTTTTATTTTGAACTACTATTGTAACATACCTTTTCAGAGTGGCTTTATAATTGTTGGAGACTAAAAATCTATAGTTTCATGGTAGGACTTTCATTACTTAAATTACTTACCAATTTGTTCATTCAATCATGCATTTATTCATTCATTCAATACATTTATTGAAAGCTTATTACATTTAAAAGACAATGCAAGATACAAGGTCATAAAGAATACTCTCTCCAGCATTTTGTCCACAAAAATCTATGATACAAGGAAAGTTATCTACTGAACACCATCACTAGGTACTAAAAATTTTATTAACTACTGTCAAAAGGTGCACATAGTTTAGTCTGTTTTATTAATAGTCTCATTAAAAAATACTTCTATAATATTTTCAATCGAAAAATCAAATCAATGAGGTAGAATTTAAATCTAGGGATCCTCAAAAAGCTAGATTATTTACATTTATGTAAAATTTTTCTTCTACATATTAAATTTTACACTTAGGTTTAAGTAATTACAAATTCCTGCTACCACAATAAGTTTTCAACCAAATATAAATGTATGATAGTGTTGATATTTATATAACTTCAAAAGTTGGTACTATATCTCTACTAATATCTTACTCCCATGTCTTTTCATAATGTGGAGGTGCCATATTATGAAAACATGAAACAAACAGTACCAGTTAAATACAAACCATGACAGTTAGGAGATGCAGTAGATAGAGGGCTGTGCGGGGAGTCAGTAAGAGCTGAGTTCAACTATAACTTCAGACACTTAATGTATGTGTGACTCTGAGTAAGTTACTAAATCTCTTGTCTGCCTCAGTTTTTTATCTGTAAAATAGGGATCAGAATAGTACCTACCTGCCGGAGTTGGTGTGAAGTTCAAGTTTAATGTAGTGCCTGGCACACAGTAGGTGATTAGTAAGTGTTTGTGCCCTGGTTCTCTCACTCCCCTGCCCAGTTAGAAGGGTGTGGAGGGCAGCTTCTGCAATGGACTACACATCTGTATTCTGAGGAGGCACCTAGCTAGTTTTGGATTGGCTCATTACCTGAAAGTTGGCCATGTGGGGATCATGTTCTTTTTAGTCACAGCAATTCAAGACTATTAAGGACATGAGGATTTGCTATTTGTGTCAGTTACGGAAGCACTCAGGCTAACAAATGTAGATCTTTGTAACTACTGCAGGGAGTGACCTGTTAGTGACTACTAAGACCAACCCAAGGGAGCACCAGGGATTCTGAGCTCACAGATTCTGCAGTGTAGCATGTATTTATAGTAGCATGGTATTGTGAAAGAAGATGTAGGTCTGGTGGCAAAGGTCAGGGGTTCAAATTCTACCTCAGGGAATTGGACAAAAGGGCTCCTGAGGTCATTTCTAGCCCCAGCTCCATGATACTATGATCTTAAAATATATAGATAAGTGTTTTTAACACCACTCAAAAAAGACATGATTTTAGATTTCCATATGTTGAGACCATTATGGCAAAAAACTAGGTTTTGTGAGCCATAACATTAACCATAAGATCTAAATAACAAAAATAATACTAGCTAACATTTATACAGTGCTTTAACATTTGTGAAGTGTTTTACATATGTTATTTTCATTTGGTCCTCAAAGCAACTCTGTGAGGCAGGTTTTGTAATTATCTCTCTTTTAAAAGATGAGGAAACTGAGGCTGAAAGACTACACAGGGTCACATTATTTAGCAGGCATCTGAGAGGCAGGATTTGAATCCAGACCTTCCTGAGTCTTCCTAGTACTGTCTACTTTGACAACTAGCTACCTAAAAATAAATAGTAAAAGTAAAATGGGCACAATAGGACTGAGCCAAAAATTATAGTACAGTGAGGGGAAAAAGAAAAGTTTACCAAGTTGATAGGAAAAAATAAGTTCTATAAGTTAATAATGGAACTTCAGGTTGGAGTACAACGAATGCAATGGAGAATAGCTAGGGGATGAAGAAAAAAAGAGGAAAATGGCCAGGATTTTGGAATTTAAAATGGTCGCATTGTTGTTAAAAACCTTAATTAAACCTGAGAAAAAGTTATTAGATTTTATATATAATTTTTTAAAGGGGACATGTCTTATTTCTTATATATTATTTATAATTCAAATGGGCTATTTTGTAAAAATAAAATCTGAAATAATTCAAGACCACCCTGTGTTTTACAGAAGCCAAAGGAATCTAAAACTGAGCAGTCTCTAGAAGCACATATTGATATGAACACATACCATTTGGGGGAGAATTTTCTTTGTTTTCTATTCACAAAAAAGAAAATAAGCACATTTTTAATTTTAAGATTTTAAAAATCAGTTACTTCCCAAGTCTCGTTATATTTCCTATAGTTATCTAACCTTTTAAAATAAATCTCAGGCATGATTTAAAGGAATGCCATCATTAGACTTCTAATGTTTAAATATCACATATATTTAAGCATTATGTAGGATGAATGACCAAAAATAAAAATCAGATCACAGCAACTTGGATAATAATTCATGTTATAAATGGATATTTTTAAACATATAAAATAAGACTCCACAGTCTATTCCCTTAGACTGCATGACTCCTGAAGAAATAGAAATCATAAAAATTTTCAAATTCCTTTTTCATTTCCAGTATCTTTCCAAGCCAATTTTCTGTTTTATTTTGCAGTGGAAGATCATAACTGTGATCAAAACACAGCTGCCAAAAATGCTGTGTAAAAAAAAAATTACTCATCTCTAAAATGATTTGATTCTTTTGGTGAAATAGTAAGCATGCTCTAGTTTTAAACTGCCTAGTGGCTGTCATGAAAACTGGAAAACTCAAAAAGTATTCATGAAAACTCCCATTAAAAAATATTTCTACAAATTTATCTGGGCACCGGTACCCAAAAAAAATCCAAACAGCTTTAAGTTATTATGAAATTTTTCTCCACAGTAAAAAATCGAGTTTCAATTTAAAAATATTCTTATTGCATTTCTTATGCTATCACAGTAACAGAGTCCTAAAAGACACACACAAAAAACCCCCAAAACTGTGCAATTCAAAACCAGTTACAAGGAAGCTTATGAAAGATATAATGCTATTTGAGAAATGCAGCTTCTACGATGTTCAACTTCTATGCTGAAACTACCCCATAAATACAGAGGAAATTTGAAGTGAAAACAGAAGTACTAGTAGCTACAGCAGGAGGAATGAAAAGTTGTGAAGAGAGTTTAAAGCCGTAAGGCTAATGGAAGAAAGTGTTAGGTGCAGGTCTGAAAAAAACTAGACACATCTGAACAGGCTAATCAACTTCATTACTACCTATGTGCTCACTATAAAAATATACAAAATATAAAAAAAATAGAACACCAAAATAACATAATACTTTGACATAAACTAAATAACTTCTCATGCACTTATTGATTTCATACACCCAAAGAAAAATTTCTGAACATGTGACACAAAAACCATACTCGAAACATTAGCTGATTCAAAAGGGCTAATGTGGAAATGTAAAGAACAAGTGTTCATATACTACAAATACCTTAAAATCTTATTAATTTTGCTCTCAAACTTGCAACAAAAACAGAAACTCGGGGGCCAGTTATCAACTGGCCATAGGAAAACAGATACAAATGTATACACGCACACGCGCGCGCACACACACACACACACACACACACACACTCACTCACTCTGTCTCTCTCTCTCTCTCTCTCTCACTCAAGGGGAGAAAAGTTCTGATCATGATGGCAAAACTGTCTTCACTGTATAGCAGGGTGCCATTATATATCCATGACAAACCTTAGGAAAAGTCAATCGGCTGAAAAAGTCAAAGAAGCAGTGGCTTCCTACTTAAAACTTCGAAATGATGAAAAAAAATCATAGTATGTTCACACAAAATTAAAGTTTTAGTAAATTAGTTTGAAAGTACACTGGTTTTTAAATATACATTTTCTTCAACTGAAAATTTGCTAGACAAATGCTGTGCCTTACTGTCAGAGGAAAAAATTCCACATAGTATGCCAGACTTGTTGGAATTATTCAGAGGAGTCTTGCTAGCTCAAGACAGCCAATATGTTGGTGAAAGAATTCCTCTACATTTTTCTGAATAAGTTCTCTTTTTAAAAGTAACATAATATCTACTCAAAGGTAAACAAAAATGCATTAAGGAAAAGATTAAATGTTGTAGAAAAATGAGATAATCATTTATTATAGTTCTTTGATGATTATAAGCTAAACAATTTGACTTCTCACTCTGCATATACTAAAGGACAAAATTATACCTATCAAAGCAGTCTTAAACTCTGGAAAACAGTAAATAAAAATATTTTAGATGGAATAACAAGACAAAGACTTTCTTATCTGTACACATATATGGTAAAAATAAAGCAGTAAAACACAATGAAGATATAGACTGAATTTAAAGCTTTTAAAACTGAGCTTGTATTAAAAGCTACAAAAGCACTTTCAGCGGGGAAAACTTTGTATGAGAGTAAATTTCAGGACATGGTTTACAAGGTGGTATTTATCTATCAGATTAAAATTAATCTACGTACAGGTAAGAGAAAGTACCATTAGATAAAATGCTATGTAAATATAGCAAAACTGGCTCCAGGACAATCCTAGATTCAAAGAAAGTTTGGTTAACAAAGTTTTACAAAAATCATATCACTGTATCATATATTTTCTATTCAGTCTAACAGGGGTGGGGAACCTGAGGCCTCGAGCCCACATGTGGCCCTCAAAGTCCTCAAGTGTGACCCTCTGACTGAATCCAAATTTCACAGAACAAATTCTCTTAATAAAAGGATTTGTTTTGTAAAACTTGGACTCAGTCAAAAGGCTGCACCCAAAGACCTAGAAAGCCACAGGTTCCTCACCGCTGGAAAAAAAAAATCCCTTCTTCAGTACTGGACAAGTGAACACCTAGCTTTTGCTTGCAGAATTCCAGTAACCATTATTTCCCAAAATAGCCCATTCCATTTTAGGATCAATCTAGTCATTAGGAAGTTTTTCCTTAAATTAAACCTAAATCGGCCTTTTAGACAATATTGATCTAATGCTCCTACTTATACTCTATGGCCTCAAATGGAACAAGCCTAATCCCTCTCCCACTTGACATACCCTAATAAACTTGAGGTCACTTATCTTCTCTAAGCTAAACAGCAATAGTCCCCTCAACTGACAGGGCATGAACTTGAGGCCCTTCACCATTTTTTCTAATAAAACTATAACCGAATTTTAGGAATACACATTTCATACTGAAGTTTGCCTGCAGTCTTTTACATTTTTATTGTATCAAACTACTGACTTGGTTCAAGAACTGTCCTTGTCAGCTCTGGTGTCCTGATTTTTGGTTTAAAAACTGAAATTGACTATAGTCATTTCCTAGAAGACAGGACTGCACACTGGTTGAATTTTTTGCAATGAACAATCCTGAAGGGCAAATTCTTTCTATAAATGTTGGCCATGTAAAAATCACTCTAAATTCAAAAGATCTTGATAGTGGGAGAGAGAAAGGATCTCAACAGTTCTACTGTTCTGCCATCACAAAATAATTACTTTCTAATTCTTTGCCAACTATATTAGAGAAAAAAAAAACTATTTTACAACTACTCATGGAGGGAAAATACAAGACAACAAAAATGAAGTACAGGGCAATTTAGGCCAGGAAATAAAGTGGGGAGAAAAGGGCCTAAACAGAAATCTTCTCTACAACATCCCTAACAAGTGTTCATCCAGCTTCCTTTTATCAATTAATCTATTATAATCAAAGAAACATTTCCAGTGAAGGTAGGAAATTCCACATTTGGGGAACTATAATAATTAACTATAAAAAGCAGCTGTGGGATTGAAGTCAGGTAGGCTTGGGTTAAAATCTGGCCTCTGACACTTGTTAGTTGTATGGGTTAACTTTTATGTTCCCAAGGCAACTTTCTAGACATTCACTGAGTCACAGACCTTCACGTATATTCAGTTACTCAACAAGCATTTATTAGGTGCCTACTATGTGCCAGGAGGACACTAGCATTAAGTGGAATCAGCACAGACTTCTTGTAGAAGGTAAGATTTAGCTGGGACTTGAAGGATGTCAAGGAAATGATGATGAAATGGAGATGAAGAGTGAGAGAGTTGCAGGCATGGAGAAACAGACTGTGCTAGCACTACTTTCTGATGCCAAGCAAAGGAAACCTATTATCTCCTATCCACAACAGAACTTCAAAGACATGAAGATGGCTATTATACGTCTCCAAAGTTTTTTTTTCCTGAAGAGAAACATCCCCATTTCCTTCAAATGAAACTGTCTGGTGTGGTTTCTGGTCTTCTCACAATTCTGCTTGACTTCTTCTGCAACCTATCAATGTATTTCCTACAATGGGGCCACCTAAGAGTGAAGACAAGACTCCTAAGAGAATCTGATCAGCAAAGTCAAGCAGGCCAGTCACCTTCCTTCTTTCTGGACACTGTGCCTCTAGTTAGGCAGCCTGAAAGTCTATTAGCTCTCTTTTATTGATGCCAAGTTGCACTGTTGATTCATTTTGTACTTGCAATCAACAAAAACTCTTAGACCTTGTTGACATTAACAATGCCTCCTTCCTCCTATACTTGTGCTATTGATTATTTTCTTTACATATTCAACTTCAAACAAAACTAATATAATTAGGAAAACAAGGCAAGCAGTTAACTGGGAAAGATCTTTGTATTAATATCTCTGATAATCAAGTATCTCTGATAGTCAAAATATATAGAAAACTTACATATGTATGCATATATGACCAAAAACCAATTCCTAATATACAAGTGGTCAAAGGACATGAATAAATAGTTCTCAAGAAGAACTGCAAATTAATAACACCGATGTGAAAGAATGTTCTAAATCAATAACATTAAGAGAAATGCAAATCAAAACAAGGTTTAACCTCACTCCCAATAAATTGGCAAAAAAGACAAAAGATAAGAGCATATAATATTGGAGGAGTTGTGGACAGATGGTAACATTTATGCACTTTTGGTGGAACTCTGAATTGATCCACCCATTCTGGAAAATATTTGGGAATATGCTAAGCAAGTAACTAAAATATCCATACCTTTTAACAAAGAGATCCCATTTCTAGGCCCCCAAGAGGTCAATGATAAAAACATAGCCCCCTCTGCCCCTGCAGAAAACCAAAATATTTATAGCAGCAAAGATACGTAAGCAAAACAGATACCCACTGAAAAAAGACTAAACAAGTTAGATATATGAATGAATGGACTATAACTATGCTATAATAATAATAAAAAAAGACCTCCCTCCATCCTTTGCAAAGGTGGGTGATTATAGGTATAGAACCCTACCTATAAAGTCAGACTTTTAGAATAGATGATTACTTTTGCTGAACTGTTTCCCCCCCCTTTTTATTTTCTAAATAAGGGATGGCTTCCTAGGTGGGGGGGGGGGGAAGATACACTGGAGAATACAGGCACCTCGTGGAACAGTGAATAGAGTGTTAGGCCTGGAGGCAGGGAGACTTCAGTTCAAATCTGTCCTCAGACACTTACTAGTTGTGTGACCCAGACACTTACTAGTTGTGTGACCCTGGTGCAGGTCACAACTTCTGGTTGCCTCAATTAATAGTAAAGTGGAGATAATAACAATACTTATCTCACAGGGCTGCTGTGAGGATCAAACGAGATATTTGTAAAAAGTGCTTAGTACCATGCTAGGCACATAACAGAGAGTTACAGATGCTTATTCCATTTCCTATGAGTAAGGTAAAAATAGAAGACATTTTTTTCTTAAAGGAAAGGTTAGTCTTTAAGCTGTTTTTGAAGTCCTTTCCCCTTAGCACCTTCACCCCCACGGCCTTAACTACTCATGTACTCTATGCAGATGTCTCTATACCCAACTCCTCTTCTCTCTCATTACCCTGAATATTCCACTAGCACCTCAAATTCAATATGTAAAAAAATAGAGCTTATTATTATCTTTTCCTTCCCCACCTAAATTCCTACTTTTGAAGAAAGTCTGGGGATAGAGTTGAGGAAAAAGAGAATTCCAAGCATGAGAGACAGCCAGTGAAAATTCCCAGAGTAAGGGAGTGTCGTGTGAAAGGCACAACAAGGAGGCTACTGTCACTGGGTCACAGAGTCATGTAGGTAAGTAAAGTGTAGGAAGGCTAGAAGGGCTGGAGGGGGCCAGGATAAAAAGAGGATTTCATGTTTGGAAGTTATAGAGAGCCACTGGAGTTTACTGAATAGAGGGGATGACAAAGTCAGATCTGAGCTAATTTAGGAAGATCAATTTGACAACTGAGCAGAGGATGGGCTGGAGAGGGGAGAAACTTGAGGCAGGGAGACCAACCAGCAGACTATTGCAACCATCTTCACCAGGGTGATGGCAGTATCAAAGGAGAGGAGAAGGGTATGTGAGAAATACCGTGAAGGTAAAAATGATAAGACCTGATAAGCATATGGATATGAAGGATAAGGGGGAGTGAGGAGCTATCAGTGACATCAAGATTGCAAGCCTAGGTAACTGGGAAGATTGTGTGTACTTGATATTAAGACGAAAGTATGCAAGAGAGGAGGCTTTGGCAGCGGGGTAGGGGCTTGGAGGTGGGAGAGGAGGCAAGAAAATGAGTTCAGTTTTGGACATGCTGAGTCTGAAATGCCTACAGAAAATCTAGTTTGGGATTTCTAAAAGGCTTTACAAATCTTAAAGTGGTATATAAATAATAGCTATTACTATTACTATATTAGGGAGGCAGCAAGATGGAATGGAAACAGTTATCAGAATTCCATCCTTATCACTTCTTAGAACCTTTGTAACTTCAGGCATGTATCTTTTGGGGGCCTCCATTTCTTCATGTGTGAAATAAAGAGGATTAGACTTGACTTCCAACATCCCTTAAAGGTCTAACTCAAATATCTTGTAATCTCTTATCCCCTGTCAGCTTCTGAGAATTACCTCCTAGATTAGTTCTCAGGCTTCTAAAAATTAATGTTCTGATCCAGGAAAAATGGCAGAACCATTTGGTATGAGAGGTGAGTAGAAGTCAAGATAGCAAAATCGGGAACATGAAGGACTGTCCCACTGGTGGTACCACTTGATAGAAACCTGGCCTACTGCAATAGCCTTTTGAATGTCCTCCCTGCCTTTTTATTAATCATCCCCCATGCCTGGAATGCTCTCTTTATTTTCTTCTACTGCCTGCCTACCTAGTCCAGGGGTATGGAACCTGAGGCCTTGAGGCCACATGTGACTCTCTAGGTCCTGAAATGCAGCCGTTTGACTAAGGTGAAACTTCACAGAACAAATCCCTTTAAATAAAAGGATTTGTTCTGTAAAACTTGGACTCAGTCAAAAGGCTGCACCCAAGGACCTAGAAGGCCACAGGTTCCCCATCCGTCTTAGGCTTTCTTCAAGACTCAGCTCAAATCCCACTTACTGACCCTGGCCTTTTATGGCCCTTTCCCAGCCTCATGTTAATGCCTTTCCTCTGAGATTACTGGCCACTTCCCAAACTGTTTAACAGTCACAGAATGAGTATTTGAGGCTGGATTTGAACTCAAGTCTTCCTGACTCCAGATCCAGTGCCCTGCTACTGCGCCACCTAGCTACCTCAAAACATAAAATCATCTCTACTATAAAATACACTCTCCTCAAATAGGCATTTAAGCCCCTGTCTACAATATGGCTCCTGCCCACTTTGACAGCCTTATTCCACATTTCTCCTTTTCAAATATCCTATACTCTAGCCTAGTAGTGTCAAATTCAAATAGAAACAAGTGCCACCAACTCATATAAAAGTATCTCTCTGGGCCACATAATGACTTAGTTTTAAAATATATTATTAGCTATATTTTATTGCATTTTATTCATTGATTTTGTTAAATGTTTCCAAATTACATTTTGATCTGGTTTGGGCCACAGTCAGGTGTGCTGGGAGGCCATCTCTGCTCCAGTCAAACAAGGTTTTCATCCAACATTTCATCGTGCACCTCTGTGCATTTACCCAAGCCCTAGGCCCCTGCCTGAGAACCACTTATCACTTACCTCTGCATCTCAGAATCTTTATCTTGCTTCACGACTCTGATCATGTACTAAGTTCATTCTGAAGCTATCACTGATGCCCAGGGTAATGATGTCTCTCTCCCTCCTCAAATTATCTTACATTTTTTGAGTATATATTACAATTCTCCTTCCCCCAGGTGAATGCAAATTCCATGAAGGCAGAAATTGTTTTATTTGTGCTTCTGCATCCTCAGCATATAGGATAAGACCTTGCACACATTAATCAATTTGTAGATATTTATTGAATCAATACCATTTTTGCTATCCTCATTGCTTTTAATCTATCCACATTTAGCTAGACCTAAGAAAAACTGAAACCTGCAGGATAAGCTAACATAAAAATAACCAAATTTGTTAAATTAACAACACTTTTAGGGCCAATACTAAGTCAAAAGAAAGTTAATTCATCTTCTATATCAAGTTAAGATACAAGGGATTTATGATGTTTATTTTTCTTGCTGCTTATAACTTTATTTTTTCTTACTTCTAAGCAACTACACTGTTAGTTACCAAATGTCTATTTCCTAAATGTAGCATTACCAGAATGTTGCTCCATCCATTTTTACCTCTCTCTCATTTCTTCAACATCCTTTTGTTAAGTTTCCTCCCTTTACACTATAAGCGTGCTCAATTTTCACTTGAACAAACAAAAAGAATTTACTGGGCCCAAATCTCTCAGCCAAATTATTATTCCTTTGCTTTCTTCTTCCTTTAAACACTGAATATCTTTAAGGTACACCCTTTACAAAATCACAGAATCAGGGATCTGCTAAGGCACTCAGAGACCATTGAATCCAATCAATCCCTGAACAACAATCCCCTCCCCCAAACTACTGAACTATTCATCTTACTTGTGCTTGCATCCTCCAGTTGAGGGGAAATTCACTAATTAAGAAACCCATTTTATTATTATGAACTAGCCTCATTATCAAGAAATTCCTCCTTATGTCCTCTCTGCAACTTCCACTGGCCACTCATAAGTTAGCTGTTCGGGGCCAAACTCTTTTTATACAGGGTAACTCTTGAAATGACTGAAGACAGCTGACATATTCCCTGTAAATCTCTTCTCTAGGCAAACATACCCAGTTCTTTCACCAGATCTTCACATGGCACTGTCTTTAGTTCTTGGTTTCTCGCCTCTGAATATTTTCTACTTTGCCTTTATCCCTTCTAAAATGTGGCACTTACAATTTAATACTGGTTGTTTATATTTACTTTTTAAAAACATCTGACGGCAAAGCTGGAGTGTTTTCTCATTATTATCATTTGTTCTTAGAGAGCCTCTAGTGAGTTTCTATCATTTTTTAAAATTAAGAGCATAAAGTAGAAAAGTCACTGATTATCTGAGGAGAAAAAAAAGGCCATATAAACTATTAGAGGCCTTAAAAAAATCTCAGTATTTCAACGTTAACCTTGTAATTTTGAAAACTTTTATCTGAACTCAAGGTACTATAGATACAGCAAAACCTCCTAGCACAAATATATATATTTCTTCAATCTACCTTTCACTATTATTTAGTTCTTGTGTACTCTAAGAATCACATATATTAACTAAAATTTGGTGAATATACAGCTTCTGGAATAGTACAATTGTAACTGTTAAAATCCTTTATGTCAAATCCACTGAGCCTATTCGTGTATAAAGTTCCATGCTCTTTCATTCAACATCGGGACATGCTGATGTGTTTTTAGCCCCACCCCCAAAATAAAACAAAAACAAATATACTAGTAGTTCCAGAAAAAAGCAGCTGAAAGAAAACAAACTATCTTTCATATCCATTTGCTCACCTATATAGGTTCCACTGTTGTTACCAGCACATTCAGCATCTTCTGGGGTGTAAAAGCATACAGAACAAAAGCCAAGAAATAAAGCAGAACAGTTAGATGCCCAGCCACAGATGCAAAGAAAAAATTTTAAAATTAAATAAAATAAGTTTCTTAAAATAATCATGTAAAGCATAGCATAGAAAAGCGCTTACCAAGCAGCACTGTTTAAGCATAAAAGATGTTTTATGGTATCAGCTGGAGAAACTTTAAAATTTATCATGCAAACTGATGTTTTCCAATTTTCGATAGTGTTTCTCTGAAAGCATCCCTACTGATTTTAAATAATTGTTTTCCTTTTCACATTTAAGAAAATTCTGGCACTTAAAAAAAAGTCACTTTCATAAATAAGGTTTGTTTGCTTTTTTAAATGAGACAGCAATTTTATATTGGCTCACTGGATTAGACAGAAAGGTTATGATTATAAACATCCTTTCAGTTAATATTACATGTACTGAATAAAAACCAAAGATATACTATATTAAAAAGGGACTATTTTAATGTATTTATAGGAAAGGATGAAATAACCTTCAAGAACCCTGCATTAATATTCTAGTGAATAATAGGGACAGAAAAAATAAAACTACTTAACACATTAAGTTTATTATTTTAGCTTAAAAAAAACACAATGTTCCTGATGACAACATCAGTGCAAAGAAGTCAAATATTCCTAATGCACTGACTAACATTTATTTGTGAATACCAAAGTAAAATATCCAGCAGTATTTCATACTGCTTTCCCTCACATGCGGGACAAAAGATTAGATACAAAAATTTTTCCTACTTCTTTTAAAAACCTTAAAGGTCTACCTCAATATGCTTGGTGTTATAAAGTCAATATAAAAGTTTTAGATGTATAACATAATAATCTCCTATAAACTTTGAACCATATTCAATTTAATCCCAAACACATGTTCACCAAATAAAATTACTGAGCTATGCAGGGAAACTTTTATACATGTACCTTCAATTTCCTCTGAGAAGCACAAAAAGAAAGGGGAAGGAAATGATTAAATGTGCTGAAATACAATTAAAGAATGAAGACGTTACATCTAGCAAGAAAAAAAAATGCACCTACCACACTCAACAGTTTCCTCATCTTAGAAGAGCCAAAAAGGAAAACAAATGTTTTAAATTTTTCAAATTATCCAACAAATAGATAAGAGTTTATATAAATGTAGCAAAAAGAAAAAATTTTAAACGATCTAAAAAGGCTGTAGAGCTTAATAATAAGAACACAATAAACCTAATAGAATCAGCCCAAGCGAAATGAAATTAAATTAAATCAAATAATGAGATGCACTCACAAGGCTTCTTCAAAGTATTTATCAATGAAAGGGGATACAGGATTCCATTCATAGCTATAGGGCAACTTTGGTTACAAGGAATTTCAGGTAGTAAAATTATGAGATATTTATAGATAAAAATAGTGAGACGCATTATAGGAGTTGAGAGGCTAATCACCTCATTTTACAGATGAGAGAAATGAGGCCCATGGTGGTTAAGTGACTTGGCTAAGGTCATAAAGATATTAAGTAACAAAGCCAGGGTTCTTTCTACTATTCCATACCACAGAAACACACATGGCCCCACCCCACCTGAAATTCTTAATATTTTTGAGTATCCCAACATATAACAAAATACTTTTTTAAAAAAGTTATTCCACAGATCAAAAAACAAATAAATTTTTACTGTAACAGTCTGATTTTGTATATTGGTAACTAGAAGACAAATAGTAGGCTAACCCAATTCCCAAATTACTAATAGTAGAACTAAATAAATAACACAATTAAGTAATCAGGTTTGACTTCTGACTTGCCTGCAGTAGTTGCAGCATCTAATAAATAGGGGGTCACAGGAGTCAAATTTGGTCACTGAATAGCACATTGTAGGGCATGTGGGGACATAAGAGTAGAGGTTAGATTAGCAGTTCTCTCTTTTTTTGCCTGACAATTGTACTGTCATGTGATGGACAGAAGAAAAAAGAAGTATTTGAGAAAATGAAATAAATGGTCATTCCTAGTGAGACTGTATGTGCCTCATTAGTCAGTTAAAGATTCAGATGCATCAAACCAGCATAAATGAATTACCAAATATTACTTCATATTACACAATGGGGTACCTAAAACCACTGGATTATTTCTTTACCTTTTAGATAGCACTAAGATACCACATCACAGTAAAAATTAGCCACTGGGACAAACTGGAATTGGATTTTGAAGGTTAGGAACTCGAGATACAAAGGCAAGAAGAAATAGATATGCATGTTCAATAAAGTAAGATAAGCAATTTTATTTTTAGGCATTCCTGGAAATTGTGCCAAAATGAAGACTGTGATAAAATAGATCTTATTTTCTCTTAGCAGCAGTGTTATATTTTGTATCAAAGATTTAATATCAAATAAATTATGAATATCCTCAACTATTTTATCAGAAAAAAAAGATGTAGCAACTAGAAAACTGTATTTTAATAGTATGTTTCAATGGACACAAATACATCCCATGCATCTCACACTTCCCAATGTACGTAAAATATGCTATGCCACATAAAAACAAGAAACTACTGCATCACAAGTTTGACAATTAAATTAATGCTCTACCTAATACACTAGAATTTTTATCTCTTTCTTAGTATTTCTTCTCTTTCAAATCTTAGGATTTAACAACTTTCTGTGAGGAATAATATGGATGGCCTACATCAGTTAAAGAAGTTGCCCATGGATCTCAAATGTTTCCAAACCCATAAACAGCCAAGGATATAAACAATCAGTTCGCAAAAGAGAAAACACAAAGGTCCAATAATGGAAAAATTGGAGGTCTCACATTAATCTCTTAAAAACAGTTAACAACAACAACAACAAACTCCAAAATAAAAAAATATAAAGAAAACCCCAAGAGGGTTTACAAAGTCAGTCTTAACTGCGCTCGAACCTAATGTTCACTACACACCTGGATCTTTCCAGCTTAACAGACCTGTGAAACTTTTGTCTAATGTCTTTAATATAATCCTCGTTTCCACTCACTAATTTTAAAAATTCCTATGATGATACATTTTATGTTCTCAGGTGAACATCTCATTGTTTAAAATTATGCTGGCTACTGATCCATTATTATATAGGAAAATTTATATTACTCTGACATAATGTAATAACTATATAACACTTATATTATTATAATTTATATTACTACTGCATCTTCAATTAAAGCAAAGAAATTGACAGCACCATTTCATTTCTTGGACACTATCAGAGCTCTGTTGGTCAATCGATGTCCATGACAGCAAAAATGGAAAAAACCATTTATCTATGGAATTTACTGCAATGGTTGTAGTGTTTACATTCCATGTTGAAAGATACATCTGGTGTTACTGGCCAGTGGAGTGATTATTTCCTCTAAAGTGTCTATCATCTGTCAGTGCATATAATATTACTTATTTCAACACAGACCACACTAGTCAGAGTATCCTGCTGAACAGGTCAAGGTTAAAATTTCAATTTCCATATGGGTCAATTAGTTTCTCAGAGCACAAAACAAATTAAAATAATAAAAAATTAAATTAAATTAAAAATCCAAGCATTTCATGGCTACAGAAAATACAGTTAGCCCTGATAAATTATTTCATATGGATATGGCACTGGTCACAAATAGGACTTTGCCAGAGAGTTTATGGCTCAAATTAAACCACTGAAACTGGGGAAATATCACAGTACATATACCCTGATAATGGCTCAGAAGCAGCATCTTCAAATGTTAAGTACAACACTGAGACTTTACATGCAATGAGGGAAATCTTTCCTTTTGCACTCAACTAGTAGAAACAGTGAACTTAATGACTCTACTGCCCATCATCTCCTTCCACCCTCAAATGTTTTCTCAGAATGCATTTCAGTTGGCTTGACAAAGGGGAAAAAAATCCAACTTAACTAAGGTTATTTCTTCTCAAAGAAAAACACACACACACACAAAGAAATAAATACACAGCAATACAAGAACAAAATGCTGAGTAGACAAAATTGACACTATATTCTAAATGGTCTAATTTATTTGTGAATTAACGATATGCGTGAGAGTACAAATGAACTTAAGCCAACATGCTGGCAGCAAGGAGCTGACTAAACTTGAAAAATCTTATTGCAACAAGCTGTAAAGTCCTGCTTTATATTATTCTTAAATGCTTGGCCTTCCAAAAAATTGGTAACATGCACAATACATTCATTCTTTGACTAAATGTTTAAATTCTTTTGTTGGCAGAATGTGGTCTTCAATCCACAAAATGCTTGTCTTTGGATAAACTGAGTTACATCTTGTTTGAATGAACACCATTTGGCTGCAGTTAAATATTTCCTCTTACCCATGTGGTGCCGATCACATATGGTTAAATCAAAACTAGAATAAGATATATTTTATGTTTTTGCTTTTGAATACTCATAAAGTGAATAAAGTGATGCTTTTGTTACAATAATTCCATAAGAACTACATTTAGAAGCAGCAACTCACAATGAATGTTTTTCAAGAGGTCATGTTTATAAATTTCTTCCTAATTATTTATATTTTGATAGTTTCCTTTAGCTAAAGCAAGTTAAGAGTTGTAAATAGATCCACAGTAGAATCTTCTGCTGTAAAATACACCATATGAAAATGGTATATTTTTCTTCTTCTTGGAGACCACCCATATTGGAGTTTAAATACAAAGTATATACTACTAAAGTAAAAGAAAAATTAATATTTGTGACATAAGAAGGCTATGTTTCATCTGATATACATACAATTCAATATGCAGAAACAAAATAATATTTTGAGAATTTTCTAAATAATCAAAGAAAATGCTTCCAAAAAAAGAATAGATGACATGTTACTTTATATACATAAGTGAACTGTAAAAACAAATAAGCTTCAGAAAGGCAATCATACATGATGTATTTTAAATTATATAAATCCCAGGAACATAAGCTGCCAAGTTTTCCATCTTGAAGGATTTCTACATGCTACTTGAGACACAGAATATGCTTTTACTCATTTGCAGAAGACAAGTTATATCTCTTATGTAATAAACCACAAGCTGGTCCTATCAAAAAATATTATTATATCACTGTCTTAAAGCCCAGTTATAGCTAAACTCTTTAGTGAATTTATCATTAAATCGCTAGAATAAAATCTGAGCAAAAATATGTCTGAAAATACTTTTCTTTTTGAACAGGCAATTCTCACTTTCTCCAAGAACTTGATTGTTCTGGAATACCAAAGAGCAAGTTTCTAAGATTTAGGCTTATTTTAATGTTAAGAGTTAATAATAAATTGCAAGCAAGAGTCTTTTGGGTAAACAAACTACTTTCTAAGTACAAATGAGTAACTCCAAGATTACACTCATTCTTGTTGCACAAAGGCAAAAAGGAACAACAGTAATTGATTTTATACTTGAATGACGTCATGCTTTTTTCCAGCTCCAGCTCTAGTTAGACTATAGAGTTGCTAATGATATCCTTGATCTAAACATTTGGAAGGTAAGCCTCCAAATTAATCATAGCAGAGATGATAATACCTGGAAATGTGACAACACCGTAACAAGCTGATTAGTCATTCCTTATTCTTTACTTAGACGTTGATATTAATGGTACCCTTCTAAGTCACATTTTAATTGGCCAGTTTGCATAGAATTTAGCATAGCGTTAAACTTTAGTGAAAACATATTCAAAACATAATGTATTTTATAATCTTACTCATTATTGGCATTTCGTTTAATGTCATTGGCTAATCTGAACATATCCACATATGTATATGTATATGTATAATAACACACATATGTACACATACACACAGGTAAAGGCAGGCCTCAATTTCCACATGCAAAATATATAAAGATATAAGTATGGTTATCATTACAAATTTGCTTTTCAAAAACTTCTAGACATAAATATTCTAGAATCATATTCCTGCAAACAACTGTACAGTACAGACCTTGAAGGATGCCTTAAATTCTATTCTAATAAATTTTCGAACATAATAAAAATATTCCATGAACAATGGGCACATTTTCCTATCAATACACCAATTATAAAGTAGGTATAAGAGAAGGTACAGTATTATGTGAAATAAGGGCATGATAATATTAACTACTGCTAAAAGCCAATACTTCAAAATATTCATGGTCAAAGATATGAGAACATTTCATAAGAAAGGATTTAAGGGAAAGTCACTAGTTGAATGAAGGCACAATACCAATTGCAAAAGTTTCATGATAAAGTGCTTTCAAACACCACTATCAATCATGTGAACCAGGGCAGAGATTTCAGCAGCAGTAATTTGGTTGATTTATTTTTAATTTCAAGGGAGTTTGGTATATAGCAAACACCATGGCTGTATTCTGTTCTAGATGGACTGTCCTGTTGATTTTCATAGAAAATCACTAAGTTTATCAGCTCTTTAAGGAAAAAGACAATTTTTCTTACATGTTCATTATTTTTAATTAGATATATTTTCTGTGTTCTGCATACACCGGACAGTCAACAAATGCTGACAGACTTATTGGTCATCCTCACTGCAAATGATTAAACAGAAATAAGATCTACACTCAATAACAAATGAGCCCTCCAGGGGGACATCATTAGGGAAAAAACATAAATGACATTCAAGAAGGAAGCATAAGAACATTAGAGGCAGCAAGGTACCAAGACAGAGCAGCAAATAAGATGAAACTCTGAATAAAACCATGTTTAAAAGGCCTTCATTACCCACCCTTCTCTTTCCCAAATAAATATACTTCAGATTTTATTTATAAACTGAAGATTAAGTCTATACTTTCTTTATAATAATTTGAACAAAGGAATACATTATCAAAAGCTACAGATAAAGTTAGGGGAAAAAATCAGCAAATTTGTCTTAATTTCAAGATTTCATGCTATTTTAATTCTAGATGTAAACAGGCATTAAAAAAACAAGCTCATTTGTCTAATTAAAATATATATATATCATAACTCAGATATCAAAAACAAATCACCTCTTGATATGTCCCACCCCCATTAAAATTTCTTGAGGATAAAATCTTAAGAAACCTTCTGGCCATTTGATTTAAATTGGTGCCAAGTATGCCAAAATAGCTTTCCAATGTGACTCAAAAGGTAAACAAAGTTGGGGCCCTGAAAGGAAGAGAATTCCAGATGTGATAATTATGTTAAAAATTCTCTATTTTGTTAGAAGGGGGTTGAATGATGACCAATTTTGTGGAATACTACTTAAGAGGTTATATCTAAAATTTAAGTTTTCTTTCAGTAGATAAGCAGATTTGAATCAAAAGTAGTAGGAAACTTTTTCAACTAAATTTTAAATATTTCTGATGTTAGAATATATGTGGTAATGGATAATAGGTGCTTTTCTGTCTGAATTTAGAGGAGCAGGAACAAGAAGACTTTCCAATCAGTGCATTCAATTTGTAAGCACTTTTTTACTTATGAGATTTATATTCTAAGGCAGGTAGTTTAACTCTGTCTAATCCTGAGCTCCCTTTCCTATACATCTCTATAAATGACGGAAGATAACAGGAGATGATGTAACAATAACACAGGTATTGGTGCAAAATTTCTGGGCAAAGAATACACTTATCTATATTTCTTTATTCATTTCGCCTCAAAGTGAATTTTACCCTCAAACTCCTATATTGAAACAAAGATCCAAGGCTTGAGGTCAGGGCAGGGAAGTATAAGAGGGATAAAGAGAAACATATTCTATACCTTTTAGCAGCCACTTTCACTGATTCTAAGATGGTAGATTTGGGTTTGGAAGTAGCCATAAATGTCTAAACTTCTCAATTTATGGATGAAGACAGTGAAGCTCCAAAAGGTGACTTGCTCAAAGACACATAGGTAGTATGATACAGGACTAGAACCCAATTACCTTGGACTCCAAATATAGCACTCTCTACCACATTACTATGATTTCTGATTATTTTACTATTTTATTTATGGGTGCTAGCTGGATGTGATGGAATGCATGTTCAGCATATTTGGGAATAGGAAGGTAGCTGGACAAGATTACTAAGGAAAAATAGGTGTAAAAAATATTTTCTAAAGAACCCTAGGGCTTTAAAATTTTTTCTGACATTATCAGGGAATATTATACTTAACATTTACAAAAAAATTACATTTTTAAAACATCAAAGTTCAGACTATAAGTAATTTTTAAAAATTTATTTAAAAGAAAACTCTACCACTGTGAGTTATTCTGAAAGGCACATCCTTTCTTGACCTATTCCTCTCCCTTACCACCATTATCATGACAATACTTCAACTGGTTAAAATAAACACTCTCAAAAAGTGAATTTCACAACTGAAGATGGATGATTCAAAAGCTCTTCAAAAGGTATAGAAGCTCTTGGTTTGTTACAAGAACTTGTTTTAAAAGTAAGAAATAAACAGCAGGGTCTAGTCTCCCAACAAACTTACATGATTTCCGGTTAGAAATTTTCAGAGGCTGAACTAATGCTTCTGGTCGCTTTAGTGCAAATCTCCTGGAAATGGGGAGAGAAATATAAATGAACCCATTCATTTTCTTTCTTTTTTTTATTAACAGTTTTCATTTTTATTATACTTCCTCACAATAAAGGAGTAATGAGCTCATTCCACTCCAATGTTCTGTATCTTAATATTTCCTACCCTGATTGCTTAGTGATTGCAACTTGTATTCATGGGCAAACTGTTGATTTTGAATGAATCTTGAACCGCAAAACCCAGTAGAATCCCTTTTTTTCATTTTTATTCCACCGCCCTCCCCAGCCTTTACTTTCTAGAGATAACCTATCCATTTTAGCCAGTGCCAACTGTGAGGCAGAGAGAGGGTAGAACAAGAAAAGTAGTCTTATCTTTACAAGCATAATTGATATATTACTCCCCATCTCAAGGCATGGGTAAGAGGAGGAAGAAATAGAATTCGGAAGTCAAAACTTTCAAAAAAGAAATGCTATTTTTTGTGCATAATTGGTAAATGGTTAAGAAAAATAAATAAAAATATATTAAAAAGAAGTAGTCTAAGTCTATAAGCAAATGTTATTAATATTTGTTATTAACTTCCTGAAGAAACTAATCAAGTGGAGTCAAATAGAGGCTTGTGATCAAGTGATGAAACTGACTCTGACTTGTAGGCTATCATTACAGATTATCACTGGTGCCTATGTCTTCTATCTCCTTCCCTAGAGTTAAAAGAGAGAATGGAAGGCTGGATAGTGTCCAAGAGTCACAGAATTCTATAACAATCATGGCTGGAAAGTCTTTTAGATTTTTTTTCATTTAAGAATTTTTTAAAAAAATTTTAAATACTTTTAAAGTATTGAGTTCCAAATTCTATACCTATCTCCCTCCCCTCCCCCTTCCCTGATTTAGTAAGCAATCAGATACAGGCTACACATGTGCAATTATGTAAAACATTTCCATGTCAATCATTTTGCACAAGAAGACTCAAATAAAAGAAAAAAAGAAAGAAAGAAAGAAAGTGAGAAATAGTATGATTTAATTATATTCAATTAATATCAGTTCTGTCTTTGGAGGTGGATAGCATTAGTCCTTTGTCATGGATCGCTATATGGCTGAGAATAGTTAAGCTGTTCACAGTTCTTCATTTAACAATATTGCTATTACTGTGTATGATGTTCTTCTGGTTCTGTTCACTTCACTACATATCAGTTCGTGTAAGTCTTTTCAGGATTTTCTGAAATCATCCTGCTTGTCATTTCTTACAGCACAATAATATTCCATTACAATCATATACCACAGCTTATTTAGCCATTCCCCAACTGATGGGCATCCCTTCGATTTCCAATTCTCAGCCACCACAAAAAATATATATATATTCTTAGCCACCACAAAAAAAAATTATAAATATTTCTGTACAATTAGATCCTTTTCCTTTTTTTGGATGTATTTGGGATATGGACTTAGCAATGGCATCACTGGATCACTGGATCAAATGGTATGCATAGTTTTATAGCCCTTTGGGTATAGTTCCAAATGGTTCTCCAGAATGGCTGAATCAGTTCACAACTCCACCAACAGTGGATTAGTGTCCCAGTTTGCCACATCCCCTTCAACATCTAACATTTCCTTTTTTGCAATATTAGCCATTCTGATAGGTGTGCAGTGGTACCTCAGAGTTGTTTTAATTTGCATGTATCTAATCAATAGTGATTTAGGGCATTTTTCCATATAGACTATATGTAACTTTGATTTTTTTTGTCTGAAAATGCCTGTTCATATTCTTTGACCATTTATCAATTGGGGAATGACTTGTACTTTCATAAATTTGACTCAGTTCTCTATATATTTGAGAAATGAGGCCTTTATCACAGATACCTATTGCAAATTTCCTCCCCAATTTTCAGCTTTCCTTATAATTTTGCTTGCCATTGGTTTTGTTTGTACAAAAACTTAATTCTAAATGATCAAAATTATCTATTTTACATTTTATAATGTTCTCTGTATCTTCTTTGTATCTTTCTAAATTCTTCCCTTATCCATAAATCTGACAGATGAACTATTCCATGCTCTTTAATTTGCTTGTGGTATCACCCTTTAGGTATAAATCACGTATCCATTCTGACCTTATCTTGGTATACAGTATGAGATGCTAATCTATACCCAGTTTCTCTGCCATACTGTTATTCAATTTCCCCAGCAATTTTTGTCAAATAATGAATTTTGTTCCAAAAGCTTGGATCTTCAGGTTCCTCATGTACTAGCTTACTATGGTCATTTACTATAATGCATTTTGTACCTAACCTATTCCACTGATCCACCACTCTATTTCTTAGCTAGTACCAATTGTTTTCATAATTACTGCTTTATAATACAGTTTGAGATCTGGTATGGCTAGACCACCTTCTTTCATATTTTTTTTCACTAATTCTCTTGATACCCTTGAGCTTTTGTTCTTCCAGATGAATTTCATTATTATTTTTTCTAGCTCTATAAAATAATTTTTGGATAATGTGACTGGTATGGCACCGAATAAATAGATTGTTAGATAGAACTGTGATTTATATTATATTGGTTTGGACGACCTATGAGTAATTAATGTTTTTTCAATTGTTTAGATATGACTTTATTTTTGTGAAATGTGTTCTATAGTTGTATTTATATAATTCCCGGATTTGTGTTGGCAGGTAGACTCACAAGTATTTTATATTGTCTATAGTTATTTTAAATGGAATTTTTCTTTCTAACTCTTACTGCTGGACTTTGTTGGTAATATATAGAGATGCTGATGATTTATGTGGTTTATTTTGTATACTGCAGCTTTGCTAAAGTTGTTAATAATTTCAAGTAGTTTTTTTAGTTGATTCTCTAGGATTTTCTACATATAACATTATATCATCTCAAAGTGATACTTTTGTTTCCTCATTGCTTATTCTAATTCCTTTAATTTATTTTTTTTTCTTATTGATATAGATAACACTTCTAGTACAATATTAAATAACAGATGTAATAATGGACAGCCTTGCTTCACCCCTGATTGTACTGGTAAAGGCTTCTAGCTTATCTCCATTACGGATAATGCTTGTTGATGGTTTTGGATAAATATTACTTATCATTTTAAAGTTGGCTCCATTTATTCCTATGCTCTCTAATGTTTTCAGTAGGAATGAATGCTGTATTTTGTCAAAGGCTTTTTCTGCATCTATTGAGATAATCATACGATTTCTGTTGGCTTTGTTACTGATGTGGTCAATTATGCTGACGGTTTTCCTAATGTTGAACTAGCCTTGCATTTCTGGCATAAATACCACTTGATCATAGTGTGTGATCCTTGTGATATATTGCTATACTTTCTTTGCTAGCATTTTATTTAATTTTTTGCATCAATATTCATTAGGAAAATTGGTCTATAACTTTTTTCTCTGTTTTGGCTCTTCCTGGTTTGGAGATCAGCACCATATTTGTGTCATAAAAGGAATTTGGTAGGACTCCTCTTCTGCCTATCTTTCCAAACAGTTTATAGAGTGTTGGGATTAATTGTTCTTTAAATGTTTGATAGAATTCTCTTGTAAATCCATCTGGTCCTGGGGACTTTTTCTTAGGAAATTCATTAATGGCTTGTTCAGTTTCTTTTTTTAAGACTGGGTTATTTAAACATTTTATTTCTTCTTCTGTTAATCGAGGTAACTTATATTTTTGTAGATAATCATATCATTTAGATTATCAAATTCATTGGCATATATTTGGGCAAAATAGCTTGTAATAATTGTCTTAATTTCCTCTTCACTGGTGGCAAATTCACCCCTTTCATTTTTGATACTAGTCATTTGGTTTTCTTTCCTTTTTTTTTTTTAAACAAAATTAACCAATGGTTTATCTATTTTTTTTCCATAAAACTAGTTTCTAGTTTTATTCATTAGTTCAATGGTTTCCTTACTTTCAATTTTATTCACCTCTCCTTTGATTTTCAGGATTTCCAGTTTGGTGTTTAATTGGGGATTTTAAATTTGTTCTTTTTTTAGCTTTGTTACTTGCATGCCCAATTCACTGATCTGCCTTTTCTCTATTTTACTAATATAAGCAATTAAGAGATATAAAATTTCCCTTAAGTACTGCTTCAGCTGTATCCCATAAATTTTGGTATGCTGTCTCACTGTTGTCATTTTCTTTAGTGAAATTATCGATTGTTTCTATGATTTGTTCTTTGACCAACTTTTTTTTTAGGATTAGATTATTTAATTTCCAATTAATTTTTTCATCTCTTTCCACTGTCCATTATTGAATGTAATTTTTATTGCATTATGATCTGAAAAGGATGCATTTACTGTTTTTGCCTTTCTGCATTTGGTTGTGAGGTTTTTATGCCCTAATACATAGTCAATTTTTATGTAGATGCCATGTAGTGCTGAGAAAAAGGTATATTCCATTCTATTCCCGTTCAGTTTTCTTCAGAGATCTATCATATCTAACTTCTCCAGAATTTTATTCACCCCCTTAACTTTTTTGTTTACTTTTTGATTAGATTTATCTAGTTCTGAGAGGAGAAAATTGAGATCCCCCACAAGTATACTTTTATTATCTATTTCCTCCTGTAACTCATTCAATTTCTTAAAAAATTTAGATACTATACCATTTAGTATATATATGTTTAGAACTGATATGACTTCTTTCTCTATGGTACCTTTCAGTAAGATATAGTTTCCTTCTTTACCTCTTTTAATTAGATCTGGTTTTGCTTTTGCTTTGTCTAAGATCATGACTGTTACCCCTGCTTTCTTTATTTCAGCAGAAGCATAACACATTCTGCTCAAGTCCCTTACCTTTACATTGTGTGTATCTCTGTGCTTCAAATGTGTTTCTTGTAAACAACATATTGTAGGATTCTGGTTTTTAATATATTCTGCTATCCATTTCTGTTTTATGGGTGAGTTCAGAAAGGCAAGGCCTCACTGGTGGATTGCTCCAGGTTTGGACCTTTGCTGCAGGCCCCCCGCTGTGAGGCTGGCTGCTGCTGCTGCTGCTGCTCTTGGCTCCCCTCTCACCCCAGTGAGACAGATCTTTCCCGCTGGGCTGGTAAGCTGCTTCCCTCCTCCTAGACCAATTCTGAGGCAATTTTCTAGTTGTTTGGAGGGGAATTTGGGAGAGCTTCAGAAGGTCTCTTACCCATGCCACCATCCTGGCACCAAAAGTACCCCATTCATTTTCTATAGATCACAGATTAATAAAAATAATACAAGAATATGGAATTTTTAAAAACAAACCACTAATAGTTACAAGCAATAAAAATAATAGAAATTATTCAAGTTGAGAAATGAAGCCACCAGATTACACTTCTGCTGAATAGGACAGAAAAAGGCTGTAGCATTTACTTGTACCTAGTATGTCACTATAGTTCTCACAATGATGTGCTATTTTGCACATTGTTCTGTATACTTCCAAATTAGGATTAGGAGCAGTCTATCACTTTGAGTCACTATATGTACATACCAGACTAAGGAAATGCAAGTTCCAAAAGCTAAAGTGTCCAAATTAAGCAACTAAGATCCTAGAAATGGTTTCTCACCTTAGAATAAAAACTCTGATGAGTTAACAAGTTGTTCCAATGACGGAAAAATAATGTATTTCAGAGAATACAATAGGGCTCAGTATAAGAAAAACAACAGTGTTCCTCAGCAGCTCACCTTTCCTGGAAATGTTTTGAAGGGATCAAACCTGCTCGAGGATTGGCATCACCTTCATGTTTGGCTTGCCACCAGGTTGCATCATCCTGGCTCATGATCTGAAGGATATCTCCCTTCTTGAAAGAAAGTCCAGCTTCTTTACATGGAATTGCTTTATCCTCATAAGGATCATAGTCAAATAGGGCTTTGATATACATCTGTAAAAGGCAGAATATTTCAGCTGAATGTTGTATGAAATAAATATAAATATTACATGCATTAAATTGGTCCACTGTTCTTACTCTGATATTGAAGCCACAATAAACTAGGAAAAATATAAGCAAATCATAATGCAGATTTGCTATTGAAATAAAGTAACATGGAATATAAATAAAGTATATGGAATACAATGCTGTTAAAAAGGGGAAAAAAACCCAGCTATAGGTAGTGATTACCTTGCCTTCTTTAGATGGTACATCCTCTTTGATGCTTGGTATAATTTTAAAGGTAATTGCTCCCTGAGATTGAGCCTGATTAAAAAAAAAGAAGAATGAAACAAAAAGATATTATACAAATAGATCTAAGATTTAATAATTTTGTGGCTTTATACTCAGTTATGCCATAATGAGGAAACCATTTCTATAAAAACTCTTATAACTAGAAAAGATTTTAAAGATTTCAAAAAAGTAAAAAGAAAAACATTAAGCATAGCTCATGTGTTTTTACTGTTCATTGTGTGAACTAGTGTTTATGTCTGACTACTTTTTAATCCTTAAATATTTATAAACCACAAAATATTCTCAACATGTAAGAGATAGTGAATACTGAACATAGGTAAATATTGAATATATCTGGTATTATTGAATGTAACAGGAAAGTAACATAAAAGGTAGTTACCATGAGCATATAAAAATAGCCTATAAATAAAGCAAAGAGGCTCACTGTAATTGAATAGAATCCACAAAAGCTTATTGACAAGCATCAGCTGTATTTCTCATAATGAAAAATCTACCTACTTTCTGTGATTACATTTCATTGAATTAAAAGTGTTCATACCATCAATAGTGAGAATTTAGCCAAAGCGATTTTCTAAAGGGAAAATACCCCACAAACTGGACAGGTTTCTTAGACTACTTATTTAATAGGACTTTAAAGAGTCATTTGATTCACAGAATTTTCATAATTGACGAAAAAGTGTTTGGATTTCATGAAACTTCTAAAGGAGTCTTCACAGGTTTAGATAAAGATTAAAATCACAAATTATGGTATGTCTTTGCATAACACCACAGTATTAAACACATCAAGCAATCTAATTTCAATCAAAAGGCATTTCTTTTCACTATGAATTTCTACTGAAATTTAAAAATAATTTTGCTACTTACCAAAATCTGTATTACTTCCTCAGGTCTCTTATCTTCTACTGGAATTCCATTCACTTCCCTGAGTTCATCACCAACATGAATAAGACCTAGAAATTATCAACTTCGTTATAATAAAAAAATATAGTAAAATGGATAAGGAACTGAAAAAGTACCTAAGCAGTTAAGGAATAATCAGAATCCTCTATACTAAACTACATTCAAAAAAGGTACATCTGGGGGATCACAGCCAAGATGGTGGAGTACAGGCTGGGACCCAGTTGAACTTTCCCAACATTCCGCTCTAAATAACTTTAAAATAACACTTCAAATCAAATTTTGGAGTGACAGATCCAACAAAAGGTCAGAGGGAGACATTCTTACACCCTAAGACAACTCAGGAGGTCCAAAGGAGAGGTTTATAACGTCAGGGTGGTTGTGGGCTCAGAGCATGGCAGGAACATCAGCAACGGGCCTTGGAGGTGACTACAATAGCTTCAGGAGCTCTCTGTCCAGGGAGGAGAAGGGTCAAACAACTGAACAAACTGGGGACCCTTGCTGACACTGAGTACAGCTGGTGCTGACTGGCAATTCTATTGCTCATAAAAAGTTCCAGGTTACAATTCCGGGGTGGAGAGGAGCACTAGTACTTGTGGCTGCAGAGGAACAGGAATCCTTCCTAGGTAAAAACCAAAGTACAGACCAGAAAAGCAGTGACCACACCTCTCCTGGGATAATACCACCTTGGAAGCACCAAAAACTTTTAACTCCTAGAAATAGATCTGAAAACAGCTGCACAAAAAAGCCTGAAACTTGAGGCAGTGCCTCCTCAACCTCAGGTAAGCAGAGCTCAACTTTAATCTAAAGTTCAAAGTGAAGAAATAGGTTGAGAAAATGAGAGAATAACAAAAAAATAATTTGACCATAAAAAGCTACCATGATGGTTGGGAAGTCTAAGACATAGTCTTAAAAGAAGACAACTATGTAAAAACAGCTACAACTAAAGCTTCTAAGAATAATGCTAATTGGACCCAAGGCCAGGAAGAATTCTGAGAAAAGTTAAAGAGATAAAAGTGGCAGAGCAAAAATTGGGAAAGAAATGACAGCAAAGTAAGAAAATTATGAAAAGGGGAATTAATAGCTTGGTAAAAGAGGCACAAAGAAAAGTGAAGAAAATATGATATCTTGAAAAACTGGCCTAATAGTAAAAGAGGCACAAAAATTTATTGAAGAAAAGAACTTCTTTAAAAGCAGAATAGGTCAAATGGAAAAGAAGGTACAAAAATACACTGAAGAAGAGAATTCCTTTAAAAGCAGACTAGGCCAAATGGAAGAAAAGGTACAAAAGCCCACTGAAAAAAATAATTTCTTAAAAGTTAGAATTGGGCAAATGGAAGCTAATGTTTCCCTGAGACATCAAGAAACAATAAAACAAAGTCAAAAGAATGAAAAAGTTGAGGAAAATGTGAAATATTTCATCAGAAAAAAAACTGATGTGAAAAACAGACTGAGGAGATGTAATTTAAAAATTACTGAACTACCTAAAAGCCATGATCAAAAAAGGAGCCTCGACATCATCTTTCAAGAAACTATCAAGAAAAACTGCTAAAATATCTTGGTTCCAAAGGGTAAAATAGAAATGGAAAGAATCCTCTGATCACATCCTGAAAGAGACCTCAAAATGAAAACCAGGAATATTATAGCCAAATTCCAGAACTCCCATATCAAGGAGAAAATACTGCAAGCAACCAGAAACAAACAATTAAATACCATAGAGCCACAGTCAGATTCACACAAGATTTAGGAGCTACCATTTTAAAAGAGTAAAAGATTTGGAATATGACATTCTGGAAAGCAAAGGAGCTAGGATTACAACCAAGAATCACATACCCAGCAAAATTGAGTATAATCCTTCAGAGGAAAAAATATTTAATGAAACAGAGGACTTCCAAGTATTCCTGATAAAAAGAAAAGGGCTGAGGGGCAGCTAGGTGGTGCAGCAGATAGAGCACCAGCCCTGAAGTCAGAAGACCTGAGTTCAAATCTGGCCTCAGACCAAACACTTGACACTTACTAGCTGTGTGACCCTGGGCAAGTCACTTAATCCCAGTTGCCTAAAAAAAAATAAAAAGAAAAGAACTGAAAAGAAAATTCAACATTCAAAAAGACTCAAGAGAAGAATAAAGAGGTAAACATGAAAGAGTAATAATTAGGGACTCAATAAAGTCAAACTACTTACATTCCTAGATAGGAAAATGATACTTGTAACTCCTATAAGAACGTTATTATTATTAGCACAGTTAAGAGGAGTCTACCTAGACACAGGGCATAGGTGTGAGTAGATTATGTTAGGATGATCTCCCCCCCCACCAAAAAAAAGGATGGGTGAAAAAGAAAGATGGACTGGGAGAAGGGGGAAGAGAGAGGAAGAATGGGGAAATTTATCTCACAAAAAAGAAGTGTGCAAGTAAGAGCTTTTATAGTGGATGGGAAAATGGGGTAAGGTACATAGGTGGGAGCGGTGGCAGGCAATATTTGAACTTCACTTTGATCAGAATATATACACATATGTGTATACATACATACACAGATATAAAAATATATACAGGTATACGTACACACACATATACATACACATATATGCATGCACTCAGTTGGATACAGAAATCTACCCTACCCAATAGTGAAATAGGAGGATAAGGGGTTAAGAGATTGGGAGGGAGAATAACAAAAAGGGCAGATTAAGGGAGGCAGTGATCAAAAGTAAAACAGACTTTTGAGGAGGGACAGGATAAAAAAAGAAAGAGAGAAGGATAATCAGAAGAAAATAAGATGGAGAGGAATTTATAAAGTTAATAATCATAACTGTGAATTTGAAAGTGAATGGGAGGAGCTCACCCATAAAATGGTAACAGACAGTAATGGATTAGAAACCATAATCTAATAATACATTGTATACAAGACATACACTTGAAACAGAATGGCACACACAGAGCTAAAATAAAGAGCTGTAGCAGAATCTGGTGGGTTTCAACTGGAGTAAAAAACAAAGAGGTAGCAATCACGATCTTGGACAAAACAAAAGCAAAAACAGACCTAATTAAAAAATAAGCAGGAAAACTACATGTTGCTAATAGGTACCACAAACAATGAAGTAATATAAAAAAGTTTTACAGCAAATTTCTTGGATAAAGGCTTTATTTCTCAAATATACAGGGAACTTAGTCAAATTTATAAAAATAGGAGCCATTACCCAATTGATAAATGATCCAAGCATGATATGAACAGTGTTCAGAAGAAGAAATCAAAGCTTTCTATAGTCATATGAAAAAAATTCTCTAAATCACTACTGATTAGAGAAAGGCAAATTAAAGTGATTCTGAGGTACTACCTCACTCCTAACAGAAATGACAAATGCTGGGAAGGATAAGGAAAAAACCAGGCATATTAAAAAACTCTAGATAAAGTAGTGAACTGGTCCAGCCATTCTGGGGAATAACTGGGAACTACACCCAAAGGGTTATAAAACTGTGCATATCCTTTGACCCAGTAATGCTACTATAAGATCTGTGCTCCAAAGATTAAAGAAAAAGGAAAGAACCTAATTATACAAAAATAGTTATCACAGCTCTTTTTGTGGTGACAAAGAATTAGAAATGGAGGGGATGCTTATCAACTGGGGAATGGCCAAGTAAGTTGTGACATATAATAGCGATGGAGTATTACTGTGCTATAATTAATGATGAGGGGTATGGTTTCAGAAAAACATGGCAAGAACTATATGAAACTGATGCAAACTGATATGAGCAGAATCAGAAGATCATTGTGCACAATAACAGCAATTTTATAATGATGATCAATTGTGAAAGACTTGGCTACTCTGATCAATACAATGATCCAACGCAATTTCAAAGGACACATGATGAGAACTGAGGTACCTGAGTGCAAACTGAAGTACAATTTTCTCACTTCATTTTTTCTTGGTGATATGGCTAATATGGAAATACATTTTGCATGATTTCACATATGCATAATTGATATGTTGTTTGCCTTTTCAGTGGATGGGAGACAGGCATGGGGGGCAGGAGGAAGAGAATCTGGAACTTAAAATTTAATAAGAAAAGAATGCTTTAAAATAAATAATACATTTTTAAAAGAGAGAGGGACAAAGGTACACCTTAAGTTGCCAACATGTCAGAAGTAAGACCAGACCAGAAATAGAGGCAGTAGCAGAAATAATAAAAATTGCACCATGGGCTTTAAGTAAAGGTTATTACAATTTCCTCTCTCCCTCTTTTAAAGGATTTAAAGAGATTGTATTCTTCAGATATTTGATTTTGTAAAAAAGTAATTTCCAGAAACATTGAAATATTTAAAGGATTAGAGAATGTTAGAGCATCTTGCATAGCACCATCATTTTAAAGACAAAAAACAGACCCACAGAGTTAAAACACCTTAAACAAGGTTAGAGAGATAAGAAGCAGTCTCAAGATTTGACCCCAAAGTTTCTTACTCCTAGCAGCAATGCATGCTGCCTTACACACTTGGGATGATTTCACAAAGAAAGATCTTTAAGTGTTGTGAAGGTTGATCATCCTTTATTTATATATAGTTTGGGAATAAGCAATGGAAGAAAAAAGAGACACTAATATGATCTGATTCAAAACGATTCCTAAATCATTTCCACATTTCAGTTGTCATTTCTTTGATTATCTATGCTGATAACACAGATGTATTATGTAAATGCTATACCTAAAACAATATACTTTATCTTAGTTTCACTTATATGAAATCTTACCACTTCTATCTGCAGCTCCTCCTCTCATAATTCTAGCCACAACGATTGCTCCAGTATTCTCGTCCTTCTTAATTGTGGCTCCCTAAAGACAAACCAAAAATATGGGGAAGGTAAAGATACAGGAGAAAAAAACAACACTTAAAAATAAGTCCATTTGTATAGAAAAAACTAAATGAATATAAAGAAAAATTATAGTCTTAGTCAAAAATAAGAATGTTATCTGTTACTAATAGTTTAATAACTATGACATTAATTTTATATATCGTGATCACTAACAATGAAAACCTGCATCTCTTAAATCCATCTTCTGGATTTATAAAAGCAATTTGTAGATATTCTTTTTAATCTATACATTAATATACTCATTTTTATATTTTTGTTGTGCTTCTAAAATACATTTTATTGATTCCTTTTATCTTTCCAACACTGCTATTTCAAGCCCTCCTGCATCCAGACTGAAGCTTTCCCTTGTGAAAAAGAAAAATAATAAAGAATAAACCTCCCATTCAGTGGTTACATCTAAAAAAGTATACAATATTATGTCCTATTAGTCTTCTGCCTCTTTGATGTTAAGTGAGGGGGGAGGTTTCACTATCTGCTCTCCTAGGTTTTCACTGGCTTTTCAATTACTCAAAATTCAATTTTCATTTGGTAGTCTTTAAATTTGTATCATTGTGTATTTTTTCCCTCATTTAGCTTATTTTGCTCTGTATTAGTTCACAAATATTCCCATGTCACTCTGAATTCCTATTTATTATTTCTTATGGTATAATAATGTCTCATTACATTAACATGCTATAGCTTTTTTGGTCATTCCCAATTATTGGGCACCTGACTTATTTTCAGGTCTTTGAGCATTGCTTTGAATATAGACTTTTATTTCTGTCTATGACTTCCTTGGATTATATAAGCAGTAGTAAAATTTCTGGGTCAAAGGACACTGACAAATTAGTCTCTTTTCTTGCAATGACTGAAATTGGCATTCAGAGTGGTTGGACCTTTTCAAATCTCTACCAACAGAACATCAGTGTGACTGTTTTTCCATAGTCCCTCCAACGTTGACTTTTCTCTTCTTTTTTCATCTGTGCCAATTTGAATTGAATGGTGTAGAAAGTTGTTTTAATCACCCCCCCTTTTTTTTTTTTAGTATTACTGATTTGGACCATGTTTTCATATGGTTATTTAAAATTTACAATTCTTATGAAAATTTCATGTTCTTTGACCACTCATCTACCAGGGAATGATTCTCTTAGTAATCTTTATTTGTTTCAATTCATTATATACTTTTCATGTTGGGATCTTATAGGTGATATTTGGTAATAAGTATTTTGTTCATCTTGCCATTTCTTTTCTGATTCTATCTTCACTACTTTTATTTCTTCAAAAGCTTATTACTTTCATGTAATAAAATTTGTCATTTTTTATGATTTCTTCTACCACTTATTTTAATTAAGAAAAGTAGCCATAGTTGTGAAATGTACTTGGTTCTACAATTTTTTATGGTACAATCTTTAAATTCAGGCTATGTAGCCATTTTGAGCTTTTTGAGTTATATCACAGAAGACACTGATTGAACCAAATTTTTGCCAAACTACTTCCCAGTTTTTCCAGCAGTTCTTTTTATTAACTAAAGAAGTCCTTCAATAATCAATTTATTTTGATATTGATGGCCTCTGTTTCTTGCTTATCTGGTCTGTTCCTCTGATCTATTTCCAAGCTTTTGTTTTATTTTGTTTGCTTTACCAGTACCAAATACTTTTGATGACTGACTGATTCCCTAGTTGATAAATGGTCAAAGGAGATGAACAGGCAGTTTTCAGAAAAGGAAATCAAAGCTATCTATAGCCATATAAAAATACTCTAAATCTACTTATTAGAGAAATCCATATTAAAACAACTCTGAGGTACCACCTCATACCTATCAGAAATGACAAATGTTTGAGGAAATTCAGAAAAATAGAGTCATTAATGCATTGCTGGTAGAGTTGTGAATTGGTTCAGCTATTCTGGAGAACAACTTGGAGCTGTGCCCAAAGGGCCATAAAACTGTGCATACCCTCAGATGCTACAACACCACTACTAGGTCTGTACCCCAAACAGATCAAAGGAAAATGAAAAGGACCTATATGTACAGAAATATTTATAGCAGTCCTTTTTGTGGTGGTAAAGACTTGGAAAGAGAGGGGATCCTCATCAACTAGGGAATGGCTGAACAAGTTGTGATAGATGATCATGACGGAGTATTACTGTGCTACAAGAAATGATGAGGGGGGTAGTTTCAGAAAAACTTGAGAAGACTGATGTGAAATGATGCAAACTGAAGTGAGTAGAAGCAGGAAAACAATGTATATGATAACAGCAATATTGTAACAATGATCAATTGTGTCATACTTAGCTGCTCTATCAATGCAGTGATCCAAGATTATTCCAAATGACTCAAGCTGAAAAATGTTATCTGCCTCCAGAAAGAGACTGATGAACTGAGTCAAGATTAAAGCACAGTTTTTTCATTTTCTTTGTTTCTTGCTTTTTTTTTAAACAATATAGCTGATTCGGAATTATGATTTGCATGAATTGCTTGCCTTCTTTATGCATGGAGAAGGCACAGGAAGGACAAAGAGAATGTGAAACTCAAAAAATGTTTAAAGTTTATAATAAATAATACTTTTTTTAAGGAAAGTATTTATTTTGCCTATTACATTATATTTTATTTATTTTTTAAAATTTATTTATTTTGTTTTAAACATTCATTTCCACATTATTTTGAGTTCCAAATTTTCTCCCCCTCTCCCCCCTCCCCCCACCCCAAGATGGTGTGCATTCTGAATACCTCTTCCCCTAATTTGCCCTCCATTCTATCACACACACCCCCTTCTCTTATCCCTTTCCTCTTCTATTTTCCTGTAGGGCAGGATAGATTTCTATACCCCATTGCCTGTATATCTTATTTCCCAGTTGCATGTAAAAACAATTTTTAACATTTGTTTTTAAAGCTTTGGGTCCAAATATTCTGATTCTTTACTGTAGAAGCTGATAAATATTGTGTTATCCTGATTGTGTTTGCACAATACTTGAATTGTTTCTTTCTGGCTGCTTGCAATATTTTCTCCTTGACCTGGGAACTCTGGAATTTGGCAACAATATTCCTAGGAGTTTTCCTTTGGGGATCTCTTTTAGGAGGTGATTGGTAGATTCTTTCTATTTCTTTTTTACCTTCTGGTTCTAGAATATCAGGGCAGTTTTCCTTGATAATTTCTTGAAAGATGATATTTAGGCTCTTTTTTTTATCATGGCTTCAGATGGTCCAATAATTGTTAAATTATCTCTCCATTGTCTATTTTCCAGGTCAGTTGTTCTTCCAATGAGATATTTCACACTGTCTTCTATTTTTTCATTCTTTTGGTTTTGTTTTATAATTTCTTGATTTCTCATAAATCATTAGCTTCCATTTGCTCCATTCCAATTTTTAAGGAATTATTTTCTTCAGTGAGCTTTTGGACTTCCTTTTCCATTTGGCCAATTTTGCTTTTTAAGGCATTCTTCTCCTCATTGGCTTTTTGGACCTCTTTGGCCATTTGGGTTAGGCGTTATTTATAGGCGTTTTAAGGCGTTATTTTCTTCGGGTCATCTTTAGCAAGCTATTGACTTGTTTTTCATGATTTTCTTGCATCACTCTCATTTCTCTTTTCAATTTTTCCTCTACTTCTCTTACTTGCTTCTCAAAATCCTTTTTGAGCTCTTCCATGGCCTGGGACCAATTCATATTTTTCTTGGAGGCTTTGGATGTGGGAGCTTTGACTTTGTTGTCTTCTTCTGGTTGTATGTTTTGATCTTCTTTGTCACCAAAGTAAGATTCTATGGTCTGACTCTTTTTGCGCCTTTGTTTGCTCATGGTCCCAGCCAATTACTTGAGTTATAAACTCTTTTCTTAAGGTAGGAATCTACTTCCAGTGTGGAGAATGTACTGTTCCAAACTTCAGGGGTTTTGTGTAGCTGTTTTCAGAGGTACTTCCAGGGACCTGTAAATTTTCAGTTCTTCCAAGGTGGTACAATCAAGGGCAAGGTGTTTACTCCTTTTCTAGCCTGGGCTCTGGTCTCTAAGTGACCATAAGCATTCTTTTCTGCCTTGGAACTCTGAGGAGGACTCCCTCTGCACTGCTGCCACAAGCTCCACCATGCCAAAGTTCCTCCTTACCCCAGGACTCTCATCCAGAACGGTGACCCAGATCCAAGTACAGGCAA
The DNA here is from genome assembly GCF_003287225.1 of Phascolarctos cinereus. Classification (NCBI taxonomy): domain Eukaryota; kingdom Metazoa; phylum Chordata; class Mammalia; order Diprotodontia; family Phascolarctidae; genus Phascolarctos; species Phascolarctos cinereus. The sequence continues at coordinate 65,743,498 of NW_027555514.1, forward strand.
AGCAAGAGAGCCCTGCCTCAGTGCCAGCAAAGAGAGATCCCTGCAATCCCCCTCTGATCAGCCACTTGATCCCTGGGCCAAGAGCTCCGGAAGCAGGGGTGCTGGGAGTGGAGCTGGGACTGGGTTTCTCTCTCACTGAGGTCTGACAGAGCTTTCCTACTTACCTAAGTTGTCCTTAACATTTGTGGGTTGAGAAGTCTGGAAATGGCCATAGCTGCCTATGATTCAGTCCCCTGGGGTGTGTTCCAGGTTTGCTGAGGCCTGGTCTTTGCCTGCCTGCCCACGCTAAACTGCACTCCTCTTCCAGCCTGGTGCAATAGAACTTTCCAATTAACCATCCAATTTGTCTTGGGCTGGAAATTTGTTTCACTCTGTATTTTTGTGGGTTCTGCTACTCTAGAATTTGTTTAGAGCCATTTTTACAGGTATTTGGAGGGGTCTGGGGGAGAGCTCAAGCAAGTCATTGCTTTTGTACCGCTTCCGATTAGTAACAATTTTTTTTAAATAAATATGTTCCTTTAAAATTTCATCTTATTAAAATTTACCACATTTCTTGGCTTCTAAGATCTCTCTAAAACTAGATATCAGTATTCAGTGTATTAATTATCTAAGTTTTGCCCTACCTGTACATTTGAAAAGCATGTTATCTCTTCCTTTATCCAGATCATTAATAAAAGTTATAAACAACACAAGGAGCAATACAGATCCCTGGGGAACTTTACTGGAGACTTGCTTCCAAGTTGACATGGAACTATCAATGGTTTAATCTTTGCGTTTAGACTAAAACTTGTTCTGAATTCATGTAACTGTATTATCATTTAGTTCAAATCTCTGCATCTTGTCTATATGAATGTGGTATTAGATATTCCATCAAACACTTTGCCTAAATATAAGCAGACTATATCTATAGTATTCCCCCTGCTCTACTGCTATAGTAGCACTGTCAAAAAAAGAAACAAAATTAGATTGGCATTATCTATTTGTGATGATGCCATGTTGGCCTTAATGATTATCGATAAAAAAGGATTAAATGCTTACTCTGTGTCAGCTAGATGCTAGGAATACAAAAACAAAAATGAAACAATTCTTGCCCTCAGGAAGCTAAAATTCTTTCGGGTGAAATGACATGATATTCTGAACATGTAGTCATATGGACAGTATATATAAGGACATGGAGATAGGATGTGTTGTACAAGGAACAAGTAATGTATAATCAACTGGGAAAGGTACGTAGGAGTCAGACTGTGAAGAATTTAAATTGACAAAAATAGGATTTTGTAGTTTATCCTGGAGGCAATGGAGCTTTTTGAATAGTGGAATGATAAATTCAGGACTTGTGCTTTAGGAATATCACTGTGACAACTATTTGAAGGATGAACTTGAGAGACTTGAGGCAAGAAGCTCCTGCCATAGTGCAGGTGAGAGGCAATGTGGGCTTGGACTAATGTGGTGGCTGGATAAGATAAGGGCTTCCTTTTCATAATAATTACCTTAAATTTTTACCCTCGAGATGTTCTCATGGCATTAGTAGGGTGGGTGATGTTATTCCTATCCCTAGCCACAGAATGGTTTACAGATGAGAATACTGAATGTTTAAGGGAGGTTAAATGAATAGACTGAAACCACACATTAAATTAATGGCAAAGTCAGGACTAGTACCATGTACTTGACTCCTTTAGCCTGGGGCTTTTAACATAACACTATGCTGCTGCCCACTTTGGAGAAGACTCTTAAATTCAGATAATAATAAAATAGGCTTGACAGATGGGTTACTTAAGTGTCTTTTCTTAGGCAATATACACAAGTGGCAATAGTATCTACTATCCTTGTGCTTTAGGATCAGGTAACTTCCTACTAGGCATAGAAATATTCTAATTTTCTGGCCTGAGGTAGGGAAAGAATCGTAAAGCAGGTTTTTCAACATTCTTGTTTTATGGAGCAAAGGCAAAGTCTGGATGCTCACAGGCTAACAAATGGAACTACTGGGCTGCACGAACAACACACACTAGCAGTTATTTTTTGGCAAGGAAATCTTGAAAAGGCATCCAAGAAACCAGTGAGAGTTTGGAAAAGTCATCCCACATTGCATCACAGTCCTGAAATACTGCCCTTTAGGTGGGGTAAAATTCACACCACAGTAGAAAGTGGGATTTTTCTAGAATTTGCCAATAATCACATTCCTATAATTAAAAAACAGGTATAATGAAACATAAAAGGACTAGCATGACCACTCTAGTAGACATATTTGTATATGTGGAATGCGTTTCCGTGGAATGCATTTCTGGCATAAGTCTACATTTGGCTACATTAATACTAAGATAACAAGTTGGCAGGCACCCTATTATTATGGTACAGAGGACAGATCACTGGACTTGGAATCTGCAAGACCTGAGTTCAAATCCTACCTCAGTTACTAGCCATGTGACCTTAGACAAGTCCTTCAACTTCTCTCAGTCTCAGTTTCCTCACCTGTAATTTGGAGATAATTATAGTATCTACCTTCACAGGATTGTTGTGAAGATTAAAAGTACTTTGCAAACCTTAAGGTGCTATATGAATGTTAGCTATTATTATTTATCACATAATCAAACAAACCAAAGATCTAAATGAACATCAAAACCAAATTTAAAAAAGGGAATGAGATGCTTTTCCTTATATCAAGAATTTAAACTGTGCTCAAATCAGTATAAAATAAAAAATCTACTACTCTGATGTAGCTAGTTCAGTGGATTTAAATCTGAAGTGATTTACAGAGACCTTTAACAAGCATAATCACTATCTATTAATGGTGTGTCACCACCCAAGACATAAAAGCTAATCTGTTAGGTGACTATGAAGCTCTAAAAGATCCTGACAAACTAGAACATTCTCTCACCATCTTCAATGCTTTTAGTACCTGCCTCACAGTCTCTCCTCTTCCACTCTGGCCCTCATACTTAGGGATTTCAACATACTTACTGATAGTTCCTCAAACATCTAACCTCCCAGTTCCTTAACTAATTGACTGAACATGTCCTATTCCTCCACCCCACTCCAAGCTACAAGATGGTCATAACTTTGATCCGGCTATCACCCCACAAATGGACCATTTCCATATGCATGAATCTAAAATTCTATTTTGTGATCACAATCTATTGTTATTCCAACTCTCTCTCTCTCTGCCTTGCAACCCCAAACCCTATTTTTCACCCTCATTGCGACTTCCAATTCTTTGACCTTTGGTTCCTTCCCAGGCCATCACTCCTACACTGGCTAGACTCTCCTCCCTTCATGATCATGCCCTTTTGGTGAACCAGTTTAACTCTACACTGGCTTCTTGTCTCAAGTTTCTTGCCCTCTTATATTTTGTACTGCCAAGCCTCAGCCTTGCATTATTCCCACCATCTGATGTCTTTGCTCCTCTTCTCATGCTGCTGAAAGTTGCTGGAGAAGATTATAAAATTGTGTTGACTGGGTCCGCTACAAATTTATGTTTATTACATAATCTCAACTGAGCCCTCACTGAAGCAAAGCAAGGCTTTTATGCTTTTCATAGATCCCTAATTAACTCACTATCCCACTCACCACAGCAGTTTTTCCAAATCTTTTCATTTTCAAACTTCCCATGGCTCCTCCACCTCACTCCTCTATCTGCACATTCCATTCTTCTCCAGCAGACTGCTCACTCTAACCCATGCCCACTCTCTCACTTATCTTAAACTGCCCCCTGTCTACTGGATGCTTCTCTACTGCTTAAAGATATGCCTATGTCTCCCTCATCCTCAAAACCTCCTCACTTGATCTGTCAATACCATATCGCTCTTCCCTTTTGCGGCTAAATGTTTGGAGGACTTTAACAATTGGTGCCACTATTTCCTTTCCTCTCATTCTCTTCTTAACTCTCTATGGTTTGGCTTCCAGCTTCATCCTCAACTGAAACTACTCTTTCCAAAGTTACCCCCAATCTCTTAAATGCCAAATCTAATGACCTTTTCTCAATTTTCATCTTTCTCACTTTCTCTGCAGCCTTTGGCACTGTTAATCACCTTCTCTCTAGATTTCCATAATACTACTCTATATTGGTTCCCCTCTTACCTGTCTGACCACTCCTTCTGAGTCTCCTTTCTGAATTTTCATCCAAGGTATTTGCACCAAACAACTGGGTGGGTATCTTGCAGGGCTCTGTCCTGAGCCCTCTTTTCCCTCTATGCTGTTTCCCTTGGTAATCTCATCTGCTCCCTTGGACTCAATCTCTATGCTGATGATTTTCAAATCTACTTCTACAGGTATACCTTCTCTCCTAACCTCCAAACTTGCATCTGTAATTGCCTAATGGACCTCTCAAACTGGATGTCCCACAGACATCTTATACTTAACATGTCCAAAACCAAACTCATTACCTTTTCCTCTAAACCTTCCTTTCTTCCAAATTTCCCTTTTATGTGGAGGTACTTCCATCCTCCCAGTCACCTAGGTTCAAAACCTAAATATCATACTCAATTTCTCACTCTCTCTTACCCCCCAATTTCCAAAATGTGACTAAGTACTGTTGAAGAGTACCTTTATAGCATCTTTCATTATGTACCTTCTCCTCTCCTCTCCTATGAACCTACTGCAGGTCCTCACCACTTCATGCTTGGACTATTGTAACGGCATTCAAGTTGGTCTCCCTGCCTCAAGTATCTCCCCAATCTAGTCTATCCTCTATTCATCTGTCAAATTCTTCTTCCTAAAGCTCAGGTCTGATCATGCCACCCCTCTTCCTCACCCTATTCAATAAACTCTAGTTTACCTTTAGTTTACTAAACTTTAATAAACTCTAGTTACCTTTAGAAACAAATACAAAATCTTCTTTTTGTCATTCAAAGCCCTTCATATCCCCTCCTACTTCTCCAGACTTCTTATACTTTACTCAGCCTCATGTACTCTGTAATCAAGTGACATTGACAAGTGTTCTATGTTGGGAATTCTCTTCCTCCTTATCTCTGTCATCTGGCTTCCTTCAAACACCAGCAAAAACCCATTTTCTTTTTATATATCTTATTTCCCCCCCCCAATTATATGTTAAAACAATTGTTAAATTTTTTAACTTTTTTTAAAGTTTCGAGTTCCAAATTCTATTCTTCCTTCCCTCCCTTCCCCTCAAGACAGTAAGCAATCAGATATAAGTTGTATATGTGCAATCATGTAAAACATTTCCATGTTAGCCATTTTGTACAAGAAGACTAGAATAAAAGAAAAAGAATGAAAGAAAGTGAAAAAAAGCATGCTTCAGACTGCATTCAAACAATATCGGTCCTTTCTCCAGAGGTGGATGGTATGCTTCATCAGTAATCCTTCGGAATTATCTTGGATCATTGTATTGTTGAGAACAGCTAAGTCATTCATAGTTATTCATCGAACAATATTGCTATTACTATGTATAATGTTCTCCTGGTTCTGTTCACTTCACTTTGTATCAGTTCATGTAAATCTTTCCAGAAAGAATCCATTTTCTACAAGAAGCCTTTCCTAAACCCCTTTATTGCTAATGCTTTCCATTTGTTGATTATCTCCAATTAATCCTGTGTATATCTTGTTCATACATAGTTGCTTTCATAATGTCTCCTCCATTAGACTATGAGCTTCTTGAAAGCAGTAACTGTCTTCTGTCTTCCTTTGTATATCCAGTACTAAACACAGTGCCTGGGACACAGTAGACACTTAATAAATATTACTTCTTGACTGACTGAATAATGGAATATTACTGCCATATAAGAAATTACAAACATAATAAATACAGAGAAGCACTGAAAGACTGACATGAACTGATGCAAAGTGGAAGCCAGCAGAGCCAGGAATACAATATAAAAGGTCGCAACAATGTAAGTGAACAACTATCAACAAACAACTGAAAAATGAAATTTCAAAATTACATAGAAACATAGCTCCAAAGACTCGATATAAGAAGACACCTCACCACATTACTTTGCTGAGGTATGGGGGGCAGGGATGTGTATTACATCAAACTTTTAAATTTACTGATACTTTGCTGATTTTTCCCTCTTCTTTCTCTTAAAAAGTTCTTTATGATAAAGGACAGCTTTCCAGGAGAGTGAAAGGGGAACCATGTGGGAGAAATTTAGGTAATATGAAAATAAAATATACCAAAAGCATGTATTTAAAAGGCATTTGATTTCCACTTTGTCATAGCGGACAGATGTAGCACCAATGGGTAAAAGTTGTAATCAAGTTTATTCAGGTTTAAAGTGAGGAAAAAATTCCTAACATTCAAGTACGTGAGACAGTGGTTTTTCCCTCTTCGGAGTTCTTCAGGCAAAGGTGGGTTTACTATTGTTGAATAGATGACTTCTGAGATTCCTTACAATTCTTACATTCCATGAAAGGCTAACATTGACTCATTCAATAAATAGTAACTGAGTACTAAACTATGTGCTCAGCATTTTGAGAGAAATATAGAAGACAGACCTTGGTGTCAGTGATTTTATAGTCTGGAGTTGACAGGAGAGGTCAAGTTCAATGAATTAGACGCTTAACCTCTCTACTTTTTATATATAGTCACAAATCTTTTCTTTTGCAAAAAAAAATAGCAAAATAGAAGACTGATATGTAAAATGAAATGCAAGAATTAAAATTTGCCTCAAATACTCAAAATAGGATTGCTTTGGGTTTCTGTACTACAGCAGACCACGAACATGCAATCTGAAATTGCAAATAAGTTTTGAAATACTTTTTCTGGGATTCTGTTTTAATCATTTCAATCAGGGGTGTCTAAATAATTTAATGAAAATACTAGTTTGGAAAATAGGAGACTTGGATTCTAGGCTCAGTCTTGCCATTAACCAGATGCATGTCCCTGGGCAAGTCCCTTATCTTCTTTATCCTGTTACTCAGCTATAAAATGGGGGAGTTGGACTAGAAGAACCTTCTGTAATTTAGTTATTTATACAGGGTGCATAGCTGAATAAAAAGTACTATAATATAACAGAAAGAATTATATCTGTTGAGTCAAAAGAACTATATCCTCCTTAGAGGCCTGGATTCTAGACAGGCAAATCACTTAACTTCATTGGACCAGTTTCCTCATTTGTGAAACAAGAAAGAGTTGAATTAGATAATATGTAAGGTCCATTTTAGATTTAGTTATGAACTCATATTCATATGCTATTAAGATGGACAAATCAATTGCTATGTAATTGTTTTAAGGGGTAGTGCCAAATGTAGTGAACCATTCGACAGCTGAGTAATTCTCACAGGTCACAACTGGATTAGTAATAATAAAGTTCAAGTATCAGGACTCTCCTCTGGGAGCATGAAGAGTTAAAGTATAACTTTCGATCACTGCATAAGTCTTTTTTGATGCCCTGAGATAGTAGTGTCATTCCTTCCAAACTACCACGGGTGTATTTTATATATGTACATTCTATGTATATTCTGTATACACACATGCACACAGAGGCTCACCCCGGATAGAAAGCATGTAACTCAAGAATAGGGACTGTTTGAAGCAGCTAGGTGGCACAGTGGATAGAGCTCTGGCCTTGGTTGGAGTCAGGAGGACCTGAGTTCAAATCCAGCCTCAGACACTTGACACTTACTAGCTGTGTGACCCTGGGCAAGTCTACTTAACCCTGACTGCCTCACAAAAAAGCAAAAAATAAAAGGAATAGAGACTTCTACTTCTGTCTCTGAATTCCCAGTATTCATTCCAAAATGTCTGGTATAGACTAACATTTAACAAATGTTTGATTGATTACTAATACAACTGGATTAAAAGGTAAAGACTGAAAACAATGGGGTAGGATCCTTAACGAGAACTTTGCTAAGAGAACGTGAAATTTATATTTTCATAATCATGAGCTCAAAATAATATTTTTGCAACTGAATAAAATTCCAGTTAATTGGAATTTCCATATCAGAGAAAGCCTTGGAGGACAGAAGGCAAGTACAATGAACTTAATGGAAGTGGCTACTCCAACCTAAAATGAATGCAAAAATGGTTAGACCTATAGATGATAAACACTTCCCTAGGACTGTGACAAAGGAATGAGGCACTGCATTACTCTGAAATCTTCATTATATAATGCCAACTACTGTTAATTTTCTTTTGGTACATTTTACACAGTAAATTACGAGAGGGGAACTGGTGCATATGTTTTAGTTATCCAATAGCATATCTGACCTGAGTAACACTTATTTTAAAAATATTCAGAAATTTTACATTTGTATACTTCCCACATAACATGCAACATTAAATTAGAATCCAAAATCCTTTGTGTCCAAAATTTCACTGTATAAATTACGGTTACCAGGAATGAAACATCAAAATATTATCTAGTTTTTAAAAACTAATTATAATGTTGCCAGTTTATATTTCTGGTATCTTCTTATGGCCCTGTAAAAATGGCCAAAAGATAAGAATCTATAGGACTGTGTGAAATTATTGGGGAATGGCAAATTAAAGTATACCAATGTAATGCTATATTATTGTGCTATATGAAATGACTAGTCAGAAAAATTCAGAGAAACCTGGGAGGACTTATATGACTTCATGTAGAATGAAATAAGCAAAACCCGAAAAACATATACAATGACTACAATGATGCAATACAACATTAAAAGCCTTAAAAACTCTGACCAATGCAATGACCAACCACTACTTCAAAAAAATGATGGCCATTTTCAGAAGGTCTATATAGATTTGTTTTCTTTTTATGACGGCAGACTTGGTAGGTAGTGACAGTGATGAAAAATTCATAAGAAATAAAAGACTATTGATGAAACAAAAAAAATATAAAGCAGAGAATCAGGGAAGTTCAGAAGGTGACACAGATGAACAGGGCAGTTTTATTACTATTATGTTACATTTACGATATGCTTTTTAAAAAATGTACAAAGCTTCTGTACACAGCAGAAGTTCATAGTTTAACCTACCATCCTCTTTTTCTATTCTTTGTATACTGAAATGTCCATTCTTTTTGGATATCTGTCAATTTCATACTAAAAAGAAAATTCACTGGAGACTAGGTTAAAAAAACCCCAATAATCACTGTTCCTGAAAAAAAAAAAAGGTTCAACCACAACAAAAAAGATGGTACATTTAAGAATCTGATAATGTGGGTCATGATCTAAATTCCTCAATTAAAATAAACTTTTGGTTTTAAGCTTTTTTGAAAACTAATTTATTAGTATACAAACACAAATGTTCTATGTCAATTAAAAACTAAGGAAAAAAGTTTCCCCATTGATAAAATTTTACTTAATATGTGCTAACAAGTGTCATTTTTAATAATTTAAAAATATTTTAAAACTATTTTTTCTTGAGTAATGAAATCAGGGTAGTTTTCCATTACCTCAATGGCTGTGGCTCCAATTTTTTTTTTTGAAGGAAGGATCTTTTACCCAATATGAAGACTGGCAATTCAGGTTTGCTAATTAGCTGTTGTTTAAAATAATATCTTAGTGTGTATTTCAAATTCCTCCCTACTCCCTTACTCCTTCTAGGGCCAAGAGACCATCATTCAGCAATAAAGCTAAGACACTCAATTGAGAGTTTAAATGACAATCATCAGGAGGCCACCTATTGCCAGAACCAGATGAGAAGCTACTGTGACCTTGTATTTGAATTCTCTTTCCATAAAACCATCTGAATAAGCGACCAGATAGCTCTGGTGGAGGATCAGGTTTAATTTTGTTCCTCACTGTATCACTAAAAGAACAGGACAGTAACCCAGATGACAAGCCACCTAATATATCTGCTCCTACAACTAGGGGTAGCAGATGCATCTTTCCCGTTTTATAGGGGGGAAGTTGGGGCTCAATACTGGCTTTCTGGGGAAAGTACAACAATATCTTAGTGTCTTCCTAAACTGTTCTGTCCAAGAGTTTGAAGACTCTCTTGGGGACCATATTATTCTTAGGATGGAATAGATACAGGGTAATATGAAAGTACTTTCTGTATCTATTTTCTGCAAAGGAGCCAATTTAGACTTATCCACAAAGTCTAAGTCTATAGTCATATTAGCTATCACATCCTTGGCAGAATTCCAGTGTGGAAACCCACATGGGGATTCCAAGATAAGAACACGTGTTTTCCTCAACCATCACTGAGACTCCCTGATTATGTAATTGGAATTATACAGGAAGTACCTTTTCTTCCAGTCATCAATCAACAAAGACACATATTTGGTCCTGTTAAAGTGTAGTCCTGCCCACATGGCAACTAGTATTTTGGTCAGGTAACCAGGGGTGTCAGCAACTACAGCCAAATTACCTGTGTACACTAGGACATTATTTTCCTTTTATACAAATTACACTTTAGTCCTGTCCTTATCAGGGCACATATTATCAGTTCTGGTGTTGTTAAAAATTATTGGTCTAAGAGGACAGCCCTGCCTCATTCCTGGACGTTAATGTCTGGTGAAAGGCTATCCCTGGTGTGGGTATGGGTCAAGCTGTGCTGGTAGGGTCTTTTTATAACACTAATTACCTCTTTATGAAAATCGGCCCATTTTAGTGTTTACCATACTGTTTAGGCCACCCTACACATTTTCTTTTTATAACTGGTTTCATTTGAGATGGACTGGAATAAGAAATGATGCTTACTGTTGCTGTCAAAAGGCATGAGGACCTTTCGATTCCTGCTGATGCATCCATTTCTTATACACCAACTGATGAATCTTTTAGACAAGACAGAGGCATAGACCTTACCCATGGTGCTACCCAGGGAAATGGGCCGCCAACTGGAGGGGAGGTTCCTATTACCTTTTCTCTAAGTTAAAATAGTTGTAGATGACTGACACTCCTTTGGGACATAACTGTTCTTATGTAATATATTAAAAATACTAATTAAAATATGTCCCTCTGGACTGATCTTCTGGATTCAATATTTAATGCTGTCCAATCCTGGCACTGTTTTAATCAGTCCCATTACATTGACTAGGTAACAGATCACAGAATGGGTTCCTTGAGTCAACAAGAATGTCATGCTTCAGTATTAAAGTACGCATGACTGTAGAAGGTGTGGCACAGGGCCAGAATAGCTTTTTAAAATATTTACACAATGTTACTATGTGAATCTGGCATATTGAGGAGCTCTCATTAGTTACCTCCCTATAAGGACATGGGTGATTAGCTCTATACAGTTTCTGCAACTGGGAAGTTTCTTCTGCATTGAATATGGCCCAAATTATATGTAAAATTCTTTTTCACTCTTTTGATAAAATGTATTAAGATGGCCTGAAAATCTAATCCACTATTACAACAGTTAAAAGCTTTAGTCTACTCATTCTGAAATGTGGTTAGTCATGGATTGATGGAATTACTAGGGAGTGCTTTATAATTTGAAGTATTGCTATTAATTCCTTATTTACATGCTTCATTTCCAGTTATTTTGATTTCAACAATTACATCATCACTCACACTTATTTTTAGTCTTGAAAAACTGACTTTCTTTTTAGCTTCTTCCACACGCTTACCTCTGTTAGACAGTTTGCCTGTTCTAATATTAGATCACTGGATTTTAAATGCTAACTTTCCCAGGCTACCTATGACTCTTCTTCAGTGGGCAAGGAGAGAGACAGAGTTTGCCTTGCTAACAAAGGAGATAATACAAGATCTGTTGACTAAATGTGCAGTGAGTACAGGTATAATTGAAATCATAGACTCCATTACTAGTTGCAAGGTGGAGTATATATCTGTGTTTCCTTGATGCTTTCTGCATCCCTAAATCATACAAAGTATTACCTGAATCCACTGCAGTAAAGTCAATCTACACTATGGTACTTTCTTAAATGTTTGAAGAAATCTCTATGCCTTTCATAAAATTTTGGAACTGGGTCACAGATTTAGCAGTTTAAATCTATAGCCAGTGATAAGCCTATCACATAATTTTCTTTACTAATATCATCTTCATTTGAAGCCATTCGCTCAAACCTGGTCTTAATATATTTTCTAAGTTAATAAGAGGATAAAAATTAATTTTATAATTGGCTAATAACTACTAATTTAATCCTACTAGTTTAAATTCTCTTCTTAATATCTTTACCTAATATTCCTCATTCTAACCCTAACCATGTCCCTAATAAAAAACAATCAATTATCCCTACTCACTAACTTATCCTTTCTATCTCTTACTGACTATCCCTACATATTCTTTCACTATTACTTTCCAAATCTTCCAAAACTCTGTAGCTCTTAGTCTATAGTAAAATCCATAATAAACTATAACATATTTTAAAAAATACTAAATGCAGTAACATTAAAAAAGAATACTCTAATTGGTGACATCAAATATCATAGTAGGAGGAAAAAGGATAATCAAATCTTTCAAACATATCTGTAGATCTATTAAAAATAGATTGATAGACTATAAAAATTGCCAGTAAACACAGACAATGATATAGATGTCATCTTATTTAGCCTGATTTTTAAAAATCACAATCACAAATATAAGCAACTGGTTTTAGCCTAAACAAAAAGGACATGTCTCTAGGAATGTAGAGATGCCTAGGATGCCAGGGGCCCTTTTCAAGCTTCTTAGATGAGTGGCCCAGGGGTAGTTATATATACTTCCTGAACCTGTTTCTTCATCAATAAAAATGGGAACAACACAACTTGTACCATTTATCTCATAAAGTGGATGTGAGGAAAATGTTTTGCAACCTTTGAAGACGTATAGAAATGTGAATGATGACTGTTTATTATGAATTATATAGTTCTAAAGAAAACACAGAACTGCAGCATTAAAATGGGGGAAAAACCACCACCTTCAAAACTGACTTCTCCATGAGCTCTGTTTATATCTTATTAAATTAATTCTGAGTAAGAATAATTGTGATAAACTTACCAGTGGTTCTCTGTTTTTGACCAGTCTGATTATTTTTACTGAATCTTCCTCATCATCAATATCATCAGGCATAGGAGGTAAAACAGGATCATAATTCTTCTGGGCCACAGTGTCATGTACAGAAAGTAATGCCTACAAAAAATATTTTTTAATTATTAAAATGTTAGCCAAATGTCATCTTCCAACATAGGGAAAAAAACTCATTAAAGCAAACTCCACAAGAAACAAAATAATTTGAAAAGAAGTTTTATTGTAATAAAATGTCCTAAGAAATACATCACAAAGGGAACCTGTTCTTAAGGAAAATAGGGTTTTGGAGATCTGGTTCCCTATAGTGTTCATCGGATCATAGATCTAGTGGAAGGGACTTTGGAAGTCATCTATTCTAATAGTATGATAAATATTTTTTCATCATTATTATTTACTCTTTTAATCCAAAGGTTAAGTAACTAGCCCTAAGTCACACAGGTGGTAAGCGTAAGGTGGGATTCAGGTCTTCTGGTTTCAGAACCAGTGCTTTTTCTACTGGAGCACACTATATTATCAAGAGGAACCAAGTCTCCCTCCTGAAGCACTATTAACTGTAAATTTATAAGAACTGAAATAAAAAAAATTCAGATCAGATCATATTTTCTTATCTAATTTACCCTAGCAAGAGGTCTTCTTTCTTTGTTTTTTGATTGTTCATTTGATAGTATGAGAGGGAGAATAATTTATATCCCCTGCCACCATCTGATAGTCTAAATATGAAATTCTTGTTTCCTATTTTTAACAAGAGTCATGTCACAAGGCAACCATTATGACCAGTTGATGTCTTTGCCTATTCCTTTCTATTTGTGGGAGGGACCTACAGAGGACATAATAAGCCCTTTCCAACCAAATCACTAAGTTACAAGTCATAAATATGGGACATTTTACAGATATGGACAAAGGTTAGGGTGAGAGAAGGGACTAGAAAATCCCTGTATTAAAATACTGTAGTAAAGACTTTAGAGATTAAATTCCATTTCCCACTCCCCAAATCCAACAAAGCACCCATGGTATAGATCAAGCTAAGATTTGGAAATATCCCAAAGAACCTGAAATTTAGTATTATGTGAGTCCCTATTCAAGAACGTTTAGTTAATAAAACACCAAAAGATAAAACAACAAAATGAGGTCCTTGGCTGAAAGGGCATATTAAGAGGTGTTTTGGGAGACTTGAAAAAAGATTAGGTTTGGAGTAGGTATTGTAGTGAGTGGTATAGAGAATTAATTAGGAAGGAATAAGAGGATTTCATTCCTTTGCAGGAAATGCTTCTTGAGGTTAGACAACATAAAATTTTCATGAATCTAGTCAACACAGTTTCATGATTCTCTTCATCTCCATTCAACAGCACATAGGTAGGAGTGAAAGAAGATGATGATAATACTGCAGAATTGGTGTTCAGCAAATCAGCATCAGTAACAGATCAAGGCAACCAGGCATTTGAGAGTAGAGAATAGTATAGAACTGACTGATTTGCAAAGGAGTCCAATTTGGGAAATGGGGTGCGTATAGCCATAGAAGGGTTGACAGCCTGGAAAAGTATGGGTTGAGGGATTGGTGGTCAAATGGAGTTAAGTGTATGAAGAAATGGAATAATAAAGATTATTACAGGATCAAAGAATTTTGGAGTTCTGGAACATGGATCTGAAACACTGGTGGGTTAAGACAAGAAGAAAGGTTTGACCTTCTCTATGTATAATTTAGGTAGAGTGGAGGAGTAGGGCTTGAGTAGATTGAGGAACTGCAAATTTAGGATATTTGAGTCAAGTTTAGCATATGTGCTGAAATGCCCTGGTACAGAAGAAGTTGGAGTAAATAGGAATACTGTAAGCCAGAAACTGGTCTCAGGGAAGAGGAGAGAGAATGTCTGGGAAGTCAACAGATAACAACTACTAAGGTTACAAGATGAATTTGGATTGCACGGATCTTAAAGGTGGAAGGTTCCTGAGTGGCAGCAGCAAGAGGGTGGTTCTAGAAGAGGTAATGTGAAGAAAGTAGCATTCTGACCCCCCTCCCTATGCTATCACCCCTTCTGGGGCTATCTTTCCCTTCTTTTTCAATCCTGACCTAGCTTATATAACCAGTTGACCTAGACACTCTAATTCTTGACTCTCTTACTCCTTTGTCCTATTGCTGCTGGTATTTTGCCAAAGTACCCTTTAAATCTACCTATGAATCCAATCCTTCTCTCCACTATCTGTCTCTCCTCACCTAACAGTTTCTTTCCTGTTGCCTATGAACATGTCCAAGCCTGTACCATCTTTTAAACACCTTAATTGCTCTGATCATCCCTGCTAGCTATGCTTTGGTACTTCTGAGATTCCCACTCCAATATGCTACTTCAATTTAGAGACTTGGAACACACCACAAGGTAAAAGCCCAGATCTAAAGTTAGTCATCTATATTTCTAATGAAAAATGGTTTTCCTTAGAGCTAAATTGTGTCGTGCAATGACTGGACGTAAACGTGACTTGCATTAAGAACTCCAAATACTAAGTTTCAAATTTATAAGTTATTCTATTAGTGTAGAACACAATTTTTAGTTTCTAGATGTAAATTAGCAATTTAAAATATTTATCAAATGTTCTGCATTTGTTATATTTAAATATGCCATTATTCTATTCATTTAGGTTGTACTTATGTATTTATTTTAAACACATAATTACAATATTAAGTAGAGGGTAAAGGCACTTAGCTTACTTTATGTATTTAAAAGGATGGATGCATACATTTATCACATTAAATATTTTTGTGTACAATTCTATTGTATAGTCTAAATTTATTTACTTCAGTCTATACATGGTAACGGTAATATTGTTGTCCATAAGGATGTATAGTTTCATTCATTTAGTTTTTTCTGCGGACCTTGGAATTGTTGGCTCCTTTTCTTTTAATATTGGCAGAGAAGCCACCTAAAATGGGTGACTTTTTCAAGTAAGGTGGCCTTTCAAGCAAATACTTTAGGGAAAGCAACAGGTTAATTATACAGTATATTATGCAGCTCAGAGTTAGGAAGAGCCTCTGATATCATTCATTTCAATTTAACAAACACTTTACAACATACTTTTGCTAAGATTGGAGAAATGGATTAAAATAATATAGGAGTTTCAGCAGTCAAGAATTTATATTCTACTTGGGGGATACAGCACAGACTAAATGGATAACGAGACAAGCTGAAAAGGAAATAAGCATTAACTGCTATTTGGGTCAAAGAAAGGTTCTAAATTAGAGCTGGTCATTGATCTGAGCCTGAAAGGAAGGTAAGGATATTAGAAGGCAAAGGAGGGAAATGTAAGCTCTGTCACTGCAACACAATGAGACAGAGACAGAATTGATGAGTCAAAGAATAGACAAGTAGGAGAGATGGCCAGGAACAGAGTGAAATGGAATTACTACAAACAAGTGTGGAAGGCACATTATGAAGAAGTCTTAATTAAATAGCATGCTGAGTTTCTATTTTACTCTACAGGCAAAAGGGAAACTCTAAAGAATTTTAAGTAGAAGAATACCAGGGCAAGAGCTGTGTCTTATTAAGTATCTATATGTGTACCGAAGATACAAAGAACTCTCCCTCCCCCAAAAAGCCTATATTCTACTGAAGAGGAATATTATACACAGATCAAACTTAAGAATTCATTAAACTTCTATGTTCCAGATGTGTTAGTTTCAAGGAAGACTGTGACAAAAACAAAACAGTCCCTGTACTATGCTTAAATTCCATCAAGAGAAACAACTCATACACATATCAGTCAGTCAATTAGTCAATAACCACTTCTTAAGCACCTACTATATGCCAGAGGCCAAAAAAAAAAAAGGTCTCTGCCCTCAAGGAGCTTAAACTCAAAAGAGGGGAGAACAATATGCAAACAGATCCATACAAACAAGCCATATACAGGACAAACTGGAAGTAATTAAGAGAAGAAAAGCACGAGAGTTGAGAAGGGCTAGAAGAGGTGTCGCATAAAAGATAGCATTAAGATCTAAGTAGATGTAATTTAAAAAACAGATACAAGATAAATACTATGTAATGGGGGGATGGTGGGGGGGGCATTAGTAGCTGCGGAAATCAAGAAAAGTCTCATACAGGGGCAAGGGAAGGGAACAAGCCTTTATTAAGAGCTTAATATGTGCCAGACACTGCACTAAGTGCTTTTACCAGTATTATCTCATGTGATCTTCACGACATATCTGGAAAGGAAGTGCTATCATAATTCCCATTTTACAACTGAGGAAACTGAGGCACGCAGAGTGACTTCCTTGCTGAGGGTCACATGGCTGGTGAGCGTCTGAAGCCACATCTGAACTCAAGACTTCCTGACTCCAGGCCCTGTGCTCTGACTCTGACTTGCTTCTATAGCAAGTAACATTTGACCTCAAAATTTAGGGGAAGTTAGGCATTCTAAAAAAAAAAAGGTTAACAAGGTCAGTGCTTGGGCAGCTAGGTGGCCCAGTGGATAGAGCACCGGCCCTGAAGTCAGGAGGACCCGAGTTCAAATCCGACCTCAGACACATAACACTTACTAGCTGTGTGACCCTGGGCAAGGCACTTAACCCCATTGCCTAGCTAAAAAAAAAAAGAAAAAGAAAAAGAAGATTAGTGCTTTGAAGACATGGGGGATAATCAGTAAAAAAGCACGAGACAGGAGATGGAACGTAGTATAAGTAGGAGAACAAGTAGTCCAATGTGTAGCCTAGACATGGAATGTGTGGAAAGAAGCAATGTATAACAAGCTTGGACAGGTAGGCAGAAGCCAGATTGTATAGAGTTGTAAGTGTTTCTATTTTAGTTATCAGTGTTTTTATTTTAGTTATAAGTGTTTCTATTTTAAACCAGAGGTATTAAGGTAATGGAGAACCAATGAGGATTTTTGATCAGAGGAACAATATAGTCGGAGAACCATGATTTAGCAATATCAACTCAGCATCTATGTGGATGATAATTTGGAGAGAGGAGAGACTTATGGTAGCAAGATCAATTATGAGGAGATGAGGGCCTTAACAAGAGTGATACCCATGTGAACGAAGACAGAGACACATATAAGGCAGATTTTCTGGGGGAAGAATCACCAAAATTGACAATTGCTCAGCTCTTTAGGGGTGAGGGATGGTGAATATCTGAAGATGACTTCAAAATTATGAACCTATGTTACTGGAAGGAATATGGCACTCATAAGTCAAGAAGAGGGTAGGGGCTTGGGGGAAAAGATAATGAGTTCTCTTTCAGACATGATGAATCTGAGGAGCCTAAAGGACATACAGTGAGAAATATCTAATGAGCCACTGATAAAGATGGAATGAAACTTAGGAGAGAAATGAGGGCTGGATATCTAGATCTGTGACTCATCAGTACAGAGATAATGGAACCCATGGGCACTGATAAGGTCATCAAAAGAGAGGGTGGGAAGAGAGGAAAAAGAAAGAACTAGGAAAGAGCATTAGGGGACATCCAAAATATGAAAGAGTGGGGATAGTAGAGGAGACAATCTGCTGGAGGAGACAGGATAGAAGGAGATCACTTGTACATGTAGAGGTGTTGACCTTGGCAAAGAAAGTCTACTTTCTTATGTGGGACAAAGGTGAAAGAGGAGATAATATCAGAAGGCATCTGGATGACGTGAGATGTGGAGGAAGGGAGAAAAGGAAACTTCAGCAAATGATCTCAATTTTTCTAGTAAAATATGAGGCAAGGTTCTCATCTATGAGGGTAGGGGCAAGGTGATGCACTCACTGGAGGTATGAGGAGGTATGAAAAGGTCTGGAAGAACCACCATAGCGAGTGCAATGGTGTGCTAATTATGGAGGTGCAAAAGGACTGAATAGCAGCAGCAGGGGCTTAGTTGAGGTTACATAATATAAATTTGCAGTACACCCAGTTAGGATGGTTGCGTGATTTTTCTCCACTTTCATTCAGTCGCAAAAGAGTGAAGATGAGAAGGGTCTAAGAATGAGGCTTCACAAGGCACAGTATGATAAGGGGGCAAGGGACTCAAGAGAAGACAACAGTATGGAGTTGAAGTGGTTCACCAAGGGGTCAACATGGCAATAGATAAATGTGGCTAGTGCAGGGGTGATAGGCTGGGACAGAGCTGAAGGGCTGAGTAATTAGAGATGATAAGTTGGATAAAGAGCAAGGTTTGATTTTGGAAGCTAGAGGGAGAGGTGGAAATCCAATAAACTGTGATCAGATAAGGAAATAACTTTATGGCATATACTTGCTGTGTTAAGGCAAAGTAAATCTTCTGTTAAATGTTCATGACTTGCAAGTACATAATTTCATTCCAACTTTGCATTTAAACTAAGAGAGCTGCCTCCAACACTTACTTATGACAATTTTTATTTGTACTAGATGCTTCACTCATGCTCAGGTTTAATACAGGAAAAGACAAAAGATTAAGAATGATGTTTAAATTATTTTATTGTGAAGGGCCACTACAAAGGGAACACTAACAACTGGGTGGAGGGATTAGTGGGAAATCAGGGAAGGACTTGTGCTGGAAATGACTTCAAGAGGTGGAAATGACAACAGAGGTGGAGGTGAGAGGGGATATCTCATGCAGAAGGAAGAGCTAATAGGCTGGAAGGTGGAGTACATGAAGGGTAGCAACTTGAACTCAATCTCTTAAGAGAGGCTAGAGGGGGCAGTGAGGTAGCACAGTGGATAGAGCACCAGCCCTGAAGTCAGGAGGACCTGAGTTCAAATCTGGCCTCAGACACCTAACACTGACTAGCTGTGTGACCCTGCACAAGTCACTTAACCCCATTGCCTAGCCCCCCCCCAAAAAAAAAGAAAAAGAGAGAGAGAGGCTAGAGAAAACTGTGGAAGGTTTTAAGTCCCAAACAGAGGAGCATATATTTTTGTCTTAGAGGCAGTAAGAAGTCACTGAAGCCACCTGAGGATGGAAGTGACATGGTCAGACCTGCGCTTTTAGAATAACAATTTTGCACTGGTGTGGAAAAGAAATTGGAGAGAAGATAGGTGGAAATAACTCATCCAGACTGGAGGCGATATAGGCCCAAATGAGAATGCTAACCATATGAGTAATGAGGAGTAGGTCTGTAAACAAAAGGGGAAAGATGTGAAAGCTGTTGTGAGGATAGAATCAACAAAATCTGGCAAGTGATTAAATGCAAAGTGCTGAGGAAATGAAAAGAATCAAGGATGACTCTGAGATTGTGAGCCTTGGTGACTATAAGGATGGTGCAAGAGAGGTATGTTTAGGAGGTAAAGACAAGCTATTTTAGACATGATAAACTTGAGATACTTATGGGAAACCCAAGTGGAGATGTTCAGTAGGCAACTTATTATGCAGGATTGGAATAAAGAAAGAGAGGTAATAGAGTTTTGGCATCTTATTGCTAGAAAACATAACTGAACCCACAAGAAGTGAAGATGTTGAAAGTATGAAGATTGAAGGGAAAAAGGCCCTGATAAGAGCTTCAGGGAATAACATCATCTAGTGGGAAGGAGAGCAGATGATAACTTGTTAAAGAGAGTGAGGAATGGTCAGATGGGTAAGAGAAACAGAAGAGAACAGTATCAGAGAACAAGAGAGGAGAAAGTATACACAAGGAGTCAACAGTGGCAAAACAACAGAAGTGTTCATTAGGAATAGGATTTGAGAAAAGGCCAGCTTCAGCAGTTAAGAGATCACTGGTAACTTTGCAGAGAGCAAGTATGCTTTTTTAAGAAATGTTTTCCTTTTATTATTTTGACATTGGCAAACATCAAGAAAAATGAACATTTCCTTACACACACAAAAAAAACCAACAACAAGAAAAATTCATATGAAAACATAAGACTGTATTATGTGGTTTTTCTTAAATATAACAAAGTAGTTCCAACACTG
Source organism: Phascolarctos cinereus (assembly GCF_003287225.1). Classification (NCBI taxonomy): domain Eukaryota; kingdom Metazoa; phylum Chordata; class Mammalia; order Diprotodontia; family Phascolarctidae; genus Phascolarctos; species Phascolarctos cinereus. The sequence goes on from NW_027555514.1 coordinate 65,764,199, forward strand.
GCCTCCTTGTCTGTGTCGCTTACTGAACTTCCTTCTGCTCAGTTCTGTATGTTAATGCTTCACTGATGGCCTCAGCAAACCTGGAGCAGGCCTGAGGGGACTGAATCACAGGCAGCTGTGGTGGTTTCCAGACTTCTCAATGCACAAATGCGAAAGACAACTTAGAAGGTCAGTAGGAAAGGTCTGTCTGACTGAGGGGACAGAGGAGCTTGTTCTGGCCCCAGGGCGGCAGCTGCTTCCAGAGCTCTTAGCCCAGAGGTGGTGGGGGGATCAAGTAGACTAACTCAAACGGCAAAAGGGGTCCAAAAAGTCAATGAGAAGAAGAATGCCTTCAAAAGCAGAATTGTCCAAATGGAAAAGGAAGTCCAAAACCTCATTGAAGAAAATATTTCCTCAAAAATTAGAATGGAGCAAATGGAAGCTAACGACTTTATGAGAAATCAAGACATTGTAAAACAAAACCAAAAGAATGAAAAAAATAGAAGACAATGTAAGATATCTCATTGGAAAAACCACTGACCTGGAAAATAGATCCAGGACAGATAATTTACAATTATTGGACTACCTGAAAGCCATGATCTTTCAAGAAATTATCAAGGATGGACAGCTAGGTGGCGCAGTGGTTAGAGCACAGGCCCGGAAGTCAGGAGAACCTGAGTTCACATCCGACCTCAGACCAAACACTTGACACTTACTAGCTGTGTGACCCTGGGCAAGTCACTTAACCCCAAATGCCTAAAACAAACAAAACAAAACAAAACAAAAAAACAAACCATGAAATTATCAAGGAAAACTGCCCTGATATTCTAGAACCAGAGGGTAAAATAGAAATGGAAAGAATCCACCAATCACCTCCTGAAAGAGATCCCCAAAGGAAAACCCCTAGGAATACTATAGCCAAATTCCAGAGTTCCCAGGTCAAGGAGAAAATATTGCAAGCAGCCAGAAAGAAATAATTCAAGTATTGTGGAAACATAATCAGGATAACACAAGGTTTAGCAGCTTATACATTAAGGGATCAGAGGGCTTGGAATATGATATTCCAGAGCTCAAAGAAACTAGGATTAAAATGAAGAATCACCTACCCAGCAAAATTGAGTATAATCCTTCAGGAGGAAAAATGGACATTTAATGAAATAGAGGACTTTCAAGCATTCTTAATGAAAAGACCAGAGCTGAATAGAAAATTTGACTTTCAAATCCAAGACTCAAGAGAAGCATGAAAACAGACTTATTAAAGTTGAACTGTTTACATTCCTACATAGAAAAATGATATTTGTAACTCCTGAGACCTTCTCAGTATTGGGGTAGTTGGAAGGAATATATATAGACAGAGGGCACAGGATGAGTTGAATATGAAGGGATGATATCTAAAAAATTAAATTAAGGAGTGAGAGAAGATTGTACTAGCAGAAGGAAAAAGGGAGAGATGGAATGGGGCAAATTATCTCACATAAAAGAGGGGGGAAAAAGCTTTTACCGTGGAGTGGAAGATGGGAGAGGTAAGAGGAAATGAATGAATCTTACTCTCATTGGATCTGGTTTAAGGAGGGAATAACATACACACTCAACTGGGTATAGAAATCTATCTTACACTACAGGAAAATAAGGGGGAAGAGGATAAGAGAGGAAGGGATGATAGAAGGGAAGGCAGATTGGGGGAGGGGGTAATCAGAAGCAAATACTTTTGAGGAGGGACAGGGTCAAAGGAAAGAACAGAATAAAGGGGGGGGGATAGGATAAAGGGAAATATAGTTTTTCACAACATGACTACTATGGAAGTGTTTTGCATGACTACACATGTATAACCTGTATTGAGTTGCTTGCCTTCTCAATGAAGGTGGGTTGGGAGGGAGGAAGAGAGAATTTAGAACCCAAAATTTTAAAAACAAATGTTAGAAATTCTTTTAACATGCAACTGGGAAATAAGATATACAGGCAATGGGGTAGAGAAATCTATCCTGCCCTACAGGAAAACAGAAAGGGAAGGGGATAAGAGGGGGGGGGAGTGATAGAAGGGAGGGCAGATGAGAGGAAGGGGCATTCAGAATGCATGCCATCTTAAGGTGGGGGAGGGGAGAGATGGATAGAAAATATGGAACTCAAAATCTTGTGGAAGTGAATGTTGAAAACTAAAAATAAATTAAGTTTTATTGAAAAAACGATGTTTGTTGATAACATTTATTTTCTTCCCACCTGGATTTCCCTCTGTATGCTTCCCCTTCTGCCCTCCCAAGATGTTAAACTATACTTCTTTTTTTTTAAAAAAAGCAGGATATTTATTTATTTATTTGGGCAATTGGGGTTAAGTGACTTGCTTAGGGTCACACAGCTAGTAAGTGTGAAGTGTTTGATCTGAGGCCAGATTTGAACTCGGGTCCTCCTGACTTCAGGACCGGTGCTCTATCCATGCCACCTAGCTGCCTCTAAACTATATTTCTAAAGAGCATGGAAGAAAAAAAATGAACCTAAAGAAGGCTGAGCAATTTGTTCAAGGCTATATTATATGTTTAGTGATAAACTTGAGCCTCAAAATCAGGTCTTTTGATTCCAAATTCAATGGCCTACGATATCCTCTATCTCTTCTGAAAGTTCACAGTATAAATGATTTTCAAAGGATTTTGTCATCATCATCATCATCAACAACAAGAAGTATTTATTAAACACTGCAATCGTGCCAGGCATTGTACCAAGCATTGAGGATACAATGAGAGGAACAGACATAGCCTTTGGCCTCAGAGGTCACATTCTAAAGGGGAGAACAACAGGCAAACAACTACATACATACGAGGCGCACGTGGCATAGTTGGGAGGTGATTGTAGAGGGAAGGTACTGGCAGTGGGGGGGACCAGGAAAGGGTTCTTATGGAACGTGGGGTTTGAGACCAGTTGTGAAGAAAGCAAAGGAAGCCAGGAGGTAGATATCTGGAGACAGCATTATAGGCAAGGAGGACAACCAATGAAAAGGCATGGAGTTGGAAGATGGAACGTTGTGAATAAGATCGACTGACAGCAAGTGGGTCAGCGAACTGGATCAAAGAGTAGGTGGAGAAGAGTCAAGTATAAGAAGAATGAAAACGTAAAAAGGGATGAGGTTGTAAAGGGCTTTAAAAACTAAACAGAGATTTTTGTTTTTTATTCTGGATGTGATTGGGAGTCACTGACATTTATGGAGTAGGGGGAGAGTTGACTTGAACAACCTTGTACTTAAGTAAGATCACTTTGATGGCTGAATGAAGGATGAAGGGGAGCGGGAGAGACTGGAAGCCAAGAGGCCAACTAGAATGCTACTGCAACATCAGGATGACATAAAGACAGTCTGCACCAGTGTGATGGCAGTGTGAATGAAAAGAAGGGGACCTATAGGAGAGATGTCACACGAGCAGAAATAACAAGACTTGGCCACAGATTGGATATTTGGCATGAAGGCAAATGTAGAGTAGGCCTAGGTGACTGAGAAGATGTTGGGGCCCTCAATATTAATAGGGAAATTTAGAAGAGGGGAGAGTTTTGAAGGAAAGATAACTGGTTCAATTTTAGACATGATAAGTTTGAGATGTCTTAGAGGACATCCAAGATGTCCAAGACACAGTTGATGTGAGAACAGAGGTCAGGAGAGAGGTTATAGCTGACAATTCGAGTCATAATACAGAGTCCCAAAAGTCTTAGTACAGTTTTAAATTACTAAAGTGTTAACAATTAAGCTGTTTAATCCCTTATTGTTTCTTCTTGGGCTGGAAGTGGGTAGGGAGGGTCTCTCACTTGTGGTCCTGGCTGCCATCACGTCCGGAATTCCAATCTGCTTTACCTATGGGAGTCACTAAGTGTATGATAAGGTCAGAGAACAGGGCAGGACTGAGTTTCTAGGGGGGCAACCCCTTGAGGCCAGGGAAGTGGCTAGTGTGACTAGGGCTGAAAAATATGGAATGCTTCACAAATTTGCACATCATTCTAGGGCAAAAGCCATCTATATCATTCTTATTTCAGTGTTTGCGCTACTGAAGCAAATACATAATTAAGTTTTAGCAGTTTAAAAGTGCACCAAGACTTCTGGGATTCCCTGGATAAACGACTTAAATATCCAGATTCTAGAGACAAGGATTTTAAGAATTTATTTTGTTCAGAGGCTATTACAATCCCATACAAAAAGTTAACATTGTAAAAACATCGTGAATGACTTAATGACAATACAATGATACTTGGGTTTTTTCCTCATTCTACTGGGACTATGATGACCGGAGATCCAGCAATCTTGAGGGAACTGACACTAATGAGTATGTTAAGATGGAGTGATGCTTTGGGACAACAGTAAAAGTAAAAGAGCTTAAAAACATATAAGAACTCATTATTGGGGAAGTTTTCCCTCACCAGTAGGTCAGGGCATAACTTGTATGTGGCTGTTTCCTAAAATATGGAACATTTCCAGGAAACTGGAGGAGAAAAATGGAAATTTACATAAATGTTCTAACATAGTTTTCCTATAATACTAACAAATTAAGTGAAAACACACTTTAAAGTAACCAATTCAGAGGCTTAACTTCAAAGAGTGTGCTCTAAGATACATTTTGCATTTTATTTTTTTAAAATTCAGACTATGCTGCTTCCTTTAACTGCTCATATCTTTAATATCTTGCTTCTTAAGTAACACTGAGTAAATAAGTCTTCAAATAGATTATCAAATCATGAAAATCCTATGGAAAATATAGAACAATGAATGCTAATGAGTAATTTGACAATTTAAATAATTGAATAAAATTAACAAATAGGTATTGAACACTTAAGAGTTTCAGCAATTACATATCACAAATTAAGAGAAGAGATAAGATTAATAATAATAGCTAGCATTAATACAGAGGTTTAGAAAGTACATTACAAATATTATCTCATTTTATCATTGCAACAACCGTGGGAGGTAGATGCTATTATTATCCCCATTTTATAGATGAGGAAACTGAGGGAGACAGAGATAATGTGACTTGACCAGGGCCACACAGCTGGAAAGTATCTGAAGCAAGATATGAACTCAGGTCCTCCATACTCTAGGCCTATTACTTCCCTAGTTGCCTCATACCTAGGTTTTGATTCCAAATCTAGCATTCTTTCCATTGAATCTTTTTTTTTTTTTTGCTTAGGCAATTGGGGTTAAGTGGTCACACAGCTAATAAGTGTCAAGTGTCTGAGGCCGCATTTGAACCCAAGTCCTCCTGACTCCAAGGCCAGAGCTCTATCCACTGTGCCACCTAGCTGCCATTCTTTCCACTCAATCTTACACTCTATGTTTGAGGTACAAAAACAGAGAATTACAAAATTTCAGAGTAATGGCACTAGCTCAAAGTAGCTCATTTCATGGGACAGCTCTAATTATTAGTAATTTTTCCCCTTATATCAAGGCAAAATATACTTCTCTACAACATCCATCCATTCCTGATTCTACCCTTAGGGGCCTCTACCCTCTCTGCTAAATGAAAGCCCTTTGTCATATCAACCCTTCCTCCACCTCCAGAAAAACCAACCCACAAAGAGTTTATATTCTAGTTAGGAAGTCAAGGCAAAAACAGGAAAAGGCTTAAGCAATATTTGAAATAAAAAAGTTCAACAAAATAATAGATGAGCTATCTCAATGCGGTAGATGACTGCCAAATGAGTGATGTAAGTAATTGCTATAGCACACATAAAAGAAAGCTCTGGATAAATATTAATATTCAATATTCTTGATTAAATATTACATACTGTTATGTATTTTTCCTATTTGGCCATGGAACCACTTCTACATCTTAAAAATATAAAAACATTTTAAAATGTATACATACATAGTTCCATATTAGTCTCTACTAACTCTCTTGGCAGGCAACACTTTTAGTTAGCTAATATTATTCATCTTATAGTCTATTTACCTGTTTTGACTAGAGTAAATTTTAATCCCTCAATATACAGATTTCCTTTGGAAAAAAAAAGTAATTCCTTGATGGAAATCTCAGGTCCACTGACCTCAAGTGATGGATTTACCTGTTGTACTGAGGAATTTGTAGGAAACAGAAAACAAGATGCTGTGCACGATCAGGTTCACACAGTCTCACAGCTTAGAAACCCCTAGAGTGGATTCCATATTGTAGCTCTTCTTCAAGTCCACAGAACATAAGCATCCAGCTTATAACACTAGATGCAGTCGATTTATTTCTCTAGATGGAAGCTTAACCACACTTCTCCCCCACTCCCTAAATGTGGCACTTTCTTTTTCTTTCTATATGTGGTACTTGTATCACAGAAACAACTTACATTTGACCAAGAAATAAACAATTTTTGACCAATAAATCTCATAAAGTTTTTTCACACAATGAATGCTGGGTCCCTCACCTTCACACTCAAGCTAATGAAGTGCAGTGCTTATCAACTGATATCACTTCCTCTTTAAAAGGTAATATCTAGCCAGCACAATAAGTATGTAGGATCCCTCTGATACTAGAGATTCCCATATTTCATCATCTTTGCCAACTTGGTGGCTTGTGAGTTGCACTCTCGGAATGATTTATTTTGCCTGCCCCTTGTTAAATATGTGCAGCACTCTCTCATAGGGTTAATGGTTGCAGTTCTTTCTTCTGAGAATGGTTTGTTCATATCCTTTAACCACTCATTCATTGGGAAGCAGCTTTTGGTCATGTAGTTCTACTGGTTAACTGTCTTGGATATCAAACTTCTTTATAAAGGATATTTGGTGTAAAGCCACAAATATTTTAATGCCCAAATTAATTTCCCTTGCTTATGTACGTTCACCACTCCTGAACACCTGCCTCTAATTCAGCAACCACATCTTTTTTTTTTTTTCAGCTAGGCAATGGGGTTAAGTTACTTGCCCAGGGTCACACAGCTAGTAAGTGTTATATGTCTGAGGCTGAATCTGAATTCGAGTTCTCCTGAATCCAGGGCTGGTGCTTTATCCACTGCGCCACCTAGCTGCCCCAACCACATCTCTTTAAATGAAAAGTTTAACTTATTTAGAATAATGGAAGAATAATGGTTATTTTTATAAGAGAGGTAAAACAAAGAATTACAATATTAGTTCTATCTTTATCTCAACTTCAGTTTTAAAAAGGTCACTTTTATTACTCACATTGTTTTGTTGCTGAGTCATTTTTTAGTCATGTTCGACTCTTTGTGACCCCTTTTGAGATCAATATACTAGAGTGGTTTGCCATTTTCTTCTCCAGCTCATTTTACAGATGAGGAAACTGGGCAAACAGTGACTTGCCCAGGGTAAAATGGCTAGCATGCATCTGAGACCTGCTTTAAGCTCAGGAATATGAGTCTTCCTGACTTCACGCCTGGCATACTCTGTCCACTCACTGTGCCACCTAATTGCCCTATTCATATTATTTGAGACACGCTAATCAAGACACCTTTCTCAACATCTCTGGCCATCTGGTCTCTCATTTGTAAAAACCTGGGAGATAAAATTAGGCCATGACATCAATTCATCTGAGGTTTAGAGCTGGAAAGGACCTCAGAGGCCATTCAGTGCAACTCTCTCATTTTATACATCAGTAAATTCAGTCAACTGAGAGGTTAAAATACTTGCCTAAGGTCATACAGATAAGTAGAAGATTCAGGATTTGAATCTCCAAATCTAGGATGCTACAGAACCACAATGCCTCTTTGAGATGATGTCTACAATCATTTCTAGCTTTAAAATTTTATTTTCTATGACTTAATATTCTACATTTTCACTGCTGAAATCAATATTAATTTAGATTTTGAAAAAAAAACTAGTAAGAAAGTTATTCCTCTCTAAATTTAATGTAATAAACAACAGAAATTTGTCAGTTACATTAAATTCATTTAATATTAATAATAACAGCTAGTGGAACAAATTAACTACATAAAAGAGTAAGGTGTAATATCAACATTATTTTATAAAACCACAGGTAAATACACCATTATTAACCTCATCACTCATCATTATATGACAAGTATATCTAAGTATACTAGAAAATTTAAAAGTAATAAGAAATACTCTTAAATAGCTAAGAGTTCCATAAACAATAAAACTGAAATTACTGCAAAATAGTTTATAAAAGATGAACAAAAGGCTGGGAAGAAACTGATCAAATTTATCGAAGATGATTTAGGTACATACAGTGTTCAAGGCACTGAGGTAAGGATGTGCATACAAAAATTAAAACTAGCATATTACCTGTCTTCAAGAAACTAGAAGCTAATGCAGATGAGGGATAAAGCTTGTACACAGATAATTATCACATAAGGTAGATCTGATCAGGGTAAAGGAGGGGTACAGACAAAGTACTCTAAGAAATAAGAAGGGGAGGAAGTTTCACCTAAGGAGATCAAGGAAGGCTCCAAAAAGGTGGACCTGATCCGGAGCTAAAAGAAAAAGATTTCAATAAACAGAGAAACGTGGAACGAGTATGTATCGCATGTGGGTAACATACTGTAGGAATACACAAAGGCAGGAAAGGAAAGGAAAAGACAAGACTACAGAATCACTAGTACAATACATTTTGACTAAAAATTGCATGAACATAGTAAAGAGGAATATTTTTAGAATGAGGTAAATACCAAAAAGTGTCTTTTTGGCTGTGATATCCTGCTATGTGCCATACACAGTGAATTAAACATAACTGGTTTCCGTATCCTGAGAGTTTAAAATCTACAACAGATTATGGATGTGGATAAGACACCATATTTCACCACATAATCATTGCAGATTTTATGCTAATTTTTTGCAAATAAGGGGGTAGGGATGTGATCATCATGGGAAGCTTTTTAAAAATTTTGTACTTATAACTTAAAAATCATTTAGTACTAACCTGTCTTTGGTACACGATTAGGATGCACGGGATACTCATGAACATACAATAAAATTGAATATGTACAATGCATATGTGCTGAGAATTCTAGGCTCACAGCTCATCATGTGTGCAAGATAAATGCGTACCCATATGCCACTGGTAAATATACTGCTGCTGTTTACCTATTAAGTAGCATGGTGAACATTATACCATGGGACAATCACGCTATGAAGTTATAAATCATTATTTGGATTAAAAAAAGGGGGGCAATGATTATGCAGTGGCAATGACTGCGCAGTGGCAATGATTGCACAGTGAAATACAGTAAGAAATAGTTAAGAAAGTACACACTGAATAAGAGAAAAAATCATTCTTTACATTACATATGCCAGAATGAGTTAAGTACTAGCATATTCTCATCAACCTAAAGGCTGCTCAAGAAAGGGATTCCAGCAGACTTCAGAAAAACCTGGAAAGACTTGAAAGAACTGATGCTGAGTGAAGTGAACAGAACCAAGAGAATGTTGTACACAGTAACTGCCACACTGTGCGATGACTAACTTTGATAGACTCATCTCTTCTTAGCAATGCAAGGATCCAAGCCAACTCCAAAGTACTCATGATGGAAAATGCTGTCCACACCCAGAAAAAGAACTATGGAGTCTGAATGCAGATCAAAGCACATTATTTGTTCATTTGTTTTTTTCTGTTTTTGTTTGTTTCTTCTTTCTCATGATTTCTCCCACTGGTTCCAATTCTTTACAACATGACTAATGTAAAAATAGGCTCAATATGAAGGCATATATAGAGCCTAAAATCAAATTGCACGCTGTCTTAGAGTGGGAAGAGGGGAGAGATGGAGAGAAAATTTGGAACTCAAAATCTTACGGAGGGTGTAGCTACATGGCGCAGTGGATAGAGCACCGGCCTTGCAGTCAGGAGGACCTGAGTTCAAATACGGCCTCAGACCAAATACTTGACACTTTGTGACCCTGGGCAAGTCACTTAATCCCAATTGCCTAAAAAAAAAAATCTTATGGAAGTGAAAGTTGAAAACTAAAAATTAATTAATTAATTAAAGGGGGTGGGGGGAAGAGTTTGAGCCCAGCTGACATGACAGCAGACAGATGCCACTACTACATCTACATTGGAATATTAAACATCAAAATCAAGAACAAAAAGGCAAAAAGATGAGAAGTAGGGGCAGGCTAGGTTTAATTCTGCTTTCCAGTTTTCCCAGTAGTTCTTGTCAAATAATAAGTTCTTATCCAATTGATACATGTTTTTGAGATTTACTGAATACATTGCTATTGACTTCAATTTTACCTAGTCTGTTCCACACCAAGTACTTTCGATGATTTCTGCTTTGTAGTAAAATTGGAGGTGATGACAGTCTGGTCCCCTTTCATTCCTACTCCCCTCCCTAATTTCTGGTGAAATTCTGGAGCTTTTGTTGCTCCAAATTAAAGTCACACCTTCGTAGTTCAAATGAAATAGCACTAAATCTCTGACTAAATATATTTAAAACATAATCAGCTCTCCTCCCCCTCCCTAACCTTTCCTTCTTCTCGACTTTCCCATGACTGTCAAAGGCACCAGACTCACTGCCTTCCAGTCATCCTCAACTCCTCACTCACACTCATCCTACACACCCGACCTGTTGTCAAATTTTGTCATTTCCACTTCATGTCTTCTGTAGATGTTCCCTTTTCTCCATTCAGACAACTTCGATTGCAGTAAAAACTCTCTGATCACCTCTCACCTGGACTTTTGCAAGAGCCTTCTCATTGGTCTCCCTGGCTCAAGTTATCTCCCCAATCTAATTTATCCTCTACTTAGCTAGCAAAATGATTTTCCAACAGCAAAAGTCTGAACACATCACCCCACTACCCAATAAAAGGAACTTCTTATTACTTCCAGGATCAAACATAAAATATTGCTTGGCACTTAAAATTCTTCAGAGCCTGGCCTCCTCTTACCTTTCCAGTGTTAATACACTTTATTTCCCTCCATGGACTCAATGATTCAGCAACGCTGTCCTACCAATGGTTCCTTATGCAGGGCATTCCATCTCACCAATTCTTGTCTAGAATGCTCTCTCTCTTTCCTGCCTGACTTTTCCTGTCTTACTTACAGATTCATCTCAGGAGGTCTTTTCCAATTCCCCTTGCTGCTAGCACTTTTCCTCTAAGATTTACCTTCTACTTATTCTATATATATTTTGTATATTCATACGTATTTGTATATTGTCTTCCCCAATAGAATATGAACCCTTTAGTCTCTTTCTCCCATTCTTTCCAACTGCAGCCCTTTGGCATAGGGCTTGACAATCAGTAAGCACTAGACTCAGCTAAAGTCTCACCTTTCGCAAGTCATCTTTACTTTCAGTGCTTTCCCTCTGAGATTATCTCCAATTTATCCCTTATTTCCCTTGCTTGTATAGAAAATGGACTGGTTTATTTTTAATAGATTTTTTCCCCTTTTTTATATATCTACTGCTTACAGCAATGCCTAGCACACAGCACAATACATGCTTGTTGACTGATCCAACGAAAACAAAAACCAACCCCTGTAAGTTGAGTAATATTGTCATTTTTTTTATCATACTGATATGGCCTAACATTAGTACCCCTCCAATTATGTAAATTGTTCTTTATTCCTCTGAGAAGTATTAGTAAAAGTATGAACTGGTCCAACCATTAAAGACAACAATTTTAAATTTTGCTAAGTGACTAAAATGCCCATATACTATGTCCCAGGGATCCTATAGTTGGGCATATACCCCAAAGACGTCCCATGTATACTGAAAGATTGATATTACTTTATGTAATATAGCAAAGAACTGGAAACAAGGTAGATGTCCACTGACTGGCTGAACAAACTGTGGTACAGGAACACAATGGAATATACCTGTGCCGTAATAAACAACAACTCTGAAAAATGAATACATAGAAGCAAAGGAAGACTTGCAGAATTGATGCAAAGTAGGCAGAAAGTAGAAAACAATATATACAATGACTAAAATAATGTAAATGGAAACAACAATAAGGAAAATGAATGCTGTGTGATTATAATGATCAAGGTGGCCCTGAGGAAAAAGAAAGAAAAATATATTCCCATGCCTTCATTAGAGATATGGGAGACTAGACTCCCAGGTGCGAAACACTGCAAAACCTCTCATACTTCATAAATGTGCAGATTAGTTTTGTGGAAGGACCTTTTAAAAAATCTTTTCTCCTTTTTTTGTTTTTTTTTACAAAGGAATGGCTCTCTGGTAGACAAGTAGAAAGGGGCCTATTTGAAACTCAAGGTCATATTAAAACTATCAATCAAAAATTTTAAAAGAAAAGAACATTTAAAAATTTAAATATTTTCATATAGAAGTTTGGTTTGGACAAACAAATGTTAATTTAATTTTTAAAAACCAAAATATTTAAAATCCAAATTTATAATTTCTTCAATTTTATCCAACATACTGGGACAAATATTCACAAACAAAAATTATATCATTCTTTATCTGCAGCTTTCTTTTTTAAAATTAGACATCCCTCAAATTAAACTACAGAAAGGCTACAACTTATCCTTTGAAAAGTGTGTTTCAATAAAACTATGCCTTGTTCTTAAAGAGTATATAGTCTTTCACAAACTCCAAATACTACTGTATTATGCATCAGAGTCACTCCCCTGAATTTTATTTTTTGCCCATATACTACTTCCTTTCTTTAGAATTTCATACCATGGTTTGGAAATAAATGTAACAGATATAAATCATAAATAATCTAAAACATGTAGAGCTGAGATATTTTCTTTCTGTTAAAGAGGTGTTCATAAGGTAGTGTGTCACCACAAACCCAGAGTGAATCTATTGATGAAATAAAAATCAGAAATTAAAGAAAAAATCATAATGAATGTTTGGCAATTAATTCAGGATAAGAAACTAACTCCAAGTATGCTGCAGAGCATATAGAGCTTGCCTCAGGCTCAGAAAAACATGGTTAAGTGCTGGCTCTGACACATATAACACTAGTTTCAAAGTGCTGGGCAAGTCCTTTAAGCTTGTAGTGCCCCAGGCAACTAGGTAAAGTTTTAAGTTTCAGAACAGTTCCCCATTTGAATTCATAGAGGGAGTTTCTTCACTGGAAGTTCTGTACAGCAATGAAATCACGCTAGCAAATAAATGTACTGGGATTGAACTCACAGACAGATACAGCAATAATTTAAAACTATGTTAAGTATAGTTCAATATTCCTTTAAAATAAAGAGAACAACATACATACTTCAAATGAAATATTTATTGTTCAGTGCTGGTTCCCAAATGTAAGCATTAATATCAAGTTATCAAAAACTTAATTTTTAAGTAACTTATAAAGTAAACATAATTTTCTTCCCCTTCTTGTGTCTAGCCCCACATTTTTCCTTTTCTGTCTTCTTCGTGATCTTCCTCTAATTCTTTGCTGGCTACAATATGGAACATAACCATTGTGCTTGTTACTTATTAAATTAATTGAATGAATTTGTATGCTCCATTATTTTTTAAAATTATATGTAACTAACCATGCACTCTGGTTATCTCTCTATATGTAATCAAATATATATTTCCTAGTATTACAAATCTCTTTCAAGAGTGTCTGCAGTGTTCATGAGCTTGATGCAATTAGCATATTATCTATCACCAGGAAACAGGAGCATATCATCATCTACAAGGAATTCCCAAAACATCTGGACTGTACATAGGATCCACTCCATGCTAAGCTTTGGTGATAGACGGAAAGGCAAAGCATTGTTTGTGCTCTCAAAGAGCTCCCATTCTACTGGAGAAGAAAACATGTGAACAGCTAAGAACATCAAGATATATACAGAACAGATGGAAGGTAATCGTAGAGGGAAGGCACTAGGCAACAGAGGACTAGGGAAGGAGGGCCATAAGAAAAGGCCTTTTCTAGAGAAAAGAAGGGAAGCTAAGAGGTTAAGGAAAAAGGGCACAGAGATGCCAGACATGACAGACAAAGGCTTGCTTTATGTGAGGAACAGCCAGTAACCTAGTGTAGCAGGATCAGAAAAGAAAGTATAAGAACAGAGATGATCAGTGCTTATCTTTCTCCCAAATTCTCCCAAAAGACTGTAGTATCAAAAACTTACAGCAGGAAGGGATATCAGAGGCTATGTATTCTAATCCTATCATTATCCTAATCACAGATGACAAACCAGTAGTGGGATTTTAACCCAGGTCCTCTGATGCCTGAACCAGTGCTCACTCTATAGTTCCAGACTACTTGCAGTATATTTTCGACTGACTATCCCATTGGCACTCAAATTCAACATGTCTAAAACAGATACAATATTTTTCCTCATAAAGCAGCTTTTTCTTCTGACTTCATCATTTCTGTCAGCAGTACCAATATACCCCCAATCTCCAAAGTTCAAAATGTTGGCATTATCTTTAATTCTTCCCTTTCTCTCTCATACTGAATCATTTAACAAGTTTAATCAATTCCTCCTTGGTCTCACTACTACTATCCTAATAAAGGTCTTCATGACCAACCATGACCAACCATGTGAACTATTACAATTATCTCTTCTTGATCCTCCCCCTACCATCTTCTTTTCAATGCCAGTCCATTTTGTATATAGTAACCATTCACACGAATAGATTTGATCATGTAATTTCTTTGCTCAAAAAAAATTTTTTTTCAATGGCTCCCTAAGCATATAGAGCAAAGTTAAATAACTCCTTTGCCTAGCATTCAAACCCCTAAACAATCTAGGGTATATATTCACTGACATGGTATCAATAAGACAGCATTTATTCAACACCTTCTATGTAGGAAGTATTGTGCTAGGTTTTGGGGATAAAAACACAAAGAATGAAACAATCCCCTATACTCAGGGAGCCTTATATTCCATAAAGAAAGAAAAAAACGCTGAAGAAAATAATGCCTTAAAAAACAGACTAGACCAAATGGCAAAAGAGATCCAAAAAGCCAATGAAGAGAAGCATCCCTTCAAAAGGAGAATTGGCCAAAAGGAAAAGGAGGAATATAAGCTCACTGAAGAAAATAGTGCCTTCAAAATTAGAATGGAGCAAATGGAATCTAATGACTCTATCAGAAATCAAGAAATTATAAAACAAAACCAAAAGAATGAAAAAAATTTGAAATATCTCATTGGAAAAACAACTGACCTGGAAAATAGATCCAGGAGAGAGAATTGAAAAATTATTGGACTATCTGAAAGCCATGATCAAAAAAAGAGCCTAGACATCATCTTTCAAGAAATTATCAAGGAAAACTGCCCTGATATTTTAGAACCAGAGGGCAAAATAGAAATTGAAAGAATCCACCAATCTCTGCCTGAAAGAGATCCCCAAAAGAAAACTCCTAGGAATATTGTAGCCAAATTCCAGAGTTCCCAGGTCAAGGAGAAAATATTGCAAGCAGCCAGAAAGAAACAATTCAAGTATGGTGGAAACACAATCAGGATAACACAAGATTTAGCAGCTTCTACAGTAAGGGACAGGAGGGCATGGAATATAATATTCCAGAGGGCAAAGGAGACAGGATTACAACCAAGAATCACCTACCCAGCAAAACTGAGTATAATCCTTCAGTGAAATAGAGGACTTTCAAGCATTCTTGATGAAAAGAACAGAGCTGAATAGAAAATTTGACTTTCAAGTACAAGACTCAAGTGGAACATGAAGAGGTAAACAGGAAACAGAAATCATAAGAGACTTATTAAGGCTGAACTGTTTACATTCCTGCATGAAAATATGATATTTATAACTCATGAGGCCTTTGTCAGTATTAGGATAGTGGGAGGGGAAAAATTATATATATGTATGAATAGATAGATAGATAGATAACCTTGTAAGGTTATTATGAGGATCAAATGAGATGCTATACAAAGATAGATAGATAGATAGATAGATAGATACAAAGATAGATAGATAGATAGATAGATAGATAGATAGATAGATAGATAGATAGATAGATAGATAGATAGATGGAGGGCACAGGGTGAGCTGAAGATGAAGGGGTGATATCTGGAGAAAAAAATTAATGGGTGAGAGAAAATTATACTAGGAGAAGGAGAAAGGGAGAGGTAGAATGGGGTACATTATCTTGCACAAAACAGACAAGGAAAGGTTCTTACAGTGGTGGGGAAACAGGGGAAGGTGAGAGGAAATGAGGGAATCTTACTCTCAGGATTTGGCTTAAGGAGAAAATAATATACACACTCAATTGGGTATGGAAATCTGTCTTACTCTACAGGAAAACAGGGGAGGAAGGGGACAAGAGAGCAGGGGGATGAGAAAGGCAGACTGCAAAAGGGGTAATCAGAAGGAAGTACTTCTGAGGAGGGACAGGGTCAAAAGAAAGAATAGAATAAATGGGGGGGGAGGATAGGATTAAGGGAAATAGAGTTAGTTTTTCACAACACGTCTACTATGGAGGTGTTTTCCATAACTGCACATGTATGGCCGGTATTGACTTGCTTGCCTTTTCAATAAGGGTGGGTGGGGTGGGAGGAAGGGAGAAAATTTGGAACCCAAAGTTTTAAAAACACATGTTTAAAAAAAATGTTTCCACATGCAACTGGGAAATAACAAATACAGGAAATGAGGTACAGAAATCTATCCTGCCCTACAGGAACATAGAAGGGGGAAGGGATAAGAGAAGGGCGGGGAGAGATAGAAGGGAGGGCAGACTAGGGGAAGAGGTATTCAGAATGCATGCCATCTTGGGGTGGGGGGAGGGGCAATATGGGGTGAAAATACGGAATTCAAAATCTTGTGGAAAAAATAAATTTATATACAATAAATAAATAAATAAATGAATGAATGAATGAATGAATGAATAAATAAATAAATAAATAAATGAATAGAGAAGAAATAAGCATAAAAAAATTATTTCACATGAAAGAGGCAAGAAAAAGCTTTTACAGTGGAGGGGAAGAGGGGGGAGGTGAGAAGGAATGAGTGAACTTTACTCTCATAGGATTTGGCTTAAGGAGGGAATAACATACTCACCCAATTGGGCATGGAAATCTATTTTACACTACAGGAAAGTAGGGGGGACAGGGATAAGAGACGGAAGGGTGACAGAAGGGAGCGTAGATTGGGGGAGGGGGTAATCAGAAGCAAACATTTTTGAGGAGGGACAGGTCAAAGGAGAAAATAGAATAAATAGGGGCCGGAATAGGATGGAGGGAAATATAGTTAGTCTTTCACAACATGACAATTATGGAAGCGTTTTGCATGACTGCACATATATAGCCTATGTGGAATTGCTTGCCTTCTCAATGAGGATGGGTAGGGAGGGAGGAGGGGAGAGAATGTGGAACTCAAAGTTTTAGAAACAAATGTTAGAAACTGTTTCTGCATGCAACTGAGAAATAAGATACACAGGCAAAGGGGTACAGAAATATATCTTACCCTACAGGAAAATATAAGGGGAATGGGATAAGAGAAGGGGGAGGGGTGTAATAGAAGGGACAACAGATTGAGTGAAAGGTGAATCAGAATGCAGGCCACCATGGGTTTGGGGGAGGGGAGGGATGGGGAAAAAATCTGGAACTCAGAACCTCGTGGAAATGAATGCTGAAAACTAAAAATACATAAAGAAACTGGGGGGAAAACGAAAGAAAATACAGGTCAAAAACAAAAAACCCCAAGCAAAATAAAGCAAAAAAAAAAAAGTATGCTTCAAAAAAATAAATAAAATTTAAAAAAGAGAGAGACAAAATGCATGTTTACAAGTTTAAGGAAAATAAAAAGTAGCTAAATATAAAAAAAATAAGGGAGGGTGAGTATCAGTGGCTGGGGAGGGGTCAGGAAAGGCTTTGAATAGAAAGTAGTAGATGAGCTGTGTGTAATGAAGGAAGAATATAATTCAATGAGACAGAGGTAAACAAAGAAACAATTCCAGGCATGGAGGACAGCCAGGACAAAGGCACAGAGATAGGGGGCTGAGTGCCATGTATGAGGAAAAAAAAGAAGCCAGTTTGTCTGGATCACAGTGTACAGGAGAGAGAGTGACATATAATGAGGATAGCTTTGGGCCAGGTTGTAAAGGGCTTCCAAAGCTAAACAGAAATTTATATTTTATCCTAGAGGCAACAGGGAGCCACTGGAATTTATTGAGAACACTAAAAATACACTATGATCTCACATCTCTCTGAATTTAACCTATTTCCTGAGAGTAAAATGCCAACTCTCTTTCTCTGCCTGTTAAATTCCTACCTATTCCTTAATGTATAATTCAAATGCCACCATCTCCAGGAAGCCTTTCCTGATATATCCTGACACCTGTTGGTAAGGAATTTCCCTCCTGTAGCTTCCACAGTAGCACATGGTTTATTTTATTTGGTTCTCTGAACTTAATCATTCCTGTACTAGACTATGAGTTCCATGAAGTCTCAGAGTGTTTACCCTTTTACTTCCCTCAGGTTTAAGCAGAGCTCTACACAAAGTAAGAGACTGATAAATGTTTGGAATCAGTCAATAAATAATGGTATCAATAAAAATTATTAACAAAAATCACAGTATTTGCCTTAGAAAAAGTTTAAATTATAATTATGTAAATCTATAAAGAACAAGAAATTACAAAGTTTAAAAGCAAATGCTTTGAAAAGAAAAAAGTTACATAGAACTTTCTCCATTTTTATAAAAGCAGAAAACCTACGAGTAAACGAGGATCAGTCACAGACCAATATGAATTGAAACACAGGTGATGAATTATACCTAGACAAAGGCTTTGAAGGAAGATGTTTCATGACCTGTTGCATCTGATACTTCATTTACGAAGATGAGTTTTGCATACATGACAGATCATGGTTATCATCAAGTAAAATTTATTCAATATGCATACAAAAAAGCATTTAAGTTAAAAAGCACTATCTCTATAAACTAGTTCATATTCTAAAACATCAAAAGACTAAGATCCTATGACATAATATGGTGATTCTTTCATGTATCTATATGCACATATATAAAAAATTCAATACATTATAACTGACATAAAAGAGAAAGAAAAATGGGCTAAGATTAATAGCAAAGCAAATGGCTTACTGGCTAAGAAATTTATTAAGTAATACTAGGGGATCTGTTCTTTATATTTTCCTCTGACTCCTCCTTTTCCTAGCTCCAAGAGTACTCTCTGCTAAAAGGTAACACATTTTGGACAGATCTATACCAAGTTGCTGTTTCCTAATAGTCAATGACTTTATACAATGTTGTTATTTATATTGTGATCACTCTCTTTACTATTATTGTCAATAACCTCTTCAGGATACAAGAAATTCTGCAACTACTGCAGCAACTTCACTGATCTCTTTGCTTTTCCAAAATTATAGCTAAGACACAGACTTTTTCCTAGCTAAAATTATATGCACTTTGTTTCAGTTTCAAAAGAAGTCAAGGTCATGGCCATGGACTTTTCTCATTTGTAATACAGTAGAAAGGATACTTTACTTAGAATTAGGAGACCTGAATTCAAATACAGGATCATTAGAATGTAAGCTCCTTGAGGGAAGAAAATATCTTTTTTTTTCCTGCTCATATCTGTATTCCCAGTGCTTAGCTAAGCACCTAGAATGTTGTAAGTGCTTAAGATATGCTTGCTGATTTGTCTTAATTGGAGCTTTATTAGCTATGTAACTATGGGCAAGTTGCTTAACCTGTCTGCGACTCAATTTCTTTCTCTGCAAAACAGTGATACTACTAGCTGAACTACCCTTCCTCATAAGGCCATTATGGGTCATAAGTCATTGGACTTGGAGCTATAAAGGGACCCTCAGGAATCAAGAGATGGTGGGTCCCCCCAGCCCTGGAGGTATTCAAGCAGATGTTGGACAAGCACTTGTTTGGTAAATAGAGCTGCTTTTTGTGGGTTAGACCAGATTGGCTACTGAGGTCACTTCCAATCCTCAAATTCTATGATTCTGTCATCTAGTCCAAATGCTTTGTTTTACAGAAGAGGAAACTGACACACTTAATAAGTGACTATGCTAGATGTCAAACTCAGATCCCTCTGATTCCTGATGCAGTGCTTTTTCAACTATACATGTTGATGTCAAGAAAAGTTTTCCATAAACCTTAATACTGTATGAATATAAGGTGCCACTAATAGTAGCACATAAAATAAAGCAGTGGGTATATGATCTCCTCAGGGAAGGCAATAATAACAAGGACTGCCATTACAAAAATTAGCTCATCTGATCCTCACAACTCTACAATGTAGATGAAACTGACTCTCAGAGACATTAAGTGACATGTTTTTACTGACTCCAAGACTAGTATCCTATTCATCATAACAAGATGGAAGTAACGGAAGTAAAGTAAGCTGAAGAAACACCAACAATACAAGAAATGCTGAGAGAAAGCTTGATTGGATTACTGACACCCTAAAGACATTAAAGGGAGATAAATCAAGCTTCTAAAAATCTCACGCAAAAATGAGGGAAAAAACCTATCAAAACTGAAAATAACACAGACACAATGTAAAAACATTGTTGGAAGAAACAAAAAACAAAATTAATGCAGTAAAGAATGATGAAAGTAGAAGAACATCCAAGAAGATAAAAGAACTAAAAGGACAACTGGAAGCAATACAGGAAAAAAGTGCCTGATCTTGAGGATACAGGATCAAATGTTAGAATAACTGGCAATCCAAAATACATCAAAAAAGAGAAGAATATGAACGCTATGTTATAAGAAATAGTCCAGGAAAGCTTCATGGAATTATCAAGAACAAAAAGCACTCTTTAAATAGAAAGAACTCATGGAGTTCCAACAAGGAGAAATCCAAAATGCAGCTCACCAAGACACATAATCTCCAAGTGTCAAAAATACAAAGATAAAGAAAAAATCCTTTAAGCCACAAAAGAGATTATATATACATCAAAAAGAACTGATCATGATCCAATGAGACTTCTCAGTAAAAACTGAGGAAGAGAAAACTTGAAGAATGACATGTATGATTAAAAGGCAAGGATCCTAGAGTAACTCAGAAAACTTACATGTTAACAGGTTCACAGGATTAAGATAGAAGACGCATACTTAAAAACTAACAAGGATCAAATAATTTGTTTTTAAAATTTCATGTAAAATATTTCAATTAAAACTGGAGAAAAATAAGACTAGTGAAGATACTTAAAAAGAAAAGGATTTGCCAAAACTTACTAATAGCTGAGGTTAAAAATATAACATAAAAAATACCAAAATGCTCCTTTGGTATTTTTTTTCACTACTCTCTCTGAGATAGTCATTTTCAAACTGTGGTATTCTATGTCTCAATGTCATACAACACTAGTAAAACATTGTTATTAATGGCGCAGGTAGGTGGCACAGTGGATAGAACACCGGCCCTGGAGTCAGGAGGGGCTGAGTTCAAATCCAGCATCAGACACATAATACTTCCTAGCTATGTGACTCGGGGCAAGTCACTTAACCCCAAGTGCCTCACAAACAACCAAACAAAAACGTTATTAAATAGGTGAATTCTGCAAAAAGCTAAGAATAAAAGAGTGACTACCAAGAACGTGCTGTATGTAAATGGAATGCAATATTACTCTGCTGCAAGAAATTATGATTATTATTAATAGAGAAACACTGAAGATATGAAATGATGCAAAGCAAAATAAGTAGAACCAGGAAAACAATATACACAATGACTTCAACTATGTAAACAGTAACAATAACAACAATCACAGGAACTGAATGCTACAAAATTATAACGAACAAACTTGTACACACTTGTGAAGTTAAATTTTTTGTATCCAAATGTAAGACTTCACACTGATCCCTAATGAATTTCAAATCATTAGCTCCAATAAAATGCTGTAGCTGATCAGGATAAACAATATGACTGGCATCCAGAGGGTTAGCTAACCCCTAAGTTTGGTATCCTCAGCAAATCTGATAAACTTACCTATGAACGTCAGTGTCCAGGTCATTGATAAAAATGCTAAGCAGCTTGGTTCAAGGTTATATAACCAGTAAGACAGAAGACTAGACATTTTCTCCTCACTAATCCTCAGAAATTCAAAAAATGAATTAGGTACAAGAAGTTAAATAGCTGTTCCTGCAGGACATGACACAAAGAATATCTGCATGGTAGCAGCTTTATTAATTAAAAGTAGAACACTAATCCCTCATTAGCCCCCCATGCTCTGGCAGAGTACACAACTAGAGACCTATTGGGTGGGTATGTGTGTGTGAGATTTATCACAGAAACCTGTTGGAAAGATTTTTTTTCCCAGTTACCAACTTCCCTACTAATTTCAGCTGCATTCATTTTGTTTGTTCAGAAACTTATTAATTTTATGTAATCAAAACTGTCCATTTTATCTTCTGGATATTCTCTATCCCGTCTTTGGTTGTGATTTCTTCTCCTATCTGTAGATCTGGAAAGTAATTTCTTGCTTATTACTCTAATTTGTTTACTGTGTTACCTTTTGTGCTACGTATCACTTTGAAGCTATCCTGGCATAGGATGTGATATGTTGGTCTATACTATGTTTTCTGCCACAATGGTTTCCAGTTTAACAGTTTCTGTCGAATAATGAATGAGTTCTTAGCCTAGTAGCTGAGGTCTTTGGTTTTGCCAAACCACACACTAGTGTGCTCACTTGCTTTGGCATGTTATATACCTGATCTGTCCCAATGATTTACTTCTCCCTTTTTTTAACCAGTACCAGCTCTTTTTTTAATGATAAATGCTCTGTAGTATAGTGTAAGATCTGGTACTGCTAGGTCCTCCATCCTACTTTTTTTTCCCATGATGTCGTTTAAGATTCTTCATCATTTGTTTCTTTAGATAAATCTCATTAGTATTATTTCTAACTCAATAAAGTAATATTTTGGTAATGTATCACAGCACTAAATTTCTGCTATACTTGCTTTACTTACCCATGAGCAATAAATATTTCTCCAATAAGTTAGGTTTTGTAATGGTATTCATATAGTTGTTGTGTGTATCTTGGTAGTTAGATTCTGTATTCTATATACTCTACTCTAAATTAGATTTTTTTTTTTGGCAAGTGGGATTAAGTGACTTGCCCAGAGTCACACAGGTAGTGAATGTTATGTGTCTGAAGCCAGATTTGAACTCAGGTCCTCCTGACTCCAGGGCCAGTACTCTATCCACTGCGCCACCTAGCTGCCCCTTATTTAGAAATTCTAATGGAACTTCTCTATCTCTTTGTGCTAGGTTTTGTTGCTAATATACAGAAATGCTGACAGGTTGTGTGAATAAATTTTATATCCTGCTACTTTGCTAAAGTTATTGACTCAGTTAATTGCTCATCAACACTCTAGGGTTCTGAGTAAAATATATCATCTGCAAAAACGGTAATTTTCTTTTTTCCTATGCTTATTCCCTCAATTTCATTTTCTTCTCTTATTGCAATAACTAGCATTTCTAACAAACTGCAGTGGTGATAATGGATATCATTGTTTTATGCCTGATCTTACTAGAAATGCCTCTAGTTCATCTATATTACATAAAATTCTCATTCTGAATTTTAGATAAATACCACTTACATTAAGAAAGGTCAATGTATTCCTACATTTTCTAGAGCTTTTAAGAGGAATGAATGTTATGGTATTTTCAAAAGCTTTTTCTTTTTTGAAAAAAATTACTTAAGTATTTTATTGATTTCACCAGAATTTTTCCTAGTATCCCTTACCCACTTAGCCATCCAGAGAGTCATCCCTAATAATAAATAATATTTTTAAAGGAAAAAAGAAAAAGAGGAAGAAAATGCATGCTTCAATATTCATCATATTCATTCCTTCTAACATCACAGTAATATTCTGTTACATTCATGTACTATAATTTATTTATCCATTCCCCAATTGATGGGCATCTATTTTGTTTCCAGTTCTTTGCTACCACACCACAAAAAACATTTTACATAAGGACTTTATTCTTGCCAAAGTTCTCCACACTGTATATGCCTAGGGTAAAAGGGAACGGGTATTTTATCCACATTATTTGCATAATTATAAATTGTTTTCCAAATTGTTTTTATTGATTCATGGCTCCACCAACAATGAACTAGCGTGCCAATCTTCTCGTAGCCCTTCCAACACTTGACTACTCCTACCTTTTATCATTTTTGACAATTTGTTCATTGTGATATAAAACCTTAGGGCTCTTTTGATTTGTATTTTTCTTATTATTAGTGATTTAGATTATTATTTATAATCCTTCATGATTCCCCTTGTTCCTCTTACGTCCTCCTCTATTGTCTTTGATCATTCAACTCTGAAATAAGAGCTAAATAAGTATCTGGGCCTGGAGATTGCTGTTTTTCAAATTTCCCTCAATTTCTTCCCAATTTTCCCAAATTTCTCCTCCTCATTTGGCTTATGTCTCCTCTTTTCTCTTCCTTCTTCTACAACTTTCTCTCATGGAACCAAGAAGTAGGACTTTATCCATTGGGTTTTTCCTTTGTGGATAATCAGATCAAATCCTTTTGAACTGTTAATAATCTTTTCTAAGAGGCATTATAATGTTTTGTATATCTGCAGAGTATTATCTAATGGAGAATCTCATGATCAACAGAGAATTCCCCTTCAATTTAGACTCTCCCTAATTTATACTGCAACTGATGTTTATGATCACAGAGTCAGTTGTGGTATACATTTCAAAGAATATTGCATAATATGAAGTATGGATGGGAACATTGTTGGGTGAGAGCCTTTAAAGCAATATTGTCTTTTACTGAATCAAATGCTTTCTCAAAATCAACCAACAACGAAATCCTATAACCTGTAGATCATCAAGGATTCTCTCAATTCAGGTATAATGAGTCTCATAAAGATTTTGTATAGATGGGGAAACCAACACATAAATCAACTGATGTAAATCTTTACTATTAAGGTTATATAACCAGTTAGAATGCATTGTGGAATAACACACAAGGATTTGATCTAAATCTAATTTTGTGACAGAATGCTTTCTAGTTTTCTCAACAGTTTTTTGGTTTTTGGTTTTTTTAAATCAAATAGGGAGCTCTTTCCTAAGTAATTTATGTTTTCCAGTTTATTGAACACTGGGTTATTTAGTTCTATTGTTCCTGAGTGTCTTTTGTCTAAGTAATTCAATAGATCTGCCTTTTTATATTTTAACCAATAACAGAGAGTTTTTCTTATGACTACTGCTTTATAATATAGTTTGAGGTCTGGAAATACTATTTCCCCTTGTCCCTACTTCTTTTCATTATTTTCCTTGATATTCTACATCTTTTATTTTTCCAGGTTAATTCTGTTGTTTCATCTATTTCTGTAATGTACCATCTTGATAATTTGATTGGTATTGTATTAAAAGTATAATTTAATTTTGGCAGTATTGTCATTTTTTATTATATTGGCATGAGGCATTGAATATTCTTCTAGCTTTTAAGTTTTTTTTTTTATTTCTGTAAGGAACAGCCTGTAATTGAATCTATACAAGTGTTTTATGTGCTTTTGGAAAACAATCCCCAGATATTTTATGTATTTTGAAATTACTTTCAATGGAATTTCCCTTTCTATCACTGCCTCCTGGATTTTGCTGTTACTATACAGAAATGCTGTTGATTTTTGAGGGCTTATTCTGTAGCCTGAAACTTTGGTAAAGCTAGAGTCTCTATTAGCATCTTTGCTGATTCTCTAGGATTCTTTAAGTAAAACATCATGTCAACAAACAAATAGGACTAGTTTAACCTCCTCTTTACTTATATTTGTGACTTTAATTTGTTTCTTTGGTCTTCTATCATTTCCAGAATTATCAAATAATAGTGAGGAGTGGGCATCTTTACTTTTCTATTTACTGGGAAAGGTTCTAGTGTATCCCCATTGCACATGTTTGCTTTTGTTTTAGAGTGATACTTTTATGAAGTTAAAGAAAATGTATTTTATGAGGCTTTTAAAAAACATGAGAATTTTCTTTGTCAAAGGCTTTTTATCACTTTCTATTCAGATAATGTAATTTTTGATATTTAAATTTTTAATATGATTACATTGACTGTTTTCCGATTGTTGAACCATTCTTGCATCCCTAGTGTCAATACAATTTAATCATGATTAATGGTATAGTCTGTGTGACAAGATTTTATTGAAAATGTACAAATAAGTACTCATTAATATTACTGGTTTATAGTTTTTGATTTATGGTTTATGTATTAGAACTATATTTGTTTCATAGAAGGAATTGGGTAGGTTGCTTTCTCAATTTTTTAGAATAATCTGTAAAGTATTAGTACTAATTGTTTTTTAACTGTTTGATAAAATTCTCCTGTAAATCAATCAAGACTGGAAATTTTTTCTCTTTAATAGTTCCAATACAGTTCATTGTATTTCCTTTTCTGATATTGGAATATTTAAGTCTTTATTTGGTTACCTGTTAGTAAGAATATTTTGTATTTTTGAAGGTATTTCTGTTTCCTTGACATTCTTAATTTTGTTAGTGCATAGCAAGTCCTGATAATTCCTTTTATTTATTCTGGTTTGCTATAATTTCATCTTGTTCCTTTGGCATCTTGTTTATTTGGTCTTCTGCCCTCTTCTTTTTCAATCTGATTGGTCAAGAAGTTAGGTGGAGCAGTGGCTAGAGCACTAGACCTGGAGTTAGAAGACGAGAGCTCAAGTTGTACCTTAGAGTTTTAAGGTTACAATGTGTAACCTAGAGAAGTCATTTAACCTCTGCCTCAGTTTCTTCACCTGTAAATTGAGGATAATAATAACAGAATCTACCACCTCCCAGGGCTGCTGTAAACATAAAATGAGATAATATTTCTGAAGTGTTTTGCAAAAATGCTATGTAAAGGGTAGCAAATATGATGTTGATAATCACATGTCCATCAATTACTTAAATATGTGTGAAGGGCCGAACTGTGGCTGATTGCAATTGCTTAATGTTGAAGTTCTAACATTTGGCCATGATAACTCAAGGGTCTAATTATTAAGGTATAACTAGAAATGCCTAATATAGATTTCTACAGATGATTAGTTCTTGGTAAACTGGATTCAATGGCTGACAAGGAAGGAGCATTTCAGTAGATAGAGATGATGCAGGATATTATGACATAAGAAAATACAGCTCTTTACACACAACCTTTTAAAGTCTTGATATCCTCTTCGCACTAACACAATGCCAGACCATGATTCAAACAGTCTTAGTTATAAAAATAGGTAAAGTAAGAAAAGTTATATTCTTTGACAATGGAAAAACAAAAAATAGCAAGCATTAAATCTAACAATTATAAAATTAACAGAATGTTTATGGAACTTGACAGTAAGAAAGGATATAAACAAAATTAAAAGATAAGGAAGGAATCAAATGTAATAATTAATGAATAAGCTGGATTTCATAGCTATCCCGAGAAAATTGGGGAAAATACAAGAAAGATGTTTTTCCAATTTAAAATCTCACCAAAAATGGATTACATTTTGTGTGTGTGCATGTCTGTGTGTATACATGTATATATGTGTGTGTGTGTGTATTATATATAATTTTCATATATACACATATGTGTATATATACATATATAAATTTCACATATATCTCTCTCTAGCTCTCTCTACAGATAAAGATAGATATCTAGATATCTACAGATATAGGTATATATGAAAAAACCTGAGCCAGTGTAGTACAACGTAAAAAACATCAGCTCTAGAGTCAGAAGATCTCAAATTAAAATCTCACTGTGAGACTCTGGTAAAGTCACTTAGGTTTCCTGGGACCCCGTTGCCTCGTCTGTAAAAATAAAGGTGGTCAGACTCTTCTTCCAAGGACCCTTCCAACTCTCAATCATATGAGATAAGCCATACAGCTAACAGGCAGCAATTCTAAGCTATATTTTTACATCAAAATGAAGTCAAACTCCAAATAAATCACTAAAGTATTGTTTAAAAGTAAAACTTTACACTGAAACGCAAACTTACACTTTAACTGACCACTTTTGATTTGCTCCTTGACATAAATAGACCTTTCAGGATTCCAAAATCTACAACAGGTTTCCACTGTGTACCTCAATCTACACAAGGCTTACAAGATGAGAGAATTCTGTGCTCCTGGAAATTCAAAAATCAAGAGTTTATGGCCTATTTGGAATAGCTATTAAACTCTATTCAGGAAGTAGCAACCCAAGGAAATGCCCATGAAATAAATCAGCCTGAATAACCACTCGTTTGATGATACACTCCAAAGGCAGAACAAGTCACCTGAGAGAACAGCAAAAAGTCTCTGAGCTGAAAAATAAGACTATCCTCAGCCCACTTAAAAGAAATCCTGACCTAAAGATAGAGAAATATAAGGATGGTTTTCACTAATGCTAAAAACTAAAGCAATAACAACTCAAAAGGAAATAAAATTTCATGGGAATATAAAAGCACTTATGAATTAATAGCATTAATAAGATGTAAGAATATTCTGTATTTAAAAATCTTGAATTCAAAATAAATGAATGCTTAAAAACAGCTACTTACAAAAAAAATCTTCATCTTGCTCATATTTTCTTTTCAAAATAAAATTGATATTTTGTCAAGTTTCCTTGAAAACCTTCTGAAAATTACTGAAATGATTATTACCTAATGCCAGTTCTCCAACAGTATTAAAATGGGCTTTTCCCTGTATGTAGGAGCAATTTGTATTTGAACTTTAATGGTTTTGTGATCAATCATCAAATATACACTGCACACCTACTATGCATTAGGCACTGTCCTAGGCACTGAAAGTACAAAGAATGAAAAAATTCCTACTTGTGAGGAGCTTTTACATTCTAGTAAAGGAGAAAATAAGCATATATAGCACAGACATAAAATTAATAAATACAAATAGAGACAACTCAATTAAATATAAGGCAGTTTGGAAAGGAGGGCATGAGTAGTCAGGGGATCCAGAAAGGCTTCACTTAGAAAATGGTGCTCAACTGTGTCTCACAGGAAGAGAAGGACTCTACAAGAAAGAGGTAAGGAGAGAATGTATTCCAGGTACATGAGATGGTCAATGTAAAGGAATAGAAACAGAAGATGGAGTGTCCTGTGTGGTGAACAGAGAAGCCAGTCTGGCTGTATCTAGTGAAAGTGTTGGTAATTATTTTAAAAGAAGAGGGAATCTTGGGTTTGAAGGCACCAAAGAAGGTATTGATTGATTGACTGAAGGTCAAAGATTTCAGAGAGAGGGGGCATGACTGAGGAGGCAATTGGACAAGACTGGAGGGGATGGGAACAAGTGCATATTTGGAGAAGACAGCCTTTCAAAGGAGAAGGGTTACCTCTTTCTGAGACTGGGATAAAAGTTGGACACAATATTAAGGAGTTTTCAGACAAAGAGGATAGGAGAAAAGGGAGTTCACATTCACACTGAATGATCTCAATTCCCTCAATAAAGAGGCAGGGTTCTCAGATAAGCGCAATGGAGCAGGGGAAGGTGTGGGAGGCTAGAGGAGATAAAGTTTGGAGTAGGTTCTGTAGGGAGACGAGACAGGAAATCAGGAAGTAAGAGCCCAAATGGAGGTGGATAACATGAATTTGTGATAGTATTAAATGGCAACTCATTCACATTCTCTTAAGCTATGGATGAAAGAAATATTTATTAAGTACTTACTACATGCAAAATACTGTGCTAAGCATGGTGAATAAAAATAGAAAATTAACACAGTTCCTGCTTTCAAAAAGCTTAGATTCTGATGGGGGTAAACACATACTGCAGGTTTCAGCTGCAATTCAGGTGGAAAGACCCCACAGTCCTAAGAGTGTAGCAGTAAAGGAGATGGTAATGCTTTGTCTTTCATGTCATTCCCACTAATAAAATCTTAACAGTTTCTGATGCTGAACCATTTGACGATATCAAGGACTTTGGTGACAAGAACTTTCTTTTTCCGGGTGTTTAGCAGATGTGGCTGGTGTAGCACGTGAAGCAGCAGTTGCTAGGCTGCATCTCCACTGCAGCTGCTTCTCAATATGATGACTTGGAGGCCACTGGGCTGGAAGCATGGCTATTCCCAAAGCTCTTGGGTTCAAGACCCTGGGCTGTCTTGATCTAGGTCTGAGGAGGGGGATGGTGTCACAGTGGTGGTGGTTAGACTTGTCTGGCATATGCTGCCTCCTCTTGCCCCCTCAGGGTACCTTGCTGCTTCAGCTAATCTGGCTTACCTGCCATACAAGTGGCAGTTGGCAGGTAACTGGTGGGGATGTCTGGCCTATCCTCCACAGAAATTGCTTCCTCAGATGATGGCTATGAGAGCTGAGCTGGATGCAGTCCGGATAGTCTGAAAGATGCTATCACTTCCAGGGTTCCTATGCCTGATTCGTGGTGGCAGTGGTCAGTAGTTTTTACTGGCAGTGATGGGGAGTTCCCTCAGTGATAGCTGTCAGGACTGGTCTGGAAGCGGTTCTAGTGGTCAAGGGGACCCTGCTTTTCCCATTTCTTAGGTTCAGGGTCCTGGACTCTATCCATTAGAATCTGAAGGGGATGGTGATCAAGGTGGTAGTAGTTAGACTTTCTGGCACATGGTACCTCCTTTTTCCCCCTACGGTGCCTTTCTACTTCAACTGGACTTGCTTGTCTTGCTATCCCACAAATCTTCCAGAGAATATGCATTTCTTAGGGCAATTTCCCTTTCAATAGGTACCAAGCACATCATTCATCTATTTCCAGCTTCCGTGGGAAAAGTTTGTAGGATAATGAGTAAAAGAAGAAAACAGGAGTTGAGCTATATACAGAAAAGCAAGTCATGGAGGCTACTTGTAGTTTAGATTAGTGAAATAGGTCAGAGATTGATTTTGAGGAGAAGAAATTTACAAAAATTTGGGGAAATTAAGGAAAATTTGAGGTGAACAGTCTCTCCAGGCTCAGATACAGGCTGAAAAAAGATCAAGATCAAAGGTAATTAATAAGAATGTAAAAGGATTAAGAATTAAAGAAGTAAAAGCTGAAGGTATAGGCTGAAGAAGAATAAAGATAAGGATGTTGGCAAGACCAGGAAGGTAAGGATAAGTGAAATAGATAAAGTTTTGCTGATATGTAATTGGGCAAAACAATTTCTGACAATTTTCTTTATTTTCTTTTCAATTCCATTCAATTCAATGAACATTTATTAAATGTCTGCTTTGTGCCAAGCATTTTGCTAAGCTCTTGATTTGTTGTAAATTCTATTTTTAAATTTTTATATTGATGATTTGGTTTTTAATCCCATTTTTTAAAAATTATCATACTACTGGTTTACCTATTTTTTTAAGCTAGCTCAGAGTTTTATTTCTCCATCCAAGTATTTTTTTTATTTTCCATCTTTTTCATCTCTTCTTTGATTTTCAGAATTTCTATCTTTGTGCTTAGCTGGAATTTTTTATTTATTTTTCTATTTTTTTCCCATTTTTTCTATATTTCTATATTACTTTTTCTAATTTGTTTAGTTATATGCACAATTCATTGATCTGTGTTTTCTTCTCTTTTGTTGATGATAGTATTTAGAGATATATATTTCCCAATAATGACTTTGAGTGAATTCCAAGTTTTGCTACGTGTTGCTACCGTCATCATTTTTTTTGATAGGATAATCTGTTTCTAGATTTGTTCTTTAACCTAACAATCTTCAGAATTAAACTATTTAATCTCCATTTATGTCAGCAAAGGATGTGTTTAATATTTCTGTTTTTCCCCTTTTGTTTAGCAGAAGTGGGAAACAAAGATTTCCAATGAAATTCATCCCCTAAACTCTCATCCAGATTCATCTGAAGCTGTTTCCTTCCCCAGTCCCTATTTCTGCCTGCCTATATACCTTGTAGTATGCCCACTGGAATTCCAACTGACTGCCAACAAACTTTGTTTCATTCTTAGGCTGTCTGTCTTAGTTTTTCCCCGAGTGTTCTATATCCATCACCATCAACAATCTAACACTGGACACAATTCTTAAACCCTCTGGTTCAAAAAGCTAGAGGATGACACTCTTTCTTTCTCCCTACCCCCTCTTTGCCACTATTTAATAATTTCTCCTCCTCTGTAGGTAATTATCCCAAATACATCGTGTGGCCCCTAGTAAGCTCCTTCCTTAATGCCTTCAACACTTGGCTTACAGCAGTGATTCTTAAACTTTTTTTGTTTATAGTAATAGTGTTGTGCTTTGTTTTGTTTTTTGACATGAGGCACTATAGTATATTTTTTGACATGGGAGCACCAAGAGATTCATACAAGTTTAAGTTCCATATAATTTGAAGCACACCTAGCTAAATATCATATACCCTTTGAGAACCACTGGCTTACTCTCTTCCTCATCTTCTACCTTCATCCTTAGAGAATTAAATAGACCTCTGATGACCATTCTGAGATCTCAATTCCTTAAGAATTTTGAAAAGCGCCCAGGCCAAACAAGTCTTCATTCCTCTCTGTGCTCCACTCTTGACTCTTTCTTGATACTTTCTCCATGATGACCTTCCACCAATCCCTTCTGCTCTTCTGCTCCTCGCCATTCCTCCTACTCCAAACACCTCTTGAGAGAGGTTAAATGACTTGCCCAGGGTCACACAGGTAGTCAATATCAGAAGCAGGACTTGAAGTTAGGGCTTCTTGACTCCAAGTACAACACTAAGTCTCCACTAAAATCCCACCTTCTGCAAAAAGCCTTTCCTGATCCCCTTTAGTGGTAATGCCCACACCTTGAGATTCTCTCTAATTTATTTTTTATACAAGCTGCTTTTACATATTGTTTCTCCCATCAGACTTTGAACTCCTTAAGAGCAGGACCTGTTTCTACTTTTCTTTATATTCCTAGTATTTAGCACAGTACTTGGCATATTGTCTGTACATAAGAAATGAGGTCAAACACGAACCTCCAAGTTAATTATCTCTGAAACCTCCTACACTGACACATCTGCTGTCATTCCACATCTCCACCAATCTTACTCCTCTGAAATCTGTTCTTCACTCTTATCATGACCCCAAGTCCACTGATTTCCCTGCTATAAGGTACCTGCTATGGAGACAAGTCAATTAACCAACCTCAATTTCTTCTAATGTAAATTAGGGGAAAAAATCATATGCAAACATCAAAGTTTTTGTGAGAAGAATATAGATTCTACCTCAAAGTGTTACACAGACTTGAACTAGCACTATTATTCCTTCAATTTTGACTCTAGGGGCAGCCACTGTAATACACACTCACTCAAGTCTGAATCTTTCACCCACATGACAACCAAACAGGTGTGCCCTACCCTGTGGATCTCAGACCTAGAAAAACCCAACCACCTGTTTTCATCATTCCAATTCTACAGGAGAGGGCATCTACTGCAGGAAGGGAATGTATACAATCTTATCTCAATTTGGGGCTGCTGTGCAACGGTTAGTTCAGTCAATTTTATTGAGTCTTGATCACATCCCCCAAAATATATTTAAAACTCCTTATTCTGAACCCACCTACCACTCATCTACCTCAGAAAATAATTTGATCTTTTACTTAACTCAGAAAATTAAGGCCATCCATTCATCATTCTTTTGTTGTTTTCTATTAGATGGACTCCTTGGCTGTGATACTCACAGCTCATCAGTGCCCCCTGACTCTCTGACTGGAGGATGGATTGATAAGCTCCTCCTAAAGCCTCCCCTTAAAGAGGGTGCCTACCCAGCCCTGCCATCTCTTCATTTCCCACCTGGAAGTGCTCTTCAGATTTTTCCATCATAACCTGTGCCAGGTACCTTTCTTCTTCCTACCCCTTCATCTCCCTTTTATGTACTGTCTACAAAACCAACTCTAATGAAATCAAATACAAATTTTCACGGTTGCATCCCCAGTGCTGAGTACGGTGCCTTCCACACAGCAGATGCTTAATGATTACTGACTTATTCAATAAGCAAATGCAATGGCTTCATTTCAGTCTACACTCCTTGATCTTTCCTCATCTGAAGCTGCTCGATACCTCTTTGACCTCCTGGATGACCTCCCTTTGCTTGTGTCATCACAAGCTCTCTCCTGGTTTACCTCCTACCCCTCTGACAGCTCCTTCCTCATCTTTTTGGATGGTTCCCCTTACTCCTTTTGTCCCCTTAAGCCTGTATGTCCCCCAAGGCTCAGTTCCCTAATCTCTTTTCATTCCCCTCTGGCCTTTCCAACCTCATCTACTCCCACAGTTTTAGTTATCATTTCTACGCAGACAGCAAACAAACTTGTTTGTCCAGCTTTTAAGTATACCTCAGCCACGCATTAGCTGTGTGACCCTGGATAAGTCACTTAACCTCTCTTTGCCTCTGTTTCCTCATCTATAAAGTGGGATGATAATAGCATCTCCCTGCCAAAGGCTGCTATGAGGATCAAATGAGATAATGTTTGTAAAGCACTCAGCACAGTGCCTGGTACACAATAAGTGCTACACAAATGCTAGCTATCACCATCATAATCATCACTGTTGCTGCTATATTTAATCTTACTTTCCAACTCCCTACTAAGAATCTTTATTTGATTTTCATAATGAAACCTGAAATTTAACATGTCAAAACTAAATTTATCATCATCTTTTAACTTCCAAACTTCTATTGGTCACATCATAATCCATTATTAGTCGCTCAGGATTGAAACCTGGGAGTCTTTTCTATCTTTCTTCTCTCACATCTTCCAATAAGTTGACAATATCCAATTAGTTCCCAAGTTATCAAATTCTTTTTTTTTTAAAGACTAATTCTCCCTATCTTGCCCAGACTGAAAGTGTAGGGGCTACTAATGAGCACAATCCCATTCTGACTGGAACATGGGCTTTGACATGTTCCATTTTCCAATCGGAGCCAGTTCACCCCCCCTTTGTCAAGCAATCTGGTGTGTATGTGATGTGGGGGTCCCTGCCCATTTCTAGAGGTTTAGCAAATTAATACCAAACTTAGTGCAGACAACCTAGGAGCATAATCTCCTGAAGCTCAAACTCCTGACCTCAAGAGATTTGCCAGCTTCACCCTCTCATGTAGTAGGAATTTCTGGCCTGTAACTCTCAGACCCAAATCCAAAAAAATTTTACCTCTTCAGTATCATGATCATCTATGCCTTCTTTCTTACCAATAATAACTCAATTCAGACATTCCTTGTACATTTTCAAAGCCTCTCTTTTTAATTTCTCTTGAAATATTAAAAACCAATATGACTTTGTTCTAAAAAACGCTTTCCAGACTCCCAGGAAACCTTAGAAAGGTGGGTGACAAGTTTAGGACAAAGAGGCTTTTCTTATGAAAACGGATTAAGGGTTGTAACCAACCTTTTAACAAAGAAGAGCTCTAGTCTTGTTCACATCATGGCCTCCCCACCCACTAGAACAGACTGGGAGTAGGAGCCATCCTTCTCCATGGAGAGAGAATTAATATGTCTATTGGAGGGAATAGGTTTCTTTATTTACTCCAGAAGTGAAGGGAGTAGTCCACAAAGAAATGAGATTGTTACCCAATAATTCTGAAATGTTAACCCAAACTGTACTTTTTATATATTGTGATTTCTTGTTCAAGATTTCTATAAAGGTTATCTGAAATCATCTTGAGAGAGAATTATGTTAGAGGGCATGTAGAATTATGTCAGTTTGGACATCTCTCTCCAATCCAGAAATAATTGGATAGCAGATTAACATGAAATGAAATAAAATTATTTCTGGCAGACTTGAGCCTAAAAACACAGAATGCAGTATAGTATTAATATTTTTTCTTTAGTACTACTAAATAGTCACTAGGCCTGAAGTTTTCCACTCTCCAATTAGCCCTTTATACAGATGACAAAATCATCCTGTTAACCTGTTAATGTACAAACATGATGCTGTCATAGCCTTACTAGAAATTTTTATACCTCCATAATAGATTACAAGTTCCTTCAAATGAATGGCTATGGCACTTCTTATCTTTTGCATATCCAGTACCTAGCACAGTGTCTTACATATAGTTGTTGTTGAGAAGGAATAAATGTGTTAGTTGTGCAAATCATAAGTAGTTAAGATCTATGTAACAATTAAGTTTTAAATGTAATACTAGCAGTGCTAAGTCTCAAATAAGTAGTTATAGGATTTAGAGAGGAATGGAGTACGCATGTGCAAACTCTCCCATTTCCCCCAAGCCGCTCTGCTTGCTTCAACTCCAGCAACCTCATGCTGCCCCCAGGAAAGGCTCACCACCATGAAGATTGTTTCAGCTCTGGTACTCAATACTGTAATATCCTAAGCTGCCTCTCTCCTCTGACTGGACGACTGGAGGGCAGAGCAAAAAACTCTTCCAAAGCCTCCCTTCAACAGAGCTCAGATTTTCCAGCCACCTTTCCCTTTCCCCCCAACTTCTCTGCTCAGTTTTGACTCCATATCCATCATGCCCCTATATCCACTATCCTCTGGTGTTCCACCTATTTTCTCCTTTCAGTTTCCTTTTGCAGACTGTCTTCCTTCATTAGACTGAAAGCTCCTCAAGGACGGGGCTGTCTTTCTTCTTGTTATTTTTATCTCCAGTGCTTAGCACATTGCCTGACACACAGCAGGTATTTAATAATATTTACTGAATAGTAAGCATGTGACTGTTCACAACAAATGTTTGTTGATTGATTTTAAATGATGGAAGGGCATTTTTCAAAACTCTTGCAGAGTTTTATTACCTGTGGAATAAAAGTATTTGATGATACCAGTCAATGTTAGGGGGAAAGGTACTTATAAAAATATTATATAAAAAACATAACACTACAGAAAGATAGGTTCATTTTATCAGTGGACTGGAACATCACAAACTGTCCAAGTAAAAGTAACCCAAACAAAATTATTAGTAGCTTCAGTATTTAACCAATTAAGAGATGAAAAAGTGATCTTGAAGTTAAACTATTTCCTTTATACTACTTTTTCTTCCAAAAAGTCCAATTAAAATCTGGAGCTGCTAACTAAGGTATTTTTATTAAGTCTGCTACAATACTTTAATCCAAGAGTAACATCAATTCCTTTTTCCTTTGATAGACTGTTACTATCAATATATTTTCTTCTCTTTAAAACTACATTTGAAAGCTGCTTCCTGAAGCAACAAAATCTTGTCCAGTATGGGAAAAGAGAGACTTTTTACATACATACATACACACACACCAGGTATGACATATATATCAGGTATAACATGTCCTCACCTTGAGGTTGGGTTTTGACAGTAATTTCAACAGCTCTCGGATCTCACTGTTCAATTGCTTGTTCTGCAGCTCTTCAGCCAGCTATAGGGGAGATTGAATTGATACCATGAACATTAACAAGGACGCTTTTACTGAGAGTGTGAAAACTCAGAATCTATCTTGTTCAAGGTTATTACTTTACAATGTGTTTAAACAGAAGCCAACATGAAGGAAAACAGACTATCAATCACTGCTCTTCTTTTCAGGTCGTCAGCAAATCAATTTAAGCCAAGCTGTTAAGTTCAGTTTCAGTCAAGTAATCATATCTGGCAATGGTGCAGTCAGATCACATACTGATTTATTGCAATGAAGGTAAATCCCAGTACTTTATTTAAGTGAATGGTCCTTTGCATGCAGACAAAGCACTACTTGTAAAAAGGACTGGATCAAACTTTGACACTGTCTATTAAAAAACAGCTTCTGAATGAGGTGGTGAAAACTACACCACTTCCAAAAACCTACAGAAGCAGTGCTGTTTAGGACTAGGGTAAGGAAGGACTAGGCTAATTAAGTACCTAAAATTTGTGGTTTAAATAAAAAGAATACCAGCATGGAGCTTAAACTTGCCTCAGGACCTGTTGTTTAAGATTTTATAAAACTAAGTCATACACATATTTAGGCTTCCAGATATTTTACTTCTGCAAGATACTGCAAGAAGATGATTTTTTTAAAAAGGCAATTTCAGCAATACTACTTCAGAAAGACTCCAAGATTAAGTAATATGTGTGAATAGAATATATATATGTGCATATATATATAGTAGATGCTATATTATAAAGGCTATTTTAGTGACAAATGCTCCTTAAAATAGATACAAATTTCCAATTTAGTTCTAATTTTTCTTAAGATAAAATTATCTTTGAACATGCTTCATCCTTCCTAACCATTAACAGGAAACAATGAAATATCTTTGAACAGAAATATATCATCTAAAAGAAATTTATATATTATAAACAGAACTCACTTTTTCAAGGCAACATAAATTTTCTTGATTCTTTTTTAAAAATAACTACTTAAAATATAAAAAATACAGAGGTTCAATATATTCTTGACCCGAGTTTTAACCATACTTCTACCCTCCATATCTTTCCAGCTTTATCTTATATTACTCCTTCCCATACAATACTAGTGTTCCAACAAAAATAGATAATTCTCTAAACATCAGCTATTTGCATTTCCCTCACATTCTAGAATACTCTTTTCCTCTCTTTAGCAACTCATTTGTTTCCTCCTGTATGAAGCCTTTTATGATTTCCCATAAGTAAAATCCTTCACCCTCAAACCTCACATAGCAGTATCATGTAGAATGAATTATATAGTATTAATGTCTTATTCCACCAAAAACTTTAAAGCTTAAGTGCAGGGACTTATTTAATTTTGTAACTTCCCCAACATCAAGTATACCCATCGACTCTAAGGGGTTAGTAAACACTTACTGATGAATTAATTTCACGATATTTTGGTAGATTTTTGTTGATAATTAATTACCTAGCACTCTATTTTACCACAAGTTTTGGAGTTTATTGTATATTAAAATGGCTTTTAAGATAGGTTTCATATTGAGCCAATAATACAACAGCCATAAGATGCCTAAAGCTTCTAATTGTATTGGAAAATAAACAATGTTTCCAAAATATATCAAATATGGAAATTTAAACATTTTGATTGCCTTTATAAGATCATGTCTAGACTATTGTTTTAGAAAGGTAAAAGGTGATGGGCTGCAACATCTTTAATTCATTTTAATCTTATTCACATTAATTTCAAAAAGGCTTTTTTTCTGCAACATTGTAATACTTCATGGTAGAAGTTTTAGGTGAGACAGGCACACAGGAGAAACCACTTGACTGCTGGTAAATAAATTAGTTCTCCATTAAATTATCACCAACTTGTAGATGA
Organism: Phascolarctos cinereus; assembly: GCF_003287225.1. Classification (NCBI taxonomy): domain Eukaryota; kingdom Metazoa; phylum Chordata; class Mammalia; order Diprotodontia; family Phascolarctidae; genus Phascolarctos; species Phascolarctos cinereus. The sequence goes on from NW_027555514.1 coordinate 65,803,033, forward strand.
AAAATGGAAATGGGGAAATAGTTTTCAGCCAAACAATATTACTGTCCGAAAAACCATCACCTATATGGATTCCAAATACAATTACTGATGCTTTAGATGTATAATTTATTTCCTATGACACTACCTAAAATTTACAAACCTACTCAAATATCCTAAATATTTTTCTCTAATGTATGTTTCAATTGAGTTCAATTACATGTTGACTTTTCTTAATAAAAAAAATTCTGACCAATAATAGCAAGCCAATTTTTATTCAATTAATTAAATAAGCTAACAAGCATTTATTAAGCATCTACTAAGTCCCAAGGACTGCACTAAGCTCTGAGGATAGAACAAAAGGTGAAACATTCTCTACTCTCAAGTAGCTTACATTTTGCTGGAAGTATTTCTCTATCTACCCTAGTTTAGCATCATTCATAACTTACCCAGGTGTGTACAGAATTTATCTAAATCCCTGAGGAAGGAAAAGAAATAGCACATCAGATCTTCCCCAACCCCTTTTTAAAGAGCAGTTATAGTAACAGGAAATTAACTATTCCATCAATGCCTACCACTTTAGTTTTTGGTCATGAAGGAAATTTGGAAAGCTATAATATCCATAAATCATTACTTTGCTTTATAATGGGTAATCCTTTTTTACTTATTTTATATGCCTCATTTCTGTAGTATTAGCCGTCATTTTTCTTTCTCTGTCAGCAATATGGCGATCTCATTTGTCTTTAATTTTCTAAAGCATTCCTCTTGTCTGTGACTTTCTCAAAATACTAATAGTTGACAGTTTCAACTTTCTCAAAATACTAATAGTTGACAGTTTCTTTTTCCCTACAGAGTTCCAACCTTATGTTATATTACATAGTTACCAAAAGAGAACAAGAAGGTATCTAGGAACCATGTTTTTAAACAGAAAAGTGAATAAAAATCAACGTAATATCAGCAACATGCTCTGCGATGACAGGACCTTTGGAAACTTTTGTAGATTCCTGTGATTTCAGCTCTGAGGATTACACTCACATGTTTGCACTAAGATGCTAACTTAAACTGTCTCTGCTAACAGACAGTTTTTTGGGAGACTTAGTACCAGTGATCTCAGCAAGGAGCACTTACATCATTTGCCAAAGCTGCTGCACCATGGAGGATGGGCGCAGGATTCTGTTTCTCATAGTAGTGTAACTTTTCATGAATCTATAAAACCATGAGAGAAATAAATTTGTTAGCAAATGACACAAGACAATTAAATCTTTTTACACAAACTAGTTTAATGTTTTGAACAAAAGAAATGACTTCACAGAAAAACAACATGGCAAATGTGAATATGTAATTTATCTCCAAATCCTGGTAGAGTGCTAAGAACATGAAATCAGATGGAAAAAATGTTCGGGACATTAACCCACAGAAAAACTAATGCTTATGTTTTTTTTTTAAATTGCTAAGGTCCATATTTCTAGCATGTTGTTTCAAGTATCCACAATATCTTACAAAGCTTCGGAAAATATAAATTATAAATATCCAAAACTGATATCTTAAACCTATTAATTATTATTTACAAAGTGAAATAATAAACCTAGTATACATATTTTGACTGGACTTGGTATGCAACAGAAGTTCTCATTAAAACTATTATTTTTAAAATTGTAGTATTGATCATCTGAACACTAATTTTCCATAAAGAAGCAATAATTTGGCTAAATTATTTTTCATTTACTTTTATTTTTCTTGACTCTAAAAACTTGAAATACATTTTCCTGGAGTAATAAGATATATGAATAACTAAGATTTAAGAACAACACACACTAACATGTAAAACATATACACATTTTATATTTTTTCAATAATTATTTATTTTTAAAAGTGAACAAAATTTAAGACTGAATAAGAGTAAACTTTTCATTATTCAAGAAATTTGAAATATATTTTAATTACATAATGTTATATATCAATTTTATTTATTTCATAATAAATAAATATTATTTAATTATATAGTATATATAATAATTATATATTAAATATTTAAATGAGCACATCCTCATTCTTTGCAGGTCAATTACACAAAATCCCTTCAAATTTTAGCAGAAGAAACTAACAAATGTAAGATGATTTAAATATCACGTTTCACCTGTGTTTTCAAACATTTTCCGTTAATTATTTGCTGTTAACCTTCATTTGTAGAAATGCAAAGAGAATCTTGTGTACTGTCCATGTAAATAACATTTCCAGCTTCACACTTCTTGTATTTAATTGGTAAACATGCCTTTTCAAGTCAGATAGACTTCAGTTGTACTCAGAGGTTAAAAATAATTTTTTAAAAATATATACAAGGGGCAGCTAGGTGGTGCAGTGGACAGAGTACCGGCCCTGGCGTCAGGAGTAGCTGAGGTCAAATCCAGCCTCAGACACATAACACTTATTAGCTGTGTGACCCTGGGCAAGTCACTTAATTCCAATTGCCCCACCAAAAAATTCCAACTGCCCCACCATACACACACACACACACACACACACACACACACACACACACACACACACACAAAATCAACATCACTTCTTTATTGACAAGATGTTACGGGGTATAAGAAAATCTTAATACTTTCTGGCAACGAAAAACATAAGCACAGTAAGGGGAAAAAAACTGAAATCATGATGGCTTTACCAGAATGTGATGGGCTACATTTGTTTTCTTTCCTTTTTTTAAAAACCAAAATAGTAGAAGCTAAACTTTATCTATATGAAAATGAGTTATAACATAAAAGACACAATAAAATGAAAATAGAAAGATTTGATAAGCTAAATCATCAAGGATCTAAGTTAAATGTAAAATCTAACTTAATTTTTAAAATAAACCTTTTAAACCCTATTGAGAGATACTGCTGTTTTGAAATCTATTTTCACATTTTCTATGCTCCCAAAATGTCACTATCCTTAAATTGCCTATATATTTCACTTTATTGCATTTTCTTTTAAAGGAGCTGCTAGGAATAAAAGATTAAAATGAGTGTTAAAAATGCATCATAAGTAATAGGAGCACTTTGAAACACTCTAAATTCTGATTATATAAATTCTACCTTGTTAGAAGAATAATTTGCAACAAAAAATTATGCAAGAATTGAAACATAAAAATATATTCAAATATATTATCCCCCAATACTGGTATACTATGAGGCAGTTGGTCGGTTCAGTGGATAAAGCACTGGGCCTGAAGTCAGGAAGACCTGAGTTCAAATCCTACCTCAGATACTCACTAGTTGTGTGGCCCTGGGCAAGTCATTTAATCTCTGTTGGCTTAATCCAATGGAGAAGGAAATGGCAAAGGACTCCAATATCTTTGCTAAGAAAACCCAATGTGAAGAGGCAGAAATAACTTAACAACAACAATTCTCCTAATAAAAGGGAACCTACCAGATTTATTAACTATATAACAATTATGTATCAACTATATGACAGTACTAGTCTTAAAATTTCTAAGTATTCCTGATACCCATGGATTGATTTGTATCTATAAGGTGGCAGGAGAAATCATGAATTCATACTATCTGTTCAGCAAACCTTGCTATGAAGCAATATATTTTGGAGTAAAGACCATCAATTATGGAATGACTAAACCACTGCCACTTTAATGGGCAATAAGAAATTATGAAAAAGATAAAAAGAGATTTATAGGAAGATACATAGGATACAAAGTAAAATAAGCAGAACTAGGAAAACAATATGTACAGTGACTACAATGTAGTTGGAAAAAACAATAACACAAAAAAAGAATACTGGGGATTTAAAATGATCAAGTTTAGCCCCCTACCACAACATATATAATATATATATATATATATATATATATATATATATATATATATACTTATACACACACACACACGTATGTGCATGTGTGTATGTATACATATCCACACATACATAATATATACACACATACATTATGCACGCGCGTACAGACACACATACCCTACCCTTCCATTTCTTTGCAAAGGTGAAACACGATGGGTATGAGACACTATATCAGACCTTTAAAAATGTTGGTTAGTTTTGCAGAACCGTTTTTCCAACCCAACCTCCCCCCATCTCTGCTCCTTTTTTTTACCGTTTTATACCAAGATGGGAAACAGTGAAGAATACACTAAGAAATGTTAAGTGCTGTTAAAAGCAAAATATAGCAAGACAGCATTTTTTCAAAAAGAGAAAGATTAGTGAATATATGCATTTAAAAATAGAAAAAAATAAAGCTCACATTGGGACATACATGAAACGTCGAAACTTAAAACGCAATTTGGAAAAAAAAATATTATAGGCAACTAGGTAGCATAGTGAAGAGAATAACATTCTTGGAGTCAAGAAGACCTGAATTCAAATCCTGTCTCTGACACTAGAAGTGTGACACTTAGCAAGTCACTTAACCCTCTTGGTTTCAGTTTCTTCACCTGTAAATTATGGATAATAATAACACCTCCCTTACAGAAGTATTCTGAGGATGGAATGACATAACACATGAAAACAACTTTGCAAACATTAAAATCTAGCTATTATTGCCATAATAAAACAAAACGAAGTAAAAGTTGGTTCTTAGCAAACCAACAAAATAAACACTTTGTTATAAAAAGGATCAGAACCTACTATGCAGTTATATGTGAACCAAATGGAAGATCTAGGAAAACTACCTACAAAAATACCAAGTACCCAAACTAAGAGAATATCAAAATTGAACTCTTAACCCAATTTCAGAAAAGGAAACCAATATGGCTGTCTATCACTCTATCCAAATCTATCACTCTATCCACTGGAAACACACACACACACACACACACACACACGTAAATATCAATTCCAAATTTTTCAAATAAATACTGATAGACTATAGCAATTCATCTAAGAAATCATTCATTACAACCAAGTTACATTTATATCAGGAAAAAATATAATCATATTAAAAATAGGTTCTAGGACTCCATGATTATCTCACTAGACAGAAAAAAAATTGACAACATACAAAAAAAATCCTACAAATTATAGTCATGGAGATATAAATAGTGTGGTAAATAGAATATATCTAAAACCATTAACTGATATCTGTAATCATGAAATTCTGAGGACATTTCCAATAAGATAAAGGCTAAGAGTGAAAAATGATGATTGTCTCCACTATTAATTCTAGTAATGCTCACTACAGAAATAAGAATTGAAAGTGCTTTTTTGTTCCTTAGATAGTTCCTTTACAGCTAGTTCAAATTACTTTTTGAAGACTGGACCAAGATATTTATTCAGTTATTATGGATAGTCTATATTCTTGCAGATAATCACATCATTTCTTCTTAGTTCCCAGCTTTGCTGGCATTTAATTGTGTGTAATAGGTTGTGATCATGATTTGTCTTTCTTGTGGGTTTGCTGTGCTTTAATCTTGTTTATTTATTATTTTCTTCATTTGACTTTCCTTTCTACTCTTTTTAATCAGATTGATGAAATGTTTAGTTGAGACAACCATCTTTCAGTTCCATCTAACAGTTCTCTATTCTTTTTGGTTTCCAATTTATCCACATTACTAATTTTCAAGATTGCTTCTTTTGTATGTCTAGATTTATTTGTTTGATTCTCAATTTTTAGTTTAAGAAATCAGCTCTTTCTGTATTTTATTCATGTATACATTGAGGATATAATTTTTCCTATAAAGACTACTACTATAATATCTCAGAAATTTTGGTATGCTTTCTCATACGAGTCACTGTATTTCTCATAGTTGTCATTTCCATAATTTGTTCTCATTTGATCTCATCTGATCCTCACAACAACTCTTGGAGGTAGGTGCTATTATTATCCCCACTTTACAGTTGAGTAAACTGAAGCAAAGAGAGGTTAAATGGCTTGCCCAGGATCACACAGTTAGTAAGTGTCTGAGGTGGAATTTGAACTCAGGTATTCCTGATTCCAAACCCTGCATTCCATCTAGCTGCCTCAAACAGGAAGAAATATAGGTAAAATAAAAACTAAAGATAGCAACAAAAATCTATTTTTAAAACTACAAAACTAGAAAGGACATAAAGGATCTGAAGCCGTAGCAGTTCCATACCCTAGTTGAAGGAACCTCATTTTTAAGGTGCATGGCAAAGCTTTTGACCAAGTGTTTGAGGCCAGATTTGAAACTTAGGTCCCCCTGACTCCAGGCGCAGAACTCTATCCACTGTGCCACCTAGCTGCTCCATCCTTAAGTCTAAGAACTGTTTTCACCTTTCTTTGTAACCCTAGACTTAGCACAGTGCCTGGCACATGGTAAGCAGTTAACACAAATGCTTGTTGACTGACTGTATCGTACATAGGTTCTGAGTTCAGACTGAGTAAATGGAAGTAAATAGTACATTCACTTTGGGTTAGGGTAAAAGTCACTGTGAATTATAAGCATTCGGTCTGCCATTTTTAGTGTTAAATCATGTTTTATGATTTCTTTTCATCTTGTGGTTCTAGAATTCCACATTTTACCTGAAACCACACACATATGGGCTTGTGATATCTAGTATGCACACAGCAAGATGGCTATTTTTTTAAAACTTGACCTCACTGTTTAGAAACTGGTGAGAGAAGCTCAACGTGGGTGCATGTATGTGTATATGTCTGTCTGCCTCTCTGAGTATAGGGGGCCTGTCCTGATAGCTTTCAAATAACCATCATATACAGAAAATGCTTTATGGGATCACAACACCGAAAATTTTCCCCAAAAGCTGAAATGTTCCATTAACTCACATATTTACAAGTTCTACTTTTATAAACCTTTACTCTGCCAGTTCCCATAATCATTAGCACATTTCTATCGAATCATTTTAAAACCAAATTCTCAGACCAAGTGCATTTTGGTATCAAGCCACCATTGCTAACACCAACATAATGCCATTTAGTATCCCACTTGAACAGTTTTTCTTTCATCCATGTGTTTGGTTCAACTTCATTATCACTTTTGTTCTTTATTATTCACCTTGTTTTTCTATTGTTTTGTGAATTTATGAAAGACATTGTTACTTTAGACTATCAATCAATCTAAAAGCATTTATCAAGCACCTCTGACAAATAAGTTACTTTGCTAGGTAACAGACATGAAAAGACAAAGAAACAATCTGTGTTCTCAGGGAGGTAGCATCATAACCAGAGGACACATACATGCACATATAGAAATATATACATAACAAAACCAAAATAAACATAAGGTAGTTAAATATAAGACAATTAATGAGATAGGGCAACAATAGTTGGGAGGAAAGGAAAAAAGTCAACACAGAAGGTGGTGGTGAAGGGGAAATATGAAAGATGTTTGGGAATCTATGAGGTAGCAGTTACGGAGGAAGTACATGGAAGGCATGGCAGAGTTCCACTGCAAAGGCATATAGACAGAAGATGGAAGGGTCAGAGCACAGAACAGACAGGAAGCCAGTCTGGCTGAATCAGAGTCCTGAGAGAGGAGTCACCTATGAATTTGGAAAAGTAATTTGGAGTCAAGTTGTAACAGGTTTTCAAAGTCAGATGGGTCTGTATTATATTTTAAAAGCAACAGGGAGCCACTGGAGTGTACAGAGTAGAGGAGGGACATGGTCTGATGCGTACTTAAGAAAAATTACTGTTGTAGCTAGGCAGAAAATGGATTGGAACAGAGAGAGGCTTGAGGCCAAAGGCCCCTTCCATAATCCGGTGGAGAGCTGAGATCTAGTGGCTAGGTGAATAAAAAGACAGGATCAGATGAAGAGATGTTTAAATGATTAGAGGAAATGTAGAGTCAAGAATGACACAAGTACAAACCTAGGGGGACTAAAAGGATAGTTGTGCCTTCAACAAAACAGGGAAGTTCGGAAGGGGGCTGCATTTGGTGGGAAAGATAACGTGTTCAGGGTTAATCCAGCTTGAAATATCCAATAAGCAAGCTGGCGATGTGGGACTGGAGCAAAGGAATGAGACAGAGACTGGATGGAAAAATCTAGGAGACTACAAATCACCATCTGCAAAGAGATAATAATTAAACCCTGGAAGCTGACGGGTCAACAAAGGAATAAGGATAGAGAGGAAAGAAAACTGAGCCTTGGGAGACACCAACACTTAGAAAAGCTTAACAAATACATGTTGAGTTAAATTGTCAGCAATTTCAATATATGGGATCATAGTTATTTTGAAAATATCAAAATGTACATGTTTAACTGACGGAAAATATTTTTACTTTAAAGAAATTAATTTTTCATCAGCAAGGACAGGTGCCCCATTACTTCCTACCAGTATAACAATCACAACTAAAACATTTTTAAAGTAAGTTTTTATTGATATTTTCCATTTCTTATATCACCAGTTATCCCAAGTATCCTCCTCTCCTCCAACCTCCTGAGCTATAACATTATAACAAGCAGTAGTTTTTAGAGAGGAAAAAATGTTAGCACAATTGATTAATATATAATACACTGAAAAAGTCCAAAAACCTGTGCAGAGGGGAACACTTGTGGACATCTCACCTCCATGAAGGGGTAAGAGTCTTCCCATATTTCTTCATTTGAGTCCTATTTGATCTTTATATTTTTACTACCTTCACTTTCGATTTTTTGGTGAGTAGTTCTTTCCATTTACTATGTTATAGTTACTATGTATATTGTTTTCTTGGCTCTGCTTACTTCACTCGGCACTGGTTCATATAGACCTTTTCAAGCTTCTCTGTATTCATCAAGCATATCATTTCATACAGCACAGTAATATTCCATTACATCCATGTATCACAGTTTGCTTAGCCATTCCCCAACAGATGGGTTTCTACTTTGTTTCTAATCCTTGCTATCACAAAAAGTATTGCTATAAATGTTTTGGAGTATGTGGAGGATTTTTCTTATTAATGACATTCTTGGGCTAAAAGCCTAGTAATGGAGTCTCTGATTCAAAAAACTTGAACATGTTAGTCACTTTACTCATATAATTCTGAACTGCTTTCAAAAATGGTACCATTTTCACAACTAAAATCAACAATGTATTAGTGGGTTAGTGCCTATCCTTCCACAACCAATCCAACACTGACTGCTGCCATTTCTGGGGTCATTTTTTGCCAATATGTAGGGCATGAGGTGAAACCTCAGCATTATTTTGATGTGCATTTCTCTTATTATTAGTGATTTGGAGCACTCTTTTATGTGGTTGTGAGTACTTGCAGTTTTTCTTTTCAGAACTGTTTGTTCATATCACTTATCTATTGGGGAATTTATTTGCTTCCAACTCTTAAAGTCAAACATTGTAAGCTACCACTACTGTATAAGCACTTTCCTTACACTTCTTTCACATTAGTTTCCAATAGTGAATTAATCTATAAAGGTCCTAAAAATGTGTTATTTATATAGCAAAACTTGCCAATGGAACAGAAATTGTAAAACTATGAATTATTGAGAAGTAGTAATTTTCATACAGATTTAAAAATATAATATAGTGTCATGGTAGGAAGTAAGGAATTCTGCATTTCCCTCCCAAAGCAGACAACTTAGGGTAGTAAGCTAAGGAATACTAAGCACTAACAATTTCAAAGTACATGGAGCTAAAAGGGGAAAAATTTTAATGTTATCATTCTCTAGCAATAACTTGAGTACAGTAGCAGCTTAAAATTACCCTGAAGATTCTTCTAAACTAAATCAAATAAAATACATTTATTGATTTTATATAGATATATATCTCAAATCCTTAGAGAAATTTGCTACAAAGGTTTTTTTTTCCTATTTGACTACTTCCCTTCTTATCCTAGATGCACTAATTTTCAGTTTCAAATAATCAGTTATCTATTTTATCTTTTGTAATTGCCTCTCTTGTTTGGTTAAGAATGCATCTCCAGAGGGCGGAGCCAAGATGGCAGATTAAAAGCAATGACTTGCTTGAGCTCTCCACCAAACCTTCCAAATACCTGTAAAAAATAACTGTAAATAAATTCTAGAACAGCAGAACCCACAAAAAGAGCGAAACAAATTTCCCGGCCAAGACAACATGGACAGTTGATGGGAAAGGCCTATTGTGCCAGGCTGGGAGAGGAGCGCGTTCAGCATGGGCTGTGCAGGCAAAGACAGGGCCCCCAGCAAACCTGGAGCAGGCCTCAAGGGACTGAGCCAGCTGTGGTGGTTTCCAGATCTCTCAACCCACAAACACCACAGACAACTTAGAAGATCAGTAGGAAAGGTCTGTTGGATCTGGGTAAGAAAGGAGCGCAGTCTGGTCTCTGCCCTAGCAGCAGCAGCTGCTGAAGCAGCCAGTGCTCTCAGCAAACAGACGGTGATGAGATCAAATGGTTAAACAGAGGAGGACTACAGGGATCTCTTTGCTGGCACTAGGGCAGGATTCTCTTGCTTTGCCGGTGCTTGGATTTGGGTCGTAGTCCTAGGGCGAGGAGGAGCACTAGCACGGCAAAGCTTGTGGCCTCGATGGAGAGGGAAACTTCCTCACAGTTCCAAGGCAGAAAAGCGTGCTTGTGGTCACTCACTGACCACAGCACAGGCCAGGAAAGGAGTAAACACCTCTCTTTTGATCATATCACCTAGGAAGAACTGAAAATTTACAGGTCCCCAGAAGTATCTCTGAAAACAGCTGCACAAAACCCCTGAAGTTTGGGTTAGTATACCCTCCACACTGGAAGCAGAGCCTTACCTTAACAAAGAGTTAAAAAGTCAAGTAAATGGCTGGGAACATGGGCAAACAGTGGGGGGGGAGGGGGAGAACCGTAGGAACATTATAGCCAAATTCCAGAGTTCCCAGGCCAAGGAGAAAATATTGTAAGCAGCCAGAAAGAAACAATTCAAGTACGGTGGAAACACAATCAAGATAACACAAGATTTAGCAGCTTCTACATTAAGGGATCAGAGAGCTTGGAATATGATATTCCGGAGGTCAAAGGAGCTAGGACTAAAACCAAGAATCACTTACCCAGAAAAACTGAGTATATCAATGAGGAGGGAAAAATTGACATTCAATGATGTAGAGGACTTCCAAGCATTCTTGATGAAAAGACTAGAGCTGAACAGAAAATCTGACTTTCAAATACAAGACTCAAGAGAAGCATGAAAAGGTAAACAGGAAAGAGAAATCATAAGGGACTTATTAAAGTTCAACTGTTTACATTCCTACACGGAAAGATGACATTTGTAACTCATGAGACCTTTCTCATTATTACGGTAGTAGGAGGGGATAGATAGATAGATAGATAGATAGATAGATAGATAGACAGACAGACAGATAGATAGACAGACAGACAGATAGATAGAGATAGAGACAGAGACAGAGACAGAGACAGAGAGAGAATAGGGTGAGTTGACTAGGAAGGGATCATATCTAAAAAAGAAAATTAAGGGGTGAGAGAGGAATATACTGGGAGAAGGAGAAAGGGAGAGGTAAAATGGAGTAAATTATCTCACAAAAAAGAGGCAAAAAAAAAGCTTTTACAGTGGAGGTGAAGGGGGGGAGGTAAGAAGGAATGAGTGAATCTTACTCCCATCAGATTTGGCTTAAGGAAGGAATAACATACACACTCAATTGGGTATGGAAATCTATCTTACCCTACAAGAAAATAGGGGAGAAGGGGATAAGAGGGGAGGGGGATGATGGAAGGCAGGGCACAATGGGGGAGGGGATAATCATAAGCAAACATGTTTGATGAGGGACAAAGGAGAAAAAAGAATAATCAAGGGACGGGACAGGATGGAGGGAAATATAGTCTTTCACAACATGACTATTATGGAAGTGCTTTGCACGACTACACATGTATAACCTATATTGAATTGCTTGCCTTCTCAGTGAGGGTGGGTGGGGAGGGAGGGAGGAAAGGAAAGAATTTGGAACTCAAAGTTTTAAAAATAAATGTTAAAAAATTGTTTTTACATGCAACTGGGAAATAAAATATATAGGCAGTGGGATATAGAAATCTATCTTACCCTACAGGAAAACAGAAGGGGAAGGGGCTAACAGAAAGGAAGGCAGATTGGCGGAAGGGGTATTCAGAATACACACTGTCTTGGCATGGGGGAAGGAGAGAGATGGGAAGAAAATTTGGAACTCAAAATTTTGTGGAAGTGACTACTGAAAACTAAAAACAAATAAATTTGAAAAATTAAAAAAAAAAAGAATACATCTCCAACCATACCTGTGAGGGGCACATGATCTGTTTCTCTTCTAATTTTTTAATAGTATAACTTTTAATATTAATGTCACGTATCTGTTTGTAATGTATTGTGGAATATGGTGTAAGGTTTTGGTCTAAGCCTAATTTCTGCCAGATTGCTTTCCAATTTTCCCAGCAGTTTTTATCAGATAAGGAGTTTTTCCCTAGATAAGTACAACTGAAACACTCTTAAACACACACACACACACACACACACACACATACACACACACACACTCTCACACTGTCTCTCTCTAGCAAAAATGTACATAAGATAGATATATATTTAAACATGATATTTGGGGTTGTATTTCTAAGTAAGGTTGCTCATAGAATACAGCTACCCTACCTTCTCTGGTCCTTAGAGAGTTATCTAAAATGTTTACCTTTGTAGGAAAAATAGAACATTCATTTTTAATTCATTCTACTTTTTAACAGAAAAAAAAAGAAAACTTCTATTATCCAGGGTCACTTTATAGTCAGTAACAAAAGACTTTGCTTATAGGAAGAAGGTCCCTAGGTGGTCCTAGGAGGAAATTCAGACTGAAGCCAACAAGTCATACTTGTTCCAAAATAAATTTTGCTTTCAACTTTTAAAGTCAAACATCCTAAGTTGCTACTGTATAAAGTATTTTTGCTTTTCAATTTTCAATCTCACTTTCTTTATGCTTTTTTCATGGTAGTTTCCAAAAGTGAATAAATCTATAAAGATCCTAAAAATATACATTTACTTATATAGCAAAACTTGCCAATGGAACAGAAATTGTAAAACTATGAATTATTGAGAAGTAGTAACTTTTCATACAGATTTAAAAACAATATAGTGTCAAGAGTATAGGATGTAAGGAATTCTGCTTTTCTTTCCCAAAGCAGACGACTTAGGATAATAAGCTAAGGAATACTAAGCACTAACAATTTCAAAGTACATGGAGCTAAAAGGGGAAAAATTTAAATGTTATCATTCTCTAGCAATAACTTGAGCACAGTAGCAACTTCAAAATATCCTGAAGGCTCTGCTAAATTAAATCAAATACTTTTTAATTCTAAGGCTTTTTTTAAAAAAGAGAAAGTTTATGACTAATTTTGTACAGCCCAATAACAAGATAGCCAAATGGAGACTGGAAAGGGTGTGGTAGGACAGAAGAGGAAACGATGTTTTTGATTCACCCAAAACAATGAAATGTAGAACTGTCAATACATTTTGATATACACTGTATCCCTATGCCATCACCTCCAGAAGGCTACATGTTCTTTGAGAATGAAGACTACTTCATTTTTCTTTTTGTATCCATAGCAGTTAGCATGCTGTGCTGCACATACTACAGCAGAAGCTGGATAGATGAACGTTGAATTCCGTTGTCAATAACTCCAATATAAGTAAATGTAGTTACCTTGAAAGTACAGAAATATCACTCAGTCAAAAAGCAATTATTAAGCACTTGCTGTGAGCTAGGTACAATACTGAACACTGAAGGTACAAAGAAAGACCAAAAAAAAAAAAAGGTCCCAAGAAGAAGCTCAGTTTCTAATATGGAAAAACTATACAAACAATAATGTATATACATGGTAAAAATGGGACTAGTTTCAGAAGGAAGGCACTAGTATTAAGGAGGATCAAGAAAGGATTCTTGTAGAAGGATTTTAGCTGAGACATGAAAAAAAACCAGGGAAGACAGAAGGGAGTAAAAGTGTTCTAGGCATAGGGAACAATAAATGAAAAAGACAAAAGTCAGGACATAAAAAACAGCAAGGAAACCAGTGTCATAGGATAGAGTATTTAGGGACTGGAAAGATAGGGAGATGCCAAGTTACAAAGACTTTAAACATCAAACACACTTTACATTTGATTCTGAAGGTCATAATGAGCCTCTAAAGTTTATTAGGCAGAAGGAATACATGGTTAGACCCACCACTTTGGTGTCTGAGTGGAAAACAGACTGAAGTGAGGAGAGACTTGAAGCAGAAAGACCAACTAGAAGGCTATTTTGCAATAGTTCAGGCATGAGGGTATGAGGGCCTGCATCAGGGTGGTGGCAGTGTCAGAAGAGAGCACAAACTATATATGAAGGATATGAAAATTGAATCAATAGGATTTGATGATTGTTTGGATGTGGAGACAGGGGAAAGAATAAAAAATTGAGGCTGATGTCTATGTTGAGTCAGAAATAGAGAAGTTAAGAAGAGGCGAGGGTTTGGAATGAAAACAATGAATTCAGTTTTGGATATAATGAGTTTAAGTTTACAGGACATCTAATTTGAGATATGTAATATGCAGTTGGAGATGCAAGGTAAGGAGAGAGGTCAGAGTTTTATAAACAGATCTTCATGAATGTAATTGAATATTAGTGTGCTACAAGAAACGTGTGTGATCATTTCAACAAAAGCATGGAAAGATCTCTCTCAACTGATGAAAAGTGAAGTAAGTACAGCCAAGAAAACAATATACATAGTAACTACAATAATGTAAATGGAAAGAAAGAACTGCAGATCAAAATATCAAAAGTGAATGTAACAAATAAAGATCAAGCAGGACTCAAAGGAAGAGATAAAAGGATACCCCAAGCCTACCTCTTCATGGAGGTGGAAGGCCCACAAGTGTTCCCCATTGCACATATTTTTTTTAATTTTTTCAATATATCAATCAGTTATACTAATAGTTTTTTTTTCCTCTCTAAAATATACCACTTGTTATATGGGATGGTTCTTTGGAGAGGGATATTTGGGATAACTGTGGTGATGTAAGAAACAGAGGACAGCAATAAAAACTTACTTTAAAAAAAAGAATACATTTCCAAACCAAATACGTATTTTTATTATCATCTTTTCCACTACAGATTTTATTAACTAAGACAAGGAAATAAATAAGGTTATTTCAGGTCATAAGGATCTGAAACACAAAAAAAAGCCAAAACATGAGGAAAACACCTTGAACTAAGGGTCAGAAAAGCCATGAGGCATGGAGGACAAGACAAGGTACTTTACCTCAAGGGGTTTGCATTTCTTCATCCCTAAAATGAGGATGACCTAGTGATTTCTTAGGCTGCCTTCATGTTTTAACATTCTATAATAGTACGAATATTTTAACGTATTACTGGTGGAAGATGTTTCTCTGGTTTTCTCTGATACATATATATATATATTATATATGCATATTATATGTACATATATTATATATATATATATTTATTTAAATAGGAAATTTAACTTAAAATAACAAAAATTCAAAGTTGGAAAAAAACTTAAAAATCATCTTTATCCGAAATCCAACTCCCCCCCTCCAACCTCAGATGTTCTCAAAAGTCATATTTTTAAGATGAAGAAAATGAAGAAAATAGAGGTTATGGAATGAGCAGGTAGCCAGTAGCAGAAGCAGGACTAGTCTTGTTCCACTGACTCCTAGTCATGGTTATATATTTCATTTTGGTCTGAATTTGGCTCTTTATATAGGGAGAGTTATACTATCCAGGTAATGAGGCAACTTTGGGATTGAAAAAGCCAGAGAAAAGGTCAGGCTTTTTCCCCCTTGGGGCAGGTAAAGGAAGTGTTCTAATCACTTAGCACCATCTAGTGGAGGGAGAAGACATTGTAGAAGGGGAAAAAGTTAAATTGATAACTCTGGGGCAGCTTATTTTTTAAAAATTACTAGATACATAATGCTTACTTAGCTAACATCTGTTCAAAATTAAAACTGATGTCAGCACTATTAAGGGGAGGCCAAAGAAATAAAAGGTAAACCAATGACATCATATTATACTATAATACAAGCAAAAAATTATATCTTAGTTTAAGCTTAAAAAAAGTAATGATTACTAGCATTGCAATGAGTTTCTTTAAAAACAATCTTTAAGCAGATGATGTACACAAACTTCACGAAGGGTTTAAAAAGCTGATGATTATTCAGTATTTTGATAATTTGTGACTGTTTCAATATGAAATTGTCCACATATCAAATAAGGCATTTCAAAAAATATAGCTAAAAAGCTTTATAATATTTGACATTCTGGTAAGGCCATTTTCAAATTTAGTTTTTATGAATATAAAACACAAAACTACACACAAATTAGTAGGAATATCAAAGACTACATTCATTTACAACTGTTATACTTCAAATACACTGGAAAAAAAGTGGAACTTAGAGCTCAAAATTTATTTGAAATGTGAAAATATGTATAATTTCTTAATATATTAAATGAAGATTTTAACTTTAAAAGTTTACCTCATGTCAAAGCACAGAATATGGGCTGCCTTAAGTGATATTTACATATTAAAAGTCTCTGCCCAGAAAGTAAAACCTAAGTGCAGTACCTAATGAGAAATATGAGAATGTTAAAGGACTTCTACCTAGCTTTTGCAGATGATAACAAGAACACCTCCTTCAATGATTAGTTTATAGAGCGGGAAACAGAATTGTACAGGCTTCTATTAGCAAATTTCATTGCAACAACTAAGTAAAGCAAAAACAAGTATCATCTCTTCCTCAATTCCTTACACTTGATAATATAATATTTCCCTATGGGAAAGTGTTCTGGGTGGGTGGATGAGGAAAGAGAAATAACATGTTTCATAAGCCTCACAAAAAATAAAACCAAAATAAATTCCTTCATACGGGAGCTTGGCAAATCAAACTCAAGTTCTAATCATGCATTCACTTTCAAGCAATTTTTAATAATTTATTTGTTTTGAAAGTTCCTTATTCTAAAAAGCATCATGGTGAGATGAAAATACATTTGTTTTCTTCAAAGCAAAGTACGATTAAAAAAAATCTCCCTCAAAATACATCTGTAAGACAGGAACTGAAAGAAGGTTCTTATTAGATTCTGATTATATTTAATAATAATTCCCTGTTCTGCAGTTAAGAGAAAGAAAGAAGAGCTGGCTTTTTAAAGTAAGAATCTATGGTTAGAAAAACAGAGGAAAAATTAGAAACACAATACAAAATTAAATCCTTCTTAAAGTTTTGTTTAAATAAGAGCAATTATACAATATTATCACTACTTAAAAAAAAGACATAAAAAGCCAAAAGAAAACAGTATTGTGAACTAGCAAGGCACAGAAATTTATTCAGGCCAGAAAAGTATCCTTATAAAAAGATGGAAATATATGCCTAAGTGAATTTCTAAAAAGGAACAAACTCTAGCACGTAAAATTTAACATGGACATGAAAGTTAAGGAAAACTGACAAACAGAATGCTAAGTTGATCAAAAGACTAAAACTAAAGAATAATTTTGTCCATAAAAAGCTAAAGATAGCAAAAACATTCTACAGTAGAAAAAACTATATAGCACATAGCAAACTAGAATACAAATACATTTCATCCCAGGATTGAGTGAGACACTTTCACAATCACAAACAGACTAGACAAGCAGTTCACAGAATAAATGTATACTATACACCTTTTCATTACTTCATTTCTGAAACTTTTAGTAACTTCTAAACCACGTAAAATTTTATATTAAGAAAAAGGGAAGGAAGAGTTGGTCCTGAATTTGCCAACTCCTTTTATTACTAAGTGCCTTATACACTGCCATATTGTACACTAATGCTATATTATCACTAGGGGATTAATAAATGTTTTTTGAATGGAAGTCAATTTTTTATTCAAATTTAAGAGTTACTATAGCAAGAAATTGAGAAATGGGACACAAAAGAAAACTTTAGAAAAGTAAACTTCAGAAAAGTAAACAGAAATAAATCACAAGTACTTGACAGCTTTAGTGAGATTTAGAAGAATGAATAAATGAAAAGGGACACTAATACTTACGAAATAAGGTCTCTATCTACATACCACAGTTGCATCAGAAACTGTCTCACTACTCTAAGAAATAATAAGAAAAAAAGATGAAAATACTAAATCCTTCCCTACAATCAAGAAAATAATCATTAATCTGCTGTGAGGGCCCAACTCTCATCACTTGCTCCAAGATGCTGCAGCATGCACAGCAGCCATACCCTGGTAAAACCACCTCAGCAGACGGTCTAAATAGGTTGAGGATAAGCAACTGGCCTCAAACTTGTCAGCAAATTAGGGTGATATCTACCCCAAATATGAAAAGACTTTCCCCAGTGGAATGCATGAATGAGAACAATTTGTTCCAATGGCCATGAAGAGGGCTGAAACAAGTGCTGTGTAGAGCTTAAACTTTGGTCAAGCATCAAGGACACCAAGGTCATCCACTGCATCCCAGATCACCAGTCATCTTGACTTCTGTCCTGCCAATGGACTTTGATGATTCAGGAACAGAGAGTGAGGCTAATGAATTTGTGCAACTCTGCTTCACTTCAATTCAAGACAACACTCATGATGTCACTGGGCCTCTTCAAAAAAGAAGTACTAATAATAAGAATGAACAACAGAAAATAAATATTGCAAAATTACAAAAATCAAACTCAGACCCAAAGAAGAGACATAAGAAGAAACTTTGCAAATAGTCAGATTTGTTTTTTTAATGTTGTGCATCATTTTATTTCTATTCTTCCTCTTTCACTTTTTTCAATATGGGATGATTCTCTAGAGTCTGTCTTCTGACTTCATCATTCAATTGAAAGCACTCTCTTCATTGCCAAATCTAATGACTTTTTCTTAAGCCTTATTCTTCTTGATTTCTTTGCAGCTTTTGCTACTGTCCATCACCCTCTTATCCTTAATACTCCCTTTTCTCTGGGTTTTTGAGGCATTAGTCTCTTCTGGTTCTCCACCTCCCTTTCTGCTCTCTTTTCAGTTTACTTTGTTTGTTCTTTGTCCAGGTCATGGCAGCTAATCTACGTATTTCCCAGGGCTCTCTCCTCTTTTTTCTTCTCCCTCTATACTATTTTGAATATTAATAATAAATAGCTAGCATTTACATAACACCTACTATGTGCTAAGCACTTTACAAATATTCTCATTTGATCTTCACAACAACCCCAGGAAGTGGGTGCTATTACAATTCCCCTTTTAAAAATGAGGAAACTGAGGCAGACAGAGGTTAAGCGAAGCAACTTGCTAAGGGTCATACAGCTAGTAAATGTCTGAGGCTGAATTTGAACTCTGGTCTTCCTGACTCCAGGCCACCTGGTGATCAGTTCTCAAGGAGTCCATTAAGATCCCTATTATGATGATCTTCAGATTTGTTTACCCAGCACTAACCTCTTTAATGATCTCCAGTCTCACATCTCCAAATGACTATAGACATCTTGAACTGGAGACCCTGTATACTCCTCAAACCCAATAAACCTTCTCCTCTTCTAGACTTCCCTACCAGTGTAAAAGGTCTCACCATCCTCCTAGTTACTCATTCTTAATTTTTACCACCACCTCCCCCACATCTCATATCTAATCTGTTGTCAAGTCTGTCAATTTTACACACACACACACACACACACACATATATATATATACACACACTGCTCAAATAACACCCTCTCCTCTCCCTTAACATGGCCTTTAATCTAATACAGGCTTTCATCACCTCATGCCAGAATTATTGCAATAGGTTGCTTGCTGATCTCTGTCACAAATCTCTCCTCCAGGCTATCCTTGATTTGATTTTCAAATTGTTCAACCTAAAGAATAGGGCTAATCATGTCACCCTGCCTTAAACTCCAGTGTCTCCCTATCATTCTATGAACTATTATAAGAGAGGTTTTCATTCTTGTCATTCAGTCAGTATGAATTTATTAAACACCCTACCATATGCCAGGCACTATGCTAAGCAGTGAATATGTGGGGAAGGGTGGGGGAGCAAAAGACAGTCCCTACTCTCAAGGAGCTCACAGTCTAATAAAAGACAACATGCAAACAACTATGTTCAAAGAAAACATATTCAGTATAATTTGGCAATATTCAAAAGAAAGAACCACTAGCATTAAGGGGACTCAGGAAAGGCTTTTCGTAGAATATGGGCTTTTAGCTGGCACTTCCAGAAAGCCAGGAAGTAGAGATAAAGAGATAAAAAAAATTCTCAGATAGGGCATGTTGTTCACTAATTTCAGTTACATCTAACTTTTCAAGACTCCAGTTGGGGTTTTCTTGGCAAAGATGCTGGAGTGGTTTGTCATTTCCTTCTCCAGCTCATTTTACAGATGAGAAAACTGAGGCAAACAGGGTTAAATGACTTGTCCAGGGTTACGAAGCTATACATGTCTGAGGATAGATTTGAACTCAGGTCTTCCTGACTCTAGGCCCAATGCTCTATCCACTGAGCAACCTAGCTGCCACGGTAGAGCCAACAAAAAATATATCGTCAGGAGATGGTTGTCTTGTGAAAGAAAGAGAAAGGAGGCCAGAGTTACTGGAATACACAGTATGTGGGGACAAGCAGGACATAAGAAGACCAAAAAAGTACTAGTGGACCAGGTTATAAAGAGATTTGAATGCAAGATGATTTTATATTTGATCCTGGAGGTTATAGGGAGTTTATTGTATAGGTAAATGACATGGTCAAACTTATACTTTAGAAAGATCAATTTGAAAGCTAAGTCAAGGATAGAGATCAGCAAGTAGACCACTGCAATGGTCTGGGCACAAGGTGATGAGGGCCTGTACTAGGTTGGTGGCCTTATCAGAGAAGAAAAGAAGGTGTTGTTCAAGAGATGTTACAAAGGTAAAATCAACAGGCCTTGGCAACAAATAATGTAAGGGAGGTAAGAATGAAGGGTGAAGTATGACAGTTGTAAGCCTGGGTGACTGGTAGGATAGTAGGGCCCTGTATACTGATAGGGAAATTCAGAAAAGTAGTTTTGGGATAAAGATGAGTTCTGCTTTGAACATAGTGAATTTAATGTCTATAGGACATCTAGTTCAAAAAGTCTAAATAGACAGTTGAATACGTGGCTTATTTCTGTTTACTTGTATAAACTTTACTTTTCTAAAATTTTCTTTTGTGTTCCATTTCTCAGTTTCTTGCTATAGCAACTACTGAATTTGAATCAAAAATTAATTTCAGTTAATGTCAGGAGAGAAGTTAGTGCTGGATAAACAGATCTGAAAATCATATCAGCATAGGGATGATAATTGACTCTCTAGGAATTGATGAGATCAACAAGTGAAATATTATAGAAAGAGAAGAGAGACTAGGACATGCATACTTAATAAATTTTTGCTAAATTAAAGGGTAGATAGCACTAAGAATAGGGCAGCTAGGTGGCACAGTGGGTAAAGTGGCTAGAGCGCCAGGCCTGGAGTTAGGAAGACTCATCTTCCTGAGTTCAAATGTGGCCTCAGACACTAACCAGATGTGTGAGCCTGGGAAAGTCACTTTACCCTGTTTGCCTCAGGTTCCTCATCTATAAAATAAGCTGGAGAAGGAAAAGGCAAACCATTCCAGTATCTTTGCCAAGAAAACTCCAAAAGGGGTCACAAAGAGTAGAAAACAACTGAAATGACTGAACGATAACTCCTAGGAATAGGAAATCAGTCCATCTATACCAAAAAGTTCTACACTGGGCAGCTGGCAGTTTTCCCCAATCTAAGGCTATTGTTATAGAGGCCTCCCAGCCCCTGGTGAAATCACTTAAAATCAGATAGTTTAAAGTTGTGTTCTACTTACATCCATTTTATAAAGCAGACCATAATTCCTATATGAAAATCAAAATGCAGAGAAAAAAATCACTCAAACTACACACATTTCAGGAACTATTTAGCTCTGATATGATATTTCACACTATTACAGTGACTTAAAATGTAGACTTCAAAAGGACATGACTTGCTACTTACATGAAACCTCAAAAAGTTTTCAGTGTGATTTGCAAAACAGGCTCCATTCATTCGCCCTCAGCTCTATGCATATAACACTGAACATCTTACCATATTTCTAAAAATGACCACATATGGATACTGTTTGGAGAGTAAGCATTACAAAGGTAGCAATTTTACTTAGAGGCTCAGGAATTCATGTCTTCAGAAAGCTCTGCATGTTTCTGTGCCTGAAAAATGTAAACTATAGAGTAAGACATAACCTTTCCTACTTTTCCTAAAGAACTGGCTGAATAATTACCTTTCATTGGCCAGAGTGTTACCAGCTGCAATACCCAACTCCCCACGATGCAGGGCCAGGGGGCCATGGATCATTCACATTGTCTGGCATTTTCCCTCTTCCTCCTTCCCAAGGCAAACACCATTTCAGACACAAGTAACATAACCTTCCCAAAGGGGGTTTACTGTGTGAACTTGAGGCTGCTGGCTCCCTTCACATGGACAATATAATTTTCTTTTAAAGCCCACTCCACCAACAAGTTATCTCTTGAAACACTCTTTCAGATTTAAATTGGATTTTAAATGATGTAAACACCACCCCATTTCTTCTAATACTACTCACTCTAATTAAGTGAAAAGTATGTAGGGAACAGAAGTATTAGAAGAGTTTACATAAAATGATGTTCAACAAACTCTTATTTTTCAAATGATATAACAACAAATACAAACTCAAAACAATAAATTCAAATAGATTAAGAAAATGTAAAAAATAAAAAGAAGGTCAAAGCAGACCAACTACCATTCTTGCTGTTTGCTTTCTAGAATTTCTAGCTTAGGAATATGGTGCAGTATAAAGACAATGGACTGGGAGTCAGGAGAACTGGCTTAGAGCTATAGTTTGGGCCATTAGCCATTTGTAAACTGAGAGAGTAAGGCCTGCTTCCTAATCTAATCATCATTTGAGTTCTTACTATGTATAAAACATTGTGGTAGGCCTTGGAGAGAAAAGGACAGATGCAAAAGATGTTAAAAAAGTAAAGTCAATGAGGTCTGGAAATCACTGGATATGGGAATGTGGTGAGGAAGAGTGAAGAGATGAGTATGACTGTAAGACTAAATACATGAGCACTTAAAAGACGGTAATATCCTCAATAAGAGGAAAATTCTGATGTAGGATGGTATAATAAGGGAAAAGATAACGAATTGTTTTAGACATGTTGAGTTGGATATGATATTGTTCAGTGTAGATGGAGATGCCCAGCACACAGTTGGTTACATAGAACTGAAGCTCAGGAGAGAAATTAAGGATGGCAACACAAGATTTGATAATCACCTACAAAAGCGTAAGCGGATTCACAGGGACTATTAAGATCACCAAGGGAGAAAGTACTGAAAGAAAAGTGAACCCAGCACAGAACCTTAGGGGCAGCCACACTTTGTGGGCAACAGAATTAAGATTATCTAGGACAGAAGAATTTTTAAAAGAATGGTCAGATAGAAGAGAACCAAGAGAATTTTACAGAAACCAAGGGGGAAGGGTGGAAGAAGAGAGTGTGCAGGAGGAAGGGCTTATTAAAAATGCCAAAAGCTACACTGGGATATTAACTAGAATGAGGACTGAGAAAGGTCATTGGAATCAGCAATTGGGAAACTGTTGCTAAGCTTGGAGAGAGAAATTTCACTTAAGTATAGGGAAGTAAACTAGACTGGAAGGGAATGACAAGTATGTAGCAAATAAGAAAAAGTGAGCCAATGTATGTGACCCTTTCCAGGTGTTTAGTTACAAAGAGAAGAGAAAATGGCTCAAAGGGAAGATATGGTTAAGTGAAAGGGTTTTTTTTTGGTTTGTTTTCTTTTTTAAAATGGGAAAGAAATAGTAGTGTTTACAGATGAAAAGCCAGAATCCAGTATATCAGGAGAGATGGAAGCTCATAAAAACAATTGGAATGAACAACAGTAGATGAAAAAGGATGGGACCAATAACACAAGTGAAAAGGGTGGACAAGGAGATAGGCCAAGCCAGTGTAAGAAATTAGAGTAAGAAAGGAAAGAATGGGAGACAGGAGATGTAGAGTGACTTTAATGTATGGACCTGGGGAAAAGAGGAAGCTCAAAATGAATGGCCTTTATTTTTAATCAGGGAATAATGAACGAAATGTCATGCAGTAATAAGGGTACAGCTGAAACAAGATCACAGGACATAGCATTTTGCCGTCTGGCTACTGCTACATATACTTCAGATATGCTCCTGTTCCACAAGGGACAGGGAGTCTTCAGACCTAAATTTCCAAAGATTCTGTGCCCTCAAACTCCCTTTATTGGGGAGTTAATTTACCCAGCCTTATCACTTACCCTGTGATGAAGCTGCCTTGATTAGAGTGTGAGTTAAACTTCAGCCTTCTATTACTAAGCTGACCTCAAACTCTCAGACCATGCCTCATCCTATCTAGCCATCCAGCGGGAATACAGGTAGCACAGGTTTTTTGCCGTTTACCTTACCACAATGAATAAACACCTCATCCATACCTGTTTTTCACCTCTAGCTCAGAGAATAATAATCAAAGCAATATTATCTTGCTACTGAAAAAAGATGTGAAAATCCACTGCTTTATGGATCCACTCATAATCTCAATAACTGTTATCAAAACTCCCTTCTTTGAGCACTACACCATGGTATGTTTTTATTGAAAGCAAAAGTAAATATAAACAGAAACTCAAGTTAGTTTTTATTTTTTAAATACCTTACCCAATTATGCCAATTTTATTCCCGATAGCTGTACATTTGGGACCAAAAAAACAAACTAACAAAAAAAATCCAAAACTACTTCACTTCAACAAATATTTGTTAAGCTAGGGACAGTTCTAGGGAAGGAGAAGGGAGAGAAAGAAAAAGGGAGGGAGGAAGGGGGAGAGAGAGAGGGAATATACTCTTAAGGGCCTTAACAACATTCTACCAGGGGGAAACAATTGTTACAAGATTGGGAAACAATAGTGAAACTTTAATTTGTCTGAAAAAGCTCTTTAGGATTGTAGTAGACTCAAGGTCAATATTAGTCACCAATATCATGTAGCAGCCAAAAAGCTAATGTGATTTCCGGGTATTTTAAGAAACACATAGCTTCCAGGAATAAGAATGTTATTGCTCCATAGTACTCTGCCCCTGGTCAAAAGAGTGTTATGTCCAACTCTGAGCTCCACAGCAAAGAAAGGCAATTGGGTAGGTAGCAGTATTGGAGTTCATATCATATGAAAACTGGTTAAAGTAAAAAAGGACAGTTAGCCTGAATTAGAAAAGACTCAAGAGACATATAATAGCTGTCTTCAACTGTTCGAAGGGATGTGATATGGAAGGGATTTAGACTTGCTATGTTCGGACCTAGAGGAAAGAATTAGAAGCAATCCATGAAAATCATAAAAATTATATTGAGATATGGTGTAAGGAGCAACTTCCCAAGAAGTAGAGCTAGCAAAAATTGGAATGGACCACCTTGGAAACAGCAGGTTCCCCTTCACTGTAAGTTTTCCAGCAGAAACCAAATGGCTACTTATCACTTAGGCTTTAATGGGAAGTCTTTTTTGGGTATGAGTTGGACTAAATGGCAGCTTTCCAACTCTAAAATTCTGCATGAGTTTATTTATATGTGTGGCCAAGTGACTCAGAATAACTACAGGCTACCAAACTTTTAAGAAACACATAAATTTAATAAGGTCTTGCAAAAAAAAATAGTCTTTGTGACACTGCGTATCCTGACTTTTTAGTTTGGAAAATGAAGTCACAGTGAGCATAAAAGATTTTAATTAAGGTAAGAATGTATCTGTCTGTTAACATTTTATTCTCTGAAGGACAACTACCAAACATAAGTACATTTGAACAAGAGTTTCACTCCAGTTTAATTACTACATGAGGGTTCTTAATCTTTTTATTCCACAGACTTCTTTGGCAGACTAGCAGACATCTTCTTTGTCTATGAATTCCTTTCAGAATAATGTTTTGTTGCCTACATTCATAAGTAAATGAGAGAATAAATTTCAATTAAAGGTTAGTGACAAACAGGATATCAAATGTTTTTCCCAACCAAGTTCACAGAACCGCTGAACTATGGACTTCAAGTTAAAAATTCCTGATGAGAGAAATTATTTGTCTCTCATATTAATAGCCCATTACCAAAATTGGGGAGAGCCCTGCTTTTTTTTCCCTGTTCTGTTTCCTTGTCCCATCTCTCAAGGATAGGGCTGATGGAAAACAGAATTAACATTCTCCTCATTCTGGGTATTGCTACTCCATCCAACTACTTCAGGTTTGGGTGAGGGATATAGATTCTTTGTCTACACTGCCCAGCCAAGGCTAGGTGAACTAGGTATAGGGATAGTTTCTCTGTCCAAGACTGACATAATGTCATACTCAGTAGAGTGAGCTCACTTCTATTTGTAAAGTCCACCTCTCATCAACTGTTAACAAATCAGAGTTGATGACCACCCTCAGGAACACTCCTCTTTCAAGATCATATAAGCTGTGAGCCATGAGGGTCTTTGGCATTCAAGAGTGCCACTGGCCTTTCATTAAAAGTTCTGTCATTATTAATAAAATGACTAATTACCCAGAAATTACATCCAAAATTTTTTAAATGCCACACTGCTCTTAATGTATGATCAGCTTCTAATATGATCTTGGTTTGTATACCATCCTGAAATACTGTATTAGGGAGATAAATGTATTTCAAAATTTATTCAAAGCTTATCACATACTTTCTATTGCTGTGGTATTTGTAATATTAAAATACTCAACTTGGCTAATTTGGTGAATTCCACTCAAGGCATTCTTTCCCTTCTTCCTGCTAGACTAACCAAAGTCCACTACCCATAGTTGCATTATCCTAAAAAGGATCTTTTAAAATAGATATTTTTGTTTATACTGCTGTCATTTTCTATCACATACTCCTTCCACCCCATAAAATTGCTCTTTTATGAAAAAGGACGTTTATACAAAACAAATCAACACACTGAACTCCAAAACCTCCATTTAAGGGGGGAGCCCAGCCCAGAACATCTCTTCATTTCTCACCTAGAGGCACTACATTGGGAAGTTTTCCATGCTGTCCCTGCACTAGGCCCCTTCCCTACCACTCACCACCCCTACTTTTTGGGTTCCTTTTGTGTATAGTATTTTCCCATTGTACTGTTAGCTCCTTGAAGGCAGAAACTGTCTGTCTGTCTGTCTGTCTGTCTGTCTGTGTGTGTGTGTGTCTCTCTCTCTACATATATATATATATATATATATATATATATATATATATATATATATATATATATATATATGTATGTATGTATGTATGTATGTATGCATATTTGTATCCCCAGAGCTTAGCACAGTTCCTGGAACATGATAAGCACTTTAAAAATGTTTACTGATTAACTAATGAGTGAAATGAAACATTGTAAGAGCCAGACCAAATGTAGAGACCCACTGAAGAAACACCCATCAGGACAGAGGAGACCTCCAGCATGGAAGTTCTAGAGGTAAAAAGCTTAAGTTCTCTGTGGCACATTATAAGACCACCATCCTATGCATGGTATTAGATTGGTTGGTTGTTGTCCTTTGTTCTCGAAAAGGACCAAAATGACATCATGCTAGAGTCAAGTTTCAGTGTGTCCACCAACTGTGGCTGATCAAACCAATATGAGTTCGGAAATAGTGCAAACAAGCACAAATAGTCCCTGTGAACCTTTGGGGTGGATTCTCTAAATATGCGCATCCTGGACTTCCTTTGAGCTGTTTCAATTCTGCTTTGCTCACAGAGTACAGCACCTTCTTTGATGTGGACATACCATGCTGAGCAGTCCTGTGCTGGTATCTCCCATGTCACATAATCAATTCCAAAGTTCTTAAGAGAGACCTTGAAAGTGTCCTTGTATCGCTTCTTCTGACCACTACATGAATGCCTGCCCTGTGTAAGTTCTCCATAAAATATTTACATTCAAACAACGTCACCAAACCATCGGAGTTGCGCTCTCTGAAGCAGAGTTTGAATGCTTGGTAGTTTAGTTCAAGAAAGAACCTCAGTGTCTGGTATCTTATCCTGCCAGGTGACCTTCAGAATCTTCCTAACACAATTCAAATGGAAGCGATTCAGTTTTCTGGCATGGTGCTGATATACTGTCCAGGTTTCAAAGACGTAGAAGAATGAGATCAGCACAACAGTTCTGAAGACCTTCAGTTTGGGAGTCAATCTAATACATCTTCTCTCCCATAATTTTCTTCAGAGCCTCCCAAACACTGAGCTACCTCTGGCAAGGCGTGCATCAACCTCATTATTGACATGTAGATTATAACACTGCACTTGCTCACTGGGGTCAGACCACTCGCAAACACCAAGACTGGTTTGATGAAAATGATAGAGAAATTCAAAAGCTGCTAAATGAAAAACGAGAACTCCACATTACCGGCAGAATAGTTCATCCATCTCTAAGAAGGCAGCATTTAATTCCATCAAAAGTAGAGTACAAGGAAAGATTCGAGAGATGAAGGATTCTTGACTCAGTAAGAAGGCAGATGAAATTTGGTTTTATGCTGATAGTAACAATTCAAAGCACTTTTATGATGCGCTGAAGGCTGTTTATGGGCCAGAGACCTATGGAGGTATTAGAAGACCTGGCTTCAAGTCCCAGTTCTGCTGTTATTAGCCATGTGACACTATGAAATTTACTTAACCTATTAGTACCTCAATTTTCATATCTATAAAATAGAGACAATGATACTTGTACAACCTAACTTGCCAACTTATTTTGAGTTACACATTTACTTAACAAACTCTAAAGTATTATATAAAAATAAGCTAATACTAGTATGTTGGTCCAAAAACCAAAAACTCACAACCTAAAAGGTATTCCATTGATGTTATACGGTGCAATGAACATATAAATTCCAAAGTTCAAAAAGTATGGACAATAAAAGATAGTTCCCTCTTCAAAGAAAGCATTTAATAAATATTTGCAGAATAAATAGGAACAAATAAATGGAAATAATAAATGAGGCCCCTATAAGAAAGAAAACTGCAAACTATATTTAAAGGAAAAGATGAACTAGAGCAAGTATATTCATTCTTTTTCCTATGTAAAAGAAATTTTGTATAAACTGTTCGTGTTACTTTTTGAAAGACTTTCATTTTCCTCCCCCCTCACTCCTCCAATAGTATATTTCCTGGACATTCTTCAATGACTACCTTACTAGGTAAAATTCTGTCTATGGTATCCTATGTTTCAAAGATTGATAACAACAATAGCTAACATTTATGTAGGATTTTAAGGTTTTCAAAGCACTTTGAATATATTACTTCATTTGATCATCACAAAAACCCTGTGAGGTAGATGCTATTTAATCCTCATTTTACAGATGAGTAAACTGAGGCTGATATAGATTAAGTAATTTGCCCACAATTACATGCTAGTGTGAGAGGCAGGATCTGAATCCAGGTCTTCCTGACTCCTAGTCATGGCATTACTGCTACTAAATCATACTACAATAGTCATTGATAATAATTACTGCTCATTTTGTTGAAGTAAATATATATAAGCAAAATTGAACTAATATCCTAGCATTGCTTCAATAAGCCTAATATAGCACTGCTGAGAACATCCTAAAGTGGCATATGTGAGTTGTCACAGAACTGGCTATCTATGCCTCTTCCTAATAACTGAGGATCTGGTTAATAACATTTTTTTAGATAAATGTACCAGTAACCAAAAGTTGAAAACTTACCACTATGTATGAGAATCATCTTGTGGAAGTTTAACAATTTTTTCATTTGTTAAATTAAGATTAAGCCATGAAAATTTCAGGACAGAGCAAAATAAAGTCTTAGGGTTTGGCCATTTCTAATTTACGAAGTATGAGTTCCAAAAAAGATTTTAACTCATTCCAAAAGTAACTTTTTTGAATACAATGTATTTTATTCTACTGAAACATATATCTCATTGCTAAATGTTATTATCTAGTCTTAAAACAGGATCCTTGATAGCATACATTTTTGTAACCTATAGCTTGTTCCAATAATTCAAAGCCAGAATCTCCCAAGCTCACTTTTTGTAGCCATTATTTTTGCTTTACATACTTTAATGAACAGGCCAGAGATAAAAGACATTCCAACTGTATCTGACAAAAGTGGAAGAAAATGGTATTAAAAGATGGTATATACCCTTACATATATAATATTGCATGAAACTATCTTTATATGAAAGCAACTTAGTAATCAACTAAATAAAGTACTTTCTATTAAAACAGCTACATTTTCCTAATTTTGCTACGCTATCCCTTCACTACAATTGCAATTCTTTTACTTCCATGTTTAATGTATTTTTGTTGTTGTTGAAAGAAGTAGTGTGGCATCATGGATAAAGGATGGGCCTTGGGAGTCGTAAAGAGCTGAGTTATAGTCTAGACTCACACACAGTAGTTGTGTGACCATGGACAAATCACTTAAGCTCAATGTCCCGGGCCAACTTTCTAAGACTGTAACTTGCAGATGAATTGCTGCTCTGTTGTACCATTAGAAAGTTTTATGCTGGCAATGATCTATACCATTGATATGAAAGGTCTAGATCAAAGAACGTTTTTTTTATGGCACCAGATTCCACTAATACTTTGCTGTGTTGGTATACACATTAGAAAAACTTAGGTGTTTTCCTATTCCAATCTCTCTGGCTTGGACCAGTGAGACCAATGTAAACTAAGACAACAAAGTTTCACTTTTTGATAATTAATATATTTTAATAGCTACCACCATCTACAAATTTCTTCCATACAGCAATTTTCTAGTTTTTAAATGTTCTGCGATAATGAAACTAGCTTTCAATATTCAGTTAAAAATAAATACCACATAATATCTTTCCTTTCCCCCAGAATGATTCAACTTATTCTTTTAAAAAAGTAATCACACAATTAGACTTGATTCTATTTTAATATGAAATCAGTTTCAATAAGTCAAAAGATATTTAACTTTGATACCTTTAAAAGAAAAAACCCAACATTTTTATCATTAGGCAGCTTCAGCACAGTCAAATGAAAATATTCCCTTCAACAATTTCATAAAGCTAAAATCATTCCTTGCAAAAAGCATCACAGGATATGTATAAATGCCTTACCATTAAAGATATTCCACAACTTAAAAGCTTAATAAAATACCATTTTCTTAAGAGTTATTTAGCCTCTTTGCAAGTTGCCACTGCTTGAGGAACAAAAAAACTTTTTTTTAAATTTACAAAACAGAAAAAACTGCAGTCAGAATTCCATCACAGATGCATAATGAAGTTTTTTGTTTTCTGAGGTTATTCATTTTCAAGTGCTATTTCTCAATTCTAAACCTCTTCTAACAACTGACAACCATAACAAATTTTGCTGAATTATGTGTAAGTTTGGATATTTCTGAGGCATGAATTACTACACCTCCTACAGAATCAACGGAGCCCTCTAAATTTCCCTTCAGCTTGAGTTAAAACTCTCTGAGAGAACTCAATTGATATTTCCAGAAGCATGGGTAGTACATTTTCCAGTAAGCTACTTGGTTTCCTTTTACTATTTTAAGCAGTTTGACCATTACCAGGATTGCTTTGCATACTTATGTGTCAAGGTTTGATTTCTGGTTCCTGATCATTTTCATGGCAAAAACACTTCAATGAAATCATCTCCCAAACTGATTTTATTCATATTAACTGCAATATGTTTTATACAAAATACCATTTTCAGTGGAGGAATGCCAGTAAAAGAAAGAGCTTACTAGAATTTCAGTTGATTTTGTTAAAGGAAATTATTTTAAATTAATGTGGCTACAGAACTGTTGCCATACTTGACCTCAGAAAATATATTCCTTCTAATTTTTGCTGTGAACATTTATTTATTTAAGCTAAACTCCAGCTCCTGAATGTTGACCATAAAGAAGTCTAAAATTTCCTGCTATTTCATACTCTTTTGCTAAACAAAGGCAAACATATGTTTGCTGCATTAGTATACACTGCCAGAACATCACTATTAAGTGAAATCATCTATGTATTTTTAGTGGAATCTTTAACAACTTCCACCCCTGTCAGAAACTTGGTGGGTTGAAACAAGGCTGTTTTGTTTTCATGGAGCAACAATCTGATCACTGGTTTACTAGATGGCGCTCAAAACATTTTTCCATACGCTCTTCTCAAAGAGAATCTGACTTCAGTGTGGTTTACCTTCACCAGTGAATGAAGGCTTTTTTCACCAAACATATCCCAGAGGAAGGTTAGGTCTTCCTGGCTGTCCACATGTGGCTGCAGCTGGGCTGGCAGTGCAGTCAGCAGCTCATACAGACCTATAAAGTGAAAATAAAACACAAAGTGTAATCTAAGGGTGATCTCATTAATTTTGCTTCACAGGTCTGTGTAACTGGCTGCCTTAGGGATGTCATTCTAACTGGATCAAGGAAAACATCTGTCCAAAGAAGCAGAGTAAGCATTCTGTTTTAAGTTCCTAAGGAGCTTGTAACAATGCAATAGTTTTTACCCTTGTCAGAGTTGTCAAATTTCTCTACCCATTTCTGTTTATGTAACCTTAGAGAAAATGTGTAAAGATTTTTAAAGAATTAAAAGGGAAAAAAGCATACATTCCTTTTCTTAATCATTATTACATTTCCTTTAATGTTAGCCAAAGAGCAAAATGAGTCATGAAAAGGAAAAACTTCCTTAAAAGAACAGAAGATGGAAAGGATCATCTATTAAAAAGACTGTGGTTTGTATAAACATTTTTTGCTAATATACTGCTTTTAAAACATCAGTCTTAACTAAAGTCCAAAATAAGGTTCCAAAAAGCAAGACAAAAGGAAAAAATGCATGGCTCATCGTTACAACAGTTGGCTGTAAAAAATCCAAGCAAAACATGTGTTTCAGTTTGACTCTAATATTCAGGCTTGCAAAAATGTAGCCAGTATACCTTGAAAGAGTTAAAGTAGTTGCTGCCCCTAGTTATTGGTGGCACGCCTCGCTGAAAGTCTCGTAGGGACAGACAGCAGCACAGTTCTCCACAGTAGCAGAAACTATCCATCATGCAGAGGCCATCACACTGCTGTCCAAGAAATGTAGAAACAGTGCTTGCAGGAGCCCGATTTAGGGAGGTAACCTGGCATGGGCTGATATCAATTCATAGCACATGTTTAATTTTCCAGTGGGATTACTTGGGGTAAAAAGGACAAAATGCCTTTTTCTCCTGTCTGCTGTCTACAAAAACACCACTAACCTCTTAGGATCAACTATACATGGCACAGCTCTTATTTTTAGTCTGAGTAAGTACCACTGTTCATCACAAGGACAGCTTCACAAGATATTTAACTAGGAAAGCACATTATGGTAAATTATGGGTTAATGATAACTATGTATATAAGCTGTAAAATATGATGGTTAAAATATTTCACTAATCAGTAATATTTCAAAGTAGCACTGAGGAATTAGGTGAAACACTGGAAATTAAACACTAAAATTCAAAGACTGGGTTAACTGGAAAGTTTTCTTTCATCACTGGTTGTAAAAACATAATATTCTAGGAAAAAAAGGAGATTCCTTCAAATCATATTCTTTTCTGAGGTCTTTGGGGGCTTAACATTCATTTCCTACTATAATCTTAAATTTTAATTAATTCGCTTCTTATATGTCCAAATTTTTGTGTATAAATGTGTGCATATAAAGAGAGTGACTGATAACTCAAAATACTACAATACTACACGATATAAAACACCCAAAGATTAGTTCAAATTAAATTGTTGGCTCACAGTAACTTGATTAAAACAAGCT
Organism: Phascolarctos cinereus; assembly: GCF_003287225.1. Lineage (NCBI taxonomy): Eukaryota > Metazoa > Chordata > Mammalia > Diprotodontia > Phascolarctidae > Phascolarctos > Phascolarctos cinereus. The sequence goes on from NW_027555514.1 coordinate 65,836,643, forward strand.
ACTAGTCATCTAATATAAATGGATATGGGCATTATGCAGATAAGGAGCAAGAATGACTGTTCTAATAAGCAAATCAGACAACCTTAAAAGGAATTAACATGAATATGAAGAGGGAAGAGTTCTGAGTAAGGTTTAGGAAAACTAGTCAACTCACTCAAAAAGTATTTTCTCAACCAATTCTCAACCAATAGATATTTACTAAGCCCCTATCTGCCAGCACCTATTGTGCTAGGTGCTAAAGATACAAGTACAAAGAATGAAACAATCTCTACTCTCAAGAAACCTACTTCTAAAAGAGGAGAAAACAAGCACCTATACATACACACATACATACACACACATACACATAGCATCAATATAAAGTAAATTAATACAAATATATACAAAGTAGTTAAGTACAAGATAATTTCAAAGGGAAGACGATGAGGAAGATCAGGAAAGGATTCTTGTAGAAGACGGTACTTGAGCTGTGTGTTGTCCCTCCCTTAGAGGGACTCAAGAATGTGGAAGCAATGAGGGAGGGCATTCCAGACATGAGGGACAGCCAGGGCAAAGGCATGGAGACAGGAGATGGAGTATCCTGTGTGAGAAACAGACAGGAGGCCAGTTTGGCTGGATCCCAGAATAAAGGGAGGGAAGTAATGTACAAGGAGACCAGAAACTAAGATGGTATCAGGTTTCATATTTAATTCTAGCAGCAAAAGGAAGCCACTGGAGTTGATGGAGTATGGCAGTCACATGGTCATATCTGTGTTTAAGGAAAATTACTTTGGCAATGGAACACAGGCTAGACTAGAATAATGAGAGACTTAAGTCATGGAAGCTGTTGCAATAATCTAGATGAAAAGTGATGGAGGCCTGAAGAAAGTTGGTAGTACTAAAAGTGGAGAGAAGGGGTCTAACTCCAGAGATGCTGTAGAGGTAAAAGCAGCAAGTTTTAGCAACTGACTGGATGTGCAGAGTAGGGTCAAGTACAGAATTAAGTCTAATGACAAGGTTATAAAACCTAGGAGACTGAAAAGATGGTGATGCCCTTCAATAGAAATTGGGAAGTTTAGAAGAAATGAGGGTTTGGAGGTAAAGATAATGAATTCAGTTTTAAACATGCTGACCTTGAAACATCATTGATATATCCAGTTTCAAATACCCAATAAACAATTGGTGAAAGGAGACTAAGACATAGCAAAGAGTCTGGGGCTAGATACATACCTATATATAACAGACAGACAGACAGAAATACCTACATACTATAACTATAACTACAAATACACACACACACACACACACACACACACAGACAAACATAAATCTTTAAGTCATTTGTACAAAGATGATAATTGACCCATGGAAGCTAATGAGGTTATTAAGAGTATAGAAGGATATGAGACCCTGGAAGAGGATCTTGGGGAACCCTCACGGTTAGGGGGCATAATATGAAAGACATGGCAGAAAAGGAGAAATGGCCAAACATGCAGGAGGTATACCAGGAGACAGTAGAACCATAAAGACCCAAAGAGGAGAAAAGTATTGAGAAAGATAAGGCCAACAGTGTTAAATGCAGCAGATAGGCTGAGAGGGATAAAGACTGATAAAAATAAGATTTGGCAAGTAGAGATCACTGATAACTTTGGAGAGAACAGTTTCAGTTGAGAAACGAAGGCATATTATAAAAGCATGAGAAGCAAGTGAAATGGCAGTGGAGAGAAGTCAGAGGACAACTGAAGACAGTAAGTACAGACAGCTTTTTCAAGAAGTTTGGCTGAGAGAGGAGCAACAGAAGACAGTGGTTTAAGTGTGTAGTGAAGGTTTTTTAAGGACAGGGACAACTTGGGCATATTTAAAAGCAGTGAGGAAACAACTCAATAGATAGGAGAGGGTGAAGAGGAGAGGGTGAAGTACTAAGAAACTGACCAACAGGATGAATGAGATTGCAATCTGCCAGAGAAGGCAGGAGGAAATGGGATTAAGAATGCATGTAGAGGTGTACTTAGCAAGTAGAAGGCCTATTACTTTGACAGAGACTTGTGGAAAGAGAGTGAGCAATGATGTCAAGAAGTTCTGAGATAAAGAAAATGCAAAAAAAAAAAAAAAAAAGGAACCTCGTGTCAAATGGCTTCAGTTTTCTCAACAAAGTAAAAGGCGAGGTCCTAAGCTGAGGGTGGGGGTGAGGGTAGAACAGAGGAGGTATCGGAGGATTGAAAAGATTTAGAATAGCTTCTGTGAGGAGTGAGATAATCACTTAAGGAGGAATGAAAGGGCCTGCTTGGTTGCAAGGACGGCCCAGTTGAGGTTAGATAATGAATTTTGTATGTACCCAGTCAGGAAAGGTGGGAGATTTCCTCCTAGTGCATTCAACAGCTAATAGGCAGGGTAGATGAGGTAGACAGTGGGAATAATCTAGGGCCGAGATTGGATAAGAGATGAGTGGCAAAGAGACCTTAAGAGTGTCCTTGTATTATTTCTCCTGATCACCATGTGAACACTTGTCCTGTGTAAGTTCTCTAGTCAATAATTTTTTAGGCAAATATATGTTTGGCATTTGAACAATGTGGCCAGCCCACTGAAGTTGTGCTCTTGGCAGCAGTTTGAACATTTGGCAGTTCAACTTGAGAGATAACCTCAGCGTTTAGTACCTTATCTTGTCAGGTGATCTTCAGAATCTTCCTAAGACAATTCAAATAGAAGTATGGCACTGGTATGCTGTCCAGGTTTCAAAAACAAACAACAATGAAGTCAGCACAATAGCTCTGTAGACCTTCAGTTTGGTTTGCAGCCTAATACCTTTTCTCTTGCACACTTTCAGAGCCTCCGAAATGCTGAGGTAGCGCTGGTAATGTGTGCATCAACCTCATCATCTATGTGGACATCCCTGAAGGTATACTGCTAAGATAAGTAAACTTATCAAAAGAATTCAAAATTTCTTCATTTCCTGTAACCAATGGCTCCACCTATGGATGGTGTGGTGCTGGCTGGTGGAAGACTTCTGTTTTCTTGATGTTGATGGTCAGGCCAAAATTAGCACAAGTCATAAAACTGATTCACATTCTGTTGCATCTCAGCCTCAGTGGCTGCAATGAGTACAAAATCATCTTTGAACAAAAAGTCACATACCAACTCTCCTTCCACTTTAGTCTTGGCATATGACCTTTTCAAGTTAAATAGTCTGTCATAAGTGTAGTAACTGATCTTGATATCATTTTTGTTCTCACTGAAGGCATCTAACACATTTTGGAAAACATCATGCTAAAAAGCATGAGAGCAAATACATAACTCTGCTTCACTCCACTGGTGACTGGACAGGTATGAGAGAATTGTCCTTTCTCCAGAAGCCGTGCAAGCACGGCGTCATGAAACTGGCAACAAAAGGAGTGGTGGAACAGTAGAAATTTGTGGTCAGATGGGGAACATCAGAATTTCAAATCAGAGAAGGCAGCATTTGTGAATGATAGTGCTGTCTAGGGCGTGATCGTCCCTATGTGCGGCTGAGTTGGAGCAGATTTAGGGAAGCTGTGGAATTGGTAATTTAGGGAGATTGAAGGAACATCTATGTGGATATACTGAAATTCTGTAGTGAGGAGGGGAGGTAGATATTCTATACATATAGACGACCCCCCCCCCCAACTCTGCAAAGAAATAACATACTATCTCAGCTCTTCTTTGGAAACAAATTTGGATTAACCTATGTTAAAAGTTCCATCATTCTAATTTTGAAAACAATTTTTTTTCACAAAGCAAAAAATCAATAGGCAAATGCAACAGGAAAAGATTTTTTAGTATAGGAATTTTTGGCAGTCCTAAGAAGCATTCTTTTACAATCTTACCTATTTGACACACTATGAATTCTTTAACTAACATTACGATTCAACTCTAGTGTAACTTGTTCCTAATCCCATCTTTCTTTAAGTAATTAAGATATCACTTCAATGAAATGCTTGCATTCCATGGCATATAATTGCAGAGGAGGAGGGATTTGATTCTTGCTACTCCAAGTCAATTGATGTAGCTATTGGATATAGTTTCAGATGACAAGGTATTGATATGGTACAAGTTGTTAACACCCAGCCATCCCTTTATAATTATGAATACCCTATTCTGATTGAAGCAGACAGGGCAATGGGATTGTCTGGGTTAAAAACTGGCCAAATTCTCCTGAGGTTCGAAATAACTAAACCCTAAAGATAACTTACCACTTTGAGAATTCGAGACAGTGGAGGCAGGAGGCAGCAATTTAGAAAGAAATGGTCTTCATCTCTTGGGTAGAGATAGAACAGGATTTTCACGTCTCCCATTCCATAACAGCCAGGGTATCTAGCATTGGAGCAATCTGCCTGGAGGAAATCATCCCATCCAGCAGTCACAGAATCGATTCAGAAGAGTTCAAATTATAGTTGAGGAAGAAGGATGGATACAAAGAGAAAAACAGTGAAAGGCAGAAGCAGTTTCAAGAAGCATGACTCCTGACAGCAAAGAGAACAAGCTAGGCTTGGTAATTGAGAGTTGAGATGCAGAGAAGGGCAGTCCCTGGGAATCTATCTAAGCAATCTGCCCAACAGAGCTACTACTTATAGGAGAGCTTTGTGAGAACTCCACAGGAAAAGACTTCAAGACCGAGTAGTAACAGAGGAGTGAATAGTCTTGGTCATATGCCATGTGTGGCTAACATTATTCTCAAAATTTGAGCCCACTTTTCCTATGGACACTCTATGTTTTATCAGAAGAGTACGGCACAGTTCTGTGGGAAGAGAGGGAGGATGTATTGTTATTACTAATTTTACCGTTCCATAATAATAAACGGCTTAGCTTAGAGCTAATCGGGTCTACTCAATGGGAAGCACACCATTTGGAGTTCATAAGCTGAAGTTTCAGGAGTGGGTGGTGTCATACTCTCCCTTTTGGAATAATAATCACCCCTCTTCACATCCAACCTACAAACCACTAACTCTTGAGCTGAGGAAGTACCCCAGAGAGAATATGACATAATAAATATGAGAAAACTTATATAAACTGATACAACATAATCAGAACCACAAAAACAATATACACTATAACAACATAAAAGGAAAGAATAGCAGCAACAAACCAAAAACTAAATATTATGGAATTATAAGGACCAGGCTTGGCCCCAAAGAAGACAAATGAGAAGAAGCTATTTTAACCCTACACTGTCATCTATTCTTGAATCCTCTGTTCTCCCCCCCACCCCACCCTCAATCCTATTGCCACTCATCTCTTGTCAAATCTCAGTCCTGGATTACTCCCACTATCTTCCTCATGTGCCTTGCCTATTAGCTGTTAAATGCACTAGGAGGAAATCTCCCACCTTTCCTTAATGGGTACATACAAATTCATTATCTAACCTCAACTGGGCCCTCATTGCAACCAGGCAGGCCCTTTCATTCCTCCTTAACTTCTTCGCAAAGGCAGGAAGCTACTGACATGGAATATTTAATGCCAGCCTCTTTTGATATGTTAATTTTGCTGAACTTAGTTTTTTTTCCCCTTCTTTTAAAATTCTTTGTTATAAAGACAGCTCTTTGAGAGTTGGGAGAGGGTAAGGATATACTGGGGAATGTAGGTAATGTAAAAACAAGACATATCAATAAAAATTTTTAAAGTTTTATACAACCTGGCTCCAACCTCCTTTTCCTGTTTTATTACATATTATTCTCCTTCATACACTCTACAGCCCGGTCAAACCGGCCTTCCTGCTGTTTCTCACACATAGCACTCCATCTCTCTCCCTCTCTGTGAATATGCACAGGCTGTCTCCTCTACCTGGGATGCACCTCTCCCCCTTACCACTGCCTCATGGAATTCCCAGTTTCCTTCAAAGCTCAGCCTAAGAACTACCTTCCCCATGAAGCTTCTACTGATCTCCCAGCTAAATGCCTTCTCCCTCCAAAATTATCATGCATTCTTCTGTATCTATGTACAAGCAGTCAACCTTTTAAAGAATACAAGTCCTCTGAGGACAGGAACTGTTTCATTTTTTTATTCTTCACATCTCCAGTACTTAGTAGGTGCCTGGCACTCCTGGAGTAGACGCTTCACAAATTCCTGACAGATTTTTCTACCCTATCTCTGCTCAGCTCTAATACTTTTACCATCACAGCTCCTCTGTTTTCCTTAGTAGCTTCTACTCTTCACTGAACACTTCTGGCACAAAAAATACTAGATCTAAAAGAGCTGAGTGAGCAAAAGATACGGAAAAGGTTAGAAGAGGTGCTAGGCTAGGGGCAGTTGACCTTTTAAATTGCATATGTAGTTCGCCAAAACCTAAACATTCCTCTGTTTAATTAAACTTATGTTTAAAAAAAAAAACAAACTTCTGTAAGAAAAAACTCACTCATTTGTAGTCACAAAAGTGTATTTATATATACAGTTCACTTTATAAAATAGCTATGCACCTAAAAAGTGGTATCATCATTAACAAATATTCATGCCTACTATGTATAAAACACTAAGCCAGGGGAACAATGAATTATGAGATTATAAACCACCAAGGACAGAGCCTGGACTTCCACATGGCATATATGAAAACAGATAAGCATGTAAACAGTGGCATGTGGTTAGCACTACACGAGTGATATGAACAAATAAGAATTTGGAGAGGAAGAATCATTACTGGGTAAAGTCCATTAATGAAGCACTTAAGGATTAAGAGTTTAAACTGCTCTAAGACTTTTTGGACACCCTATATTTCAGCTGGGCTATAAAGGAGTAGTAAGAAGAGAGATGGGAATGAGGCAGACTAGGATGCTGGGGCTCTGACAGCAAGTGCAGAGGCATCAATGAGCCCATCAGTCACAACATTTTAGAGCTGGTAAAGACCTCAGAGATCATCTATTCTGGTTATATGTGTCTTGTCAATTTCCAATAGCAGGTAATCACTATAATTAGTGATTACCTGCTTTTGCCTAGAGTCATAATAAAGTCATCACAAAGGGTTGATCTCTTATACATTCTTTCTTCAAAAAAAAAGCATTTTACAAAAACTCACTTTTATTCAACTCTTTATTTATTCTCTACCATATTACCAACTGGAATAATAAATTTTTAAAATTTCTTCCAACTCTTCTGAATCCACTTGTCCCATCCAAGTCCTGTCTCAGTAGATAATTCTGCCTCCTACTTTGCTAAGGATAGTAAATCCTCATAAATCCTTACTTCCAAATCTCAAATCTGATGTGTGTATATATGTATTTACAACCCTTTCCTCTTCTTCCTCTTTTATCTAAAATTCTTTTTGTGTGGTTAAGTTTATGCTTTTGATATAATCACATGTCACCACACCCAGCATCTTGATCCATTAATCACCAGTTTTCTCTATTTCATCTTCACTTTGTCCTCTCCACTAGCTCCTCCAAAATAATGTTTACTTAATCCCTATGCTTCAAAAGAAGTCTTCCCTTCACACTTCATCTCTCTCTACTCATTTTCACTCCCCAAAATTCTAGGAAGTGAGCTGACTCCAATTCCTGACAAAAAATTCACTCAATTCAATTTTATTAAGTAATAACTATATGCAATGCACTATGCTAGGCATTGTGGAAACTATCAAGATAATTAAGATACAGCTATACCCTCAAAGAGTTTATAATAATAATGATGATATTTACATTTCCATGATGTTTCACAGTTTGCAAAGCATTTTAAATATATTAGCTCATTTGATCCTCACAACAATCCTGTGAAGTAGGTGCTATAATTATATATATTTTACAGATGAGGAAACTGAGCCTGAGAGGTGAAGTGACTTAGAAAGGATCACACAGTTATTAAGTGTCTTAATATAAGATGCAAATTGACATTTGAACATAATATGTGAGGCACAGAAAGTACAGCAATAATACACATCCAGAGAAAGAACTACAGTATCTGAATGCAGATCAAAGCATGCTATTTTCACTTTTTGGTTTTTGTTTTTTCTTTCTCATGGTTTTTCCATTTTGTTCTGATTCTTCTTTCACAACATGACTGACGTGGAAATATGTTTAACATGATCATACATTTATAACCTATATCAGATTGTTTGCTGTCTTAGGGAGAGGGGAAGGAAGGGAAGGAGGGAGAAGAACTTGAAACTCAAAATCTTACAAAAATGAATGTTAAAAACTATCTTTACATGTAACTGGGGAAAAAATACTACTAAGCTAAAAAAAGAAAAAATAAAGAGCAGCAATAAATATAACACAAATTTATATGTAATAAACACACAAAAACACAGAATACTATGGTTATCAAATTTAATTCAAGAAACATTAAGCACTTCTGATGTGCGTATGTATGTATTTACAACTCTTTCCGGAGAGGGAATGCCAGAATTTTGTCTCACACAAGAAGGCTACTCCCAGATTAGAATAAGAGCCAGATAGTTTCTGTGCAGCTGGGGTCAACTAGGTGTCACAGTGGATAGTGTGCCAGACCTGGAGTCAGAAAGACTCACCTTGCCGAGTTCAAATCTGGCCTCAGATATTTACTAGCTGTGCGACCCTGGGCAAGTCACTTAACCCTGTTTGTTCCATTTTCTCATCTCTAAAATTAACCAGAGAAGGAAATGGCAAACCATTCCATTATCTTTGACAAGAAAACCCCAAATGGGGTCATGAAGAGTTGGACACAGCTGGTGCAAACAATGAAAAAGGCAAACTCTATGGCAAAGGGACTAACAATTCTCTTGGGGAAGATAAGACACATATACACATAGCTATAATACAAAGAATGAACTCCTGCCCAGGACTTGGATTTCCACCCCCAGAACTCTATTTTGGAAGTGTTCTTCACTTTATTTTGCCCAGATCCAGAACCACACGTGTCCACTCATCTTTCCATCTCTAGCTCTGAGAACAGTAATGAAATCAACACTACTATTCCTAGAAAGGACTTGTCAGTCAGTTGCCCTATGACCCCAATTACCAGTATCTCCAATTTCCCTGTCCAAAACACTCTCCCCCTGGCCACTCTATAGGTGTTGTCCTCCCTTACCAGAATGTAAGTCCTTGAAAGTAAGGCCTGTCTTACTTGTTTATACTGTAGTTGTATCACTGGCCCTTAGCATGGTGCCTAGTATATAGTAAGGACCTAATTAACTTTTTCATTCATTCACACACTCAAAAGAATGCCTGGAATGGCATCTGATTCCACAATGGAGTGGCATAAAGAATTTAAGGAAGGCAAGATCATTTCTAGCTTGTGGAAAGACATAAAGTTTCATGGAAAAGGTAGCACCAGAGCAGGGCCTGAAGAAAGGGTTTTTCTTCAAATGTAGATGGGCCAGGCAGCAGCAGAGGTCAAGGTTAAGATCTGGGAATAACAGGAAGTCTGTCATGTCTAAAACGTACAGTGTACAAGGAAAGTGATATGAAATATGGTTAGAAAGGCAAATCATAATCACATTGTGAAAGACCTTGAAGACCTTGATCAAAGAAAGAAAAGGACCTATATTTACAAAAGTATTTACAGCAATTCTCTTTTTTTAAAATAACAGCAGTAACAAAGAACTGGTAACTCAGAGGGTGCCCATCAAGTGGGGAATGGCTGAACAAATTATGGTATATAAAAGTAATGATATTCTGTTATAATAAAGATAAAAGGAGATGTGTCAAAGAACCTGGAAAGACTTATCTCAACTGAAGCAAAAGGAAGCAAGCCAAACAATTTAAACAATAACAACAATAATGTAAATCAAATATCTTTGAAAGCCTGTAGAACTCTGATCAATATGATCACCAGCCATGATTCTAGAAGACTGAGGATCTCCTGACAGAGAAGTGATGGACTCAAGAAGCAGAAGGAGATGTACATTTTTAGATGTAGTCAATGTGAGAATTTATTTTATGTAACTTCATGTTTGTTAGAAAGATGGAGGATTTTTCCAATTTGGGGGATGGGATGGAGAGAGAATAAATGCTTGTTAATTGAGGGGAAAAAAGTTAAAAGAAAAGTGAAGTGCCATGATCAGACCTATAGTATAAAAAGATTCCTCTGGAAGTGGTGCATAAAATAGATTGGAGGGAAGAAAATCTGGAAGTGATGGGACTTTTTTGCAATGTGCCTCAACACTATGGGGTAATAAGGCCTTGAAGTTAGACCCGATTTTGCTTCCTAATCATTCGGTAATCAAAGCGCAGGTATTTCATCAATGATCTGGCATTATTGCTCTTGAGGCTGCAGCTCACCACCAGTTTACTACCCAACCCTTTGTCATACTGAAACTGCTCACTCAAAGCTCAATGACTCCCTAATTGCCAAATCCAATGGTCATCACTACTCTTCATCCTCCTTGATCTTTTTGCACTGTCTAACCCTGTTAACTATCTAATGTCTTGATAATCTCTCTTTACTTAGTTTTTCTTTGTTTGACTTTTCTTGTCTTTTCTGGTTGTGTTCTCTTCTTGTCTTCTAGATGTGAATGTGTGCCAAAATACCTACATCTGCGTTCTCTTAGCTATAGTTTTCTCTTGTATCTCCATCTAATCTAGACAGCACCTTAAACTCAACATTTCCAAAATGGAACTCCATCTTGTTCTACTTTCTGATTTCCCCATTTCTGTTCATCTTTATCCTAACTGCCTGGATTTAAATTCTAAATCACTTTCTACTCCTCATTAGTCACATGCACATGTGGCTAGATGCCATATTGGCTCAATTCTACCTAAATAGTATCACAAAAATATAACTACTGCATCACCATCCCAGTCAACCGCAGCTGGGGAGAGATTCTGATTCAAATGACAAATTGTTACTCTGTGTTTTACGGCAAGATTCTAGGGCTTATTCTGAGAGTGATCCAATTTCAAGTTGAAGAGATCTGTTAACAAGATAGAAGTTAAGGAGGTGAATAGCACATTAGAAAAGTTAGGTATGACAGACCTCTGGAGAAAACTGAATGGGGATAGAAAGGAATATACTTTTTTCTCGGCAGTACATGGCACATACACAAAAAATGACCATACTGTACTAGCACATAAAAACCTCACAGCCCAATGCAGAAAGGCAGAAATATTAAATGCATCCTTTTCAGATCATGATGCAATAAAAATTATATGTAATAAAGGGCCATGGAAAGATAGACTAAAAAATAATTGGAAACTAAATAATCTAATCCTAAAAATGATTTAGTCAAACAACATTAATCATAGAAACAATCAATAATTTCATTCAAGAGAATGACAATAATGAGACAACATATCAAAACTTATGGGATGCAGCAAAAGCAGTTCTTAGGGGAAGTTTTATATCTCTAAATGCTTACATAAATAAAATAGAAAAAGAGAGATCAATGAATTGGGCATACAACTAAAAAAACTAGAAAAAGAACAAATTAAAAATCCTCAACTAAACACCAAATTAGAAATATTGAAAACCAAAGGAAAAATTAATAAAATTGAAATTAAGAAAACTATTGAACTAATAAATAAAACTAAGAGCTGGTTTTATGGAAAACAATAAAATAGATAAACCTTTGGTTAATTTAATTTAAAAAAAGAAAGAAGAAAACCAAATTACTGGTATCAAGAATGAAAAGGGTGAAGCTACCCAAAAAGAGGAAATTAAAACAATTTAGGAATTATTTTGCCCAACTATATGCCAACAAATTTGACAATCTTAGTGAAATGGATACATATTTACAAAAATATAAATTGCCCAGATTAACAAAGAGGAAGTAAAATACTTAAATAACCCCATCTCAGAAAAAGAAATTGAACAAGCCATTGATGAACTCCTAGGAAAAAATCTCCAGGGCCAGATGGATTTACATGCGAATTCTATCAAACATTTAAAGAACAATTAATTCCAATACTATACAGACTATTTGGGAAAACCAGGTGAAGAAGGAGTCTTACCAAATTCTTTTTATGATACAAATATGGTGCTGATACCTAAACCAGGAAGAGTCAAAACAGAGAAAGAAAATTATAGACCAATTTCTCTAATGAACATAGATGCAAAAATTTTAAACAAAATACTAGCAAATAGATTACAGCAACTTATCCCAAGAATAATACGCTATGACCAGGTAGGATTTATACCAGGAATGCAGGGTTGGTTCAATACTAGGAAAACTATCAGCATAATTGAGCATATTAACACCAAAACCAACAGAAACCACATGATCATCTCAATAGATGCAGAAAAAGCTTTTGACAAAATACAACATCCATTCCTATTTAAAAACACTAGAAAGCATAGGTATAAATGGAGTCTTCCATAAAATAATAAATAGCATCTATTAAAACTTCAGCAAGCATTATACGTAACGGGGACAAGCTAGAAGCATTTCCAATAAGATCGGGGGTGAAACAAGGATGTCCAGTATAACCTCTGTTATTCAATGTTATACTGGTAACGTTAGCTTTAGCAATACGAGAAGAAAAAGAAATTGAAGGCATTAGAATAGGCAAAGAGGAAACAAAGCTATCACTCTTTGCAGATGACATGATGATATACTTAGAGAATCCTAGAGAATCAAGTAAAAAACTACTTGAAATATAATAAACAACTTTAGCAAAGTTGCAGGCTATAAAATCAACCCACATAAATCATCAGCATTTCTAGATATTACCAACAAAGCCCAACAGCGAGAGATAGAAAGAGAAATCCCATTTAAACTTACTGTAGACATTATAAAATATTTAGAAGTCTACCTCCCGAAACAAGCCCAGCAACTCTATGAGCATAATTACAAAACACTTTTCACACAAATAAAATCAGATCTAAATAATTGGAAAAACATCAGCTGCTCACGGGTAGACAATCCTACCTAAGCTAATTTACTTATTAAGTGCCATACCAATCAAACTACCAAAAAGTTATTTTACAGAGTTAGAAAAAACAGTAACAAGATTCATTTGGAAGAACAAAAGGTCCAGAATATCAAAGGAACTAATGAAAAGAAATGCAGGGGAAGGTGGCCTAGCAATTCCAGATCTTAAATTGTATTATAAAAAGCAGCAATCATCAAAACTGCTTGGTACTGGCTAAGAAACAGAGTGGTGGATCAGTGGAATAGGTTAAATATGCAAAACACAGTAGTCAATGACTATAGTAATCTATTATTCGATAAACCCAAAGACCCCAGCTTCTGGGACAAGAACCCACTCTTGAAAAAAACTGCTGGGAAAACTGGCAGAGTGTGGCAGAAACGAGGCATAGACCCAAATCTCACACCATACATCAAAATAAAGTCAAAATGGGTTCATGATTTAGATATAAAGGCTGATACTATAAGCAAACTGGGAGAACAAGGAATAGTTTACCTATCAGATCTATGGAGAACAGAAAAATTCATGACCAAACAGGAGACAGAGAACATTACAAAAAGCAAAATACATAATTTTGATTACATTAAATTGAAAAGTTTTTACACAAACAAAGCCAATGCAACTAAGATTAAAAGGAAAGTAGAAAATTGGGAAAGAATTTTTACAACCAGTCTGTCTGATAAGGGCCTCATTTCTAAAATATATAGAGAATTAAGACAAATTTATAAGACTACAAGCCATTCCCCAATTGATAAATGGTCAAAGGATATGAACAGACATTCTCAGATGAAGAAATTAAAGCCATCTATAGTCATATGAAAAATGCCCTAAATCATTATTGATTAGAGAAATGCAAATCAAAACAACTCTGAGGTACCACATCACACTATCAGATTGACCAACATGACAAAACAGGAAAAGGATAAATGTTGGAGAAGATGTGGGGAAATTGGAACACTAATGCACTGTTGGTGGAGTTGTGAAATGATCCAACCATTTTGGAGGACAATTTGGAACTATGCCCAAAGGGCTATAAAAATGTGCATATCCTTTGACCCAGCAATAGCACTTCTGGGCTATATCCCAAAGAGACCATGCAAATGGGAAAATGACCTACATACACAAAATATTCACAGAAGCTCTTTTTGTGGTGGTAAAGAATTGGAAATTGAGAGGATGCCCATCAGTTGTTGGGGAATGGCTCAGCAAGCTGTGGTATATGAATGTAATGGAATACTATTGTGCTATAAGAAATGATGAACAGGCTGACTTCAGAAAAATCTGAAAAGACTTGTATGGTCTGATGCTCAGTGAAGTGAGCAGAACCAAGAGAACATTGTACACAATAACAGCCACGTTGTGTGATGACTAATATTGATAAACTTAATCCTTCTCAGCAATACAAGGATCTAAGACATCCCCAGAGGCCTCGTGATGGAAAATGCTATCCACATCCAAAGAAAGAACTATGGAAGTTGAAACGCTATCATTTTTTTTCCTCTTCTGTTGAGTTTTATTTCCTCTTTTGAATGGTTCCTCTTATTGGTTTTAATTTTTACTTACAACTTCACTAATATGAAAATATGTTTAATAGGAATGTAAATGTATAGCCTATATGAGATTGTGCACCATTTTGGGGAGGGTGGTGGGGAGAAAGGGAGGAGACAAATTTTAAACTCAAAAGCATATTTAAGTGATTGTTGATAAATCAAAATTTAAAAAAAAAAAAGATTTGTTCTTTTAAATTTTGCCATCCCTAATTTACTGCTGACTCTGTAAAATTTTAGAAAAAATATATCACAGAACTACTTCTATGGAAAAATTATAGACAACTTTTAATTGCATCCAATGTCAGCCTTTAGAATATTTCTTTTAAGCATAAAACTACTCAAACACACTGAAAACCATTACCTACTATGACAACAGTAGAAGCACTGAACCTACTAATCTAACTTAATGGTTATTGTTTTAGTAATAATTGTTAAATAATTGTGATCAGAACATATGACCCAATTGTCTAAAATTGTTATTGCAAAATAGCATTATCTTACTGACATACTCTAAGATGTCTAAGTTGCTCAGTTTTATTTTTAAGAATATATAAAATTTTGATAATGCTCATATTTTCTGATAGTTAAGCATTTTGAATGTTAAAGTGTCTACTTCAAACAAAAAACTGATGAAAACAGCTTGTTGACTATTGCTATTGGTAATTCAGAGGCTCAGTTTTTTCACTGTAAATGCCATACACTATATAATCAATTTACTATCCTCCTGTATTTGGCCACACACCAAAAAGAAAACTCACAGAGGCAAGAATTCTAACAGGTGTGATTTAGTCACCTAAAAGGTGAGTGATTACATTCTAGATACAAATTAGGTTTCTACCTTTCATTTACTTTATAAATTTACAAATGGCTCTATATAATTGTCCCATTTAAAAAATTTTGGTAGAATTTCATTTTTTTTTCTTTCAGATGTTGTATTATTAGAATTTAAGGCAGCTAGGTGGCATAGAGCACTGGGCCTGAAAGTCAGGAAGACCTAAGTTCAAATCTGGTTTCAGATACCTACTAGCTATGTGACCCTGGGCAAGTCACTTAACCCTGTTTGCCTCCATTTTCTCATCTGTAAAATGAGCTGGAGAAGGAAACAGCAAACTGCTCCAGTATCTTTGCCAAGAAAAACCCCAAATGGGGTCACAAAGAGTCAGACATGACTGAACAACAAAAATTATTAGAATGTAGTCAATCTAGGAAGCTTGAGGTTTGCACGTGATGGCAGGGATGTTGGAACAACTAAGTCCATCAAACAAAAAGTCACTCCCCAGGACTTCTCTCTTATATTTGAAGGATAATCTACTAATCTAGACTTTATTGTATATTGTGTCAGAAAGCTGTAGTAAACATATACTTCATGACCATTAAAGTTTTAAAGCCACAATGAAAAAAGGAGTTTAGAAATGAGGTTCCTCTCCCTGAAATAACAGTTATGAGGTAAAACTGTAAAAAGAATAAGATTCACTGGGAGCTGCCCTGTATGTCAGATAACAGGAGTCCTAAAATGTCTTTGCATCATCATTAAGACTAAAAGATACCAGCATAAAATCTGGAGTAAATAAAATATAGGAGAAGAAGAGAATATAAGATAAATAAGACATGTTTGCTGGATTATTTTAAATTCTGTAATGATGTAAAGGACTACATAAAATGATAATGCCGAGCTCCATAATTTACTAAACTATACTGGTTATACTGAACTATAATGGCTTCTGAGGTTCCTTCCAATTCTGTGATTCTTTGATACTGTGATACTATAATTATGTAGTATAAGCTTTTCACACCCATTAGTATTCTTGCCCCTGTGAGTTTTCTCTTTGGTGTGTTGCCAAATATAGGAGGATAGTAAATTGATTACATAGTGTATGGCATTACACAGTGACAAAATGGAGCCTCTGAATTACCGATAGCAAATTTGCTTAAAGAAAACTTGATACTTCAAGAAGACAGCATAATCTATAGCCAAATGGAAATTCACTATGTGGTCTAATCAACTACTCAACAAGAATTTAAGTGCCTACTATGTGACTGGCACCAGAGATTAGAAGTGTAAAGAAGGAAACAATCCATGTTCACAGGGATTTTACAGTATCATAAGGAAGACATGCACATATAGAAATATACACAGCATAAAGTTCATAAATAAAAACACAAGCAAATATGTATTTGTCAAAATGAAGACCAAAGAAGGCTTAGCAGCAGCAATGAAAATTAAGTATATACAGTCAGTATGCAATAAGCAGACCACAGCAAGGAGAAAATAGAAAATCTAAGTTATGATCACATTTATGAAGCAGAAATAAGGAGGGTAACAAGATACAGAAAATGCTCTGAATGTATAAAATAAAAGGGAAATTGGGGTAAAAAAATATAGAGTTGTTTGCAAAACAAATGTGTTATTTTTCTTTAAAAAACAAAACAAAAACAAACTTTAAAAATCCTTATTTTAAAACTACAGGGCATCCCAAAAGTCTTAGTGCAGCTCTACCTTATTAAAGCTCATATTGGAAATCAGGTATTAGAATAACCCTACCGTTACTCATTCTAATGAGGACATAAAGATGTTTCCCAAACCATCCAGCCATCCACCCTAACTATTTTGCTATATGACTCACCTATCACCAGTAGGAATTCATGTTTAGATTGGGTAATGTCAGAGTTTATTAATCAGAGAAGTAGAACACTGGGGGGAGCAATACTACTACCTAGAATGAGAGCATCTTTATGAATGGATGAGATGGAGGGAAGGATTAGGTCATGGGATTTAAGGAGCCTGAAGAATTAGGAATTTGGAGAGTTTGAAGGAGCTTCTATGTGGACACTAAAGTCCCCTAATGCAAGGGCAGTAGCTGCAAAGAGAGGAAAAATATGAGCCAGGTGCTGACCTCCTTTATAAAGGAGGAATAATGATCTGCAGGTCAGTTATATAGCCACCTTACCTGAATTAGGAGGAAAATGTAAGCTTTTTGAGGGCAGAGACTGTCTCACCTTTATAGTTTATATATTCCCAGCAATTACCACAGTGCCTGGCACATCATAAATGTTTAATAAATGCTTCTGCACTTGTGTATCCTGCCAGTTTACTAGTCTTAGAAGGACTGATAAAACATGAGTAAAAGTTCCAAGCTTTATCCTAATGACTTGCTTTACAACCCAAACAGATTTCATATGCTTTCTTAACTAGAAGATTAGCTTCATCTTTGAGATGAAAAAAAAAAAAACAACTTAGCTCACTAAAGGGATAATAAAAGTATTCACAGGCACAAGGCAAAATGAGAATTTAAGTAATACACACCACATCAACATCTCCGAAGTATAAACCATTTATGAAAACAAGTAGAAAAATAATGTTTACCAAATAACATTGGATACATACTCAGAGACCACTTTTCTATGTAATAAGATTTTAACCACATGACAGAAGATGTGTGAATGTCTTAGTCTGACCTGCACACAACCTGAGACTACACATAGAATGCAAAAACAAGCCAACCAATGACTTCATACTATTCACCTTCAAACAAACCACACTTCATTACTAAGTAAATTACATTACTTACATCAAAATTAATTTCACTCAATAACAAAATGGAAGAAAAATTTTTGCATTTTTTCATCCCCCCTAAAATAATTATAAAACACAAAGAAATTTCTATGTACAAAATGTGGTGCATTGTTATTAATATAAAGTGAGATATATAAGGAGACGTTTACCAACAGTGTTTATCACTATCATAAAGGATGCCCACTGCAGAGTTCAATTCAAAGCATGATTTTATAATAGGTGCTGAAGTTCTCCAAATGTTCCTTCTGCAGCCCAGAATGAGCAGCTAGATAGAAACACACAGTGGATAGAGCGCCAGACCTAGAGTCAGGAAGACCTGTGTTCAAATCCAGCCTCAGACACTTCCTAGCTGTGTAATCTTAGCCAAGTCATTTAACCCTGTTTGCCTCAGTTTCTTCATCTGTAAAATGATCTGGAGAAGGAAATGGCAAACTACTCCAGTATCTCTGCCAAGAAAACCCCAAATAGGGTCATGAAGAGGTGGACAAGACTAAAAACGACTCAACAGCAAGCACACCAAAATACCTGTGCAGAGATATTTGTAATCATTCAAAAGAATTTGGCCTAACTATCCACACAGGAAGAAATGAATGGATGAAAAACGTCTATTGTCCAGACCTTAATAAGCAACTGGATGGATAACCCATAAAGTTGGTCCATTAGTACATACATTATGAGCAGATTTCACAGATATCCATGAACTGGGCCCAGAATCAAAGAGGAAAACAGCAGGATCCACTGCAATAGATAATTGTCCATTGCTTTTAGTAAACTCAATCATGTTGGCTAGATAAAGAGTTGTCTTTTTAACTTCAATATTCCTGTAGTGATGCTATATGGTTCTCTTGGAATATGACAGCCTATGAAGGATGAAAACTGTGAATCAATTAAAAGTCAATGAGCAGGTCCATGATAAAAAGCATATAGACATAAGCAGCATAAAGTAGACATCCCAATGAAAGAGGAAGGCAGAAGGTCATATATTGAGATGGCATTTAACTGATTGTCAGCCAATAAACTCTATTAATATTCATGAAATGTCAAAAGATAGAGAAGAAGGCCTCCATCATATTAAGTGGACTGCCTATTAAGGATTTATGGGTCGACACAGACAAGAATCACAGAGGATGAAAAGATGTGGGTATGATGTAACTTACAGCTCTTCAGGGAATGTTCCTCTATTTGAAATCATAGGTCCATTGAATCACCAAGGATAATCAGGGTAAATTTTACAATGAACGCCAATGGGGAAAAAATCAGATTTATTATATTAAAAAGCTCTTTGCAAAGGTGACTTTCTGGAATCCACCTTATGAATAATATTTCATCATATTCTACACTGAGTACAATGCTAGGGACATACCATAAGTGCTTAAATATTTAATGGCTAACACTAAGGAAAGTATTACATAGGTTGAGCTTTTTTAAGGACAGCACTTCTTTCATATTCATTAAATGTCACTCATTTCTATTCATTAAACTTAATACAGTCTGATCTAATAAATCTTAAGGAAATAAATTTAATACTAAAAAGAACAAATCAATGCCCCAAATAGATCATTTTTTAGAATAAAGTGCTTTTAAAATCAGAATCAAAAGGAAACACAATTTTTTCCAGTTCTGAAAAACTGTTTTTGTATTATTATAATAATCTACATAGGACAGTAGATTCTAGGAGAAAAATAAACGGCTAAGAAATTGATGAAAGCGTTCCCGTAGTGAACCATACACTGACTGCAGATTCCAGATGCTCAACATTCTTGACATCAGAATGGAAAAATTTACTGTTAGTCTAGAGAAATTTAATATCACCATTCTTGTCATATCCCTCATAGCTTCGTTATTAGGACAAGTCTGGGGAAGCTATAACCAGTGTTAAATGAAAAAAAAATCTGGTCTCTGCGTTCCATCATTGTTACATATTATGAAACAAAGTTCTTAGGAATAGTATAGAAAAGATACCAGAAAAAAAATGCAAAATTTTTACATTCATTTGGGTTTTTTTTCTTCTTAGTTTTGCCATTTGTATTCCATATAATATAGAACCAGGCATAAGACCAAAGAAATTTTAGTATAACTCAGGGGTAATAAACACTAAAAACATACATCTAAACCCAGAACAACACTGTAAAATTTTATTGTATTAACAAAACAGGACAAACCAACCTTTAAATTTTCCACTCTGTCAAAGGTAAAACAATCAGCAGTGCTCACTGCTGTTTATAACAGGCTTTGATTTTTCTTATTTAAAATATATTTTAGGGCTTTCCAGAAGAATACACTATTCAAAGTACTTTAGAACCCTGACAAGCATACACCTTTTGACATCATCTATTACAAACAAAAAATATATCTGTTGAGGAAAAAAATGGAAAAACATCTGAAACATTTACAATAAAATCTTCCTACAATTTACTACTTCTTTATCTGAAACTAAAAATTCTGTTTAAAAAATTAGGAAGAGATAATAATGAAAAGATATGACTTTGGACAGAATTATATATACCTATCTGAAAATCTATTTTAAATATTTCTAAAGCTCTATTTAATAAAGGCTATTATATTCTCTTATATTTTTTCTATTATGCGTAATTTGAAATATGAAGTATGTGTCCCTGAAGACGATAAATGCTACACTAAAAAGCATGTGAGTAAAAGGCTTAAGCACATGACATAAAGCATTAGAGCATTTGGCCCATATAATTTTTAAAAATTCATTCAAAGAATATTTATCAATATGTACAAAGCACTGTACTAGACATTGAGGGATATAAACATAAAATATAATTCAAAGGTACCTCAGAATGGTCATCCACCCATCCCTCCGACTACTTTAAGCCTCCACTGCCATTAGAGCCTAGTCAAGTAGTCCTAGCTCAGTAAACTGAACAGAAATGATCCAGTCAAAGGAAACCCACAATCTTCCAAGCCAGCTTACTCTACTCTTAGATAGTTCTGACTGGCTGAAACAACTGAACAAGAAAAAACTGTCAATTTTTTTCTTTGTATCAAGTCTATATCTGCCTCTTGATAATACCTAGATTGTACTCTCCGAGGCCAAGGAGAAGAGGTTAATTTCTATATCCACATGACAATCCTTCAAATACTTGAAGGTAGTATGTTCCCACTAACCCAAGTAATCTCTTCTTGATACCAAACATTCCCATCGCCTTCAGCCAGTACTCATATAGCAGGGTCTCCAAATCCTCCAACCCCTTAGTCATTCTCCAGCCTGTCAACGACCCTATAAAATGTATTACACAGAACCAAATATAACAATTATATACCAGGTTATTATGTAACCCGGAAAAAACACAACACAGACTGTTATGCCCTTTTCATTTTCAGTATCATGCCCTCTCAGTGTAGTGTAAAATCATGCTAGTTTTTTTGGTTACCAAGTTGTTCAAGTTACTCTTGCTGTCCGCTAAAACACCCATGTATTTTTCCACAGAAACAGTTTTCTAGCCAAATGTCTCCCATTCTGTACTTTAAAAGCTAATTTTTTGAAAAATGATCATAGAATTTTATGTTTCATTCCTTATTAAATCCTATCTTATTAGATTTTGTATATCATCCTACTCTGTCGACATATTTTTGGATTCTAGGCATCTGTTTCCCGCTACTTCTAGTTTTCACAACACAGCATCCATGTCAGGTTGTTTTAAAAAACATTAAACTCAGGTCCAAGAACATATCACCGCTACAGACATTCCCATCAAGTTTATGTGACTCATTAATGACAACTCTGAAGCCAATCACCTAACCAAACCCAAATCTACCTATCTCTACCATCATTTGTACCACATCTTGCCATCCTATCCACATGGACAACACAAGAAACAATCAAATGAATTGATGAAATCCATGTAAGCCACATATACAGCATCCTTCTGATTAAAAAAAAAGTACAACTTGTACTTAATAAAGCTATGTTGGCTTTTTAAGGATCACCACTCACATTTCCAAATATATTCAGCTAGGAATTAAAAGTCAAGTTCACCAACCTCTAGTTTAGAGAGCTCACTCTTTATTTTTTTAAAATATGGTCAATATTCATACATCACTAGTCTTATAGCACTACTCATATTCTTTAATATTTTTCAAAGACCACTGGTTCATATCTATCAGTTATAACAGATATGATAAATGATGGCTCAGGGATCATTATCTATCAGTTCTTTGGATACCCTGGGATTTAGTTCATCCTGCTCTGGTACTTATCAATGGTAGTTAAATGCTCCTTTCCTCGTTTATCTTGGGTTTTAAATCTCTGTTAACCATTTTTGATTTATTCTTCCCATGATTCTAAACATGCCATTCTGCAATAACATAATTAATACATACAGCCAAGTAAAAAAATAACAAAAACCCACTACAACCATATCCCACCATATACCATACCATTACTGAACTCAGCTGAAGCAGCATTGGCTAATATCTCATTTACCCTGTCTGCCTGTCCTGAATCCTTTGCACATAGTAAGTGTTTAATAAACTTTCGCTATGATTTATCAATACACTGTTCAAATAAATTTCCCCCTCTCTAATACTGTGATTCACAGCATACCACAGTGTAATATAGTTAAACACAGAGCTTGACTTGAACTCAGAAAGACCTAGGGCTAACCCAGGTTAGACATGACCTGTTTGATCACGGGCAGAAAACTTCACCTTTCTGTGCCTCAATTTTCATTTATGGGGTGTATGAAGCGTTCTGGGAGGACTAGCACCTCTGGTGTGAGGGCTTGCTGGGCCCCTTTCAGGGCTGCTCATCCACGTTTGGTGCCCATCTGTCCCCCAACTCTCACCTGTGGCTCCAAAAAATTACAGCATGCACAGTAGCCGCACCTCAGTAAAACTGTGTCAGCAGACAGGCTAAACCAGGTTGAGGATAATCAACTAACCTCGAAACCACTGGTGAGCTAGGGGGATGTCTACCCCAAGCATGTCAAAACTACCCCTAGCAGAATGGGCAGATGATAACAATTTGTTCCAACAGCCTTGAAGGCGGCTGAAGCAGACACTGTGGAGAACTTAGAGCTTGGTCAGACATCAAAGACACTACAGTCATCCACTGCATCATGGGCCTTTGCCAGTCATCCTGACTTTTGTCTTGCCACAGGACTTTGATGATTCTTGAAGAGAGAATGAGGCTGATTTTTGCAATCCTGCCTCCCTTAAATCCAATTCACTTGCAAGTCAAGATATCACCCCATGATGTCACTGGGCCTCTTCAAAAACAAAGGACGTTTTCATTTACAAAATGCAAATAAGAACTATCATTATCTACCCTCACAATCTTATATGAGGATCAAAAGAAATAATGTACTAAGACTTAAAATGTTAAAAAAAATTTAGCTACCATGTGTTCTTCTTACCAATCAGTAACATTAAAGACAGTATAGCTATACCTGACCCATGGGGCTTACAATCTAACAGGACACATGAGTGTCCTGTAGAAGTGTTATCAGAATCCAAATCTACTTAAGTAGATTCAGAGCTCACAAATGATAACTATGATCTGAAGTATAATCTGAAGCCATTGCAGTCTAGTTAAAATGATGATCTGAGAATGCTTGGCAGCACAATGAGGATTAATAATGTAGGTAGGGCAACCTTAAATTATATGTTAGTTCAGAGGAGATAAAGTCTACTTTTACCTAGAAATTAGAGCAATATATCATGGAGAAAGTGACATTAAAGCCTGCAATTTACAAATTCTACATCTTAGCAAACCAGAATACCAGCCATTCACCCTGATCCCATCTTACATCCTCTTGCTTCTGTATACTTATGTAGGCTATTCTCCATGCCTGGAATGCACTCCCTCATCATTTCCATCTCCAGAAATCCTTTTCCTTCAAGGTCCAACTTAAGTATTACTATCTCCATGAAGTTTTATTTGTTCCTCCAAGTGGAAAGTATCCTCTCCCTCTCCAAATTTTCCTAGATGACTTAGTCTGAGATTCCTCCTTTGCTCTTATAATAATCTGCTTTCTATCATTTTTTGTGCATATATCATAACTTCCACTATTAGGTTATAAACTTCTCATTACAGGCTGGGTTATTTTTCATCTTCAAATTGCCAGTGTCTTGCAAAAAAGTGAAAGCATTCTTCTCCACTTCCCATTACTTTTAAGTCCCCACTGCCAAGTGCTTTTTATTGAATTGGCTTGAAATGATCACATATGACTTTACTGAATTCAATTCATTAAGGACAACAAATTTTTAGATTTAAGAGTATAACATAGATACCAAGAATTTACATATTTTGGCTCTAATACATCAAATTTAAGTTGAAGTTTTAGGATTTATCTCTAACTTCTAGAATTCCAAGCTAAGCAAATACCTTGTTTCTGCCTCATATTACAGGGAAATACTCAAAACTCTTAAATGTTGATTAATAATAAATGGTGACATTTACACAGCTTTAAAGTTCACAGACAGACAGATAAATACATACATACATACATACATACATACATATGGGGGGCATGTATGTATGAAATCTTATTATCTTCATGACAGCCTTGGGAGGCAGGTGTATAGGCACTCCTATTCTCAATTCATAGACACAAAAAGTGAGGCTCATACAAATAAAATGATTTGACCTGGGTCACAATTAGTATAAGAGGTAGGACAGGAGCCAATATGGCCAGACCAGAATTTTAGAAATATGACTTGCTGCTGAGTGAAAGACAGATTCAAGTGAACAGAGCCTTTAGTCTTGAGAACCAGCCAAAAGCTACTGTAATATTACCAGTGTGACATAATGACAGCCCATACTAGGTGGTAGCTGAATAAGTGGAGAGAAGGGGACATGTATGAGAGACACTGTAAAGGAAAAAATAACAAGATTTGGCAACAGATTAGATATGTGGAGTGAATACAAATGAGAAGTCCAGGGAGATAACTGAGATTGAAAGCCTGGGCAATGGGGGAAAAAAAATAGGAAGAGGAAAGGATTTGGGAGGAGAAATGAGCTTCGTTTTGGACATGTTGAGTCTAAGAATATCTATCAATGAAAAGGCAGAGGTTCTTAACCTAGAGTTCATGAATTTGATCTTTAAAACTATGTTGATTACTGTATTTCAATATACTTGATTTCCTTTGTAAATCAACATATTTTATTTTATGCATTTAAAAACATTATTCTAAGAAAACATTCATAGGCTTCACCAGTCATTTTTTTCCCCCATTTCCCATCCAGCTCCACTCTTCTGGACTGGACCCCATCATGCTCCTCAGAATCTCAACACTAGGAAAATCATCATACTTCAAGACTACATCAACCTTGATATTCACACCTCATCATTATATCATACAATCTGCCCTTCTGGTTGAAACAAAGATTTCCACCAAAAGCTTCCATTTAAAGAGGGGTCCCAGGACAGCCATCTCCTTTTTTTCCCCACTTTAAAAAGTAGCATAGGTGGTGCTGGGAATAGAGCACCGGCCCTGGACTCAGGAGTTCCTGAATTCAAATCCAGCCTCAGACACTTGATACTTAATAGCTCTGTGACCCTGGGTAAGTCACTTAACCCCAACTGCCTAACCCCGACCCCACCCTCCCAAAAAAAGAGAATAGCAATTTATAATTTGGGAAGGCAAAAGTTGAGAAAACCACAGAACAAAGTGCTGAAAATGTTTCTAATTCAGCAATTTGCCTTGTGATGCTTCTAAACACTCTCCACCAACACCCGAAACAGTAACAACAGTAACAATTCACCCTAATTAGAAGCAGTCTAGAACTCACATCTTACACCATGCAAGGATATTCAACTAAGCTAGAAGGACCTGCTTCCATTATAATCAATTGTTCTCTTCTGAAACACTGTATTACCCTCTAGGCAGGAAGTTTATTCATATGCTCTCAGATGGAATGCCTCTGAACCTATGGCAATAATAGGGAAATATTTATTATTCCTATAATGCTAGGGCAGAAGAATATTATACAGGAGAAGCAATGAAGCACTTGGAAGCCTTCAGAGCAGTAGTTCAAAGTTCTCAGGTGTCCTCTGCAACATGATGTGTCACAACAACAGATAATCAAAAGAATTAAGCCAATGTTTTCTTTCTAAATTACATCTGAAATTTTTTAAAAAAACTTTAATATATACCACTTTTCAACAGTGTAGGTTTCCCACCTGGCTGCTCTCCTTTGGACTGGACTACATCATGCCTCCTTCTTCACTATTACCTCTAATTCCACTTTTCTGCTTCTTTCATGTGTTGTCTTCCTCCATTAGATTGTCAACTCCTTGAGGGCTGGGACTTTTCTGATATTTCTATCTCCACGGTTTAATTAGCATATAGTGCCAGGCACAAAGCAGATGCTTAATATGTGTTTGTTTACTGAAAAAATAAATGTGTTATTGACCAAAGGGGATCCATGACACAAAAGGATTTAGAAACCCCAGTCTTGTGGGAGACAAGGGTCCAGGACAGAGTTGGGAAAATAACCTTAATGAAGATCTAGCAGAGGAGATGAGAAAGAACAGTCAGATAGGTAGGGGGAAAATCAGGAGAGAGCAAGTGTCACAAAAACCTAGAGAGGAAAAATAATCCAGGAGGAGAGAGTGGTACTGTATCAAAAACTGCATGTAATTGGGGGGAAAATAAAATGTTTTTTTAAAAGCGCAGAAAGGTCAAGACAGATGAGGATTGAGAAAAGGACAAGAGATCTGGCAATTAAGAAAGCACTGGTTACTTAGAAGAGAGCAGTTTCAGTTAAATGATAAGATCAGAAATCAAACTCAATGTGGTTGAGAAATGAGTGAAATGAGAAAAAATAGAATCACCACTGTTTTTCACAGGTGTTCTCAAAGAACTTAGCTATGAAAGGGAGAAGAGATATAGAATTACAGCTTATAGGGATGGCTGGATCAAGTCAATTTTTAAAGGATAGGAGAGACATAAGAATGTTTGAGGGTAGTACTTAAGGAACCAGTACACAAGGTGAAACTGAAGATCAGAGAGAAATCAGACATGACAGGAAGGACAATATTCTGGAGAAGATAAAAAGAGTATAGAATCAAGGAGACATGTGAAAAGGTTTGTATTAAGAGCCACCTCTTTATGTGAGACCAAAATGAAAAAGGAGAGTGGGGAGATGTCTGAGTGATGTGAAATGAGGGAGCTCTTGAGAAATGGTCACAAATTTTTCAACGAAGTATGAGGCAAAGCCTTCAGGTGACAGTATATGTGGAAAACAGGCTATGAGGGCCCTGAGAAGAAGCAAGTATGTTAAGTGGTAAGAATGGGATAGAAAATTAATTGGGAAGGTTAGGGATAAGGGATTATCTTGTTACAATGAGAGTCTTATTGAAATTATGTAATGTGAAGGGGGGGGGAAGATGGTGAGAGTAATCCAAGGCTGAAGTTTGATACAGAGAGATATATGATATGATATGGAGACAAGGGACTCAAGTGTAGGTGTAGAGTTGAAGTGCTTTGCCACATGGTCAAGAAGGGGAAGGTAGGGAGTACAAGTGATGGCCTGGGAAAGAACTGAGGGGTAGAAGGATTAGAGGACAATATTATAATGAATAATAGGGTTAGAAGTCATAAGGTAGAGGACAAGTTATGATCAGACAAGTGAATTTCAGAGTTTATGAATGTAGAATCAGAACATCTGTATGTGATAGATGACACGGTTATACGGTCATCTCTCCGTGTAGCTGAGGTGGAAGAGAGGAGTTGATTTTGAAAACAGAATAGATGGAGGAACTGGGAAGTTAGATATTTGATGAAGCATCAATATGTATACTGAAATTCCCTAAATCATTAAGGCAGACTCATGCAGCTTAGTCCTAGAAAGTACATATAAGAGCTACTAAGGCAGCTGTAAGTCACTTCTCCATACAGGGACTCCATTGCTTAATCTTAGCTTAAAGTAGGCCAAGTGAATTATATTTATCTCTTTTCCAATTTTAAGAAGTAGGCAAGGTACCTACTATATAATCAAACTTCCCTCATTCTTTTTGAGGCTAAGGATAAGCACATTTTTGATCTACCCTTAATGGTCTCAGGAACTACTACCTTACCATGGTGTGACTGTGCAAATTAAAAGAGAAAATATATATAAAGCACTTTGCAAACCTTAAAGCACTATATAAATGCTTGTTATTATTGTCATTATGACTATTATTAGAAAAAAGGGCTAAATACTTATTGACTGATGTAATCAATAGGACCTAGCAGTTCCTAATCTCAAACTATTCTCAAAACAGTTTGGTACTAGCAAAAAAAATAAAAATAAAGACCTCAATCAATTGAACAGATTAAGTATACAACTTATTTATAAATAAGTAAATATATCTAATACCCTAATATTTATTAAACATAAAGACCCTTATTGGGATAAGGACCTGTTATTTGACAACTCCTTGGAAAATTGGACAGCAGTGTGGAGGAAATTAGATTAAATCAATATCTCACACTTCATACAAAAAATAATCTCCAAATAGGTATATGAGGGGTGTGTGTGTGTGTGTGTGTGTGTGTGTGTGTGTATGTATATATACACACACATGCGTGTATATTATATATATATATGTATACACACACACACACATATATGTCACATCATAAACTAATTAGAGAAACATGGTGGAAAATTACCTACACATAAAGTTCATGATCAAACAAGGAATAAAGAAACTGACTGATCAATGTGGCAAAGGTAACCAAAAACAGAAAATAATAAATGTTAGAGGGGCTGTGAAAAAACAGATCAATGAACTACTGGTGGCCCTAAGAATGGATAAAACCATTCTGGAAAGCAATGTGGAATTCTACACAAAATGATACTACACAATATAAGTCCTTTGGACAGCTATACCACTGCTAGGCCTCTACTCACACAAGATCAAAGAAAAAGGAAAAGGTACTATATGTACAAAAAATATTTCTAGCAGCTCTTTTTCTGGTGGCAAAAAAATTAAAAACTAAAGGGATATTCACCAGTTGAGAATAGGCGACTAAGCTGAATGTGGTAAGAGTATTATTATACAAAACAAGGAAATAGAAGATTTTTAAAGGACATGGAAATAATTATATGAATTGATGTGATGTGAAGGAAGCAAAACCAGAATAACAATTTATAACATCAATATCATGAAAATGAACAATTTTGAGAAATTTTTTACAAACTGATGAATAAGGAAATGAGCAAAACCAGGACAACAATGTATATAATATCAACTATGTAAAAACAAATAACTCTGAAAGCCATAAGAATTATGATCAATATAATGACTGTTCATAATTCCAGTGAACCAACTGTGAAACATGTTATCAATTACAGAGGCGACAGAGTTAAGGTACAGAATATACTTTGGTATACAGCCACTGAGGATACATGTCTTCCTTGACTTTTCATACTTGTTATAAGAAATTTGTTTCTTCTTTTCCCCAATGGGGTGAAATGTGGGCAGGGGAAAAAGCAGATTTCTGCTCTTTTTTTTTTTTAAATTCAAAGGTAGAAGGGATACAGATGTGGAATGTTGCATGCACTTTATTGTTAATTTTACTTTTTAGTAAGAGTCCTCTCAAAAAGTGAGAGTAATTTGTAAATGTTTGTAATATAAAAAAACTTTTTCTTTTTTTTCAGATTAATTTATTTATTTTCAGTTTTCAACATTCACTTCCATAAGATTTTGAGTTTTAAATTTACTCCTCCTCCCTCTCCTCCCCCCTCTCCCCAAGATGGCATGCAATCTGATATAGGCTTTACATATACATTCCTATTAAACATATTTTCACATTAGTCATGTTGTAAAGAAGAATTAGGACCAATAAGAAGAACCACGAAAAGAAGAAACAAAACAAAACAGAAGAGAAAAAAAGAGCAAAGAGTATGCTTTGATCTGCATTCAGACTCCATAGTTCTTTCTCTGGATGTGGATAGAATTTTTCATCATGAGTCCTAGATCCTTGCATTGCTGAGAAGAGCTAAGTCTATCAAAGTTAGTCATTGCACAATGTGGCTGTTACTGTATACAATGTTCTCCTGGTTCTGCTCACTTCACTCAGCATCAACCCATACAAGCCTTTCTGAAGTCCACCTGCTCATCTTTTCTCATAGTACAATAGTATTCCATTACATTCACAGCCAACTTGCTCAGTCATTCTTCAATTGATGGGCATCCCCTCAATTTCCAGTTCTTTGCCACCACAGAAAAAACTGCTATAAGTATTTTTGTACATGAGGATCCTTTTCCCATTTGTATGATCTCTTTGGGATACAGCCCTAGAAGTGGTACTTCTGGGTCAAAGAGTATACACATTTTTATATCCCTTTGGGCATAGAATAAAACCTTTTTCTTAAAAAAGTATGTCAGTACTCAATTTCAAATGGAGCCCTTAGAAATTCTAGTACGGACCAATTAATTACAATGTACTCCAAAGAAAGAGAAAAAGGAACAAAAACAAATTATGCAAGGATTTAGCATTTGGACTTCACAAAATGAGAAGCTAGTTGATTCTAGCCACATCAAGTTAGAGGAATATATCAGTAATTTCTATATTCATATCTCACTAGATTTAGCAGATATTGACTGTTGACTCAGCACAAATGGGTACCAAAAAAGTATACCATCCTGCCAAAAAGTCGGTGGTTCTTTCCCAAAAGCAGTCATAATAACTCCCCCCAAAAAAAATTCCAAACAAAAAAAAATTCAAAGTCTGGAAATTAGCAAATGAATGAGAAAGCTGAAGATCCAGGCCAAAGCCACAATTGAGTCTTCTCTGCTATTAGCTGATAGGAAATTCCCACCACACAAATCACTCTAATTATCAAATCTAGGGGAGAAAAATCCCAATGACTTTTTAAAAATATGCTGGTTGCCATATAAAAATACGCCACTACTGATGTAGTATTTTTAAAGCATAGAATGAATAAAGAAGAGATACCCCATCTTATATTTTCAGTGCAAAGCCTAGTGGAAAATTATCATAGTTATGACCTGTTCTACCATCACTACTTATCTTCTACCACCTCTCACCATTTTCATCACTGTAATGCAACTCAGCTTATTCCCTCCTCTTTGTTATTGTTGTTCAGTCATTTTAGTCATGTCCAACTCTGTGTGACCTCATTTGAGGTTTTCTCAGTGAAGATAGTGTAGTGGTTTGCTGTTTCCTTCTCCAGCTCATTTTACAGAAGAGAAAACTAAGGCAAAGAAAGTGAAGTGACTTGTCCAAGATCACATTTGATACCTCCATTCTACAGTATTCTTGATTTTTTGTCCAGTCTATTTATATATTTCTAGAATGGGAACCCATTAATACCAGGAGGTATTAAATGTCTGAGGCTGGATTTGAACTCATGAAGATGAGTCTTCCTGACTCCCAGCCCAGCACTTTTAACTACTGCACCATCTAGCTGCCCTATTTCTTCCTCTACCTCAAACCAAATATCTACAACATGCTAAGCACTACAGGGAAAACAAAGAAACATAAAATTCAGACTTCATTCTTAAGGATCTCAAAAGTTAAAGACACATGGAAAAAAGAAAACTAGCAATATAAAGCATTAACAAATAAGTGCCAAATGAATGGTACAGAAAAAGGGTGGGGAACCTGTGACCTCAAGGTCACATGTGGCCGTCTAGATCCTTGGGAGCAGCCTTTTGACAGAGTCCAAGTTTTACAGAATAAATGCTTTTATTAAGGGGATTTATTCTATGAAGTTTGGATTCAGTGAAAGCACCGCACTTGAAGACCTGGAGGGCCACATGTGGCCTCGAGGCCACAGGTTCCACAACCCTGGTACAGAAAATGTTACATCAGTCTAAGGAAGAGGTCATCAAGAAAAACTTCTTTGAGAAATTGGGATTTGAGCTATAACTGGAAAAAGGAATAATATTTGAGTAAATGGAAGGCTATATATAGTAAAGGCATTGTTGAAAGGGAGAATGGAATAAGTTAAAACAGAGGAGACAATATGTAGTACGTCCAGGAGAACAACCTAGCTGGGATAAAGATTTCACATAAAGAACTAATAGGAAATAGGGATGGAACAACAGGTTGAAGTCATATTGTAGCCTACTTTCAAGAACAGGCTAAGGCATACAGAATTTCTCCCTTGGGCATTTGGTGAGTAGGGAGTAGTAGAGTACATGGAAAATACTGACAATTTTCAAACATCATAGTATCAAATTGTTTATATACATTTATTTAAACACACACACATACATATACATATAAATATTTTTTTCAAAACAGGTTAAAAATTTTTGATCCAGAATAAGTTCAGGTACCTTGTCTCCTATATGTGGAATTATATATAGCTTTTCTGGTACATAATTCTTCATTTATAGTATCCATCAGTTCTGAACACTACATTTTAAGAGGGACAACCCGATGAAGTCCAGAGAAGGGTAAAAAGTCTGGAAATTACGTCAAACAAGAGTTCAGAAAAATGAAAGTTATTTAGCTTAGAGAAGATATGATAGTTATCATTACAAAATATTTTAAAATGTACAAACCAAAAGATAGAGCACGCTCCACAAATTCAGAAACAGAATTAATGGCCTAAAGATATGAAGAGAACCTCTAACACCTAAATCTGTTCAATAATATTCAGCAACATCTCACCTTCCCTTATGAGTGCCTGGGTTCCCATTCTAGAAATATATAAATAGACTAGACAAAAATCAAGAATACTATGGAATGGAGGTATCAAACACACAATTGCTACTGAGTGTGACCACCAGATTAAAATGTAACTGGGAAATACTTAACAAAATAATTAAAAATACAACAGAACAAATAATGTTTATATATGGTTTTCTAAGTTAACATATGGCCCACAAGTGTCCTTACGTATGGTTTAGTGGTTTCCATTTCTATTTGAGTTCGACACCAAAACTGTAGAAAGCATTCATAAATTGAGTGGGAGGTTAGAAGAAGTGACTGCCAAGGTCCAATCTAACATCAAGATACAAGGTTTATT
Source organism: Phascolarctos cinereus (assembly GCF_003287225.1). Classification (NCBI taxonomy): domain Eukaryota; kingdom Metazoa; phylum Chordata; class Mammalia; order Diprotodontia; family Phascolarctidae; genus Phascolarctos; species Phascolarctos cinereus. Next base: position 65,869,493 of record NW_027555514.1, read on the forward strand.
TTTCCCATCACTTTCTCAAAGCTGGCATTTTTTTTTCCTCCCCAAGTAGAGAATTCTAGAATTTTTAAGAAATCTTAGAGCTGATTTAGTTCCCTTCACTATATGACTGAGTGACAAAGTATCTATTAAGAGCTTACTATGGGTCAAGCACTGTGCTAAGCACTCAGGAAAGAAAAATAGTGAACTGCCAGTCCCTATTCTCAAGGAACATACAAAATACACAATATACTGTAAATACAAAATATATAAAAGAAAGTTCAGCTTTAGGACAGAGTGAAAGGCCCAGAGGTCTTAAAGGTTTAGTAGTGGGGGCAGACAGCAATGCCCAAGGTCTTAAGTCACATAAAGAATTCAGATAATGGTGCAAGGGACTTTAGGGCATAACGGTAGGGCAGGTGGTAAGGCCAAGAGGATTTTAGGAGACAGAAAACATGGAAAAGTTTGGTAGTCTTTCATCTCATAGGAATGAAATGAAGTTGTTGATTCCCATCTCATCTAAGTCCTGCAAGCAGTCAAGTAGCCCAGGTTAGAGGAAAATCCAAAGGGGGAGAACAATCCGAATGGGGGGAAGTCTCCCAACCAGGATGAGTTCTGGAGCAGGAGGAGGTGTAAGAGGGATAGGAGGTGAGGAAAAAAAGATAATGTGAATGAAGAAGGAAATAAAACAGTTTAAAGACTGAAAAGGTGGCTTATTTAAATACTCAGAGGTATTTAGGAGTTTATTAATTTTGGTGTTTCCTCCATTATTGCATACTACAACCATCTTGATAGGAGTGAAAGAGAATGTAAAAGCTGGCTTGAAGCTTAACATTAAAAAAAAATTAAGATCATGCATTTCCTGGCAAATGGAAGGAGAAGAAATAAAAGTAGTGTCAGATTTATATTTCTGGGCTTAAAGACCACTACTGATGGTGACTATAGCCATGAATTTCTTTTAAAAATGCTTGCTCCTTGGAAGGAAAGCTATGGCGAATCTGGACAGCATACTAAAAAGTAGAAACATCACCTTGACAACAAAGGTTCACATAATCAAAGCTGTGATTTTTCCAGTAGCAATGTGTGGCTGTGACAGGTGGACTATAAGGAAAGCTGAGCACCACAGAATCAATGCTTTTGAATTGTAGTGCTGAAGAAGACTTTTGAGAGTCCCTTGGACACCAAAGAGGTCAAGCCAGTCAATACTTAAAGAAATTAATCCAAGCTATTCACTGGAAGGCCAAATACTGAAACTATAGTTTAAATACTTTGGCCACATGATGAGAAGATGGGACTCAATGGAAAAGACCCTGATGTTGAGAAAGACTGAAGGCAAAAGGAAAAGGGGATGGCAGAAGATGACATGGATAGACAGTGTCACAGAAACACGAACTTGGACAGACTTCAAAAGACAGTGGGGGGACAGAAGGGACTTGGGGTCATGAAGAGTTAGACATGACAACAATCCTACATGACTCTTTCTAGGTCCTCTCATAAATTCACCACAAAATGTTACCTAATGTGCTGGGGGCTTTCCTCACTTTCTCAAAGTTTCCTTCATTCTCGCAACTTTACCATATCATCTTTTTCACTCTCATTTCATTGATGGCATCTTCTACTGCAATTGTCCTTCAAAAAATTTTTTATAATGTCTTATACTCTCCTCACACCCACCACGAATCTCTCCATTACACTATGGATGACACTCATTTTTAATTGCTTTGGAGCCTGTAATGTTCCATGACACAGCAACAACAACAGAATACTGTTACTAAAAAAGAGAGGTCTTTTTTAAAAAGAAATATGGATGGGGCAGCTAGGTGGCTCAGTGGATAGAGCTCCGGCCCTGAAGTCAGTTCAAATCCAGCCTCTGACCAAACACTTGACACTTAACTAGCTGTGTGACCCAAGTCACTTAACCCCAAGTGCCTAAAAAAAAAAGAAAAGAAAAAAAAGAAATATGGTATCACTGCAAGAAGTTTCCAATTTCTCAAAGGTAAAACAGCTTGCTTTCCTATTCAATTAGGGACACAAGTCATTGACTATTTGCAGTTATCAGTTAGAGATACTTAAGTGTATACTGATGGACAAAAGCTATAGGTGGTCCATCTAATTGCATATCACAGCTAATCAGGTTATAAAGAGGCTTAAATTCTAAGCTAAGGACTTTGGACTTTATTTTTAAACAATGGAGAGTAACTGAAAGTTTCTGAGCATGAGAGTGACATGATTAAAAATGTCTATCAAGAAGTTAATTCTGGTGGGAAAGATTAGAGAAGAGGGAGTCAAGATGTAAAGAAAGTGTTTGAAGCTATTGTGGCACTCCAACAAAGAAGTCATAGACTAAGCAGGTATCAGAGATTATGGAGGTGTATTGTGGAGGAGAAATATTCAAGAACTATTGCTGAGGCATAATTAAAAATATTTATAATGATGGCACCTGCCATCCCCTCAAGTATACAGATTTGAACAAATTTTGATTCTTTCCCCATAATCACCTACACCCATCCACTGTTTTATGGATTGTTGACCATACCACCACCATATTTCCGACACCTCTTTTCTCCCCACTAACCCTAACACCCGTTTCCTTTATTATCCAATATATTTTATTTCATATATTTAAATATATCTGCAACCAGTTCCATAGGCTTAACTAGACTGCCAAAAGGGTACATGACACAAAAATTGTTGAGAATCTCTGTCCAGAGTGAAAGTTATGAAACCTTGTACCAGTATTGTTGAAGAGAGGTAGTGGGAAGAGAAATCTGAGAGATGAGGTTAGGGTAGTGCCCAAGCTGTTGCCCTTATAGCAATATTAGGAAACATTTGGACATTGCTGTAATTACTACCAAATTATATTTTTTTCATCATAAGACACCTACAAAAGTAGGAAAACAACCTATAATCAAAAAATCCATACCTAAAGATACCACTCAACAGGTCAATCCTGTCTTTTGGAATTAGAATTCTATCCTATTATTAAAGCAGTAAAATAATTTTTACTTCCTATATCTCATAAGCAAGTCTGGAGCAAGAACCAGACTCCATAGTCAAGTTAAGAAGCATTTGTTAAGCATTTATTATGTGCCAAGCATAGTGCTAAGTGCTGGGGTTATATAAACACAAGCAAAAAGAAAAATAGTCCCTGCACTCAAGGAGCTTACACTCCAACAGAGAAAGACAATACATAAAATGGAGTTGAAAATGGAGGGGAGGAGTGTTGTGACAAGTCCACATGGGAAGGCTGCTGAAGCATGGTGACCAAATACAGAGAATGAAGTGTAGCTGATCTGGACCATTCCTCAAAATGGAGGTTGTAAGAGGAACTCACCAATGGGAGTACTAGTTGGGCTCCATTTTAATAATGACCTAAAAGTTATTTTTAAGTAGTAAGAGTGCATACTCAACTACAAGAATGAATTCCTTGGTTGCATAATGAGATATAAAACTGATTTTCATTACAAACTTGTGTTGTGGTTCAATCAATCAAATATTTTCAAAAATGCAATGGAATTTGCTTATCCATTACACTACTAAACCAAAATGTGAATAAAAGGAATACTAAAAGGACAGGGAATTTCAGAAGAGAGCTAACTCCTGGGGTCAAATGTATCTGAGATACTACAAATGAATTTTTATAATATTTAAACTGACAGCCATAATTCCAGCAAAATCCTTACCTGACCCACAAGACCTTCAACAGAATAGCTATTCAAATTGAAAGAAAAAAAAATAGGCCAAGAATAGAAGAAAGGCAACAAAGCATTTTTTAAAAAGCAAATAACAATGCAGATATTATTAAAAAGATTAATGCCAAAAACACAATAACATTAAATGGGGGGCGAGAGGGGTGCAACTGAGATGTAAAGTTATTAACTTTCCATTCTAAAATAGTTACCTCAGTTGTTTGGTAAAAGGACTAAAATGTATATTCAACACGAGGCAGACAAAAAGCACAGCCAGTACTAATTCCACCCAGCTAAATACATGTCATTATTCATAAAGGCAAGACAGGAGGCAGATGGCTCAGAGTAAGTCATCATCACTTTTTAAAAAATATGTATACACTAGTGACAATGGATCAGTGACATTTGTGTATGAAGGACATACACAAACTCAGAATTCATTCTTAAAGATAATTTTCAACATAAGCTTATCTTGCTAAAAGCAAGTATAAAAAGTTTTACCAAAGATTAATAGAAAGGTAGTATTGCTTTACTAAAATTTAACGCTTGGTCCACTACTGATTTCTTCTATATAAAAAGAAAGCTGCTAAATTATAGTATTAAAAAAAACAAAACTAAACTAACCTGCCAAATTTAGAGGACAAAGTAAAAAACTTCCCAACTGTAATATATTTTTAAAATTTCATTAAAGATATGAATGGAAATTACAAAAAATTACAAGCTAAAAGCATTTTGGTCCACAAACCTATCTTTAGTGCTTTTGTTTTTGTTTTGTTTTGTTTTTTACAAATCTAACAATTTAATGTTTATCTAACGTTAAATAATCTAAATGCTTATCTACATAAACGATATTCTTTATTACAGAGTTATCAATTCTTATAGCGAAGGTTCACATACCTGTGTCACTTCCAGATCCTGCTGATAAAGCTGGCATGATTTATTCTGCAGTTTCTACCAAAATGATGAAATTCTTTCCACTTGCAAAGAAGTAATTTCAGTTAAATCGCTTGTGGCTACGTTGTCTAAAAATAATCTTCCAATTTGTAAGTCTTCCCTAGAAGGGACAGAAACAGATTTTGTAAAATCTAAAGAGTATAAAACCATGTAGTAAAAATTCTTATTTCAAATTAACAGAATGAAGGGATCACAATTCACGAGAAATGCTGTCTTAGTGACAACATTCAACTGAGACGTTTTTTGACTGACATTAGATTTTTCAAATTTAAAAGCAAAATATGAAAGCCCTTTCCTTAATAAAAAAAAATACCCTTAAATTAAATTAAAATTTTAAGTATTTTCCTGCAGGGGAAGGGCAGAAGCAAGTAGTTAGGAGCTGATGAAAGTAGTTGGATGTGAGACACTTCAGGGAGGGATGAGGGCTAGATGAAAAATTTGAATGAATTCTTTGACCAAATGCTAAAATACTATTGTAAAAATGTCTTTCCTTCAGTTACCATGAATCCCAAAAGGTCACATTTCTAGAAGCAGAAGAGACAGAAAATAGAGTCAGTGGCCTACACTTAATTTTTTAAAATTTGTACCCTTTTTATATAACTAATAAGTTATTAAGTTGAAGATTTGTTTAACTTATGTTAAACTTAACTTATTGCTACACCCTCCCTTAACATTTAAAGCATTTAAAATGAGTAGATTAAATTATAAACTATACTTTTAAAGTAACTTAGAAAACCATTTGTACAGAGTGTCCTAAAAGTCTCAGTGCTGGCTTAAAACTGCATTAAGACTTTTGAGACACTCTGTATTATAAATTTCATTATTATCATTTATATAACCACTACAAAAGTAGCTTAAATATATAATTTTAAATTATGACATACATCCAAAAGTTTTCACATAAAAAGAATGAAAAGGAAGTTTTAAAGATTCTAAATTAAGACTGACAGTGACCTAACACTTAAGAGTTACCAGGTGGTTCAAATTAAATCATCGTGTCCCAATAATGGATCACACAAAACTTTTATATTTACAAAAAATCAGACAGGCAACTGGTGTGTGTGTGTGTGTGTGTGTGTACACACTTAAATATTCTTGTCATATTTATTACAATATTCAAATTGCTTTCTCTTCTATCAGTAGAGTTCACATTAAAAGTTTATTTTCAATATAAGTTTATATTACTAAAAGCAGATAAAAAAAGTTTTTACACAAAAGATTAATACAAATGTGGTATAAACATTTCACTAAAATTTAACATTTGGTCCACTAATACACTCTTCTATACTTTTCAGTTAATTATATTACAAAATAAAGCCTACCAAATTTAGAGAATAGGGTAAAAACCTTCCAATTTTAAGTTTCCAATTTAGCTCTACTGAGAAATCGGAGGAGAGAGGGAGAGAAAGGAATCATTTAAATGTCTGTCAAAGTGAAAAGTTAGTCTAGCAAAATCTACCATGGAATAAACTGTCAAATAGCTACAATAATTTTAATTTTATCAAATTACAAAAACTGGCCTAATAAACAGACAATAAAGTACAATGAACATGAAATAGGGACAGAGAGACAAGCGCCATGAGCTTCATCAACTTAAACACTCTTTTTTTAAAATGAGAAGAAACAACAAAACAGACTTTATTAAATGACTGAATTTCTTAACATGTTCTCCAGGTTAATATTAAAAAGCAACACTATCTTCACACCACAGTTAATTCCGTTGTCATACAAATATAAAATGACTAATTCATTTTAAGAAGGATTTTCTTAGAATTCAAGGTCTAGGAGAGTTAGAAACAAGAGACAAAATAACCCATTCAATTCCACCAACAGCATACAATGCATTGGATAAGAAGAGGTAAGATTTGTTGTAACGGGGTTTTAATTTTTAAAAAGAAAAAGCGCTCTAATTCAGACAGACAAACAGCCAATCTCCATTTGGAAGACAGTTTCACTGTCAATCTCCACTCATCTTCTCAAGTTCAAGAACTTATATTAGTCACATACATTATTAGCCTTCCTTTTATACAGAAACTTAAGGTTTTATCAAATGAAATAAAATGATCTGATGCAAGCAGCTTTTTCAAAAAAATGTTTTATTCCATTATAATAACTAATTAAGAGGGTAAGTTTCAATAAGAAAAATTTTCTGAGCTGCAGTTTGGCTGACCCACACGAACTCCATATATTAAAAGGTCTAGATGTCATTCTTTTTTTAAATTTCAAAGTAAAACACTCAATATTAAAATTTTCAAAGTCTTACTATTTAAGCATAGTTAGTCCTCCCAGAACCTACATATACATTCATGAAAAAGAAATGGCCTGATGAAATCTTTAACAAGTAAAATTCTTAATATTTTGCTGGGAAAAAGTAAAAGGAAGGGGGAGGTAATGTGCAAATTAGGCTACATTTTTGCAGTGATTATGCTATTTTCTTTGGCTAAATTTATTGAAAATGCTTTGGAATTTGTCAGAATCTAGCCGCAAGTATTACTGACTGCTGTATGGAATCGATTTGCTAAAACACAGAAATACCAGCTGTTACACTATGTCCTGAGAGGGATTACTGACTATTCTTAAATTGAAGTTCAATCCATCTTTCCATAAAAAGTAGACCCAAATGCCAGGAATGTAACAGCAGTATCAAGCGCACCTGAGGCATTTACAATACCCAACAGAACTTTTAGAATCAGCCTTTAAAAACACTTATTTTTGAAATTTCATTATTCCAGTTGTACCTTGCTTCTATATATCACACTGTATCAAATTTTTTCTGGCATCTGTCGTTTGGAAACAGTGAAATATGTGAAGGTCTAGCATTCGATGTTGAATTTCCACAAGGCCCCTAGTAACCTCCCAGACTCCTGTAGTACTTCTGACATCTAGTGGTCAAATAGAGGAGAGGCATGTATTTTATCACATTCTTGTTTAAAAAAAAAAACTGGTTGAGTTCACATGTCAAAGCCTCATCACTTTATACTCAAACAAAAACAAAAATTCCAAAAAGTTTTATATGATTTACTTCAGAAAGCCAAGTGCTAACACTTTCTAAGCAGTGGTTTCATTTTCATCTACATTTTAAAGCATGCACTTAGTTTAGAACACAAAAATTTTTGTACTAGCAACATCCACTACAATTTATCATTAAACTGTACAAAATTTTGAGACAACAAGCTACTATGACCAGTAGGTTTCTTAAACAATGAAAACTAGGGTATCACAGTTTTGAAGTCTAGTAGAAGAAAACAAAGTTTATTTGAAAATGACTCAAAAAGACTCAATTTTTAAAATTTTGTATATTTTATGTACATACAGATCTGATGTTATATAAACCAGACAGCTTAAATCCAATTAAATCATATTATCTGCTACAATCATCAGAAGAGCATATATGAATATTTGAACTAAAAACTTCTACTAATAGGACAGTTTTTCACAAAACAATATTGAGTTTCAAAAAGAACAAAAGGGGCAAACTTTCTTAAAATAACACAATGTTTACTGCACTCCATCAATCAGAATATTAATCTACAATCTAGAAATCTATGAATCAAGAAATATTAATGTCTAGAAATGCCATGTGGCAAAATTCACTTCAAAAGGCTAACTAGCAGTTTAAGGAGATACAAATTCTCTAATCATAAAGAGATATGTTTTCTGTCACAAAATTCAAAAGGTAGAAATTTCAATTATCTATCTCCAAATTCATATGTATCAAGCATTAATAATATTTATTGGATAAACTGTCAAAAGATATGAACACAGTTTTCAAAACAAGAAATATCAATAATCACATGTAAAAAGTGCTCTAAATCACTAATAATTTGAGAAATGTGAGTTAAAACAACTTTAAGGCTCCACCTCACACCTATCAGACTAGCAAAAACGATAAAAGAGGAAAATAACAAATGTTGCAGGGGCTATGATGTTGGTGAAACTGTGAAATGGACCAGCCATTCTGGAAAGCAAGTTGGAACCATACGCAAACTGGGCATACTCTTTGACCCAGTTATATTACTACTAGGCTTACTCCCCAAAGAAATCAAAGAAAGAAGAAAAGGACTTATATGTACAAAAATATTTACAGCAGCTTATTTCTCAGTAGTCTAAAATTTGGAAATTAAGCAAGTGCCCCCATACTGGAGCATGGCTAAAGAAATTGTGGTAAATAATTGTAACTATTATTACACCGTAAGAAATTATGAAATAGACAATTTTAGAAGAAACTGAGAAGATCTCTATAAACTCACACTGGGCAAAAGTGAGCAAAAATCAGAGAATAACTTGTATGACAACTTTAAAGAGAAAAGAAACTCTGAAAGACTTTAGAACACTGATCAACGCAATGATAAACCTCAAATCCAAAAAGAATAAAGATGAAATATGCCACTGATTGAAATTACAAGATTTCCCCATATATTCCTTAATTATTCATCATGAAATCACACATCACATTAGATTTCAGTGTACCTCTAATGAACAGACCATTCTAAGTCTAGCCTTAATTAGAACCCATAGGTTTTTAATGAGGTTTTAAATAGGTGAGTTCCCAAGACACTGCAGCATATTCATTTTTATCCCTTATAAAAATTTCTTAACCTTCCATGAAATGTGGTATGGTATAAGGTTACGTTGTAGTATCTAAATTCATCTGGGAATTTCTGCAATTTTTCTTGTCTGACAACTCCTCAGTCTTCTTTGCTGGAGTACCCTTCAAGGTTCTGTCTTGAGCCTTCTCTTCTCCCTTTACCTCCCAGCTAACGGGCTTCAGGTACCTGCTAAAACCCAACTTCTACAGGAAGCCTTTCCTCATCCCTCTCAATTCTTGTGCCCTCCCTCTGTTGATTATTTGCAATTTATCCTGTGTTTAACTTGTTTGTACATATTCTTTGCATGTTGTCTCCCCAATTAGACTGTTATCTCCTTGACAACAGGGACTTCCTGTTACCTTTTTTTGTATCCCCAGCATTTAGCATATTGCCTGGTACAGAGTAGGCATTAAATAAATGTTTACTGCCTGACATTAAATTTATATGAACAACAATCACTACCCAGTTGACAAATGGTCAAAGAATATGAACAGGCAGTTTTCTAAGGAAAAAAATAGCTACTGCCAACCATATCAAAAAATGCTCCAAATCACTAATAATTTGAGAAATGTGAATTAAAGTAACTCTGAAGTTACACGTCATACCCATCAGATTGAGAAAAAAAAAAGATGACAAATGTCAGAAAGGCTATGGGAAAACAGGCACATTAATGTATGGTTGGTGGAACTGTGGCCCAGCCATTCTGGAAAACCATCTTAAACTACCCAAATGCCCCAAAAGTTATTACTCTGTGCACATTCTTTGACTAAGCAATATTACTACTAAACCTCTATGCACAAAGAAGTCAAAGAAGAAACTAGCTATCGCTTTCTTCCTTTCCCTATCTTGACTTCTTGGTGAACAGCTAGAGTTCTCTGCTTTTGTCAAACACCAATCCTGGAATGCAATATCTTAAGGGCAGGATTCTTCTTGTTTGTATTTTAAATCCTGGTACTTTAGTACAATGTCAGGCACATAAGTGCTTGTTAAAGCAGGATGATTCAGAAAAATCTGGAAAAACTAACATGAACTGATGCAAAGTGAAGTTAGCAGAACCAGGAAAATGTTGTACACATGAAAAAACTAACATGAACTGATGCAAAGTGAAGTTAGCAGAACCAGGAAAATGTTGTACACATGGAAAAACATGAACTGATGCAAAGTGAAGTTAGCAGAACCAGGAAAATATTGTATCACGAAGAACTATGAATGACATATATTGTCAGCAATACAATGATCCAAGACAATCCTAAAGGACTCATGATGAAACATGCTAGTTCCCTCCAAAGACAGAGCTAATATTGTTTGAATACAGACTGAAGCATACTATTTTCACTTTCTTTACTTCTTTCATTTTTTTTTGTTGTTGTTCGAGTCCTTTTGTACAAAATGACTAATATGGAAACATTTTACATACTTCACATGTATAACCTATACCAGATTGCATATCGTCGGGGGTTAGGGGGAAAGACAGAGGCAGAGAGGAAAGGATAGAATTTGTAACTCAAAACTTTTTTCAAATATTAATAATTGTTTTTACATGTAATAGAAGGGAAAATATTTTTAAATGCTTGTTGACTGACTGAAAATATTACTAAATAATGTACATAGCATCTTCCCCGCTTAAAAGGTTCCAAGAAGTCACACTGTCACATCTTATTTCTCATGAGGTGGGATAATGGAAGGTGGCTAAAGGGATTTCTATCAATGTACCCTAATCCTTTCAAGTATTATAAAGTAATTGATTTGATCTACAAATTTATAAATCCTGAAGTATATCAAATATTCCTTTTAAAATCAAAATGAAAAAGTAGCAGATTCCCTAAAACCGAGTGGAAGCTGAAATCAGCTATTACTAAGATCCAACATTTTCTCACTGTTCATTTAACCAAACTGAAAAATAGTCACATGCCCTAAAATAATATATCTGCTAATTGTGGGGAGGGGGAACCTTCATTTTGCTGTTTTCAATGTGAGGGGGGGGAAGTACAGTTGATATCAGAAAATTTAAAAGATTGAGAAAACCCATCCTAAAATATTCATTATGTGTATATCCTTAAAGGGAAATATGCTCAATTGACAGGCTTAACACTGTATTCAATTTTATACTTAAAGGTTGATGTACCTGTCAAATGTATTATTAAAGAACAACAGGATTAAATAGAAAGGAGTAGAATGGAGGTGAGAGTGGGAGTGGGGGTGGTCAATTATGTATTCTAACCACATTAGGCTGAAAGCTATCTGATGTTTTTCAATGTTCCATTGATGGACACTGACCAAAAATTAAAATAAAATAAAATAAATAAGCTTCTGGTTACTAATCTTCTACTAATTAATTTCTCCAAACATAGCTAGGTTGGTCTTCAGAAACAGACACACAGTTTATCACAGGGTCCACACTCAAAGACACTTAAATATTATGTTTGCATAGCCTTAAAGAACCTTCCACAACACAAGGAGTCACCTGAACAGGATGCTAGAGGAGTAAAAAAGGTCAAAAGGTATTAAATCATCATTTTTCTAAAAATCACCTATAAAAAGTAATTTAATTCTTGGTATTCTCAATACATAATCTACCAACAGCAACAAAGACAGTGATGGGGAAACTAAACAACATCCACTAGAAGGACCATTCCATTTAATACTTGATCATCCTACTTTATAGTACTCAAAATAAGCATAAGCAAACTACTAGAAACATAATTGTAGCTTTTGTATCTATTTACTAAGGATGAAGTAGAAAATTTATAGGAAGAGATTCACAGGACTATAAATTTAGAGATGGAAGGGAGCACCAAGATAACTAGTCTATCCCTTCTGTTTTACAGATGAGGAACACAAGAGCCAGGAAGATGATGTAACCTCCATGAGATCACACAAACAAATGGCAAAAAGTAGGATTTGACCCCATGATCTCTGACTGTATAACACTCCTTCCACTGTACTGGCCCAGAAATCTAACCCAAGAGCCTTGGGGAAGAGCACTGCTTCCAGTGCAGCATGGCCACTGCTCCCAAAGACACGCCTACAGAAGACCCAGAAAAAACTCTTGCCACCAACTGCCAAATGGTTCGACATAAAAAATTCACATGATTTTAGCAGTCAAAGTGACATTAAAGAATAGGCCTTACCATCTCTGCTTTGCAACTTTACCCTAAGGATCATGGCAATTTCCATCTGACTTGGAACTAAAATATTCCATATGTGCTGTCTCTCCATTAGAATATAAGGTCCTTGAGAGCAGGGACCATTCTAACTTTTCTATTTGCATCTCCAGCACTTAACACAGTACTTCGCACAGATTAAATGCATGTAAATAGATGTTTTATTCATCCATCCACTATACCATATCAACCTCCGATCTAAAAAAACACATACTTTAATATTCAGTAACTTTAAATGCAAAAAATTAATAAAGAGACAGCAATGAAAACTATGTTGGAAAAGATGTTGTGAGATCAAGAAAAATCTCAATAACCATACCATAAAAACTATCAATAAAAGAGTCACAAGGTACTAAAAGTAATGAGCATGAAACAGTATCATGAAAAATAAAATTGTTGATATATTTACAGAAAGGAAAGAGGAAACAAAATATTTGTTAATAACTTCAGTAATTAGCAGGATACAAAATAAATCCAGAGACATCAAAAGCACTTTTATATAGCAGGAGGAAGACATAGAAAGGGAAGTTCCATTCAAAATAATCAAAAGGTATCTAAGATATATCTGGGAGTCAATATACCAAAAGAGACTCAAGAGCTATATAAATACGATAATAAAACACTCACTGAAGAAATAAAGAACTTGAATAACTGAAGGAATACTCATACTCCAGGCAGGGTCAGGTCAACATAATAAGAATAATACTATCTAAATTAATTTATAGATTTAGAATTACCAATAGAATACTTTACAAAGCTAAAGAAATATAAAAGAAAATTTACTTGGAGGAAACAAAAGATCTAGAATATGAAAGGAAAAAATATAAAGGTAAGAATAAAGGGAGAATAGCACTTCCAGACTTCAAACAATGTTAGAAAGTGATAATTATCAAAATTACTTAAGGGTGCTAGTTTTAAAACAAGTAAAATGAAGTGAAATCAGGTTTAACCTGGTTAAATAAGAAAAGATAAGAATTAACTGAATTCAATAAATTAATGCATGATAAACACTACATACTTATTTAATAAGAATTGCTAGGAAAACTGGGAAGCTATTAGTTACAGTAACAATTATTTCAAAATCAACACTCAGATTGACTGTTTGGAACAAGGCCAAAGTAAATTCCAAATAGGGAAAGAAAAAGAATAAAGAGATAACACTATGCCATTAGAGAAGCTCCAACCAGATCTAACAAGTTTTTGTTCTGAAAGGTGGGCGAAGGCCCAAAAACAGTGATTTTATTGCCATTTGAGAAGTTAAACATGAAACATTCAACATAAAAAGACTGAAATCAGAACCCATAGGATACTTTAGCAAGTATTTAATCTCCTATTCAAACAAAAAGGCAGGATAGCTGAGGACAACACTGGTCATTTGCAAAACATTATAGATGATAAACAATGAAGGAAAAAATACAAGTTTATTCCATTATTTCCCCAAAAGAAATTACAAGAATGACTGAAAATAATAAGCAGTGTTGCCTCACAAAACAAAGAAAAGCAATTAAGGATAAAAACAAATATGCTAAAAACTTGGCATAAGAACTAGTTAAACAAGATCATCCAGAGAACATTTATAATTGAAACAGAAGTTGAAACAACAAACAAGTAATAGAAAAAGGACCTGCTGACACTTTTCTAGATATCTACCTTAATCAATAAATCTAGCAGATCTTTAGCAGTGGGTGTGAGAACACCACAATTAATATCAACTCTTTTGATATGCTGATTAGTTTAGCTAAACTGTTTTTTCATCCAACTAAAATTTTTTCTACAAATTCCAAAAAGCAATTGATATTTGCTCCTACTCATAAGGAATTACTGGACCTTAATGAGTAAACAGGGTGACGTATTGCAGAAAAAATCAAATTGGAGCTTGTAAGGAGGAGGCATCATAGTTAGCAAGAGACTTGAAGCACGAAGACCAAGTAAAAAGCTATCGCACTAGTTCAGGCAGGAGGTGAAAAGGGAATTAATTAGTGCAGAAGAGATGTCCTGGGAGAAAAATGGGCAGGGTCAAGGGCCATGGTGCGGATCACCAGCATAATTTAAAATTCTACATATAATATTTTATTAGATTTATTCATTAAGTGTTTAAAATAACTAGTGATAACTTTTGCCCTCCCAAAAGTTATAATAATTAAATAGAAATTTTTATTCTACCTATAATTATGAAAAATCTAAATATAAAATGATAAAATAATTATAAATATTTAAATGGGACATTCTGTAAGAAATAAAAAGTAATTCAACAAGATTTCATGTACTTCTGTCTATAAGACTTCATATTAAATCTTTATTTTACAAATTATGTTGAATATAAATAACATTTGTTAATGAAATAAGTTTCAATTTAGAGGACATTTAACATACTACAATAATCATATAAACTTTTTTCTTATTTGAACAAGAATTTTCAATATTGGGCTCAATACTAGACAAATAGTAAATCCGGTTCTGTATGAAATTTATTACTATACTTTTATTTAAAAGAATAGAATGAAAATGCCTGCTCACACAAATGTGTCAGAAATCGTAGAAGACTTTTCAAGCTCTCTTACTGCCATTCATTTTATTTTTAGCCATCTAAATTGGTTACAGTTTACAACCCTGACTGACCGTAATCAAAGAAAATGAATAAGAGTTAAGATACATTTATTTTTCTACTGGCTAATGACAAGTGCTATATTAAATGATAATTGCTCAGCATCTGCTCTAGGGAAGAGAAAAAGTGGAAAAACTCATGCACAATACTTTGTAAAAATACAATACTTGTACAATACTTGTAAAAAAAAGAGAGAGAACCAGAGACAGATATAAACAGAGAGAGACAGAGCACACACAATATCTATGCTATACCAGCCAGAATATATTTTAGATCATAAAATGGACACTATAACAAGTTTGCGAAGGAAGTAATGGCAATAAAGAAAAAACAAAATGTCTTAGTGAAACAAAAAGAATAAATTAGGAAATAAGAGGACTGCAAAAAGGATTTAGTTCACTGACATGAATTTTTAGTGGACTCAGCACAGAATAAGAGAAGACAGATATGGTATGGAACACTGCCTTTGCATACTAAATTCACAGTGTCTTGTACATAGCAGTTGTTTAGTAAAATGACCACTGAACTGAAATGAACTAAGGGTCTGCACAACCTGAACTGTGGAATGACCAGGGAGCAAGGAGTGCCATAAGTACAACGGGTGAAGATAGGTCAGAGATGAACTGGTTAATTACAGTATCAAGACTGTAAAGAGAAGAAAGTGAAGTCCCAGTAAGTGATGCCCTGGAAGAAGATGGAAGAATGAAGGGACAGGAAGAAGGGGGAATAGGTTAAAGGGGAATTAGGCAACAAATGAAGAGAAGAAAGGAAAAGAGTTTATGATCAGAGAGAGGAATTTCAGTGTTCTATGCCATGGAAGTGGCATCGTGCAGGGGTAATAATGAGGCCTAAGTAACATATAATCATACCAATGTGAGAAAAATAGAATGCAAATTAAAGAAACAATATTGAAGTTTATGAACTGATAAGCCAGGATATATAATATTGGTGTTCATGTTGATTTGAAGACAAGGATAAGAATATGGATTGAATCTGAAAGTACAATTGAGCCAAGTACTTGAGAAAAAAGGGGAATGACCTAGGGGACAGTAGAAGTAAAAATGATTAACCTATACAGGGTAATATAGATGAATGGAGTAAATGATAAAGAAAGAGATAAGTTACTGGGAAATGGGGAAGGGAGATCCAGAGTTAGAAGTCAGGAGCAAGGAGTACACTAACACTTCTAAACTTGTGAGACATGTGAGAAGGAGCAGCTCTCACTAGAGAGTGTCTTCCAGAGAAAGCTAGAGAAAAAGAACAAAAAACAAAAACAAAAAGCCATCCAGAACCAAAGGAATATACAAAATTACTAAAATAATTAAATTAAAAACAAAATGCAAAGGCAGCTTAAGTGTGATTCTCTCCCTCCCTCCCTTTCTCTCTCCTGATGAGACAGTAAGCAATTTGATATAGGTTATACATCTGCAATTATGCAAAACATAAAAAATAAAAATTTTAAATAAAAACTCTTTCAAATAAAAAAATTTATTAAAATGCAAGACTGGAAGTGATGAGACCAAAACAGAGATCTTGCAGACCCTCCTCCCAACAGTCCAGGGATAGATTTCAAGGGTCCACGAACTTGGACAGGAAAAAAAAAATTTACCTTTATTTTCACTTACTTTTAACTGACATTTAGTATTTCTTTCCATTATGAAGCTATACAACAACAGCAATTTAGCAGTACCTATCTGTAACTGTCACATATAAAATCACATTTTCCTATTGCACTACAGTTAATACAGATATTTTTAAATAGAAATTATCTTGAGATTGCTCTAGTAATTAGTCCCCTTAACTTGCCTAAATTTTAAAAGCATTGTCTCAGTACTTAATGCATTAATAAAAAAGCACATATATCACTATATCCTCTCTCATAAATTTGGTTTTTTAAATATTTTGATAACTGTTTCAATATCTTTTGCTTCCTTTGTAATCTTATTTTTTTATTCCATTAAAAACATTTTTCTGAGGAGTCTACAGGCTTCAAATTGCCAAAGGGGTCAATGACAGACAAAAAAGGTTAAGAACCACACACACACACACACACACACACACACACACACACACACACACGTGTGTGTGTGTATACAATATATTACACCTACACTAATTTCTTTCTCTCTTGAAAGCATCTTTCCTTAAAAGCTTACCAAACTTACACACACACACACACACACACACACACACACACACACACACACACACGTTAATGAGACAGATAAACAGAATAATTTGTAGCCGGTTCAAATAATAAGGGGAAAAGAAAGTCAAAATATATGTACTATTCTGTTTGTAAATTTGGCACTAAGCAATACTTTTCAGGATCAGCAGAGGGTGCCATTGTCTTGTTAAACTACAGAAAAAAATTTTTTAAAAACCAAGATAATGAAAGACATGAAAATGTTTACACTAATGAAAAATTACTAAATGCCTCTTCTTTTTGTTGTTTTATATTCCATTATCAGGTATAGTAGGAGCAATATTCTAATACCACCCCTCCCTCACCCACCCTACACAAATTATTCTTCTTTTTCTTTAAAGGGTACTGAGACCATCCTCAAATCTTGGTTGGCTCAAGTCTTGGACTAAAGGCTCAGGCTACTGACATCACTTCCAGGTCACCAGAAGCTCCAGGAGCTCTTTAATGCTTAGTTGATGGATCATGATGGGAAATTTATGCAAGAATGCTTCACTCAGCTGAATCAACCTCGAGATGTCTTTAATGACTGTTTTGAATATTTTTCTTTTACTATAGCCACATAAATCCCCTTTTGCTGACTACTGAATGACTTCCCAATGTCAGATTTGTTCCAATACTGAACCTAAACTAGGAGACAGGCCTGGGTTAGCCTTAGTCCAGAACATAAAGGATGGCTTTCTAAGAGGGAGATGGGGAAAAAATACAGTAGTATCTATCATTTGTATCTACAAATTCAGATATAAAACCATTGTACACAGTGGTTTTGTAATACACCTGAGACTGAATATAAGAGAACCCATTAAACTTCTTCAATCATAGCAAGCTACAATACAAGCATCAAAGTTTCTTGGTATGAAAGCCTCACTGGCTGTGCTATCCAGTTTTCAAATTAATAAAAAAAAAAAATACAACATAGAAATGCTAAGCAACATTTTGCTTGCCAAGTATAAAATTTAAAGGTGCTAGCTTTAATTTAGAATCATAAATTTCTGTAAGATCTACTGACTACCTATACCCCACAAAATTTCCAAGTAACCTAGATAAAGAAGTCCTAAAACTTAACTGAGCAAAACATCTCACCAAAATAAAATGAAACTCAAGATGACTGATTAAATGGCTTTCAACTAGGATCTATTACAGAATATACTCTGCATCAGGTAGGAGTCATATCAAACAAAGCATTCCAGGCACCATAAATGTCAAAAGTTCTTTATATTGCTTCAAAGCAGATGGCTGAAAGAAACAAATCCAAAACTCAAAAGTTTTGAAATGTTTAAATATATAACACAAACAACACTCAAAAAAACACTAAATCATTATGACATTCTATTACAGTATTTCCATCATACTACTGAAGCAACACAGACAATGTTACAATGGATTCTTTATATCTAAAAATAGTATAAAAATCACGTACTTCTAATAATAATAACTGAAATGTATACAGCACTTCAAAATTTACAAAAAACCTTGACATATTGTCTCATTTGAGCTTCCCAGTAGCATGTGAAATATATCCTAATTTTACACAGGAGGGAATCAAGGCATACAGAGGTTAAGGAGCTTGCTCTTAGTTCCGAATTTCATTAGTGTCAGAGCTGGAATTGAACACCCAAGATCACTGGGGCCCAAGTCCAGCACTCTCCCACAGATTCCACCACACCACCTCTTTTTGCTAAGTGGCTCTCTGGCTCTGTACATTTCAATCTAATGCACTCACTGGAGGAGAATCAAAATTAAACAACAGAATCTCATTGCTGTCACACTAAAGCTAAATGTCTATAAAGTTTCCCAGTCTTTCATGTTTTCAAAATAGTTAAATGGAATAAGTGAATAAGCCAGCATGAGTTTATTTTCTATATTTACCAATACATTTTTGTCTCTCTGTGCCAACTCTTCTCCTACATCCAATTAATAAGTCTGAACAAAAGCTTGATGTTACTATCTGCAAAAACCTTTCCTACCAAATGTCAATTTAAAACATAAAGTAAGATACATTTACACATCTCTCAGAAAAATATCACAAGTATTTATGAAATGCCTACTATGTACTCAACAATTATTGAGGTTCCAGTATTGGAGGCACTTTCATTCATTCTCCTCAGCTCAATGGTCAAGACAATGGAGTTGGAATACTCCTTGTTCCCCAGAGTCACTTGCAGGTTCACTCCTACCTCCATCATTCAATAACCTCTTTTCCTTTCAAGTTCATGCTGTTCACATCTACCTCCCAACAAAATCCTGGAAGCAGCTGTCTACAGGCTCCCAAATCATTCCATTTTCCTTCCTCAATGAGTTCAGTCGTTGCTGCTGTTGATGCTGTTGTTGAGTTATTTTTTCAGTCATGTCTGACTCTTCAAGATCCCATTGGGGGTTTTTTTTTTGGCAAAGACACTGGAGTAATTTCCAGTTCTTTCTCTGGCTAATTTTACAGATGGTGAAACTGAGGCAAACAGGGTAAAGTGACTTGCCCAGGGTCACACAGCTAGTAAGTGTCTGAGACCAGATTTGAACTCAGGAAGATGAGTCTTTCTGACCTCAGGCCCACCAAAGTCTATCTATCTATCTAGCCTATCCACCAGCCACCTAGCTGCCCTAATCATTCAGTACCTGGCTAAAAATTTTCCTTCCCCCCCCCCAACTCAGGCTCTAGTACTAATGGACTTCAATATATATATATATATATTGACTCTCCCTCAAATACTCTAACCACTCAGTTCTACAACCTACTCACTTCCCATGAGCTACTTCTCCAACTCATCTCAGCCACACACAATGATTATTCCTTTAATCTTGGGATCACCCACAAATTACCACCTCTATGTTCACAAATGCCAAAGTCTCCCTATCTGACCATTATCTATCTATTGGCTTTTCACCTCCCCCTCTGCATTCCCTTTAAAAAAAAAAACAACTCTACTCTCCATCCTCACTTTGACATGCAATCCGTTGACCTCTCAATTCTCTCCGAGGACAACTCTCCTGTACTAGCCACTCTCTCTCCACTTTTCCCCATCTTGACCCCCCCAGTGAACCAATTCAACTCTATACTGTTGTTCACTCTTGGAACCCTAGCCCCCTTATTATTCCACTGAAAACTGCTCTCTCCAGAGTAACCAATGATTTCTTAGTTGCCAGATCCAATGGCCTTTTCTTAATCTTCATTCTCTAGTGCTTAACACAGTGCGCCTAGCACATATGAGGCACTTAATAAATGTTTATTGATTGGTTCACTGATATCAATTGATTCTTGATCTCTCCGCAGCCTTTGACACTGTTGATCACCCTTTCCTCCTTGGTGCTCTATTCTAAGTTTTCAGGACATCTCTCTCTTGATTCTCTTCCTACCTATATGACATCTCTTTCTCAGTCTTCTTTGATAAGTTCTCTTCCAGATCAGACCTTCTAATCATAGGTGCCACTCAGTCCTGGATCCTCTTCTCTTCTAGCTCTCTACTACTTCACTTGGTAATCTCATCAGCTCCCATCATTTTAATTACTATCTCACATTTTCAACTGCTTTTCAGATATCTCATAATGGATGTCCAGTAGATATCTTAAACTTGACATGTCCAAAACAGAGCTTATCATCTTTCCCCCAAAACCCTCCCCACTTCCTATCTTCCTCATAACTATAGAAGTATGGTGGGTTCAGCAAGGACTAGCACTTCTGGTGTGAGGACTTGCTGAACCCTCTTCAGGGCTGTTCAATCACCTATAGTGTCTACCTATTCCCCAACTCTCACCTGTGGCCCCAAGATGCTGTAGCATGCATAGCTGCCATACCCCAGTAAAACTGTTTCAGCAGACAAGCTAAACCAGGTTAAGGGTAACCAACTGGCCTCAAACCCTATGGTGATTTAGGGGGATGCCTACCCCAAGCATGTGAAGACTTCCCCCAACAGAATGGGCAGATGAGAACAATTTGTTCTAACGGCCATGAAGATGCCTGAAGCAGGTACTGTGTAGTGCAGACACTGAAGATGCCAACGTCATCATTGCCAGTTATTCTGACTTTTGCCTTGCCACTGGACTTCTGTGACTATGGGAGAGTGAGGCTGACAACTCTGTGCAACTCTGCCTCACTTATATCAAGTTCATAAGCAAGTCAAGATATCACTCCATGATATTACTGGTCCCCTTCAAAAACAAAGGATGAACAACAACAGGGGGTAACACATCATCCTAGTCCCTCAGGATAAAAACCTAGGAGTCATACTTGACTCCTCACTATCTCACCCCTCATATCTAATCTGTTGGTAGGGCCTGTCCATTCCACCTCTGTAACATCTCTAGAATATAACTACTCTCCTCTGGCACTGCCATTACTCTAATGCAGGCCCTCATCACCTCACATCTGGATTATTGCAATAGCCTGCTGGTGGGTCTGCTTGCCTCAACTCTCTCTTTAGCTCTATCTACCTTCCATTCAGTCACTAAAGCGATTTTCCTAAAACTCAGGTTTCAAACATATTACTCCCCCATTCAAAAAAACTCGAGTAGATATTGCCTCCACTATCAAATATAAAATCTTCAGCTTGACACTCAAAGCCCTTCACAATGTATCCCCCTCCTAAGTTTCCATTCTTTTTACACCTTAGTCCCTACCATGTAACTTTTGATACAGTGACACTGGCCTCCTGGCTATTCCATGAACAAAACACTCCATCTCTCAGTTCCTGGCATTTTCTCTGGCTCTCTCCAATGACTGGAATGTTCTCCCTACTCCTCTCAGACCACTGACCTCCTTAGCTGCCTTTTAAGTCTCAACAAAAATTCCACCTTTTACAGGAAGCCTTCCCCAACCCCTCTTAATTCTAGCTCCTTTGCTCTGTTAATTATTTCCTATTTATCCTGTATATAGATTGTTTGTATATATTCATTTGTATATTATCTCTCCCATTAGATTATGAGCCCCTTTGGGCTGGGATGGTCTTTCACCTTTTTTATATCCTTAGCACTTAGCATACCACCTAGCACAAAGCAGATACTTACTAAATGTTTATTGATTGATTGAGTTTAGGAAATGAATGCCTGATTGTTGTTCATCCTTGTTTTCAAAGAGCACCAATGACATCATGAGGCATGGCTGCTACACAAGCAATAGCTTCTTGGAGCCGCAGGTGAGAGTTGGGTGATAGACACCAATGTGGATGAGCAGCCCTAAAAAGGGCTCAGCAAGCCCTCACACCAGAGAGGCTGGTCCTCCTTGAAAACTCCATACACCACATGTATGAACCCTGAATGCTGCCTTCAGAAGACTTACAAATTCTATAGTTCTACGAGTAACACAATAAGCAAACTCGTAAAAAAAAAAAAAGAAAAGAAATAAAATAGTCCATCATATAGTAAGTTCCTGTAGCCCTGGGAAAGTCACAACTATAACACCAATTAAGAAAATAACACTGGTGTTAATCCAAGTACACAGTATGAGTTATCGCTCTCCTCCCCAGTGTAATGAAGAGAAATTTAAAACCCAATGGAAAGCCAGTCCACTTCACAGCAAGTTCCAGGGGTGTCTGATCAGGGTTTAAAAAAAAAATTATCTGCTTCATTCAAGAGATTTAATGAATGTTGAAGTATTGAGTTCTAGGGCAGAAAAACTGTAGATTTATGGAAGGTTGGTCAGAACTACCCTAGAATGAAAGCCTCCAAATCCAAGATGGGAACTAACTCACAGCGGCAAGAATAGTAGTTTGGGAATAAACTGGCTAAAACTAGATTAATAAGAAAAGGGTAATCATCTATCTACAGACTGGTTTTTCCCTGGGCACAAGACAGAAAGGAGAAAGACCTCTTAAAGAGGAAGGAGTAGGAATTGTGAAGGAGACAGTGGGGTTTGGGAAATGTACAGATTAGAAACATAAACAGGGGAGTGAGAAAGGGATTTGAGGAAGACACTAAGGACTCAAGATGGAAGAAAAAGAAGAAAAAGAAAAGAGGTAGGGAAAGAGAGTAACAACCACATGATTAAAGATTCTCACAGCTGCTAACAGCTACTAGCAAGAACAATATAAGACTGAAAAACTTGCTTCCTGAAAGCAAGGAGAACAGAGAGACTATTGCAGTGACATACAGAGAGCATGATGCAACTTCCTGTCAAAATCAAGTAATTTTTATTGATGTTCAGAGTACAGGCAAGTCTCCCTCTTAGAAAAGGGTAAAGGGACTCAAAAATTGTTTCTTCACTCTCCAGGTAATAAGGGGAAATTAAGAATTCCTTTAAAAAATAAAAGAAGCATTTCAAGATAAAAACAAAAAAGTAAAAGAATCTAAAGACAGTAATTCTGCCCTGTCAGGTGGTTAGAAGGTCCAAAAAAGTGAAAAAATAGAATTGGAGCTGTAAGACAGTCAACAGCATTCACAATGTTCTAAGCATTTTGCTAAGTTCTGAGGATACAAAGACAGGCAAAAACACAGCCTCTGCCTTCAAAGATTTCACATTCTAATGGAGGAGAAAATAAGCAAATGACTATGTACATACAACATATAATACAGTGTAAATGAGAGGTAATTTCAGAGGGAAGGCACTAGCAGTGTTGGGAAACCAGGAAAGGCCATTTGCAGAAAGTGGGATTTGAGCTGTGTTTTGAAGGAGTCCAGAGAAAGCAAGAGATAGAGATAAGGCAAAGGAACATTCCAAGCGCTGGAGAAAGCCAGTCATGTCGTGGCTGTATTGTATAGTATGTTGAGGGGAGTAAGGTATATAAGAAGACTGGAAAGGTAGAAAGAAACCAGTTGTGAGGTGCTTTAAAAGCTAATCAAAGTATCTGATTCTGTAGGTAACAGGAAGCCACTGGAGATTATTAAAGAGAAAAGGGAGAGATGATATGATAAGATCTGAACTTTAGGAATATCATTTTCGCAGTTGAATGGAGGGCAGATTGGAGGAGGGAGAGACCCTAGGCAGGGAAACCAACTAGAAAGCCATTACAATAGCCCAGCCATAACTTAATGTCAGGGTGGAAGTTGTAAAAGCAGAAAGAATTTATATGAAAGGTTCTTCCTGAAAGAGGAGGGAGCTGAACAATCACAGTAAGATTATATGAGCAATGAATAGTTGTTTATCATGTAACAACAACCTACAGATCCAGAGTTGTAAATGGAAGAAGACTAGTGTGGTTGATGACTGACTGCTGAGTATTAATGACCTGATAACAGAAGTCAACTGACTTCCCCAGACATATATCCAGGAAATGAAAGAGTACTTCCCCACACTTGTTATATTTAATGATTATTATCCACTTCTGGTGATCCAAACGTACACAAATGATACTACCAGACAGAAGGTGGAAAGCAGTGTTGACCATGAAGTCTTGGGCAGCGAGGTGGCACAGTGGATAGCGATGGGCCTGAAGTCTGGAAGCCCTGAGTTAAATTGGCCCTCAGTCCTTACCAGCCGTGTGACCCCGGGCAAGTCATTTAATCTCTGTCTGCCTCAGTTACCTTAACTGTAAAAATGGGGTTACAATTGCAGCTACTTTGAAGAATTGTTGTTGAGGATGGAATAAAATATTTGTGAAGAACTTAACACATAGTAGGTGCTTAATAAATGCTTGTTTTCTTCCTTCCATTCTTGGGCAACAAATTAAAGGCCTAAGTAATACCTTCATCACTGCTGCTAATGGAAGGTAAGAGCATCAGAAAAGGAAGGCAGATTTGGGAAATGAACAGGGAAGGGGGAAAGAGACAAACATACTACTACTGTGTGCTAGGCACTATGCTAAGAGCTTTACAAATATTATCTCATTTTGATCTTTACAACAAGAAGTAGGTAAAAATACTGTTATTCCTGGACGGTTTTAAATTTCTGGAACACAGTTTAAAACACAAGACATACTACTGGCCTAGGAGAGAGCACTCCTAACAAGGTCTACTAAAGTCTTGCAAATATAATCAAGAAGATTTGATCAGATCACTATTCCTAAAGCAAAGATTTTTTTTTTTAAAGTGGCCACTTTCCAGATCAATAAGTTCAGATGCTGGTTCTCCATTACCCTTAGGATAAATTCCTCTGTTTTGCATTTAAAGCCTTTCATAATCTGGTTCCAGTCTCTTTTTTAAAATTTATTAATATTTTTAAATGCAAAAAAAAAATGAATGCTATTGATCTGAATGGTTAAAGGACTCTTTCAACTCTAAAATTCTAAAGTACTAAGTTCCAAAATAACTTTTTTCCTAATCAGCTTCTCAGTTTTTGCTGGCAAGAATTACAAAAGGGTGAGTAAAATGACAGTGCAATATGAACACAACAAATAAATGTCATTCGGGAACAGGGAGGGTTGTGATCTGCTCACTTTTCTTCTTCGCGCTTTATTTTTCCTATGGCTATTTTATGAATGATTTACTTTGAGACAAGGTAAAAAGGAAAATGTATTCCTAGCTTAGGAATAAAAGTGATTAAATTTGTGGTCATTCCTTCTGAACAAAACAATTACCTTGACATATATAATTTTTATATGTAATAGCTACACCCACAACAGATTTTCTCAGTGAAAAAAATAACCTGCAAGGGGCAGCCAGGTGGCTCAGTGGATAGAGTACTGGCTCTGGAGTCAGGACAACCTAAGTTCAAATCTGGCCTGAGACTCATAACACTTACTAACTGTGTGACCCTGGGCAAGTCACTTAACCTCAATACCTAGCCAAACCAAACCAAAACAAACCAAAACAAAAATCTTGCTTCTACCTAACATCTTTATAACATATCAAAGTACAAAATGCCAAGAGAAAGCTTTTGTTTTTTGTTTTTTAATAATTCTTATATCCTAAGAAGCTTTTTGGGAAAATATTATAACCATATGCCCTTATTTTTAAAGTCATTAGTTCTCAGAGTTTTCAAATAACATAATTAATATACAAATGTAAGTTGCTGTTATTATTAATGTTTTACTTTCCCTAAGCTACAATAAAAACATCAGCAATGGTGAATGGCATTAGTCAAGACAAGCCAAAAGCTCAATTGTTCCAAATTTGTCTTAGAAAAGCACAAAGCAGAATACAATAAGCTACAAGCTCTCTGCATCTGGTTCGCTATTTTATCATAGACAAGTGTTCAGAGCAGCTTATTCTAGCAGATCTGCTTCTCCAGTTCAGGTCACTTGCAGAGATTCCCTTTCTGTTACACCCTCCTGCAAAACAATTCTCAGCTAATGCCTTATTCCAGAATGCCTAATGAGAGAGATTTGAAGAACTCTCACATGTGACTTCAAGAAGCTGTAGCATGCATAGCAGCCACACCGCAGGTTACCCTAAACCAACTAACTGATCTCAAACTCTCTGGTGAGTTGGGGAGATGTCTACCCCAAGCATGTGAAGACTTCCCCCAACAGAATGGGCAGATGAGAGCAATTTGTTCTAATGGGCATGAAAGTGTCTGAAGCTAGAACTATGGAATGTTTAAGAGCTCAGCCTGACACTGAAGATGCCAATGTCATCTACTGCATTCTGGGCCACTTCCAGTTATACTGACTTTTGTCTTGCCACTAGATTTCAATGACTCTGGAAGAGAGAGACTGACAACTTTGTGCAACTCTACCACACTTAAATCCAGTTCATAAGGAAGTCAAGACATCACCACATGATGTCACTGGCCCTCTTCAAAAACAAAAGATGATGGGCAGGTAGGTGGCGCAATGGATAGAGCTCCGACCCTGGAGTCAGGAGGACCTAACTTCAAATCCAGCCTCAGACATATAACATGCACTAGCTGGGTGATTCTGGGAATATCACTTAACTCCAATCGCCTTACCAAAAAGCAAATTTAAAAAAAGAACAAAAGCAAAGGATGAACAAGAACAAAGGGTAACACCATCATCTTAGTCCCTCAGGCTTAAAACCTAGGAGTCATCCTTAACTCCTTGCTATCTCTTATCCCTCATATCTAATCTGTGGTAAGGCCTGTCAATTCCACCTCTGCAATGTCTCTAGAATATGTCTCCTTCAAGACATCACCCCATTATGTCACTAGTCCTCAAGTCTGGAAATCACCCTGTGCTACCACTGATTCTCTTCAAAAACAAAAGCTGAACAAGAGGATTTTATCACAATTGTAGTGACACAAGTGTACAACCCAAAGCAAGAAATAAAGCAGAAGGCAAAATTTCTAGTAACCAAAGAGCTGATATAATCCCTCATTCCCTTGATTCTAACAGTTAAGACCAAGCCTTGAATGATATGGGCCAATGACAACCTCATACTCTCTAAAATATCTTTTCATTTTATCATCATACCTAAACATCACTTAAGCCACCGACACTTTACTGTCAATGAATTAGGGTGTCTTTATACACTACACTTTAAAATAGTTTCAATTAAGCTTCCTTTCTTTTGAAGCTTTATAAGTTTAAAAGTTTTGCATTCTCCTTGCCCCCCAGGAACCTCACCTGTGATAAGGTCCACATAACCCCAAAACATCAAGATTCACTGACAGAATTTAATCTGGACCATATATTACTATATCTAGTAAATTTATGGACAAGAGGATATTCTCTGTATATTGGAGTATATTAAGATATCACCGATTTCTAATTAATGGTTCTAAATAATGATACTGTCTTACACATATTATTTGAATATATTACCTTTGAAGTACAAAATGGGACTATTGTGAACAGTGCACAAGGTTTTGATCAAACAGGCAGTCTGGGGAGATTGCCCACTTTGACATTTGTTAAGTAAAAAGCCCATGAAAGACAGGCCAACATAGCTTTTCCTTGCCAGTCACTTGTCTACAGTCTCACAGCCAAGAAACTAACAAAAGCCAGTAAAAGCTACTAAAAACCCAACTTTCCCAGTGCAATACTACTTAGCCAAAGCAGAAAATGTACTCATATTGGCCATTCTGACAAATGTATATTCACAGAAGCATAGTTGGAAGGAGAGATCCAATTTGTAGTTACAGTCTACTTTGCAGACCTTCATTCTCTAAAACTAAAATTCAAAACAATTTTAACCATAAAGGAAGGGAAGGAATTGGTTCCCTATTCCCGTCTAAAACCATCAAGGTTAAACAATTATAGAATACAATGTCATCGATTACAAAATTATAAGTTTGAAGAGGAAACATTTCTAAAATAAATAGTCCAAATTCAGTAGCAGAGGTATAGTTATCACGTAGGGTCACTAGAAATAACTAGGTGGTGTAAGAAAAAGAGAAAGCACCACCCTTCTCCTAGTCTCCTCTACTTGCAACCTCAGTGTCATCATCCTCAACTCCTAACTCTTGACCACTACCACCCCCAATCCAATCAACTGCCAAGTGCTGTCATTTCTTGCAACATATGCCTCTCCCTTCTCAGCTCAGACCCTGCCACCACCTAGTGCAGGTCCTCATCACCTCTCACCTGCACTACTGAAATACCCTTTGAGTTGGTCTCTGCCTCAAGTCTCTCCCCACTCTGTCATATCAATTGTCTAAAAGCACAAGTCTGACTATGTTAACCACCTATTCAATAAATCCACTGGCTCTTTATTACCAATATAAAATCCTGTTTGGCTTTTAAAATCCCTTCAGAACTGACACCTTCCTACAATCCTAGTCTTCTTACCCCTTATTCCTTGTCTCCTCCTCCTCACCAAAGCAGCCTCAGGAACCTCACTATCAGGAACTCATTGGCCTTGGCATTCACACCTCATCAGCATCCTCAGTACCCTCTGTCTCTCTAATTGGAGGACTGAAGGGTACAGTAAAGAACTCCTTCCAAAGCCTCCATTTAAAACAGGACTCCCGGGCTTTTCTTCATTTCCCACCCAGCTGCACTCCTTTGGACTGGATTCCAAAATGTCCCCTTTCTGGGTCCTCTCTCTCCTCCCCCACCTTTTCAGCTTCCTTTTATGTGCTGTCTTCCCCCATTAGATTGTAAACTCATTGAAGATAAAGACTTTTTTTTTCACACTTCTATCATCAGTGCTTACAACAGTGCCTAGCACACAGAAGAGTCTTAACAAATGTTCAATGACTCCCCTCACCCATATATTCTTCAATCTAGTGACACTTGCTTTCTTGATATTCCTTGCACACAAGCCTACCATCTCCTACCTCCAAGCATTTTTACTGGATGCCACTCATGACTGGAATTCTGTCCTTATCTCTACCTTCTGGCTTTCCTGATTTTTTTCAAGTCTCTGCTAAATTTCTACCCTCTACAAGAAGTTTTTGCCTATCCTCCTTAATCTTCTTTTGCCTTCCCTCTCTGATTACCTCCAACTTATCCCATATATATCTTCTTTGTACATAGTTGTTTACATGTGGTCTCCTGGATGAAACTACACAGCTCCTTGAGAACAGGGATTTTTTTTTTTACTAGTGCCTGGCACAAAGTAAGTGCTTAATATATGCTTGATGACTTGACAAAATGAATTATATATCCTTATTAGACAGTCTCATAAAAAACAGAACCTAATGCACAAAGAATATAATAGTATTTAGTATAGCTTTGGTCATATTTATTTGTTCTTTCCAGAATCCTCTATAAAAGACAGAATCTTTTTAATTCTGTAGTAACAGTAGATTTACTTGATGGTCATATTACAATAAACCTTAACCAAATATTTTTTCTTTTGGACACTATTCCTCGGAAACTAAAACAATATCAATGAGCCATAAAATTCTTAGCATGCTGATCTAAATGCAAGGTAGGTAATGTCAGCCAACATAAATGCCTTACATGCTATCATGGAAAAAGTATTTATCTCTTGATAAAATAAAATACAATTTTTAATTTAAGAAATTATTTTTTGTGAAGAAGTCACTACTTAACTTCCATTATTTAATTCAATCCACAAAGTTATGATCTATAAAGTAATGGAAAATGAAGCAGTATCAAAGTAGTTTATTATTATTTTTATCACTATCCATCATTCCCCTAAAAGTGGAAAGTGCCTTGTTTCCACACAATTCTGCACATTGTCCTAAGTTTTCCCTTTCTTTAGGTAACCATTCATTTATATTCAACAGCTGCTTTTAAAGTCCAGTGCTTTAAAGCTGGATACACATTATGTTACATTTGGAAACTTGAGTGAAAGTTGGCATAAACAACCCTGAGTTCAGAAACATAAGACACCACCCGATGGACGCTCGTCACTTCAAGTGACTGGAGCCAAAAATGAGAACTCATTATATATCAATCCAAAACAAAATTAACTTGTAGGTCAAATTTGGGACTTGCACTGCCAGTATTTACTAAGCATGTTACAAACTTTAAAAACTAATATTCCACAACCAAGTACAATTATACCTAGGTACTTTTGTGGGCTATTTTTTTTTCCCTAGAAGAGTCCTCCATGTGTACATTTTTCTAATTTGTTAAATCCCTGATTCCCATGTTTTTAACAATTTTCAAAAAATCAGGCACCTGGGTAACAGGATATATTCATAGTATTATTTCAAATATGAGCAAGTTACACTGAAAGAACATATCATATTTTATAACCCGCTGTGTCTATTTGTGTTTTCAGTTAGAACTTGACCCTAGACCTGTTCTAGCTTCACATGCTTTTCTTTTTCCATTATGGAAAATTTGCTTTATATCTTTCCCACTGAAAAATATTTCAGAGTGGCTAGATTAATGATGAGAAATTACACACTGACTTGTTTTCTAGTAGCTTGTGATACTATAATGTTATTACCATGTTTTATTATAATGTAGTTATAGCATGAAGAAATTCCAATCTGTACAAATTATCACAGAGAAAACCACAAAAGTAAGGCAAAATATCATATACTGATTAAAATAGTGATTGTTTACAGATCAATTAAAGTTAGCAATCTTATAAATATAAAAAAACTTAATAATTTACCAATCTATACTCCACATTAAAAAATTATCATATTAGCATTACTTTTACTAGGTCATTTTAATTTCTGACTCTGAGCAAGTTTCCATTTATTTATACAATTATTTATACAATGCCACAGTAATTTAAATTTACCCTGACAAGATGACGGTAAGCAAAATGTTTCATGCATATAATTCTAGACAATTCTATCTTTACAACTTGTATTAAGGAATTTTCAAAACCAACTCAAGAAAGAATGTCATAAAAATACACAAGGTAATTCTAATATTCCACATGCCCCAGAAACACTTTTAAATTAACTTCTGGCTAAAAAATCAAATACTGAATTACTATTTTAATTTTGGTGATTATAATTTAAGAACTGAATGTGAAATAAATTAGACTAAACAGAATTACTCATGTTAGGACTGACCAAAAAGTCTAAGTTTGACCATGTATGACATTCCACGGCTCAATAAACTCCAATGCCTCCCTATTACCTCTACAATTAGGTACCAACTCATGTCTGACATTTAAAACTCTTCACAACCTGGCTCCAATTTGCCTTTCCAGTCTTACAAATGTTATTCCCCCAGGCCTCAATTTCCTCATCTGTACTTTGTAAGATTCAGCTGAATTGGCCTTCTTGCTATTCCTCAGGATATTCCAGCTCCTATCTCCATGTCTTTGTATTGGCTACTTCCCATAACTGGAATGCACTACCTTCCTCCACTTCCTCTCTTAAAATCCATAGTTTCCATTAAAGCTTAGCAGCGTAGCACCTCCTTCATGAAGCCTTTGCTGATTCTGCCTTTACTAGAGCTTTCCTTCAAAAATTACCTTGTATTTTGCATGTATTCTGTATGTAAGTATGTATAAATGCATGCACAATATATACATGTCACTTCACTCAAAAGAATTTATGCTAATTTAAGCAAGGACTTTCATTTTTACCTTTGTATCACCAGAACCTAGTACACAATAGAGACTTAGTAAATACTTAATGACTGTTTGCCCAACCTGACTCAATTTTTGCTATAACCTATTGTATACTTAACAGACTACAATAAATTGTTAAACATCTTTTATATACACTGGTAAACCAAAAAACTCATATGACATGCTTTATTGTGAAATTCACTGTATTGCAGTGGTCTGAAACCAAATCTGTATTATCTGAGGTATGCCTGTGGTGAAGATTGGTAACTTTAAAAAAATATTACTGAGAGACACGTTACTAAAATAAAAAGGCTGAGAAGAAAAAGAAGGGAGAACTATAATTATTTAGTGGCCCCTACCTCACTACTCTAGACATAAAAATAATGTGACAAAAACAACAAAATAGAAGAATATACAATGTTTTTGCCTTCTTTGTATCCCTATAAATCAGCATTTGACTGATTACTGGCTAACTAAATGTTAAGTACAAGATATAAATGCAAAAAGAATTAGAGGGAAAAGTCAATGTAGATTATCATCATGAAGAAAGTAAGACCTGACAAATGACTAAGTCACAAATAAGAAAGGCAAAATTTACTCTAAGCAAAGGAAAACAAACTGTGCAAAGGTATGGAAAAAGAAGCAAGCAAAGTATCTGAATGGAGGAGGGGGAAGAGGGAAGAACTAAAAGGTCAGATTGGAGAGGTGGATTT
Organism: Phascolarctos cinereus; assembly: GCF_003287225.1. Classification (NCBI taxonomy): domain Eukaryota; kingdom Metazoa; phylum Chordata; class Mammalia; order Diprotodontia; family Phascolarctidae; genus Phascolarctos; species Phascolarctos cinereus. Next base: position 65,902,107 of record NW_027555514.1, read on the forward strand.
ATTTGGGGAAATAAACAGTGCTACTATTAGGGCCGTTGCATTTAGTAGGGCTATTGAGGTAAAAATCATACAAGGCCTTTATAGATAAATGGTGTGTAGATTTGACATAGTAAGCAAAAAGAAGTCCTCTACAGGTTTCCGGATAGAGGAGTAACAGTAAGATTCTATGATGATTTTAAAAACAAATGATGAAATATCCTTTCCTCTCCTTGGCACACAGATAATGGACTACAGTAGAAATTCTTAAAGGGTTCCTGAATAGCTTGAAAGGGCAAGGAAAGTTTGTGAACTTGAATAGGGAAAGAAATTACATTTTTGTTTTCACTAACTTTGAACTGACATGTAGCATTTCAATTTTTTAAAAACCTTATTCTGAGAAAGGGTCCTTAGGTCTCACCAATCTGCCGAAAGGGATTTATGACACACAAAAAAGTTAAGAACCCCACAATAGAAGTACAGAATGAGACATGTATTCTTAAGCATGGCCAGTATGTCCATTTGCTTTGCTTACAAGTAAGGGATTTAGCAGTTAGTTCTAAATGGAAAAAAAAAAGTCAGTAAAAAAATTTCACGCACAGAAGAAAACAAAAAGTGCACAAGAGGATAAAAACAAATTGGATAATTTTTTACTACCTCATTAAACTTACATATATGGTTCTCTTTTTGAAAATTAGTTCTTATACAAATCATCTTTCCTGTTCTCTGTATGATGAAACATTTGTGTTTTCTGAAGATTAGTAAATTGACAATTTTTTTTTAAATTTAAAGATTCCATTATTTAAATAGGATTGAGGAAAGATTAATCTAGCAATCTTCCACTAAAGTGGAGGCAGTTAGGTAACACAAATGGAAATGGCTAAAACTGGATTCAAGAAGACTTGGGCTCAAATACAGTATTAGCATGTAATCTTAAAGAAGTCATGTAATCTCTATCTGCCTCAGTTTCTCATCTGTGAAATGGGGGTCATAATAGTACCTACCTTCAAGAGTCATTTTGAGGATCAAGTGAGATATCTGTAAAGTGCTTGGCCATCTATAAAGTGTTACATAAATATTACTGTTGTTATTATTAACATTCTATTCTAATGCCTCATCATGGCATGGAGGTGACCCTTGGAGTCCTATTATGCCTGCACAACATAAACTCTGGCAGTTCATGCCAAGCTGAAAAATGTCCAGAGTATAAGCCTTGTGACAAATTTGTTACAAGATGCTTCAGCCATAGAAGAAATTTTAAAAGACTAAGGTATTAGGCATGTAATCTTATAGAAGGACTCACAGTGATGAAATCAAAGACGCAATAAAGCACTGAAATTATCTAGCAATAGTGCACAAGATGGATTAGAGGTAGGGAGGTCTGGTCAGAGATAATTTTACTAATAGAGGTGAAGATATCCAGTATTAGACTCTGAGTATGAATAAAGAAGAGGTGAATCAAAGATAGACTTGATGACTTAACACTGAACCTGTAAACATAGAATTTTAAAGCATGAAAGGATCTTAGAAATCTCTTAGTTCAACCCTCTCATTTAAATAATGAGGAAACTAAAGATGTACTCAAAAAATAAACTACTTACCTAAAGTCTCAAAGCAGAGTCAGGATTGGAACCCAGATCTCCAGAATTCCAATCCAATGTTCCTTCTACCATATTGATTATATAAGAAGTGAAAACAAGTTACATAAGTTTACAAAAACAAACTGAAAAGCAGAAAAGCAATGACAACTCCAACATTTCTCATCTATAAAACTGGAAAAAGAGTAGTGCCCTTGAAAGAAATTTTATTTTTTTCCAGTCATGTCTGACTCATGACCCCATTTTTGAAGGGGTTCTGTTGGCAAAGATACTGTAATGGTTTGCCATTTCCTTCTCTGGCTCATTTTACAAATGAAGAACTGAGGCAAACAGGGTTAAGTGATTTGCCCAGGGTCACACAGCTAGTAAGTGTCTGAGGACAGATATTAACTCAGGAAGTTGAGCTCTATTCACTGTGCCACCTAGTTGAAAACAGGGTCCTTGGAAAGGCAAACCAATCCAAAGAAAACTTGGACCTGAGTTCAAATCCCACCTCTAACACTTTTAATCTATATAACCTTGGGTAAAATACTTGTCTCCAGGCCTTAATTTCTTCATCTGTAAAATGAAGGATCTCAAATAGCTGGTCTCCAAAGTCCCTTTCAGCTCTGAGACCTGTGATTCTATGAGCATATGTTAAATCTAAGAGGAAGATGAGACATACAACGGGAGGTAATCTCTAAGACACTACTTAAGGTTAGAAGACTGGAAAAGATTAGGGCCAGGTTATGAATGTTAAAAACAAAACTTTCACATTTATTTATGTTTCTGAAACCATGAAGATACCTATTTTAACACAGAAGAGCAGAAACTGCTATAAAAACAACCAAACATCTCTCCACACATTAACTAGTTCTAAAAATGGCCCTAGCAACAGAATTTTAAAATATACTACTCTACTCTAAAGCCCCTCACCCACCTTTGTACTTCAAAGATTCTGTAATTAAACTAAACCATATTTTTTTCATTTCTAATGTACTATTTTCAAAACACAAAATACTGAGTGTGAAAAATGTCAACACAAGAATAAAAAGCCTTACATTTCAACTGAAAAAAATTCAATTTTTAAACTTCACTATTATAAGAGGAAATGCTTCTATTAACATTAGAGAAGGTATTTAAAAAACCTATCACATATAAATTATGGCTCAAAAATGTTCTATCAGAGGCAAACACAATGATGAATTACAAAAGAGGATAAAGAATTGAAGAGTGGAAAGTGACCCTAGAAGGAATCTAGTCAAACTTTTGACCGAATGCATGATTTCCTTCTATGCATCCAATAACAGATAACTGGTGCTACAGTCTTTGCTTGAGCATCTCCAGAAGAAAAGGTGGCTCACTATTACAAAAGACAGGCCATACAATCTTTGGACAGTTCAAGTTAAAATGAAAAAGTAAAATGAATTCTGTTTTTATTTCCAGCTATGATGCTCTCAATTTCCTGCTGCTACAACATGCTTCCCTGGACTATGAATGTCTACTTTCTAGAATTTATCAGCTTAGGTAATTAAATTTGTGTCTATATGTGTATGGGCTGTTGATGATAACTTGATTATAGCTTAGAATACAGTTTAAGGCTGAATATACAGATCTGGAAATCATCCATACAGAGATGATACTTAAACTCATGGGAACCAACAAGATTATCAAACGAGATATACAGAACTGAGCTTCTGAACCTTGTGTGTGTGTGTGTGTGTGTGTGTGTGTGTGTGTGTGTGTGTGTGTCTTTGGCAACTGGATGAAACCTATGGACTCCTCAGAATTATGTTTTTAAATGCATAAAACAAAACACAAAGGATTACAAAGTAAATTAATTATATTGAAATATAGCTATAAAAAAACTGACACAAAAATTTTTTGAGAAAATCCCAGAAATTAATCAATTCCTGCTTTTTCCTGATAAGAACTGGGGGAGATCATACTTCAAAATAGCCAAGATTTCATCAACATAAATATTTCTTTCCACTAATGCACATGATAACTTCTAGTGACAAGCCTCCCTATACTTATGGGCTAGTTCTTGAATAACAAATATATAGTCTATGACTGGAACCACATTCAAAGACTTTCATGCTTAGGAGGACTTTCTAGGTTTTGTGTTTACTGACATAGTCTCCAAGAACCCAAGATCAGGCCACACCATAAATCACAGGATTTTAATGAAGGAAAGGAGGGAACATTTATGTAAAAAGCAAAGTTACTAATTAAATCAATCAGTAGCCAACTCCCAGCGCTTTCTGCCTGAATCTACCTTTGTAACATCTCTCATATATGCACCTTTCTTCTCCTCTGACACAGCCACCATCCTGGTACAGCCCCTTATCATTTTATTCCTGGTTCTGTTTCCCTACCTCAAGGTTGTACCTATTCTAACCCATCCTCCATTCAGCAGTTAAACTGTTCTTCATAAAGCACAAAACTGACCTTGTTACCTTCTATTCAATAAACTCCAGTGACTCCCCACTACCCCCAGCATCATATACAAAATCCTCTGTTTGGCTTTTAAAAGCCCTTCAAACCTGGCCTCTTCCTATCTTTCCAATTTTCAACCATTTTATTCCCTCCATCTACTCTGCAATCCAATGATATTGGCCTCAGCTTGTTCCTAACATAAAACACTCCATCTCTTGACAAAATTTTCACTGGCTATCTTCCATAGCTGGCATTCTCCTTCCTCATCTCCACCCCCTGGTTTTCCTGGCTTCCTTCAAGTCTCAGCTAAAACCCCACCTTTTATAAGAAGCTTTTCCCAGTCCCCCTTAATATTTTCTCTTTCCCTTGAAATTATCTCCAATTTATCTTGCACATATGTTGTTTGTACACAGTTGCTTGCATGTTGTATCCCCCATTAGACCACAGGCTCCTTAAAAGCAGGAAATGCTTCTGCCTTTCTTTTTATACCTAGCACTTCGAACACTGCCTGGGACATAGTAAGTGCTTAATAAATGCTTGCTGACTTGGCTTAACTAGTATACTATTAGAATTAGTTTGTGATGTCACATTTTAATTAAGTTGGCATCTAACATTAAAACAAAGGGTGGTAAACTCTGCTTCAAAGGACACACATAAAGAAGTTATTTCCAGACTTCTTTCTGATAACAAGAAATATATCTCAGGAGAACTACAGAGCCTCTGTAAAGTGTGGAGAAGGCACTGGGCCCAAAAGAACACGTCCCATAGCAAAGAGCAAAAGAGGATGGTAGTGGGAGAATGAATCATAATCACAAGAAAGTATTATCACAGGAGAGATCTAATGACTTGAAGATTATTATTTATATTGAAAGACAGTCAATTCTAACATTTCAAACATAGAATTATAGATATGATTAAAACATGTACAGGAACATACCTCTTTCACACTACTGATTTCCTATGAGCGGTAATTAATCAAGTTAATCTAAAAAGAATCAAGCTAATCTAAAAAGAATATCGATCTTGAAAAGGATGGAAATGGTTGGTAATTGTAGTAATACTTGGGAGGCTGTTGGACACTCAAGATATTAAGCGATTATAATTTTGAATTCTGACATACAACAGTAAGACTGCAAAGTCCCATAATGTAAGGCTTGGGGTCCAAACACAAGTTAAGGTTCATATGACATTTGCCGAAGTTTTGGTGTCCACTTTGACGTGATTTGTTCCCACAAACAAAGAAGGAAAAGTTTCTCACTTTATAAGTTTGCTCAGGCACTTGAATAAAAAACAGTATACGGAGATAAAAAGCATCTGAGAAACACCATTACGTTTTATAAACAAACTTGAGAATTCCCAGTTCCAAAAGTTCCTTGGCTCTCACAAATGGAACATAACTGTGCCAACTACACCAGTATTTCTTGGTAAACTGCTTCCAACTAGATAAAGAATGCTGTTCTTTCAAATTAGACAGATGAACTCTTGAGAACCAGATGCACAGGACTGCTCATTTCAGCCTCAAGATCTAAAGTCAGAAATGAAATCACAATCCTGATTACCAATAAGTTTTCCCCCTTCCAAGAAAGAGAATGCGTGGCTCTGCCCATGTTGTCCTTCTTTTTCAAATATGATGTTCACTTGTGCACAGTAACAGCAACTGTGCAATGATCAACTATGATTGACTTAGCTCTTCTCAGCAATACAATCCAAGATAATTTCAAAAGACTCATGACAGAAAATGCCATCCACATCCACAGAAAGAACTATGGAGTCTGAAAGCAGATCAAAGCATATAATTTTCACTTTTTCTGGGGGGGGGGAGGTAGGAGGCTGTGGTTTTTTCTTTTTGTTCAGTTTCTTCTTTCACAGAATGACTAATGTGGGGTGAAAAAACCCAAACATAATGTTCACTACAATAAAATATGCATTCAGTACTTAAAATAAATACTTAATCAGTTCTGGCTATATACATGTGATTACACTAGGCCCTGTGGCTCAAAAGGCCAATGAGGAATAAGCTTACATCAAATACTCTCATTAAGCATAATGAAGTCACTTTCTAAAATATTCTATATCATCTGTAACTTGTCTTCTTCCTTAAAAAGAGGAATCCCATTCTTCACAACAGCATTCTAAGCTGGCCAGCTTTAATAGCACACTGTTTACATGAATTCCTAAAGCATTTCTTCTGCCCTATATGCTTATGATCACAACACTTTAGTTTACTGGACAACAGATGACTGGGAGTCCTGTTATCATTCATTCAACAAACACAACTATCCCAAAAAGGCTATATTATGTATATTACTTCAGCATCAGTATACAATATTTCAGAGTTTTGTTATCATTCTTATCCTCTTACTTCATATTCATTCATAGTTGATATTTTTAAAACTGTTTAAAAGCTAAATGCAAAAATATATATATGTATCTATCTATCTATATGACTGCTCAAGATCTTATCACTTGCTTAGACAATTAGGGTACTGCCTCAAAAATCTTAAATTTAATTCAGTGTGATACAGTTTTGGCACCCAAATTAGTCAATTAGCTTCCCAAATGATACCACAAACTTTTTGATTCAAGTCTTTAATTCTCTGCCAACCTTGATAACATGAAAACTCTCAACACCAGGAGATTCCATGGAACCAGCTGAAGTATACTAAGGATCAATAGCCCAGACACTTGGACCAGAGAGAGAAGAAGGCCTCTATTAATTTAACATGAACAGCTAGAGTTCCAAATGGGTCAGATAAAATGGAATGGAAAAATATTTAGTAGGTACTTATTATGTGCAAGGCACAGTACTGGGGATACAAATAGAAAATCAAGACAGTCACTGATCTCAAGAAGCTCAAATTCTAATTGGGGAAGGCAACACTTAAAGGAAGGTTTACATTAATGTTCATAGCAGAAGAAAAGGTCAGGTAGTACTTAGGCATGAAAAGTAGCAGAACAAATAGGAGGGTCCAAAGACCTTGAGAAGTAATGCCAGGGAAAATGGTCCCCTACCGAGAGGATAAAGGAATGAAGACTTAGTATAGAGTAGTTTATTACAAAGAGATCCTGTTAACAGATGATCTAATGAATTCAGGGAGGAAAAAGAGAAGGGAAAAAGTTATGACTATATGGTAGGAAGATACAGTCAGCAGGATCCAAGGAAGAAAGGAGAATCAACAGTCTGAGACATAGCAAAGGTCAAAAAAAAAGTCAGAAACCAAACAGAAAAAGGCAATAATCTGAGTCTGAGCATTAAGCCAGAGAGTGCAGTGGTGCTACACTTTTGCTTTTGCTCATCCTGATGATGTACAACTGTTCATCCCAACTGCCTCCTGCACTGGCATGAATACCTTCTAATTTCTCTAAGCGATTATTTCTAAATCTAGCTAAGACCAAGATAATTCCCCCAAATCACCAGACAACCTAGGGTATCTAGGGACTTTAGGAAAACATCAAACTAATATAAACTAAGTAACTGCCTTCTGTTAATCATAAAATGACTTAAGTTTTTGGTGTCTGATAAGAAATACTGAAAACAAATAATCAGACTAAAACTTTTGACAGTGTCTCTACAGCACTGGCCCAAGGAAAAGGATCCTTTGATCCTAATGATAACCAACCAGACCAAAATATATTTATGATAGAGAAGGGCAGTTCACAAAATTACCACTGCTTTAATGAAATATGAATTATTTTTTTAATCCAAACAGCCGTGTGCTAAAATGATCAGCCTTCACATTTAACTCTATTTATTCACATTTAATTCCTTTTCACTGGATCCCCTTTGAACTAGATTTTTATGTTTCAAAAGTTCAATTATATTAGGAACCTGAAATATGAGACTTTACCAAAATTCCTAAGTAAAAGCTCATCAATGTTTTCTATCTCATTACATATGCCTTAAACAATTACCTAAAAGGAAGTCAAAAGCACAGAAAAATGTTTTCACCAAAGTCAGCCACACACAAATAAGAAAAATCGTCCACAAGAGTATGATCTGAAATCACGTACCAATCTCTTAGTTTGTTTTAACAGAAAGAGCCCTAGACTTGGAATCAGAGGAGACTTGGGTTCAAATTGCAGCCCTGACACAGAACAGTAGGGCAAATTAATCACTCTAAACCACAGTTACTTGTAACATCAGGATTTAACATCAGCCCCCACTTTACAAGATTAGCTTTTACGTTAAAGCTGAACGCCAGTCATCATGTTATAGAGTCTACTGATAAGCCTAACTCTCCCTGCATAATACTAATGCAAACCACACCCATATTCAGTATACTACTAGAATTATTCTAAAAGGAAATTGTCAAATTGAAGACACAAAATCCAATATAAAGAAACCAACAGTTTCTGAAAGGATACACTGAAATTATGTTTTATTTGTTAATCTTGAATAAAATATATAAAACATTTTTAAAGCATTTTATATGCTTTTCTAATAGGAACCCATTCTATATTTTAACTGTTCAAAGGATAAATAAAAATTCTTTAAGGCAATTTTCAAAATATAAAAGTCAGAAGTTTTTAGTTTTATCTTAAATTCAAACCCTGTACGTGTTCTAAAATATTCAAAGGAAAGTAAACTGTATTTTATGAAAATGTTAAGGACTGCATGTAGTTCCTACCATGATCCTAAGGTGTTGAAAAATAATACTTTAGTTTACTTATCCACAACAGGGGATTGAACTATATGACCTCTAAGTTTCTCTTCAATCCTAAATCCTATAAGCCTAAGGCACATTACATTACACCAATTAAGTTGAGGTACATAAAAATATAATAGCTAGCATTTATGTAGAGCTTTAAGGTTTATAAAGTGCTTAACAAATATTATCTCATTTGATCCTCACAACAACCTAGATATTATTATTGTCCCCATTTTACAGCTGAGGAAATTGAGGCTGAGAGTGGTTAAGTGACTGAGGCCTCATTTGAATTCTAAGTCTTCCTGACTCCAGGTCCAATACACTATCCACTGTGCCATGTAGCCTCAACAATAACATATGTTCTCCAAAACACTTAAGAACCTTCATCACCATATTCAAGAGGCGAGAAATAGGAGCATAGGTGGGAGGTAAGAATTGGCATACTCTGGTGATTTCTGCTTCTTCCTCCTAGGAAAAGAATACAATTCCAAAAATCCACAGAAGTAGGGAAGGAAAACAGAAGCATGCAATATGAAATTAACTATCACAGTTGTGATTCTGAAGTTTTCCCATCAGAAATGAGATTGTCCTCCCTCCCCCAATTCCAGGAGCTGGCAGGAATCCTTGAAGCAAGTGCTATAGCAGACCAGGCTGAGTTTCCTCCTGGAAAGCCACTACTTCTGACTTGAATCATATCTGAAGCAAAAGTTGTTAACCTTAAGATAGGCTTACTCCATCTGAAGAATCATTCGGGCTCCAATCAAATCAAATAAGCCATATGCTTACCTGTAATCTAGCTTTCCAAGTACATTATTTTAAGCCACTATGTAGATTGTCTAAAATATAAATTCTTGGGGCAGCTAGGTGGCGCAGTGGCCACTGAAGTTGGGAGGACCTGAGTTCAAATCCAGCCTCAGACCAAACACTTGACACTTACTAGCTGTGTGACCCTGGACAAGCCACTTAACCCCAATTATCTAGTTAAAAAAAAAGAGAGACAAAAAAATAAATATATAAATTCTTTTCTTACATCTTATGAAGGATGAACAATGATTACAAACAATATCATCTCACAAAACGGAGAGAATCAATGTAGGATAAAATCAGTTTAAAAAAAGTTTGTCAAGACATCTAAGCCGTTATCCTAAAGACATTTAAGGATGAAAATGGAAGCAGCACAACAAACAATAAAGATGGAAAGAGCCAGTAAAGACTACTACGACAAATCATTTTCACCATGAAAGAAACCCCCTTACTTGGATCTTAACAACACAGTTCTGAATGTGCTTATAAAGGAGGGTGAAATAGCAATGATGAGGACAAACAAGGGGAAAGTGGCCAGACTGGACCAAATGGAGATTTGTGCTAGAGTAGACAATTTGGAGAATACCAGGGAACAGATATTAAGAAGATAAAGCACAGAAAAAATTTTAGACTTTATTTTATTAAAAACAAAAGAAGAGGGGTGGAGCCAAGATGGCAGAGTGAAAGCAGAGACTTGCTTGAGCTCTCCCCTAAACCCCTCCAAATACTCATAAAAAATGGCTCTAGACAATTTCTAAAGCAGCAGAACCCACAAAAAGAGTGAAACAAATTTCCAACAGAAGACAACCTGGATGGTTGATTGGAAAGGCATATCGCGTGGGGGCTGGGAGCACAGCACGGCATGGGCGCTCAGGCAGCAGTGAACCTGGAGCAGGCCTCAGAGGACTGAATCGCAGGCAGCTGTGGAGGTTTCCAGACTCCTCAATCCACAAATGCCAAAGACAACTTAGAAGGTCAGTGGGAAAAGTCTGCGGTGCTGGGTGCTGAGAGAGGAAGGCGGGGTCTCAGATCCAGTTCCCTGAGAGAGAGGCCCTGGGGGGCGGCAGCTGCTTCCCAAGCTTCCGGCCCATAGACTGAGGGGGAATCCAGTGGCTGATCAGAGGGATTGCAGGGATCTCTTGCTTTGCCCGTGTCTGGATCTGGGTCACAGTTCTGGGCCCAGTGCTGGGGTGAGGAGGAGCACTGGCGTGGTAGAGCTTGGAGTGGCTGTGGAGAGAAACCCCTCCTCACAGTTACAGGACAGAAAGGAGTACTTGTGGTCACAGGCCAGGAAAGGAGTAAACACCTCGCCCCTTCTCATATCACCTTGAAAGAACTGAAAATTTACAGGTCCCTACAAGTATCTCTGAAAACAGCTGTACAAACCCCTGAAGCTTCGGGCAGTACATTCTCCACACTGGAAGCAGAACTCTTACCTTAACAAAGAGTTTAAAAGTCAAGTAATTGGCCGGGATCATGAGCAAGCAGTGCAGAAAGAGTCAGACTATATTATCTTACTTTGGTGAAAAAGAAGATCAAAATATACAACCAGAAAAAGGTCACAAAATCAAAGCTCCTACATCCAAAGCCTCCAGGAAAAATATGAATCAGTCCCAGGCCTTGGAAGAGCTCAAAAGGGATTTTGAGAAGCAAGTAAGGGAAGTAGAGGAAAAACTGCGAAGAGAAATGAGAGTGATGCAAGAAAATCATGAAAAACAAGTCAACAGCTTGCTAAAGGAGACCCAAAAAAATACTGAAGAAAATAACACCTTAAAAAATAGCCTAACCCAAATGGCAAAAGAGGTCCAAAAAGCCAATGAGGAGAAAAATGCCCTAAAAAGAAAAATTGGCCAAATGGAAAAGGAAGTCCAAAAGATTACTGAAGAAAATACTTCCTTAAAAATTAGGATAGAGCAATTGGAAGATAGTGACTTTATGAGAAATCGACACAGTAAACAAATCCAAAAGAATGAAAAATTAGAAAACAATGTGAAATATCTCATTGGAAAAACAACTGACCTGGAAAATAGATCCAGGAGAGAGAATTTAAAAATTATTGGACTATCTGAAAGCCATGATCAAAAAAAGAGCCTAGACATCATCTTTCAAGAAATTATCAAGGAAAACTGCCCTGATATATTAGAACTAGAGGGCAAAATAGAAATTGAAAGAATCCACAGATCTCCTCCTGAAAGAGATCCCCAAAGGAAAACTCCTAGGAATATTATAGCCAAATTCCAGAGTTCCCAGGTCAAGGAGAAAATATTACAAGCTGCCAGAAGGAAACAATTCAAGTACTGTGGAAACACAATCAGGATAACACAAGATTTAGCAGCTTCTACATTAAAGGACGCAGGGCATGGAATATAATATTCCGGAGGGCAAAGGAGATAGGATTACAACCAAGAATCACCTACCCAGCAAAACTGAGTATAATCCTTCAGGGGAAAAAATGGTCATTCAGTGAAATAGAGGACTTTCAAGCATTCCTGATGAAAAGACCAGAGCTGAATAGAAAATTGACTTTCAAATACAGGACTCAAGTGGAACATGAAGAGGTAAACAGGAAAGAGAAATCATAAGAGACTTATTAAGATTGAACTGTTTACATTCCTGCATGGAAAGATGATATTTATAACTCATGAGACCTTTGTCAGTATTAGGGTAGTTGGAGGAAAAAAATTACACGTACGTATATATAGATAGATAGATAGATAGAGGGCACAGGGTGAGTTGAAGATTAAGGAGTCATATGTGGAGAATAAAATTAAGGGATGAGAGAGGATTATACTCGGAGAAGAAGAAAGGGAGAGGTAGAATGGGGTAAATTATCTCACAAAAAAAAAACAGAAAAGTCTCTTACAGTGGAGGGGAAACGGGGGAAGGTGAGAGGGAATGAGTGAATCTTATTCTCATAGGATTTGGCTTAAGGAAGGAATAACATACACATTCAATTGGGTATGGAAATCTGTCTTACCCTACAGAAAATAGGGGGAGAAGGGGACAAGAGAGCAGGGGGATGACAGAGAGAAGGGCAGATTGGGAAAGGGGGTAATCAGAAGTAAATACTTCTGAGGAGGGACAGGGTCAAAAGAAAGAATAGAATGGGAGGGCAGGACAGGATTAAGGGAAATAGAGTTAGTTTTTCACATGTCTACTATGGAAGTGTTTTACATAACTGCACATGTACATTGAGTTGCTTGCCTTTTCAATGAGGGTGGGTGGGGAGGGAGGAAGAGAGAAAATTTGAAACCTAAAGTTTTAAAAACATATGTTCAAAAAAAATTTTCACATGCTACTGGGAAATAAGGAATACAGGAAATGGGGTACAGAAGTCTATCCTGCCCTACAGGAAAATAGAAGGGGAAGGGGAGAAGAGAAGGGGAGAGAGGACAGACTAGGGGAAGGGATATTCAGAAAGCATGCCATCTTGGGGTGGGGGAAGGGGTAAGATGGGATGAAAATTTAGAACTCAAAAACTTGTGGAAGTGAATGTTGAAAACTAAAAATAAATAAATTTATATTAAAAAATAAATAAATAAAAACAAGAGAAAACAGCCAGTAAGTCAACTTCTATTGACCTATATAACTGAACTACATATCTTTATGCAATTTATCTATGCATATACCACAGGCACCTTTGTTGAGGGTACAGGGAACAAGCAGGCTTCTGCAAGTAATAGTAAGCAACCACTTCTTTAGCATTTCATAATTGATAGAAAAAGGTAGAGATTTCAATGTGCTTATCATTTGTAGATTATGAAAAAGCATATGATTCAACAAAGCAAGGAGCTCTTTTCCAACTCTCTCCCCTCCATACATAAATAACATTCAAGGGTCTTTGAAAAACATAAGAAAAGTAATCACGTTCAACGACCCTCAAGGGAGTTTAAAACAGTAGGGGAAGTGGAGGTGGCCTCACCAAAGATGATTCCCACTGTGATGAAAGAAATTCAGCAGAGTTCCGGTTGAAGCAAGTTTTTCTGTGGATGATGATATCCTCTGGATACTCCTATTGCCAGGTGACTTTATTGCCTGAATCAAGTCCTCAAATACTGAGAAGGCTCCTAGAAAAAGATCTATAAGCACTCAAAAGAGTTTGGCCTGAACACATACAAAGAAAAGATCAAGAGGGAAGAAGGTCTATCACTCATATTGAAATATGCATTTCTATGGAAATCCTACAGAGTGTGTCAGTTAGTCTGTTGTCTAGGATAGAGAGTACAAATAGACAAGCGGGGCCCAAAGTTTAAAAAGGATGAGAGCAGGCTGGATGGCCTTGCAGAAACTGCAGGTTCCTTTAATGGCTCCTAGTTTCCTCTAAAATCAATCTTTTTAAATACCAACACTCTTTGGGTCTTGCTATCTGGCAATGACACATGGAATAAAACAATTTCTGAAAAACTGAAAATGAATGGCACTTAGAGAGCAATGGGAAGGTAAGAGGTGGGTGTGAGCAGGCTGCAAACTATAACCACAGAGAATCTTCAAAGAAGAAAAGAAGTGAAACATGTTAAAAAGAGAAGATAAGCTGGTCCCCCGGCAAGGGAAGAAATCTAGGAAAGACTCAAGCACAATGGGTGGACTTCCCTGGGAAAAATTTGTGGAACGACATGCACAGGATGGACAAACATGGGTGGACTGCAATCTGCATGCCTGCAGGAGAGAACTCTCAAGCTGATGAGATCACAGATGCATTTGGGTATCTGACAGAGAACCAAGACTGTTACTGCAGGTAGGACCACCAGAGCCGAACTACTCCAAAGTCAAAAGCCATTTTTGCATAATTTTTGCATAATTTTCCCACTGTTAAACAATAGTCTCTCAAATCTAATTTTTCATCAGGAAGAGCAACTAAATCAGCTCCTAATTAAGTATAAAAGTTTCCATATAGTCTATTATTATAATACTTTGGTTTTAACATTTCACCTTGTCTAGCCCAAAAGAGAATGAAGATAAAAGAATTTAAAAAAGCAAAAGTTAAGATAGTAAGACTAGCTAAAATGAAAACAAAAAATGCAAAATTCCTTCTATTTAATTTTGAATTGCCTGGAAGTGGAGAGGGTGAAGTGGAAAAATTACCAGCAGTTCATCCCACAAACCTAGATAATTCATGTTTGGCTACCATTGTCAGAATGTTATTTTTCACATTTCTTTGGTATTTACTCATTTAGGAATTGTTCTAGTATAATAATATTCAATATTCAGTGCACAGTTTGGCTCTTCTCACCGTAAATGAGTCTTACCAAAAAACTACCTAGGGGCAGCTAGGTGGCGAAGTACATAGAGTTCCAGCCTTGGAGTCAGGAGGACCTGAATTCAAATGTGACCTCAGACACTTGACACTTACTAGCTGTGTGACTCTGGGAGAGTCATTTAACCCTGACTGCCTCACCAAAAAGAAAAAAAAAAAGACTACCTGGAAACTCTAAAAAGTAATTTAAAAAAAAATTTCTAAACTTACCAGTGAAAATGTTTTCACCTAAAAAACTTACCACTACAGTAATGTTAAACTCTATTAGCCTTGAATTACTACATTTTTATTAGCATTCTAATTCTAGATAAAGATATAGCCACAACAGTGAGACCAACTTTTTCATACTCATTCACAATCTGTAAATTTGATCTGTACTGTACGTTGGTTTAGCATGATATACACGGGTTATTTTTCCATAGTTGTGGTAATAGTAAGGTAAGAGAACAGCACTCTAACTCACTGGTGTTAAATTTTAGACTTGGAGTTAATAAATTTTTTATACCCTTTGACCCAGAGATTCCAATACTGTTTATAGCCCAAGGAGATTAACACAGCAATACAAGATCCACTACACAAAAATAGTTACAGCAGCATTTGTAAATAAATAAATAAATAAAATCTGGTAACAAATTATGTGCCTATAAAATTCCTGTTTTTATAGTACTGAAATGGTTATTTTTGTTGGTGATTGTTAAGTTCATACTAAAAAAAAAATTACCAAATTATGTGCCCATTCATTACAGAATGATGAAACAATTTGTAGTACATGAATGTAACAGAATAATAGTACAGCATGATAACAATATGAAGATTTCATGGGAACATCAGAAAACTTGTGCAAAGAAAAACAAAATGAAGAAAGCAGACCCCAAAAAACAGTATCCACAATGATTATAATGTTCTAAATAATGATGCTAAAGGACAAGAGTCAGATACCAACAGTGGTATTAGCTGATTAAAGAACAATTCTTAGTTTCTATTAACAATTAGTTTTTAAAAGTGAAAAGTGACATGTACAATTGCTTTGGGAAAAGGTACACTGTTGGAGGTTTAAGTTATTTGCTAGATGGTGTCTGCAACAAGGCAAAATGTTATCAATAATGTCATTGTAAAACAAAAAATTTCAAAGCTTTTGAATGAGATGTCCCAGTGAAGACTTCTCAGTTGAACTAAAGTTTGGGATAAGACTATCCTAAATCTGGTAATAAGTTCAGGAGGTAGGATAGGGTTAAGTATAGATTTCTGTAAGTTCTTTTTTTTTTAAGTGCCACATATCAGTAGTTAAAATTTGTCTAGTTGTTAAGCCTTAGCCTACCTTTTAATCTTATTCGGATGTGCCTTTGCCCCTCGACCTAAAAGAATCTGACTCCCGTTTGTCTACAGGCCCCAGCAAACCCTTAAAAGGTTCCTTATCTACTCTCCTTATCTCCCTTTGAAAGGACCTTACTCAGATGCCTTCCAGTTTCCCCCATTATCTATTCTAATAGTCTGTTCAATCTCTCAGACCTCCCAGTACATTTGTAAACTATCTTCTGTCATGGTGGCCTGGCTCCACAGTACATCGCCTAGCTTGACTTCACATTTTTAATTGCTTCTTTGACATTATCTCAAACAAACTAAGAAATACAGAGATGTATACTATTTCCTTTGTTCTATGGTAGAGTCTCGTGTCTGAGATTGTGAGTGGAGTAACCGAGTGACGGACAGCTGGTGGGAGGGGGAATTTACCTGTGAGGACTATTTAACCTGTGTCTTTGTCTCCCCTCATCAGATCATACTGGTGGAGGGACACCCAAATCTCAAGATTTGAAATAATAATAAGAAATTAATTTTCTGTTTCTCCTTGGATACCTCTGTGGTTTTTTTTTAATTTGAGTGGCATCCCACACAGCTTTGAAAACTGCTGAGCAAATAAAATGCTACATTAAATCAACTTAGTTGCTTAAAATACTGTAGAGAATATTCATTATTAGCATAAGATCAGAACTTCCTAACCAAATTAAGTCAATGTGATTTCTAGTACTTATTTTCTCAGCTGCCCAATGACCCAGCGAAGTTAGGTTGCAAGGAACAATGCTTGCATTGCCTTTCTAGAACTTTACTAAGTAGACTATATTTCTTTTCTTAGAATTCTACACAGCTCATAGTTTAAAAAAAAAAAAAGCTAAGTATAAAAGTTCTACCTAGAGTGTCCCTCTTACATCTACTTTCACTTCAGTATCTTCCCTCACTGCTTCCAGTTCCCTACACCCATAACAGGTATGGAAACTTCCTGTTGACTCCAATTCTTCTTTTAATGCCCCCATCAAAATACAGCAAAAAGAGAGATTACTACCAAGATTCATTGTATTCTCAGGGTTAGCATTCCTAAATCTCATCCAAAGGAGTTAATCTCATTAAGGAAACCTTAACAAGAGCAAGAAATTAGCAAGAACTACAGTATTCAATAAGTGAAATTTTAACATATGAGAAATGTTTTTCACAAGCCAACAGCACAAGAAAATAAGTGACAAAACAAAGTAAACTTTGAAATTTAAAAACTATAGTTTGGTTGTTTTTGCTGTTACCAGTGGGCCCCCCCCCTCCTCCTGCTGCTTATTTTTATGTCTTAGACCCAGGAAGATGATTCACAAAGATAAAGATCCAAGGATAATTCTGGCAACCTCCCCTCCATGCCCCCTAGGATTCTAGGATCTTGTTTGGAACTGGGCAGAAGGTCACAGGATAAAACACAAGGAATTAATCTGTACACCAAAAAGTATCCCACTGTCCTGGCTAATTCAGGCTTCTGAAAGCAAAGAGAAGGGAACAGCCAAGATCCTAGACTAGAGATGAGGACCAGAAAGCACTAGGATAAAAGATCCAGAGTTGCTGAAACTGCCTGCTACTGTGAATGGAAGTGGAAACTCTAATCTTCCCAGTTTCCCTTTATTCCTAAATCCTTAATCCAGAGGTGAGAACAAAGGCTCCTCCTCCCATTTCATTTCCATGAGCCAAAGGTACCAGTGGTGGGAATCCTGTCCAGTCACACCCAAAGATCTAGAAGGGCAACAGCTGAATGAGAACATCTCCATATAACAGGATTTAATCTAATTTCCTTTTTCACTTTATTATACATACAACAAACTGTGACCTCAGCATGCTAAGTTTCCGAATGCAATTGTAAGTAAACAGAGGGAAGAGCCTATGGATAGGCTGGGGGCTCTCAGTCAAGCAAACAGTAGATTTTAGTATTTTGAACAATAAACCATTGCATCTCCTAGATTAATTCAAACTACTGAATTAATCTGTTAACTACTAAATTCATCAAAACTACTTTAGATAGCTTGGGGACTTGGAATCCAGGTAGGGGTGGCAGGGAACAGCTTAGAAGTTTTGCAGCCACGCCTTCTGGTGGCAGCCTCTCAGGACAGGGCTACCTTCTGCAGGGCCCCCAAAAGACTAATAAGCACCACCTAATAGGCACCTCAGTTTCCATCATCACAGAGTGTTATTTTTTTATTTCTTGTAGGCTTGAGAAAAGCAACCCCAGAACCAAAAGGAGATACACAAAGGCCAATGTTACATTATGTAATTTAGGCCAGCACTGATTAAAAAAAAAAAACTTTCCCTTATCTTTGGGACAGATAATTTCTCCCATTTTAATATTTCTAATAAATACTTATACATGCTGTCCAAAAAGGCTTAGTGCAGTTCTAATCTGTTAAAGTTTATCATCTGCTAATTATGACATTATGCTGATTAAGCTGTTGTTAAGCTGATTACACTGTAATTGTATGTTGATGAGGCTGTTAAGGCTTAAAACTGCACTAAGACTTCTGGGACACCTTGTATTTACAATATTATATATCAATTCACTTCTCAGTATCCTAGACTCTTGTTGGTGAGAAACCTCTGACCCCTGAGAAAAGGAGGACACAAAAGGTTCCAGTCTCTATTCTTTATGCTTCAAAGTACTGTGGGTCAAAGCAGTAGAAATGGAGGTGATGGTGATGATGCTAATAATAATGATAATAGACACAGTAATAATAGCTAGAGTTAAATACTAACCTTGTGATTTCATTGGCACAGGGAATTTCCAGGTGAGGAAATTCCTTCTACCAAGGTATTTCAGCACCTTCTCTGAAACCTACAATCTTTGAAATCTGAAAATTCCCTAGAGAACTAAAATGTTAAGTGACTTTCTAGGATCCCAAAGCCAACATGTTACAGCTAAGACTTGAGCCTAAATCTTTCCAGCCCAAAAGTCAGCTCTCTATCCACTACACCATGGTTCCTGTTAACAATTAACACTTACACAGCACATTATACAGTTTGTAAAGCCCTTCACAAATATTATTTCATTTGATCCTCACAACTCTATGGGATATGTACTATTATTATCATCCCGATTTTACAAAGAAAATGAGGCTGCCACACTTGCCTAGGATCATACACCTAGTAAGTAGCTAAGGCTAGACACATGTCTTCCAAAATCCAAGTCCAGCTCTCTATCCACTACTCCATGTTGCCTTGGAGTCTACTGGAAGACATGGATTCAATACCTACCAGTGACACACACTAACTCTATGACCATGGTCTAATGACTTTATTCCTCAGTGCCCCAGAAAACTCCCTAAGACTAAGTTAGGGAGATAACTGCCTTATCTACATGGCTAATGGAATTTCCACATTCTGAAGTTGCTTACATTGATGAAATCACAGGTCCCAACCAAAATATGCATACATACACACACATACACACACACACACACACACACACACACACACACACATATACACACACACACACACACACACACACACCACCTCTTTCCAATTCCAGCTCTAGAAACATGAATAAAATCAGTACTAGCACTTTTGGTAAGAACATGTAAATCATTTGCTCTCAGACTCCAATCACCATTCACACTCTGACTCCCAAGTCCAAAACACTCCTCCCTGGACATCACCTCCCTATTACTGTTGTGTCCTCTTATTAGAATGCAAGCTACTAAGGACAAACATTGTCTTCCTTCCTTGAATTTGTATGAGTAGCACTTAGCACAGTGTGTTGAAAATAGTAAGCACTTAACAGATGTTTTCATTCATTCCTTCATGTACATGTTATTCACACACACACACCTCCCTAGAATGTAAGCTCTTTGAAGGCAAAGATCATTGCTTTTTTTTTTCCAATTCCTAGTGACTATCACAATGCCTGACGTAAGTAGCTGTTTGCTAAACTGAATTGTAAATATTTTTACGTATTTTGGAAATAGAAAAAAAAAACAGAGACCTAGCAAGCTGCTTGCTGCATATTGCCAAGAACTATTCGCATAGCATAAAAGACAGAAATGTGTCAGACTAGAAAATGAGGTGAGCAACTCAAGGAGCAAGAATGAAAAATAACACTTTAGTGTATTGGAAAGCATACCAGAGTCAGGAGACCTGGATTCAAAGCCAGGCTTCAGCCGTCACTTACTATATAACACTGGGAACAAAAACTCTCTAAGCCTGAGTTTCCTCACCTGTAAAATGGAAGTGATAATTATTTGCACCTCTTACTTCACAGGGCTGTTACAAAGAAAATGTTTCATAAAGCTTAACATATATATCACATTGATATAATAAGTTATTATGATAAGAGATGACTAGTCCAAGCACTGAAGTGGTAACAAAACAAAGTCAAAGAACCCAAATACTGCTGCCAGTGCCCTGGGAGGTTCCTCTATGTTAGATTCACAGAAAAAAGACAAGAAAAAGAATTGCACAAGTAGACAAGTTGCAATCTTTGCCAACTGATCATGAACCAACATGGAAAAGATAATGAATTCAGAATTTTTTTTTTAAAAAGCATCTGGCTTAAGTATTCCAATATGACTTTTAACATTACAAGTCTTAAATAAATGGAGCCTTCCTTAAAATAATAAGTAGCATCTATCTAAAACCTTCAGCAAGCATTTTATGTAATGGGGACAAGCTGGAAGCATTTCCAGTAAGAGCAGGGGTAAAACAAGGCTGTCTATTATCACCACTTTTGTTCAATGTAGTACTGGAAATGTTAGCTTTAGCAATAAGAGAAGAAAAAGACATTGAAAGTATTACAATAGGCAAAGAAGAAACTAAGCTACCATTCTCTGCAGATGATATACTTACAGAATTCTAGATAATCAAGTAAAAAACTATTTGAAATAATAACTTTAGCAAAGGTGCAGGCTATAAAAAAATTCACATAAATCATCGGCATTTCTATACATTACCAACAAAGCCCAGCAGCAAGAGATGGAGAAATTCCATTTAAAGTTACTGTGAACATTATAAAATATTTAGGAGTACCTACCAAAACAAGGCCAGGAACAATATGAACACAATTATAAAACACTTCACACAAATAAAGTCAGATCTAAATAACTGGAAAAATATCAGTTGTTAACAGGTCGGCCAAGCTAATATAATAAAAATGACAATTCTACCTAAGCTAATTTACTTATTCAGTGCCATACCAATCAAACTACCAAGAAATTATTTTATAGAGCTAGAAAAAATAATAATAAGATTCATTTGGAAGAACAAAAGGTCCAGAATATCAAGGAAACTAATGAAAAGAAATGCAGGGGAAGGTGGCCTAGCCATTCCAGATCTTAAATTGCATTATAAAGCAGCAATCATCAAAACTGCTTGGTACTGGCTAAGAAATAGAGTAGTGGATCAGTGGAATAGGTTAGGTATGTAAGACACAGTAGTCAATTACTATACTAATCTACTATTTGATAAACTTCAAAGATCCCAGGTTCTGGGATAAGAACTCACTATTTGACAAAAACTGCTGGGAAAACTGGAAGAGAGTATGGCAGAAACTAGGCATAAACCAAAATCTTCTACCATATACCAAAATAAAGTCAAAATGGGTTCATGATTTAGATATAAAGGCTGATATGCAAACTGGGAGAGCAAGGAATAGTTTACCTGTCAGATTTATGGAGAACAGAAGAATTTATGACCAAACAAGAGACAGAGAACATTATGAAATGCAAAATGGATAATTTTGATTACATTAACTTAAAAAGTTTTTGCACAAACAAAGCCAATGCAATCAAGATTAGGAGGGAAACAGAAAACTGGGAAAGAATTTTTACAACCAGTATCTCTGATAAGGGCCTCATTTCTAAAATATATAGAGAATTAAGTCAAATTTATAAGAATACAAGTCATTCCCTAAGATATGAACAGACAGGTCTCAGATGAAGAAATTAAAGCCATCTATAGTCACATGAAAAAAATGCTCTAAATCACTATTGATTAGAGAAATCCAAATCAAAACAATTCTGAAGTACATCACCATACCTATCAGACTGGCCAACACGACAAAACAAGTAAATGATAAATGTTGGAGATGTGGGAAACTTGGAACACTAATGCACTGTTGGTGGAGTTGTGAACTGATCCAACCATTTTGGAGAGCAATTTGAAACTATGCCCAAAGGGCTATAAAAATGAGCATACCCTTTGACCCAGCAATACCCACTTCTAGGGCTGTATCCCAAAGAGATCATAAAAATGGGAAAAGGACTCACATGTACAAAAATATTTATAGCAGCTCTTTTTGTGGTGGCCAAGAATTGGAAATTGAGAGGATGCCCATCAATTAGGGAATGGCTGAACAAATTGTGGAATATGAATGTAATGGAATACTATTGTGCTATAAGAAATGATGAACAGGTGGACTTCAGAGAAACCTGGAAAGACTTGTATGGACTGATGATGAGTGAAGTGAGCACAACCAAGAGAATGTTGTACATAGTAACAGCCACGTTGTACGATGACTAAATTTGATAGACTTAGCCCTTCTCAATAATGCAAGGACCCAAGACATCTCCAAAAGTCTCATGATGGAAAATGCTATCCACATCCAAATAAAGAACTATGAAGTATGAATGCAGATTGAAGCATACTATCTGCCATTTTTTTTCTTCTGTTTTGTTTTGTTTCTTCTTTCTTGTGGTTCCTCCTATGGGTTCTAATTCTTCCTTACAACATGACTAATGTGAAAATATGTTTAATAGGAATGTATATGTAAAGCCTATATCAGATTGCATGCCATCTTGGGGAGGGAAGGGAAGGGAAGAAAATTTAAAACTCAAAAGCCTATGGAAGTGATTGTTGATAAATCAAAATAAATTTTTAAAAATTTAAAAAAAATAAGTCTCCTCCAGCTCTTAAAAAAAATTACAAGTTTTACATGACTAATGTAAAAATTATCTTTTACATTATTGCACATGTATAACCTATATCAGATTGCTGGGGGGGGGAGGGAGAAAAATTTGGAACTCAAAATCTTTCAAAAAATGAATGCTGAAAATTATCTTTACATGTAATTGGAAAAAATAAAATGCTATTAAAAATAAAGCAAAAAAATTATCTTTTAATTGCTTGAAATCAATTAAGGAGTCAGTGGACAAATATATAGTATGAAAAAAAACAACTAAGAAATGTGTTAAAATGCCTCAATTTACATGTCAAGCACATTACAGGCTATATGAAGACCATCCCAATGAGTACCAGCCATATAATTAATGTCACTGGTATTACATTTTGGAACCACTGGGAAAGTTATCAAATGGCAAAATCAGACTTATCATTAATGTCAGGTGTCCCCTATAAAACAGAAGGGACAGAGACAGGCATAGAGACTAGGTCTGTGATTTCAGTAATAAAAACACTTCCACATGAGAAACTCTATCAATGTAGGTCACCCCTTCTCTAAAACTTACACTCTTTGAGAGTTGCCTAAACCACTGGTAAATTAAGTAACTTGCCCAGAATCACACAGCCAGCATCAGAGGTAAGACTTTGTCTTCCTGGTTTTGAAGCCAGCTCTCTACCTATTCTACCACCCTGCCTCTCAACACATAAGAGTGAAAAAAATTAAATTAGCTAATCACCTTATGACTTTTGCAGGCATGATACATACATAAATGGACCCATGATCTCCTCAATTTGGGTAGCCTCCAACAACACAAATTGTAACTACTCCTGTATGACTTTTGTCCATTACTTCACCCTAAGTTTACCACAGTTCATTCCACATGCTAAAGGCCTTCCTTGGGTTCTCCTGACAATTGAGAGCACTATCACTGTCCACAAGTCATCCCCTGCTCTTGCCACATAACCAGACTTTCTTCTCCGCCTTTCAAATGGATGGCTCCCTGGCGACTTCCTTTCCTATTCATCTTCTTCGTCAAAATCCCTTATTACTTAAAACTTGCAGTCTACTCACACCTACAATATCCACTGACTATTCTCTGCATTATACTCATCTTTACTTCTTCAAAAGAAGTGCATTTCATGACACTGCCACACAGCAACATCAATATAACGTTAGTATTGAAAAGCTCTTTGCTTTTCTTGGAAACTTGGAGTTAGCGAAGGAGCTCTGTAATTTCCTGAAAGGTAGCTAGGTTGCTCTTCTATTCATCTACAGGCTCATCTTGTTGTCCACCTTTACTATCTGTCCCAAATATACCAACTAATGGATAAACTTTATAAATTGTACATCCAAATATGTGTCAAAATCCAAGCAAGAGATAGTCTTCAACTATGTGGATTTCCCTGTGTGGACAGACATGCCAAACTCTTTTGAGTGATTACAGAGCTGTTTCAGGAGGCTCTGCAATATGCTGAGGCTTGATACAATCAGGATGACGTCACCCACAAATATTTGGAAGGCCCTCACCATTCCACTGGAAGTCTGTCTTTGACTTGGACTTTGAGCTAAATCGTTTCCATCAGAGTGAAGAATACTCTTCACAAGTATACTTGTTCTCTTCTGGGGCAGCTAGATGGTGCAGTGGATAGAGCACTGGGCTTGGAATCAGGAAGACTCATCTTTATGAGTTCAAATCTGGCCTCAGACACTTAGCAGCTGTATGACCCTGAAGAAACCAGTTAATCCTGTTTGTCTCAGTTCCTCATCTGTAAAATGAGCTGAAGAAGGAAATGGCAAACCATTCCAGTATCCTTGCCAAGAAAACCCCAAAATGGAGTCACAAAGAGTCCAACAGTACTTTACCTGGTATTATTAGGTGGTCATTGACCGAAGTTATTTGTTATGTTTTTCAAGGAATGATACTGATACATGGAAGATATCTTGTTGGAAAAGAAAATTATAAGGCAATGTTTTGTTCTATCCAATCCATTTTTTTAACAATGAACAATAAACAAAATAGGAATATTGCCCACATCCTTATGCAAGTCATTGATAAAAATATTAAACAATACAAGGGTAAGCACAGATCCCTGATATATTCAACTTTAGACCTTTTGCTAGGTGTCAAAGTAGATAGAAGGCGAGGCATAAAATCAGAAAGACATGAGTTCAAATTTGGCCTCAGACACTTACTAGCTGTGTGACCCTGGGCAACTCACTTAACCCTGTTTGCCTCAGTTTCCTCAACTGTAATTTTATGATGATAATAACAATACCTACCTCCCAGGGTTGTTGTTAGGATCAAATGAGATAATGTTTATAAAGTGATTAGCATAGTGCCTAGCACAGAGTAGATGCTATATAATTCTTATTCCCTTCCCACTCCACACCTCCTGCCACACTGACACTGAACTTGGCCATCCAGCTAGTTCTGAATTTGGTTCCCAATTTATTAACATCTCAGCCACTTCTGTCTTTTCCACAAGACTAGTATGAAAAATGTTATAAAAAGCCTTGCTAAAATATCAGTAAACTGCATAAATGGCATTCCCCTCATTTACTAGTTTAGTAATGTTATCAAAAAAGGAAATCAGTTTAGTCTGACATGACTTCTCAATGAAGTTGTGCTTTCTTTTCTAGATGTTCACTAACCATTCTTTAATGATCAATTCTAGATTTTTCCCAGGAATACATGCGTGCTTCCCCAAACTTTTGGCTCTTCTCTAATATTACTGCCAGCAGCTCAGCAACACCTGTCACTTTTTTCTGATATGATCCACCTGGGCCAGATGATTTGACTTCTTCAAGGAGAGCCAGGTGCCCTCTTGACTATCTCCTTACTGATCTTAGGCATCAGCAACCTCCTAGTCACTTTTGTTCCATCCTTTCTGGCATAAGGGTCATTCTCCTTTGCAGAGAAGAGAAACAAGAGGAATTTGGCAGCTCTACCTTCTCTCTCGTCAGGTATCATCATTCCATACATACAGAGCAGAGTGGAGACTTTCTTTCCCAAGAGAGCTTAAAAAAATATTTGTTGTCCTTAGCATCCTTTGGCAGTTTTAGATCATTCTGAGCTTTAGTATTCCTGACACTACCTTTACAAGACTATGACACATTTTTATATTCATACTCCGTTACTTGGTTTTTTGTAAAATTTGTTTATAAATATAAATTAGCTGATAAGTCCCTGAACATCCACATAAGTTGCTTCAGCCAAATCCCATTTTCCTCCACACTGGAATTGCTCCCCTTCATTGTCTTCAGAATTTCCTTCTTTGGCATCTTCCATCCCTCCTGGGCTGCCTTCCTGTGAAGAATTTTAGTCGGTGGGATCTGACTGTTTTGAAATCTGCTCTTCAAAAATACGGACTGCATACCAGATGTCCAGATTTCCTTTCCACCTCTATCACAAACTCTAGAATAGAGTAGCCACTTCTCCCCAAGTTTCCCATTACTTCTACCACATCCATCAGATCTTCCCTCAAAGTGAGAATTAGACCTGGAAGAGAATTTCACCTAATTGGTTCCTTTACCTTTTGAAGGATGAAATTATCATTAAGACAATAAATTTATAATGTATAAATGTATAATTTATACATATACATTCGGTATAAGTCTGGATAACTGAAGTAACTCTAAAAATTTCTTATTAATCTTAATTTTAAATGACCTTGAAGAGGTTAGTTTCATAGAACAGAATCACAGAATGTTAGGTCTGGAAGAGATCATAGAGATCATAAGTCTAACCCTCTTATTTTACTAAATAACTTACCTAAAGTTACATAACACCTTAGTTCAAAACCAACTTCACAGGGTTTTGTGAGGATCAAAGGAAAATGTATGTTGATAGTGTTGTAAACCTTCAATCCCTTACAAATGTTAGCTGCCATTATAATTACTGGCAGAACCAGGACTAGAACCTGATTTCTGGTTCCCTGGACTACTTTCTTTCCACTTCACTTTACTGACTCTTAATTTTAACTCATCTCAAATTATTGTTCTGCATATGGCAATTGCCTCCTAAAGTAGATGCTAACAGATATGTGTAATCTATATTCTGCCTAGATAAGACCCTATTACATAAATATGAACTTTCATAGAAATTACATTTAAGTTCCCAAAAGATAATTCAGAGATTAATTCAAGTTAGGAAGAAAAAGTATTTTTAAAAATTACTATTCAAATTCTGATACATCTGGAACTTTAACTGCACAACTGGTTTTAGTCCGTGCTCAACCACAGACTTTTACATTATCACATCAACTTTAAAACCCAAAAAGTAAACTATGTTTCCAATCTTGGAAAATATTTTATCTTATTTAAAATGCTTAGAATATATGGAAAGGATATTTGGTTTTCTTCCCTTGGATATGTCATTGCTTCATGGATAATCCTGGCCCATCCAACAAGACACAATTGGGTACACAGTTATATGCCATATATTATACATAGGCAACAAGGTAGTAGTAGGCCTGGGGGCCAGAATGAGTTCAAATTCTGTCTCATACTTCTGGCTATTCTATGCTGGGCAAATCACTTAATCTCCTAGTATGATATAATAAACGTTTAAAAAATGTGGTTGCCAGCATAAGTGCTGGACTTGAAGCAAAGGTAGTAAGTTCAAATCCTGCCTTGGGCACTAGTCATATGACTCTGCTCAAGACATTTGACCTCTTAGCTTCAGTTTCCCTATCTGTAAAATGAGTATAATAATAGCACCTACAGTAGAGGCAGTGGTGAGCATCAATGAGATAATCTATATAAAGCATTTTGTAAATCTTAAAGGACTACATGAATGCTAGTTTGATGCTATGGTTTAAGTTTGAAGCTAAATAAAATACATTTGCATAAAAGTATATAAAAGAGTTCTATTTAAGAATTTCGAAATATAATTCATATTAAGAATAGGTCCATTTTCAAGAGTTTAAAAGATATTGACCACTATACAATTCAGAGAGCATTATAAGATTTCAAGTGTTACTACCATTTTCCCTTTTCTTTAAAATACCATTTCATTTAACTGAAATTGCCAGCTCTTATTCTGTTTTGCAGTCATAGACTGCATGACTGCAAAAATGTGTTTATCTCTTCAAATTAGTAAAAAATAAAGCAGCAATAATCACACATTTTCTTTTTCTCTCTCTCTCTCTCTCTCTCTCTCTCTCTCTCTCTCTCTCTCTCTCTCTCTCTCTCTCTCTCTCAATTCAAGTCTCAATAATTTAACAAGCATTGCACCATCTAGTGGAAATAGTGTGACCAAAAAGGGAAAAGTCTCCCAACTGTGGAAAAGAGCCCTATGGGGATTAAAAAAAAAAAACAATATAGCACACACATAAATACCCATGTCTTCTCACTCTTCAATATTTCAGGGAACTGATTTATTTTTGCAATTAGCCAAGGTTAGAGTGCCCCTTTCTGAAATTTTTCCCTTGGTGCTCGTAATTTGCCAATAAATTACAATACATTGAAAGTGAACAGCAAGACCATAAGCAAAAAAAAGAAAAGCAGAGCTGTTCAGTCAGAGTTTGAGAAACATTGAAATTATATGCTTTACAAACTAGCTAAATAATTCTGTCAAGTCATACATATGTTATATACAGCAGGTATGTTTGTCAAAAAAACAAGAGATCATTTCATGGTTAGGATATTCAGCAATTCATAAAACTGATTGGGTTACTAAGGAGTAGTAAATTAAATTAACCTAAACTGCCTCAAGAGTTTCTATAGTCAGATGTCAGTTTAAGAATCTATTTACATCTGCCTATCAGAATAGGTACTTGCATAAACCAGGATTAAATTCACTTACTTTTTAAAGGTGGAAATGTATAGTCAGTCCAAGAAGAAAACATTTTTGTTTATCTTCCCCCCATTATCCAATATTTTTACAGATATTTTCAAAAGCAAGGTTCGCATATTGTCTTCCCCCATTAGATTGTGAGTTCCAGGAGAACAGGGACTGGTTTTCTGCCTTTCTTTATATCTTCAACACTTAGCACAGTGCCTGGCACATAGTAGGCACTTGAAAAATACTTGATGACTGAGTAAATCAAAGCCATACTACAGAACATTTCCATGTACACTTACAAAATATATGTTAACAAGTTTAAAACATGTCAAATTTAAAAGCTAGGTTTTCATTTGAAGAAATTAACCTATTTATTTAATGGAACATGAACCTTTACGATAAAGCAAAGCCACACAGCTGTGAATCTGCTCAAAAATGTAAGAAAGCTGGCATAGTTTACTGGATAGCCCCTTTTCTTTGCTAGATGGCACATATACATAACCTCCACAACACTGAGTGGGACAATTGCCTCTGCCTCATGTCCATCATAAATGAGTACTCATTTCAGTCAGTCAAAGAGCATTTCTGAAGTATCTATTATGTGCCAGGGACTGTTCTAAGGACCGATATTCATAATAAGCATGAAGAGGAATTTGGAACAGTTATGGAAACAGTTACGGAAACCTAGCCTTTTTGTTGTTGTTCAGAGTTTGTTTTAGTCATGTTCAGCTCTGGTGACCCCTTTTTCAGAGGGTTGGGAGGGGGTGGGTTGTTTCTTGGCAAAGACACTGAAATGGTTTACCATTTCCTTCTCCAGCTCATTTACAGATGAAGAAACTGAGGCAAACAGGGTTAAGTGACTTGCCCAGGGTCACACAGCTAGTAAGGCTGGATTTAAACTCAGGAAGATGAGTCCTGGCACTCTATCCACTTTGCCCCATCGCTGCCGAAAACCTAACCTAACTCATGGACTAAATCCATCCCCACGCCCTGGATAGGAAATCAAGTTAGTCAAAGTAAAATCATTCATGGTTTTCAGTTTTTCTACCTACAAAATGAGTATAATATGTAACGACATTGCTGTTGTTCAGTCATGTCCAACTCTTCCTGATCCCATTTAGGGTTTTCTTGGCAAAGATACTGGAGTGGTTTGCAATTTCCTTCTCCAGTTCATTTTACAAAATGAAGAAACTGAGGTAAACATGGTTAAATGGCTTGCAAGTATCTGAGGTTGGATATGAACTCAGGTCTTCCTGAGTCCAGGCCCAGAGCTTTATCCACTGCACCACCTAGCTGCCCTATGTAATGATAGTAACTGACATTTATAGAGCTTTTGAGGTTTGCAAAACACTTTATAACTATTATTTTTACTTGACCTTCACAAGAACCCTGTAAGGGAAGTACTACAACAAGTATTAACATTCCCATTTTACAGATGACGAAACTGAAGCTAGAAGTGTCTTCAGTGGGATTTGAACTCAGGTCTTAACCCAGAAGATTACTACAAAAACAAGGAATAAATTCAGCACAGTATTAACAACTGAATGAAAGTTCCTAAATATAATATTGAGCAATAAGATGTCTAATAGTGTTTTTGCAATCAGGAAAATATTCTCAGACCCATCAGCATCTGAGTAAATTAAGGCAAAACATTTTCCTCTTAAGAGCTTCAATCTCTCCATTGTAAAAATGGAGAACATAAGGATGCTGGGAGAACTAGTGAAAAGTACAAAGTGCTTTGAATTCCTCAGATAAAGGAATATGATCTCAAGTTACCTTTTTACAAATAAATCTAATCATGAGAACTACACTGAACTGGGTGGCAAGTACATGCTATAATAATCCTGCAGCCTGGAAACTTGTTTCTGAATGAAGGCTTTTTATCTGACTACTATTAAAAGGAATTACAACACAATCCTAGCCCCTAATCACACAAGACTAACTGAAAAAATCAGCCCCCTTCAAAAGAACGACTTTCAATCCAGTTTTCTGTGTGTTTCAAGAGCCCTTTGGGGCCTATGGACCCCTTCTTAGATTAATGCTTTTAACAGAAAGGCATAAAATAAAATACCTGGGGTTACAAAGGAAACCCATTATGCAGAAACAGTTAAAATATTTTTAATTTAAAAAATAATGTTGAATTATTTTTAAAATAATTTAGTAATTTTAAGCTATTTCAAAAATTACTTTAAAATAATTTTCCAGAATAAATTGTTTAAAACAAGTTCACAGCCTGCTGATTACGAATCCCTGATCGGGACCCGCACAGGTCAGGGCGAGGAGCACTTATTAAGCGCCTGCGATGTGCCAAGCACAGTGCTGACCGCAGAATGCAGTAACATCCCCTCCAGATTCCCTCTTTTCACAGCCCCGGAGCATCCAGAGGCAGCGAAGGCATTGGCTGTGAGGGTCCCAGGCGGTTCCCGCGCCTCCCTCAAGTTTCCCACCTCAGCCTCGGGCGGCGTGAGTCACGCCGCCGGGTCCCGGGTCCCGGGTCCCAGCTCAGCTCCAGAGGACGAGGGGGAAGAAAAGGAAACAGAATGCAAGAAAACGAGACCGAAAACAAGTTCCACATGGGGGGGGCCCCGAGGGAAGCCCCCTGCCCGGCTCCGCCCCGCCCGCCCCCAGCTCGAGGCCCGGCCCCTCCCTCCTCCCGCTGTCAAGCTTGGGGATAAGCACTTATGAGGCGCCTGCTGCGTGCGCGGCTCGGGCCGGCCAAGCGCGGGGCTACAAAGGAAGTGAAGGTCGGCGCCGGCCGGCGGGGGGTCCGGCTCCTGTGTCCCGCCCCCGGGGCCCCGCCTCCCGCCAGGTGCCGCGGCCGGAGCCCGAACCGTAGCCGGAGCCCGAGCCCGGGCCGAGGGCAGCCGCAGAGGCGGACGGTGCGCGCCGGGACCTCCTTTACCTGCGGGGGCGACGGCGGCGGAGGCCTCGGGAGGCGCCGCCCGCTCCTCCGACCCCTGCTCCTCCGGCCTCGGGCGCGGGAGTGAGTGAGGCGGCGGCGGCTGCTGCCGGGAGCCGGGGGCCGCGGGCTCGCTCGCTCACATCGCCGAGCGCACACTCACTCACTAACACTCACACGGACACACACACGCGCTCGCGCGCGAGTCTACGGGGACTCCGACCCCCACCTCAGCTCCCCGGAGTCACCGCCTGGGCCCCCTCCCCCGGGGGCGGGGTCACGGCGGGGAGGACCCTCCTCGCCCCGCCCCGGCAGCCCGCCCGCGTGGGAAGGGCTTTCCCATTGGCCCAGGCCGAGCGACGAGCTACCTGCTTCGCTTTCATTGGCCAGCGGGAGGAAGCTGATCGCTACCCTAATTGGTCCTGGTCGCGCCGGTGGTCTCCGCCCACATCCCGCCAATCAAGCGGCGCTCCGCCCCCTCTCAGCTCGTCTCCTCTCCCTCCTCTGGCCCTTAGCCGCGCACACACCCCCTGCCTCTAGTATTGGCTGGTTGCAGGTGGCTGCTCGAGCGTTCAGGAGAAACCGGCTTGGGGAAAGATTCTTATTACCTGGAGATTCCTGATGCGAACTCATTATGCCTTGGTTCATTTTACACCTGCTCAACTCCTCACCTCCCCGTGAGCCTTGGTGACCCTACAAAATAACCTCCATGCCAACCTTTCCCTAGAGCACAGCAAACCCTTGAGTTGGGAGAAGAGAGGATGATTAGGGTAAAAAGTCCTGAAAGGATGGAAAGTGTTGGCTACAATGGATGATTGCGCACAAGGCACAGGGAGAAATGCAGACCTCTTGGTTATACGAGAATCTAACTTGGAAGAGAAAAAATTAAGGGTACTTACAGAAGAAAAGTATACAGTATAAGTATTCTGAGTCTATTATAAAAGTATGCTATGATTGCGGTCTCCACTTATCTTAAAAAACTTTATAAATGCGAATGAGCTGCCCTACCCTCTCCAGGTGGACTGCTTTTTCCCTAAGTCATTAAGCCTAGATAGCACAGTACAATAAACAAAATTGTAAGGCAACTCCCTGATAAGAAGTACCTACGATTCAGGGTTCGAGACTAAGCTAAGAGGTGAGAGACTGAGAACATTATAGGGGAAAAACACACACACACACACACACACACACATATACACACACACCCAGCAGGAAAGAGCCTCAGAGAGCTCAAATGCCCCTTATTGTACAAATAGGGAAAGTGAACAATGACTATCAGGTCTAAGATGTAACAGTGACTAGATTTGGGAAAGGGGGAGGGGAGAATGGTGTGAAGGAAAAACATTAATGACACCTAACATATGGCAATTAACACAGCCTTAAGTAAGTGTCTCCTAGTAGAACTTAGAAAAAGAGGGACATCCTTTCCCAGAGGATCAGCCCTATATTGAGGTTCAAGTCTAGCAGTGGAGCATGCCATAAAAATTAAGTGCCATCAAATTATCATTTGTATGAACTACAGAGTAATAGGTGAAATACAGAGTGACCACTCAATGAAGGAAAAGGAAGCAAAAGGCCAGGACGTGCCTAGCAAGGGGACTTACACACAGTAAGTGTTTAATACATATATGTTGAATTGAACTGAATGGGTGATGTGATAAGAGGCCCAAAATAAAGAAAAGGCTAGATCCTGCTAGTGTTCTCATTGTAATGGTTGGTAAAGGTGGGAAGAGGGAACCCTGATCTATTAGACCCTGGGCCACTTCAGATGGGCCCTAAGGGGTCTTGTTCTGCAATAAAGGACTCTTTGGCAACATCTTAGTCCCAAAGAAGGCAGTAGAGGAAACCGGAATATGTTTAAAAAAAAAAGTAGTCACTGAGCCAAGAAGAGATGTTCCCTCAACAGACTTTAAATAGAGAGACAACTTCTGCTCTCATATTATTCTTCCTTTCTCTGAAACTTGTGATGTAAAATTCTCTTTTAGGACTTTCTATTGGGGAAGAGGACCACCTCTCCCCCTTCCACTGTACCTGCATCGGTTGCTGCAGAAAGGATGGTAAGCTTGAGTCCCCTGGATGCCTCTACGTGTTGCTTTTCCTAAACAAAGTAGACTGAATAGCAACCGGGAGAGATGGGCTTTTCAGGACAGCCTACCTCAGGAGTTCCTGTGTTCTTTTGAAGCCAGCTGAACTGCAAAAGGCGTCCCTTGCCCCTACCCTAACACTTTCTAGGAAGATGATAACTACCCATAACAACCTGAAGGAAGAGGAGGCCAACCCTGGCCTGGCTTGCCAAAAGACACGCTTTAACTGAGATCCTCTGAGATTAACTGAGCAGAGTGGAAGGAATGCCTATCATAAGTTCCACTAATGATTGAATGGTTAAGTCATCAACCTCCTAGAGGGAGTATAATAGGATCTATAGGTTACTGTTTGATAGTATTTGTCAAGGGCATCTATGAGTCTTTTGTGTTTTAAGCATTTCTTTTGTATGGAAGAAATAAATAACTATCCCAGGGGTGGGGAACCTTCGGCCTCGGGGCCACTTGTAGTCCTCTAGTCCTGAAGTGAGGCCCTTTGACTGAATCCAAACAGTGAAAGGGGGCCGCTTGTGGCCTCAGAGGCCAAAGGTTCCCTCCCCCAGAACTGTACTTTACCTACCTGGTGATCTAAATTGTATACTTTTTTTATATCTATATTATATACTTTTTTACTCCCAGGAGCCAAGCCTGAGCTTTAAATGATTTTTACTGGGTTAGGACTCTGGTGTGGGGATGTAAAAGAACAAGACAATGAATGAAAAAAAAATCTGACTCCTTCAAGGAGAGGCTCTTCAAGGGCAGAGTCCTGTGTGGGAGAGAATGAACACTCCAGCCCCACTTCAGTTTAGCTGGTCTGTCGTTACGCTGTTCCTCAAGAATAAGTTAAAGACACGTTATGTGGAAATGCACAAAGTTCATGAAAATGGCAGGACTTCTAAGAAATTACTGCCCTAAATGGTGATCAAGTCACATAAATTTAAAATGTCTAAAAGTGTTTCTGGCAAGCAAATTACAGTTCCCATCTAGCCAGTTTTGCTTAAGTTGGACAGAGATACAGAAAACAATGTAGGGAGACTAGAAAGTAGTATACTGGGATGCTTGAAATTCTCCCATTAGCTTTTAGTTCCTTTAGGTTGATTCCCTGTCTGGGCTTGCTCTTTTAGTGTGAAAATGTTGCTGGTGGGGGTAACATATTAAGTCCTTAATGCCTTTGCAACAAATGAATGTATTAAGATCTTTTTTCTCTAGGAAAGTTTGAAAGCCCACGATGCCTAGGGGAAGAAACTAAAAAGTGAAGGCTGAAGCATGGAAAATCAGTATATTATTTCCTCTCTTCTAGCAACAGCCCTAAATTCTCAAGCAAAAGTCAGATAAAAGACTGAACACTTATCTCATTCATTCCTTTAACTTAAGACCGAGAAAAAGTTCATACAACCAGTGGTGGGTAATCATTAATTGATGATGGTGATGATGATGATGATGATGATAAGCATGCTTCCAATGGTTGAAAATGGGCTGTGTTATCCCTATTTGACCAAGATTACCAAAGAGTTGAAGGAAACTCACACGATCAGACCCTGAGTCCTGAATTGGTTTGTCTGAGATCATTGTAGCATTGTTATTAGGTTCAGTGAACTTTCACAATTTTTATATATAAAACATTAAGTACCCACACACGCATGGCTATGTGCTGGCTGGGCTATTTTCTGACTTCCTAGCTTCCATTATACTATAATTGCAATTGTGATGGAAAGTAACCAGAAGGTAACTGAGGGCAACCATCAGTAAGTCATCCTTTACTTTCCAGTTGAATGAACTAAGTCACACATGTTTTATTAAGGTTTCTCTTCATTGTCTCTTCTTTAAATACACGCGCATGCACACACACACACACACACACACACACACACACACACCCTTACCAGTCTTGCTGGCTTTCTCTTTCTTTTTTTAAAACATGAAAAAGAAAATCCTTGCAATTAAATTAAATTCAACAATCAAGTGCCTCCTATGTATGAACCCAGTGGTCAGTGTGGGGAAATCCCACTGGACCCAGTTTCAGATCCCAGCTATGATTCCTGAGGACTATATCTCCCTAGCCAGTCACTTGTTCTTAGTACCCCAGACAATTCCAAGCCTAGGAGTTCCCTATACAGCTGATACATGTCCAGTTAAAAAAAAAACAACCCATAAATCACTGTCCTAGGTGCAGCATAATATAGTGGAAAGACCATTGGGTTGAGTGTCAGAGGATAAGTTTAAATCCTGACTCTGCTAATCACTTGGTTATGGGAAATCATTTAACCTCTCTGGACTTGTTTCCTCCTGTTGAATGTAGGAATTGGACTGTATAAATTTTAATGTGCTTTTAGCTTTAAGTGTTATGAAAAGTATTGGGGATATAAAAATTAAATAAGACACAAAGATAAAGATGAATTATATCTGTCCCCAAGGAGTTGATAAGAGTCTTGGAATGTCAGAATTGAAAGGGATCTGTGAGGTTATCTATCTTGACCCTTACCCAGTGCTCCAAAGGAGTCATCCAGCCCCTTGTGAACACCTTCCACGTCAGGAAATTCACTATGTAGCCGATTCTTCATTTACCAGTGATCAGTGCACTAACCTAATCTTTTCCAAAAAAAGGAGTGGTCATACTAAAAACTCAAGGTTAATCTCCAAATCTGGCCTAACCTGCCTAAACCTATTAAGTGATGCCTCAGGGCACATGGCCAATGCCCAGACTTCCCGGCTCTTGAAATACTCTTAAGCAATCTGACTAAATGGAAATTTCTCTGCCTGTTGGGAGGAGGTGATTTGGCTTTAAAAGTAGATCATGCTCATGGAAACTAGCTCCAGAACCTCCTGTGCTCATGGGAGGGTTGTTGCTATGCTTTTAGCTTCCTTCCTAGGTCCTTTGCAGCTGTCACTCTTAGCTCAAGCAACAAAGCGAAATCTGCCCTTCCGATGCCCTTCTGCTCCCTTTTCTAGCCCCTTCCTAGTCTATTGGCACTGCCCTCTCCCAAAGCCGCAGAGCTTCAAGGAGAAACACTTATCAGGACCAGAAAAGAGGCAGCCCCACTCTAGGAATCTCTGAGTGAGAGTCAAAGATGAGGTAAAGGGATGCAATCCATGGGAGATGATGCTAACAGATAAATCAAGCATCATGCACTTAGTAACTTGAATCAGTGAGTCCAACAGGAGCAGCTTTTTTCTTGTACAAATGAATTCGTCATTCTCCTAGTCATGCAGATCAGATCAGTCTGCATAGCTAAGGGGGGATCTCAGCAGCTCTACTAGTCAACCAGCTCCCACGTAATCACTGGGACTCAATGCACGAACCCTCCAGCTGTTTCAGAGAATGTTTGTGTATCCACTCCAACTCTGGGTGTACAGGTGTACATTCCGAGATACCCTCTTCTATAAATGAATGATCTCAGGTGAAAGGGGTTTAACATTCATTTACACTTAACTCTTAACTTCATGAGTTTACCTGTGAGTCTAACTCCTCAGCTTGGCATTTAAACCCCTTCACAGCCTCTCTCTAGCCAAACTTTCCAGACATTTCGCGTCACCCCTCTTTATAAACTCACTCTGCATTTTAGTCAAACTGGCCTCTTTGTTGATCCTCTAACTCAGTATTGCCCAGGTTGTCTCTCATGCCTGTGTATCCTATATTATAGCTGTAGGATTCCTTATCCTAATTTTCACTCACACTTAAGAGTTGAATCTGAAAGATCAAGGCTGGCTACTGCACCCCCTCAGGGCTCTAGGGGTACCTCTGTGGGGCTGGAGGTGTCTTTCCAATGCTGTCCATTCAAGGCCCCATTCCAATATGTTCTCCCAATTATTAATTGCCAAGGCCAGTTAATATTTCCTCAATGCATAGATACCATTGATTACCCTGATGTCATTTAACATCAATTAGCTTAGGAGAGAATATTTACTGAGGAGATACCGCAAGAACAGAACTATAAGCCCATCAATCTTTTTCCTGGCCCTAATCTCCCTTCTACTACCTCAGTCCCTATGGAGAATGGGCCCAAACTTGGTGTGATTGCTACAAAGCATTCACCCCAACCATGTTCACTTCTAAATGTAGTACAGCCAATGGAAGAAATCCATATCTTGCTTGCAGAACTCTGTGTCTCAGCATCTATCTTTTTTTTTTTGGTTGGGCAATGGGGTTAAGTGACTTGACCAGAGTCACACAGCTAGTAAGTGTTATGTGTCTGAGGCCGGATTTGAACTCAGGTCCTCCTGAATCCAGGGCCCATACTCTATCCACTGCGCCACCTAGCTGCTCCTCTCAGCGTCTATCTACCAAGAACTTTAGTTCAGATAGGTTGCTGGGTCTTTGTTCCACACTGGATTTGGCATGGACTCCAATCCCTGGACCTATAACAGCTCACTTTCCTGATCTTTTGAAGCTCACAGGATTACCATTTCTAATCTTCCTTCACAAGGTAGGAAAAAATAGAAATAACAATAGCTAGCATTTATATATTGCTTTCAGGTTTGCAAAGTCCTTTACAAATATTATCTAATTTGATCCCCACAAAAACCCTGGGAGGTAGGTGCTATTATTATCATCCCCATTTTATAAATGAGGAAACTGAATCAGAGAGAGGTCAAATGACTTGAACAGAGTCACTCACCTACTAAGTAGCTAAGGCTGGACTTGAATTGAAGGCTTCCTGATGGCAGGTCCAGTGTTCTAACTATTATACCACCTGGCACACAACAGGGAGAAAAGAAAAAGCAGGGCCCTGTGTTCATGTTTTCATGATGAGGGGAGTGGAGAGAGTAGGCCATTCCCATTCTCCCCATCAAGAAGCTGACAGATGCTGAGTTAAGCAAGCAGAACCAGGAGAATGTTGTACACAGTAATAGCCACATTGTATGATGACTAACTTTGATAGACTTAGCTCTTCTCAGCAATGCAAGGATCTAAGACATCTCCAAAAGTCTCAAGATGGAAAATGCTATCCATATCCAGAGAAAGAACTATGAAGTTTGAATGCAGATTGAAGCATATTAATTGCTCTTTTTTTTCTTCTGTTTTGTTTTGTTTCTTCTTTCTTGTGGTTCCTCCTATTGGTTCTAATTCTTCTTTATGTGGCTAATGTGAAAATATGTTTAATAGGAATGTGTATGTAGAACCTATATCAGGTTATACGCTGTCTTGGAGAGGGAGGTAGAAAGGGAGGAGAAGAAAATTTAAAACTCAAAAGCTTATGGAAATGAATGTTGAAAACTAAAAATAAATTAATTTTTAAAAAAAAGAAGTTTACAGCATTTATTGCCTCCTCTCAAATGCAGCTAGGCAGGAAAGAGAATGAGGTCAAGTCATCAAAAAGGGGCCTTTTGTATATATGCTCAGTTATGGATCACAAACCAATTAAAAACACTTTCCTCCACCATGAACTAAGTGGACAGGATACAGCCATCGAATAGCTAGAAGATGCTGAAGTCAAGAAGAGGGGCCTCTGTTGTATATACATAGGAAGCTCTCAGGACTGGTTCCTCATTGGTCAGTTCCACCCTTGGTACACTCCCTCATGACCTCGACCTCTCAGGATTCTTAGCTTTCTTCATGGTTCAGCTCAGATACCCGCCTCTACAGGAAATCTTTCCCAATCTTTCTAGCTGCTTGTATCTTCTCTCTCTCTCCCAAATATGTACACGTTGCATCCCCCAGATAATATAAGCTCCTTGAGGGCAGAAGCTGTTTTTCCTTTTTTCCTTGTATAAACAGTAACTGTCAAGTATTTTGCACATATTAGTAGCAGTGGGTATTTAATAAGTCATTGTTGAAATGAATTGGGTCCCTTTCTCTGTATCTGTTCTAACACTGCCAGGTTTTTCTGGATTCAAAGCTAAGAATATGGCTGCCAATGTACCTGACTACCAGAGGCACACGCTGATCTCTCTCTCACCTTTCTTGATGGAAGTTTGAGAAAATTTTTTCCCCCCTGAGACAAGATTAGAAATCTTCAAAAGGAGGTCTTACTACTAGGAAAGTATGGGAAAAACAAAACAAAACAGGTTTATGTACTCCAGATTTCTCCTCCTAACATAATTAAAGTCTAGCTATAGGTTGGCTGGGGTAGCATAGTTCATAAGGTGGCCAAGAGTCCCTCAGACATTTATTAGCTATGAAACCCTAGGAAAGTTTGCCTCAGTTTCCTCAGCTGTAAAACAGGGATAATAACAGCATCTACCTTGCAGGGTTGCTGTGAGGAGTGAATGAAATAACAATTGTAAACATACTTAACACAATGCCTGGCACATCGTAGAGATTCTATAAATGATTATTCCCTCTCTGCTCCCCTCCCTTAGTCCCTTGCCATAACCTGATTCCAGGTCTACAGGGATATTCGATCTCTCCTAGAATAAGCTTCCAGTCTTATGCTCCAGGTATGAGCCTTAAGTAGTCTCGGCTGGCCTTGGACCACACTCCGTATCTCATCTCTGTGCCTTTCCGCTGGCTGTCCCCCCTGCCTGAAATAACAACAACAATAATAATGTATTTCCATATATTCCATCAGTTGATCCATTTATTTTCCTTATAAGTGGAAATATATACACAAATGTATATATACACAATGTATACATATGTATATATATATACATTGTATGTATATGTGTGTATATACAGCATATATATGTCTATAACATACATACATACATATATACATATATATGTATATATATATATATATAAAAACATATAACATATAACTTCTTTGAGGTTGTATAACATAACCTCTTTGAGGGCACAGACTCTTTTGTCCTTTTATCCCTACCACCTTAGTACAGTGCCTAGCACACTGTTGCTGTTCCCACTTTACATGACCCCATTTGGGGTTTTCTTGGCAGAAATACTGGAGTGGTTTGTTGTTTCCTTTTCCAGCTCATTTTACAGATGAGGAAACTGAGGCAAACAGGTTTAAGCGACTTGCTAGTAAGTGTCTGAGGCCAAATTTGAACTCAGGTCTTCCTGACTCCAGGCCCAGTGCTCTATCCACTGTAGCGCCACCTAGCGGCTTCTTATAGTAGGTGCTTAATGAATGCATATTGCACTTCCTTTTCCAGTCCCAAAGATCATCCTCCTGCCTCCTTCACTTCAGGTCTATCCTCCATGGATCCTGCAGCACATGTCTTAGAGGCCTCCAGACCCCTGGAAATCTTACTCTCTCCCTTGACGAATTACTTCCTATCCTACTAAAAATACACAAAACATGTACACAGTCAGTTGTTGATGCTGATTCTTCCCTTTGGTGAAACTCTGCTTTGCCTTCTATTATTCTAAGCTACCACCTGTACCTCATTTCATTATCAGTCAAGTGGCCCCAAGCCAGATCTCATCTCTCCCTGCAGCCTCCCTGCATTAACTCTTCCCAAAGGCCTCAGACAGACTCTCCTTTTCTTTAGCTGTTTCAAAGCTCCTGCACTACTTTGGACCTCCCACTAAGTTCTGCTTCCTCTCTGGGGATTACCTCTCTGCTCTCAGCTCCTTTACAGAACAGAAAAGACAAACAACAGGGCCTGAGTTTAATGAGTCATCAGGTTTCTTTCCCATTCTCATGCCTCAAAATATTAGCTCCACTCATTCCCATCCCTCCCTCCCCATTCCCTTTGACAATGACATCTCAGTCCTGCTCACTCCACTCCCATTAGAAGGGGCTTCCTAAATCCACTTAAAATTCTACAATATTCTCAAACAGCTGAAACAATAAGACATTATTTTCACCTAGGCAAGAAGACAACCAGTCCCTTACACCTTGATCTCCTATTCCATCATCAGAACTATTGAGGGGTGACTTTTATTTTGTTTGCTTACTTATTTTGTTTTTCTCCTCAACTAAGAACACTGGGTTGGTCTTATTTCTTCAGGTAAGGAAGAAAGGTGACTTCTTTGGAACAGGGAAAGATGGCAGGTAGATCCTGGGCCTGGAGTTTGTTAGAACTGAGTTCAAATTTAACCTCAGATACTTACTAACTGTGAGAGTAAGTTAAATTAGTTTATTAGCTATTTATTAACTTAACCTCTCTCTGACTCAGTTTCCTCAGCTGTAAAAAGGGGTTAATAATAGTACCTACCTCCCAGGGTTGTTGTGAGATAGTAATTGTGGAGTGCTTACAATGCATGACATCTAGTAAGCAAGATATAAATTTTAGCTATTATTATTATTATTATTGCTGGTGGTTTCCCTGCAAGGGATAATTGTGTAGAAATTAAAAGGAACCAATTAAGTTTGAGATAGATATATGCACCTGGAGTGGATATGTCCATATGTTTGATGCTCTAAGTGTGAGTGTGTTGTGCCTCTGCACTTCTTTTATAAAATATATATTTTATTTATAAATATATTCTATGCTTGGTGTGTTTGTATGAGTGTCTTTACCCACTGTGCTATGCACTTCTGTGTATTACTATTTGTTACCACAAAATATCTAGAAACTTTGATTAAAAAAAAAAAAGCAGTGTGAAAAGGACGAGATTATAAGCACACGGTAAAGATGCTAGTAGCTACATAACTAATGTGTTCTAGACTGCCAGGTATAATCTTGGGTATTTCATGAATATTTTTTTTCTGCATTCTGGACATTCACAATGGCCAGACTGCAAAAAGGCAAGCCTAATCATGTTTAAGAAAGAAAGGCTCTAGGGTTCACTCTCCTATGGGCCTGAGGCAAAGAGTTTTGATAAGTCCTTTAGTTTGAAAAGAGCAAAGTAGATCTCAGAGACTTAACGTTGGCCCATATTAAGTTTGGTGACCATCTGGCCCACGTTTAGAAGGTGTAAATTTGAAAATATTCATCACCTTGAGTGTTTAAGTAGGTTTTAAAAACACTTTGTTGTTTGCTTTCCCTACCAAACTGTCAGTTCTGTGAGAAGGTGAGGTTACAGCATTCATTTTCAATTTGAATTTAGTACAGGGGAAGAGAATGAAGGAATTTAACTATGAAGTGAAAAGACTGATTCCACAAACCTGATATGAGTCTGAGAATCAATGTTCCTTGGTGGCTAGAGGAGTCAGAAGATTCAAGTGCTGCCTCTGATACTTAGTAGCTAGATTGCTTTTGCTATTTACTAGCTAATTGACACAGATAAGTCAATTACCTCCTCTGACTTAGTTTTGTCATCTGTAACATGATGGTTATTATCATGCTTTTAGTACTTGCCTCAAAAGGTAGCTGTGATGTCCAAACGCATTTGAGATAGTGTATATAAAGGGCTTCACAAATGTTCAGTCAGTCAATAGACATTTATTAAACATTAACTCTGTATCTGGCACTGTGCTAAGCGCTGGGGAATACAGAAAAAGGTCAAAAGAGTCCCTGCCCTCCAGGAGCTCCCATTCTAAGGCAGTAGAGATCATGTAAATACTTATGCACATATAAGAGATATACAGATTAGATGGAAGGGAATCTTGCCATTATTGGGGCAGGTAGGTAACACAGTAGATAGAGAGTATCCTACTTGAAGTCAGAAGGACTCATCTTCCTGAGTTCAAATCTGGTAAGGCCACATGTGGCCTTGAGGCCCCAGGTGCCTCACTCCTGCCTTAGTCACTTACTAGCTGTATGGCCCTGGGCAAGTCACAAGTCACTTAACCCTGTATGCCTCAGTTTCCTCATTTGTAAAATGAGATGGAGAAGGAAATAGCAAACCGCTCCAGTACTTTTGCCAAGAAAACCCACAATAGGGTGACGAGAGCAGGACAGGACTGAACAGCAACTCTTAGAAGAGAAAGTAATGGGGAGTGGAGGGCTTCCTGCAGAAAGAGGGATTCCAGCCGAGTTTTGAAGAAAGCCACATCATCCTGTAGACAGTGGTGAAAAGTGAAAAGGGAGAGCGTTCCGACTGTGGGCAGTGATATGCTTGTCAATGTTTAGTAACCAGCTCTCTGAAAAAAAATTGTACAGGAGACACTTTTAAATGTAATCTACATTATTAACATTTTCAATAAGCATTCAATTAAACATTTGTAAGTGCCTACTATGTGCCAAGCACTGTGCTAGGCACTAGGGATACAGATAAAAAAGACAGCCCCTGCCCTCAAGGAACTTACAATCTAACTGGGAAAGACAACAGTAAAAAGAAGCTGGAAAGGAGCGGGGAATGAGGGAGCCCAGCGTCATCTTGTTCCATGGAACTGAAACCAGGCAGAGCTGCGGATAGAAAGTGAAATGAGTTGACAAAACATGACAAAACAGGAAAATGATAGATGTTGGAGAAGATGTGGGAAAATTGGAACACTAATGCATTGTTGGTGGAGTTGTGAAATGATCCAATTGTTTTGGAGACCAATTGGGAACTATGCCCAAAGGGCTATAAAAATGTGCATGCCCTTTGACCCAGCAATAACACTTCTCGGGCTATATCCCAAAGAAATCATACAAATGGGAAAAGGACCCACATGTACAAAAATATTTATAGCAGTTCCTTTTGTGGCGGCCAAGAATTGGAAATTGAGGGCATGTCCATCAATTGGGGAATGGCTGAACAAGCTGTGGTATATGAATGTAATGGAATACTATTGTACTATAAAAAATGGTAAGCAGATGGATTTCAGAAAACCCTAGAAAGACCTGTATGGTCTGATGCTGAGTGAAGTGAGAAGAACCAGGAGAATGTTATACACAGTATCAGCCACTTGTGCGATGACTTAAGTTTGATAGACTTAGCACTTCTTAGCAATGCAAGGATCTAAGACGTCTACAAGGGTCTCATGATAGAAAATGCTCTCCACATCCAGAAGAAGAACTATGAAGTTTGAATGTAAATCAAAGCATATTGTTTGCTATTTTTTTCTTCTTTGTTTCCTTTCTGGTGGTTCCTCCTATTGGTTCTAATTCTTCCTTACAACATCACTAATGTGAAAATATGTTTAATAGGAATGTATATATATAGCCTATATCAGATTGCATGCTGTCTTGGAGAGGGAGGAGGGGAGGGAGGGGGAGAAAAATTTTAAAACTCAAAAGCTTATGGAAGTGATTGTTGATACATCAAAATAAATCAATAAAAAAACAACAACCAGATCTGACCACGTAACCCCATTCAATAAACAACAACAACAACAAAAAAGTGAAATGATCTACAAAGGTCAGGTTCTACCCTCTGTAAAGGAAGGCTTTGGGTGGAGTTGAGGGCTCTAACTTGTAATGCTGCAATCAG
The DNA here is from genome assembly GCF_003287225.1 of Phascolarctos cinereus. Lineage (NCBI taxonomy): Eukaryota > Metazoa > Chordata > Mammalia > Diprotodontia > Phascolarctidae > Phascolarctos > Phascolarctos cinereus. The sequence goes on from NW_027555514.1 coordinate 65,946,911, forward strand.
AGGGGAGAGGAGGCTGTGGAATGTGGGAAGGTGTATGAGTATCCCAGGCTGAGTTGACAGAGATGAGTAATGAGACCTGGAATGATCAGCTCAGCTTGGGTGAGACATCTTGTTCCTTTCTTAAGTCTAGACATTTAACAAGACAATAAATCAGGCCTGGATTTGTAGCATTTATCAATGTCTGAGTTGTAAATGCTCACATAAAAAAAAAATTAGGGGGCAGCGAGGTGGCTCAGTGGATAGAGCACCGACTCTGAAGTCAGGAGGATCTGAGCTCAAATCCGGCCTCAGACCAAACACTTGACACTTACTAGCTGTGTGACCTTGGGCAAGTCACTTAACCCTAATTGCCTAAAAAAAAAAAAATTAACCATCTGAGGAAGAGTCAGACCAATGGGAGGATGAAAAAACCAAAAGAGGAGAGAGTCAGGGACAAGGTGATAAGAACAGTAGCATCAAATATTGCATTAGCTTGGACAAGTAAAAGATCATTGATAACTTTGGAGGTAGCAGTTTAGTTAAATAATGTCAGAATCCACATGGCTGAGGGTTTAGAAGAGGGCTGGATAAAAGTGGAGGCACTCTGGGTAGACAGCTTTCTTAAGGAGTTGAGCCACCACAAATACACTTATAGATAGCAGAGACAGTAGGATCAAGTGAGCATTTTCTAAGGGTGAGAAGATGGTGTGTGTTTGTAGACAACAGGGAAAGACCTTGACGATAGACTGAACATAAGTGAGGGCAATCTGCTGGATGGGAGGGATCAGGATCAAGGATGCATATTAAAGGGTTTGGGCTTTGGCAAAGAGAAGGGCCAGTGAAGGAGGCCTTCGTAGGGGAAGGTATCTGAGTGATGTAAAATGAGAAGAGCAAAGGGGGAGCTCTCAATAGATGGCCTCTGGAAACTCGTCATTTCTCCTTCACAGTTCTATGAAACAAATGGCATTTTATTTCTTCAACTGAACCGGAGAATTTACAAGGAAGAATATCCACAGAAAAAGAAGTTGAGTAACTATTAATCGTTCCATATATATCTTAGAAATAAGACATTTATCAGAGAAGCTTGATGCAAAGATTTTTTTCCCAATTAACTCTCCCTTCTAATCTTAACTATGTTGGATTTGTTTGTGCAAAAACATTTTAATTTTATGTACAAAGTTGTCCATTTTATTTTCTGTGATCCTCTTTATCTCTTGTTTGGTCATAAACTCTTCCCCTATCCATAGATAAACAAGATTTTTTTTTACTTATTTCTCTATTTTGTTCCTGATGTGATCTTTTACATCCAGATAGATAAAATATAAACTGCATACCCCATGTGGTCTAAGGATATGAACAGGCAGTTTTCAAGGGAAGAAACTCAGGATTCTTACAGTTATATGAAAAAAAAAATGCTCCAAAACACTAATAATTAGAGAAATGCAGATTAAAACAATTTTAAATTCACACCTGTCATGAGTGTGATAACAAAGATGACACACACACAAAAAAGAAAGCAACAAATGTTGTAGGGACTGTGAAAAAACACGATGCACTCTTGGGGCTGTGTTAATTGGTCCAACCATTCTGGAAAGCAATTTGGAACTATGCACAAAAAGTCACTATACTGGGCATGCCCTTTGACCCACTGCTAGGCCTATCCCCAAAGAAATCAAAGAAAGAATAAAAGGTCCTATATGTACAAAAATGTGGTGACAAAAAACTGGAAACCAAGTAAGTATCCATCAATTGAGGAATGGTCGAACAAACTATGGCTTATGAATATAATGGAATGTTATTGTTCAGTTATTTTTCGGTCATGTCTGATTCTTTACAACCTCATTTGGGGTTGTCTTAGCAGAGATACTTGGAGGGGGTTTGCCATTTCCTTCTCCAGCTCATTTTACAGATGAGGAATGGAGGCAAACTGGGTTAGGTGACTTGCCCAGATTCACATAGCTAGAAAGTATCTGACTCCATATTTGAAATCAGGAAGATGAGTCTTCCTGACTCCAGCCTGGACACTCTACCCACTGTGCCACCTAGCTGCCAATGGAATACTATTGTGTTATTCCTTCATTTGTTTGTTGTTTGAAGAGTACTGCCTCACTCTCTCTTCCTGAGCCATCTAACTCCAGTGGCCAGGCATAGATCAGGATGATTGGAGGTGGCCTGGATGCAGTGAGAGGATTTGGCTTTCTTAAGCTAGTCTTTCCCAGGTCTCATTTTGACTGAGGCAATGCTGATTCGGTGATTAAATCTAGGTAAGAAATGAGTGCTATTTACACTCACTCTGCGCCATCCTAGCCCACACAATGTGAGGTTTGGGATGGGTCTTACAGTTGGCCAATCTGAGAGCCATAGTGATTTGGGTTTAAGGCAGGGTCCTTATAAGAAATCCAGCAAGATATCTTGCAAGGTTTCAGGGGTCAAAATTTATATTCCTTTGAGCAGAGCACCCTCAAGTAAGGGTAGGATTCTCTGTGTGGACAGAGGAAGAGGAGGGAGGGAAGGAACTAAGGAAAGAAGAAAGAAAGGGGCTGTTTTGCTCAACTGGAATTGGACCGTTGGGTCCAGATCATTGTTTGTCCTTCTTCCTCAAAGATCTATGACATCAGGAGGGTGATATCTTGACTTGCAAGAGAATTACATTTAAGTGAGGCAGGGCTGTGCAAAGTCACCAGCCTCACACTCTCCTCCAGAGTCATCTGGGTCCATTGGCAAGATATAGATCAGGACCGCTGAAGATGGCCCCCTGTTGTGCAGTAAGAAAAGAAGGAATAGATTATTTCAAAGAGACATAGAAAAACTTGTATGAACTGATGCAAAGTGAAATGAGTGGAACCAGAACAATTTATGCTATAACATCAATATTAGAAAAATTAATAATTTTGAAAGATTGAGGAACTCTGATCAGCTAACTGATCAACCATGATTCCAGAGGACTAATAAAGGCCACCCAGCTCACAATAGAAGGATAATGGATTAATATGCAGAATTAAAAATGCATTTTGGGTGTGACCAGTACAGACATTTGTTTTGCTTGACTCTACTTGTGTACTGGGGCTCTTTTTTCTTCCTTCCTTTTTTCCTTCCTTTTTTGATTTTCTTCTTTCATCCTCTCTCCCTCTCTTTTTCTTTTTTCTTCCTATTTTCCTTCCTTCCTTTCCTTCTTTCCTAATTTCTTTCTCTTTTCCCTCCTTGCATCCTCCTTTCTTTTTTTTTCTTGTTTTTTTCAGTTAGTGGTGAGAGGTAGGAGAAAGAAATTTGAAGTTAAAAAAATAAAGTGACAAAAACTTTTTCAAAGAAGTTGGGGAACAGCTATACCAGAAGAAAGATAGAACAGAAACATGAGATTTATGTACTCCTGTTTATTTTTAGATAAGTAATAATAATAATTCCTTAAGAGTCAGCAATGCATAATGGCTAGAAGATTGGCCTTGCAGCCAGTCAATCTGAGTTCAAGTTCAGCTACTGATACTTACAGTCTTTGTGACCTTGAACAATTTACTTAACCTTTCAGTCTGCCAAGCAATTCTCTAAACTGATAAATTACAGATGAATTGCAGATGGTCTGCCTGGTGGAGGAAGTTTCTAAACAGATGAAATAACAGGTTCCGACAAATAATAATGCCCTATATTTATATGCAACTTTATAGAATTATAAATGCTTTTAAATTTCATTTGGTCTTCATAGGAACCCCATTATCAACTGTGTGACCTCAGGTGAGTCACTTAATCTCTTAGATCTTCAGTTTCCTCCTATATAAAATGAGGAGACTGGATTTGCTGGCCTCGGAAGTCCCTTCCAGTGATACATCTACGATCCTTTGATCTTTTGAGGCAGGCAGGGAGAGAGGGCATTTACATCTTCACTTTACAGATGAAGAGCTGGAGGTTCAGGGAGCATATATGACTTGTCCAGCATTTTTATTAGAGCCTGAGGCAGAACCCAGTTCTTCTGGACTCTAGTATAGTGCTTTTTCCATTCTATTACACCATTGACCAGGCACTTTCTGGGAAGTCAGAGAAAAAGAGAGAGAGGAGAGAGAAGAGAAAGAAAGAGGAGAGAAAGAGAGGAAGGAGGAAAAAGGAAGAGAGTGAGAGAGGGAGGGAGAGAGAGAGAGAGAGAGAGAGAGAGAAGAGAGAGAGAGAGAGAGAGAGAGAGAAAGAGAGAGAGAGAGCCTGTCTTGAACTCTGCAGTCTGTGTTATCTCTTCCTTCACCCTTAAAAATATACCTAATATAAGAATAGGAAGGTGGTTACCAGGCAACTTGCAGAAATAAAGACTGACAGTTTTTGGTGATAGAAAATATTCATAGAATACAGAATGTGTTCCATTATTCAACAGCCAGATCCATTTATTAATTGAAAATAGACAAGAGTTTAGGCAAGAACAGTAATACGAACCAGCTAGCCAGATTTAAAACAAAGTGAGAGGGTATTATAGAACAAAACATAGAGCGATAATCTCAGCACCAATGATCCTAAGGTAGATCCAGATTTAGGGCTGTTAAAATGCACATTGGGGACCAGCACCACTGTGCCTTACTGAGGGGCCTGGCATAGTTACAGCGAGAAGGAGGAAGACTTCAGAAATTCCATTGCTATGTGTCATGACCAGCAATTTAAAGGTAGAGGTCTTCCTCCTACAAGCCTACTACAGCCCCATAAGAAGCTGCCAGTGGGGAAGGTGAAATATGTCAAAGCTTTTCTAAACAAGAGGCAGAGATTTACTCATCCCAAGCCAATGCTAATTCCTGCTGGTCTTGATGCTTAAAGTTAGCTTAACGTGTCAGTGAGCGTGAGCAGTAGGCAGAAGAGGATTCTTTCCCTGTGATGCATTATTACCCAGAAAATTCTGGCTGTCTGGAATCCTTAATTTATTGAGGGCTTATTTCTTCCCCTTCTGTTTCCCTACTTATGTGGATGTCCCAGAACCCTGGGCTGGAAGCAGCCACCAGCTTTGCCCCTTAGTTTCCTTTTGCTTCCAGTGTTTTCTCAAGGCTGAGAGAAGGTCCCATGTAATTCATATGATCTGGTTCAGCTGCTTCAGAGAAAGAACCCAAAAAGAGAAGACAAGTAGAGAGCATGGAGAAGAGCATCTCTGAATCTCAAGGGTGCTCTGAGCAAGTAGAAGGCACTCTATGTAGGAGCTGGAAGACAGGGAGGCACATGGGAAATTTTACCCTAATTCATTCAAGGGTAGAAAATGAGTAGGGGCAGAAGAAGGCAGTTCCCATAGGGTAGAATTGTAGATACATTACATAGCCATTTGGGCCCGCAGTACAAAAAGCTATAACACCACAATACCTTTTCCTTGTTTAAGTGCTGGGAAGTGTGTGCCATCTTCTTCAGAGAAGGAATAAAGGCTTGAATATCTCTGTATAGTGGAGAGTTAATAACCCGGAGCCATATTGGGTCCTGGGGGATGAAAAGGCTGTAATACCTTCAAATCTCTACTGGTCCAACTTCTGAGAAATTTGCATCATCTCCTGAGAGAAAGAACAATTACATCTGTTGAAGGAGTTTCAAACAACAGTGAGAAAGAGGCAGAAAGAACCATGGTGGGGAACCCATAAGTAACAGGTATGTTATTCACGGCCTAGATTTCTTCTAGAGAGAAAAAATCCTTCCACAAAGGGGGGAAAGGATTTGCTTGACTTTATTTGGACTCAGGCATGAGTCTTTTCTGTGTGAATAAAATGCATCCTATATCTGTTGCCTCGCTAACTTTAGTGCTTCAAAAGGGAGCTAATGGGCACCCTTGGCTCTCAAGTACTTTCAGGTGCTCCCTGGTTAGAGGCCGATGAACCAGACAATGAAAGATCCCTAATATGACCTAGGCCCTTTGTGTCAAGAGGGAACCTCTACCACAAGGGTTACTTTATTAACAATACTAATCTCTCAGAAATATTTCAAAATACCACAACTTTCACAAGGAACAAAATCCATATAAAGATATGAAACTTTTGGCTTTCATTTCTACTTTTCAAATCCTGAATCTTTCTCACGACTATTATTTTAATGAAAAAGTGTACTTTTAACTTGTATGATGTGCTATAGGGTACACTGCAAAAATAAATGTAAACAAACTGACATGTAGAAGCTTTTATTAAGACAGATAACACTGGTGCAAGCAAATATGAAAAATGACATAATATTGGGCTTGAGGGCAGGGAGGTGAGAAACGTATTTGACATCCCAAGTTGAAACTCTGGACCAGTTTTATGCAATAATAGTAGAAAATGATAATACTAATTAGGACAGCTACACATGAGTTAAATAATCTCTGTAAGGTACCCGAGATTATAACCACAACATCCATGATTGGAGCAGCTAGGTGGCACAGTGGATAGAGCACTGGCCTTGGAGTCAGGAGGACCTGAGTTCAAATCTGGCTTCTGACACTTGCTAGCTATACAATCCTGGGCAAGTCACTTGATCCCAATTGCCTAAAAAAAACCCAACAACAATGTCCATGATTGTTTCTGTTGCAAAATATATTACTAATTCCCAGCAACTCACTTTTATATTAACTAACTATTGGAATGCAACTCATTTTATTAATAAAAATAAAAAATTAATAAAATTAATAAAAAGTCTACTTGTATAGCTATAGTAAATAAATGCTAACTTCTTGTCGCCTTTCCCCAAAACCCATGTACAGATTTTGATGAAAATAGAATTAAATTGAACAAATATTTATTAAGTTCCCTACCATGTACAATTAACTGGCTACACAAATATAAAATGAGATACGGTCCCTGCCCTCAAGAAGTTTATAATCTATTAAGGGGATCAGATAAGTATATTAACTGTATTACAAGTTACAATACGTAATAAATGTATAGAAGAAATCCAAATATAGATTGAAGGAAGTAGAATTCACTTTTAGTTGGAGAATAAAGGAAGGTTTTATGGACCAGGTGGCAACGATGTGGGATGAGGGAGTTGTGGAACTTGAAGGAAGGGAGGTATTTCAACAGGTGGCAGTCTGGAGGGAATCTTTTCCAAGCATCAGGGATGACTGGTGTAAATGCTGGAAGCTAGGAAGGGTGGGACAAGACCAGAAATCACAGGATCAGAGTTACAGAGCCTGAAGGGGTGTTAGAGCCCACCTCAACCAGATCTCCCCATTCTGCAGATGAGGAAATAGGCTCAGGCCTGTAAGTGTTTGGGTTGGAATTTGAACACTAGTTCAAACTAATAAATATTTGGGTTGGGATTTGAACCCATGTGTTCAAACTCCAAATCCAGCACTACATCCACTGTGCCTGCCTCTGATGTCAATAGTCTAGTCTGGTTAGAATGTAAAATGGGTTGAAGGCCTGTAGTAATGTGATAACCTGGAAAGGCATATGGAGCAAGACTGTACGAGGGCCCGATGCTGAGTTAAAAAGCAACCAAACAGAAGACAACTAGAAAGAAGATCCAGAGCAGACTGGGTTTATTTCAGGACCATCATGTCCATTTAATTTGTTCCCATGTCTTTGAGGGCCTAGCCGTGTGACCTAGTACTTATTTTCATGATTACATGTCATTCCCTGGTATGACAGGCTGCCAGCACCTAGCACAGAGCCCAGTTCTACGTAGCAGAAATGTGCTACGTTGGTGGATTTGCTGGCTGACTGTTGGAAAGGCATGACACAGTTAATATAGACCTTAGTCTTATTTCTCGGTTACTATGAACTAAGGAATTCCACTCCTGGATTGGCCAGAACAACAAGGTTATCTGGTTACCAGGTCAAATGAGGATACTTTAATTGAAAGACCAAAGGAAGACTGACCTGTGAAAACATTCTTGGACTGAGAGCACCCGATTCAGGCACGCAGCAAGAATGGAAAAGTGGAGGGAGATGTTTTCCTATATGCTTCACTGCAGAGAAACATGATACCAAATAAAACTTGGCAACTGTAGACTAAAAAAATTACAGAGCCTGTTGACAAATACATTTCAAGTTCACATCTTGCAAAGCACTTTACTTTCTTTCTATTCACCAAATAACTACTTTCTAAACAAGACATTAAGGGGGCAGCTAGGTGGCACAGTGGATAGAGCACCAGCCCTGAAGTCAGGAGGACCTGAGTTCAAGTCAGGCCTCAGACCAAACACTTGACACTTACTAGCTGTGTGACCCTGGGCAAGTCACTTAACCCCCATTGCCTCACCCCCAAAAGAAAATTCAGAAGGGGAATGTTAAGATGAAGACTGCATTTCAGCTGGCACATGTATCATTATTCTCCTTACAATACAAATATCAAAGAGTATATTTATAAAAACCTTTAGCCACAGACATCCCAATTTTTTCCTTCCCCAATTCAGAGGCACACACACAAAAAGAATTACACCACTCACCTGGGCTTCAGGGCTTCTCTTCTGGTTTACACAAATCCTAGAGTCTGAGAATCAGACATACTTTCTCATCTTAACTCCAGTTTCCCTAGACTTTGAAGAAGAATCACTTTCATTTTCTTCAAGAGACATTATGCCAAATGATGTGTATTGATGCATATGTGTACCCAAATGGAAGAGACATATGTGTATATGTGTGTGTGTGTGTACATATGTGTGTGTGTGTGTGTGTGTGTATATATATATATATATATATATATATATATATATATATATATATAATATCTAGTTGTTGTTGTTCAGTTGTGTCTGACTTTTTGTGTCTCCATTTGGGGTTTTCTTGGCAAAGATACTGGAGTGGTTTGCCATTTCCTTCTCCAGCTCATTTTACAGATAAGAAAACTGAGGCAAACAAGGTTAAGCGATTTGCCCAGGGTTGCACAGCTAGTAAGTGTTTGAGGCCACATTTGAACCCAGGTCTTCCTGACTCAAGGCCCGGCACTCTATCTATTACACCACCTAGATAACCTATTATATCGAGACATGAAGTTGTATCTAGATATGATGTTAAAAATTGTAGCTTGCATTTTTAAATACCATATATTGAAAAATTCTTTCATACATTTACCTCTTCATTGACATTTTTTATTCATTTATTCATCAAACAAGTAATTATTAAGCACCTCTTATATAGCTGGTATCCTAAAGAATTAAAAAAAAAATACTAGCTAAAGAATTTACAGTCTCATTAGAGAGATCAATTGTGCACATGAAAATTAAGTATCAATAAAGGACACTTAACTTATTGTCTATCATTCATTTTGGCCTAATCTTACAAGTGATGTCCTAAACAAAAAAAGATCGCAGTTCAGAAGTTGTTAGGGAGTTTGCAGTTTTTTTTTTTTTTGTGAGGCAATTAAGGTTAAGTGACTTGCCCAGAGTCACACAGCTAAGTGAGTGTCAGAGGCCAGATTTGAACTCAGGTCCTCCTGACTCCAGGGTTGGTGCTCTAACCACTGTACCACCTAGCTGCCTGGGAGTTTGCAATTTTCACCAAGCTTGTGACACAAGCTCATCTCAGTCCAATCTCTTGGTAGATTCTTGGTTTGGGAGGAGGAGGGATCATCAGAGACCAGAACAATTGAAATTCATCCACTTGACTAAGTTAAAAGACGGTGGACATTTAGTGGCCAATTTGAAGTTTGTAAGTGCATTAGACTTCAAGTATCCCATTTGTTTATGGGCAACTAGCTGGTGCAGTGGATAGAGTGCTGGGCCCAAAGATAGGAAGCCTCATCTTCCTGAGTTCAAACGTGGCCTCAGATACTTACTTGCTGTATGACCCTAGGCAAGTCACTTAACCCTGTTTGCCTGAGTCTCCTTATGTGTAAAATAAGCTAGAGAAAGAAATGGCAAACTACTCCAAGTATCTTTGCCGAGAAAATCCCAAATGGGGTCATGAAGAATCCAGCAGGACTGAAACACTGAACAACAACAGAAAACAAGGTTGAGGGTTAACAAAGACAATGGACATGTTCCTGGTCATGGATTATCTTGGTGCTTCTCTTAGCTTGAAAACAGGGGAATCATTGTGGTTGAGGTACTCAAGAAGAGACTCAGCTCTCTCATCTCTTGAAAACTTACCCTTGTGCCTCTTGAAGAATGCAGCAATGGAGATATCTTTCTCCCTTCCTCTTTTCCTCTGCCCCGCCCCCCTCTGCCATTGTCATTGCCTTCTGGCAGCAGAAGTACATGGCTGTAAAATATGTGCTTACACAGTAACATCCATGTTGTGCAATGACTAACTTTGATAGACTTAGTGCTTCTCAGCAATGCAAGGATCTAAGACATCTCCAAAAGTCCAGTGATGGAAAATGCACATCCAAAGAAAGAATTATGGAGTTTGAATGCCGATCGAGGCATACTATTTGCTGTTTTCTTTTCCTTTTGTTTTGTTTTGTTTCTTTTTTCTCATGATTCCTCCCATTGGTTCTAATTCTTCTTTACAACATGACTAATGTGTAAATATGTTTAATAGGAATGTATATATAGAGCCTATATTAGATTGCATGCTGTCTTGGGGAGGGAGGTGGAGAAAATTTAAAATTCAAAAGCTTATGCAAGTGAATGTTGAAAACTAAAAATAAATAAGTAAATAAACTTTAAAAAAAGAAAATGCAAGGGATAAAAACATGTGCTTACCTACAGCTGGAGAGGAGAATTCAAGCACATGCCTTCCTGAACCGCAACCTGCTTTGAAGACCTTGGGAAAGAGATCTGGAACCCAGAAGAAGGATCCTGCTGTTTGGAAGATGGAAGACCTCAGAGTTGAAATTCTGATGAAATAGAACTGGAGAGTCTTCCTGCTGGCTCAAGGTAATAGTTGCTGTTCTTTTCCAGACAAAGATTTCAGTTTGGCCACAAGTTGGAGGTGGTGGAGACTATGATCAATACTCCTGGTCACAAGCAAGTCCAGTGAGCCCAGTCAAACTATCTACCTGTTGAAGAAGAGGTAAGAGGCAATCCAAGAGGACCATATAGCATCAGAGGTATGATCCACTTGTTTCTGAGCCGTGGGACCCTCATATACAATCTCTATACTTACCCCTTCTCCCCACGAATTGTGTGTGTGTGTTTGGAAGAGTATGCCCTAAGTTTATGGGGAAGGGAGGGGGAATGTTCTATTATAAATCTTACTATGCTATGAGTAATTCCTTCTCAAGCTAACTGTATCCTCTGCCTGACTATGGAAAGGTCTACTTACTGATGGCAGCTTGTGAGCTACAATTTTAGGTGTACAGACCCACAGAGTACCTTAAACCTGAGTGAGCTGTCCCCCAGGGAGCTCGCCCTATGAGTGGGAGTTTGGGGAAGAGGGAGGACCCCAGGTCTTGCCTAAGACTTCAATCAAATAGCCATCCAGCCCAATGCACAGACATTTTCCAGGAGCATGCACAGAGGAACACAATCACAGATCCATTGACATCCCTCACAATTGCACTAGTCCACTCCGCAGAGGTCTTGCCTGGCCCTCTTGCTCTCCTTCCTTTCTGAAACACACAGCTTAACCACCATAATATGCCAGACCAGTCTACGTGGGAGTCCAAAGGGCTGGGCTCTCCCTCCTTTTATCTACTAGGAAAGAGGCTAATGCCTTCATGCTATTGACAGCAGCTACTGCCTTCCTGCCCTGATCAGCCACCCTGACTTCCTAATCACAATAATATAATCACAGTCACAGAATGACTTCTCAGGTCAGTGCAGCCCCTCATGGATATAACAGGGAAAGCTTCAGTCTGACATATCTTCAACTCACTCTACCACACAGACCCTGGAGTTAATTCACTTCTGTCTCATTCCCTCTGTCACCTGCTGTTGTTCAGCAGAATCTGACTCTTTCTGACCCTGTGAACTATACTATCGATGGGGTTTTCCTTGGCAAATATATTGAATTGGTTTGCCATTTCCTTCTCCAGTGGATTAAGGCAAACAGAAGTTAAGTGACTTACCCAGGGTCACGTAGCTAGTAAGTGTCTGAAGCCAGATTTGAACTCAGATCTTCCTGACTTCAGGTCGGGCACTCTATCCGCTGAGACATCTAGCCTCTACAACCAAAGGACGCTTCTTTTCTCAATCCATAGACAAAGGAGAGAGAAAGGGATGCCACCCTATATTCCATTTCCTCCAACCTTCTCTAAATCTATGGCTTTGCTGATGAGGCTGAATTAGTTGGGGGCCTGATGAACCTTGGCTAAATTCAGTTGGGGCTTGGTGAATCCAGTCTAGGAGTTTACTAGCAGGTCACCAGGGTGGGGGTGGGGTGGAGAATCAGGGAACATAAGTAGCTTCCAAAAGACCAAAGTTTTGAGAAGAAAGGCTGAATTAGACTTATGGTCAACTACTTCACTTTACCACATGTATTGGCTCCTATTCCAACATCCATCCCCTGGCCTGAACTTCTCCTCCTACTTCCATTTTTCCCACTTGCTCAGCATGCTCAGTATGTTGGATGTTGTCTCTCCAAAGAAACTCTAGCATTGACTGCTGTGGCCTCAAGGTTTGCCCTTGAGTAGAGCCCAACTTGGACCCCAACCCTCTCCCCAGAAGGGAATCCTATTTTCCTTGTCTAGCCTATCCTTCCTAAGCCCCACTCTAGCAATGAATTTTTCCCCATATTTTCCAATTTTTTTTCAAATTTCTTGGGTGTGATTTAATACCTTTTGTTTGTTTTAATTTATATTTCTTCAGTGATTTTGAAGAATTTTACATAATTATTGATTATTTATTTTAGAAATTCTTTTTACTATCCCTTGACCACTTAAAATATATACCATATTTTACATATTATAATAACAAAATGCACTAAGACACAGACACAGGATTTATACATACAATGAAAAACAATTATTAAAGAAATAAAAGAAAGGAAATATGCAGTGTTAAATGGCTGGGTCATGACAATAGAGTAAAAGTTATGATACAACACATCAAGGCAAATTTGCTGTTATACCAACTAAATTACCCAAGGGAAACTTTACAGAATTATACAAAATAATAACAATATTCACTTGGAGAAATAGAATATCAAGAGACATAATGAAAAAAATGTAGGAAGGAGGTGACCTTAATGCTAGTAGATATTAAACAAATTAAAAAACAGTAATTGTCAAAACTTTCTAGTAGGGGAATTGTGGGAAGATGGTGGCACGTTATCCAAAATCCCCTCCAAACACCCCAGTAAAGCTCTAAAAATACACCAGAAGAAGCAATGATAAAGAAAATCAAAATCACTTAGAACTTTGATAAAAAAATAATTGAAAAGCATATTAGTGAAATAGACTGGATAAGCAAGATGCAGAAGCAAATATGAAGAGTCTAATAATAAACATAGCAACAGAAACTTATTTTATCTAAACTGCTGTAAAAACTACAAAGCAGCCCAGCCTCCTGAAAAATATTTAGTCAAGAAATATAGATATATATAGATATTTATTGATAAATATCTATATCTATCTATCTATGAGAAAAAGACAGAGGAGGAGATAGGAAGGGAGAGAGTCAGGGAGGGGAAAGTGGGGGAGGGGAGAGAGAGAGAGAGAGAGAGAGAGAGAGAGAGAGAGAGAGAGAGAGAGAGAGAGAGAGAGAGAGAGAACCTAATAACTGAGGGCACAGTTCAAGAGGTGGCAAGCTGTACATGGAAGAAAACTAGGAATTCCATAATTCAGGGGTGAAAAGAGAATGCATCCCTTGCATAACGATCAGGGGCCCGGTGGCAGCCCAGTTTGTATATGAAAGTATATGAAAGTATATGAAAATGAATAATATGAAACAAAACTGAAAAATACAGCAGTTGGTAGCCAGATTGTGGAGAGTTTTCCATACCTGGATGATGTATTTGTATTTTAATCTCAGGACAAAGAGGGAGCCATTGCACATTTCTGAGGAGGAAGGGTGATATTGTTCTATCTCTGTTTTAAGAATATATTTTAGCAGCTGTGTGGAGAATGAAAAGGGGAGAAAATGCATTCAGGGAGAGCAATTAGGATGCTATTGCAATTGTCCAGGTGCAAAGTGATGAGGCCCTGATTAGAGCAGAGGCTATATGAGTGGAAAGGGGTTGGATGTGAGAGATGTTGGTCAATGAATTCAGGTCACCGTCTCTGGCTGAACTACTTCCTGAGGTGCTAACAGAACCAGCATGTGTATTTGCTGAACTACTGTTGGCAATTTTAGAAAATGAGCAGAGCCCTCACACTAGAGAAAAGCAAACGCTGAACAAATTTTCCAAAAAGGGAGTAGTCTTTGAATGATAGGCAGAGGAGCTTGCCTGACTTCTAAAACACGTTATTAAAGGAATGATTTGTCAGCATTTAGGCAGGGGAAGTGGTGATCACCATGAGCCTGCAGGGATTAATCAGAAACCGGTCATATCAGACTAACCTTATTTCCTTTTATGACAAAGTCACTAGACCGGTAGATCAAGAGAACGCTGTGAGCCCAGTTTGTGGTACCTGCCTAGATTTTTGTAAAGCATTTGACAAAATCTCTGCGCCGCCTCAGAAGGCAATGGTGTTTCCCTTTATTAGGGTCATGGGCACTGTCATGGGTGAAGACTCCGTCAGATTTCTCACTGATGAATCTCCACAGGGAGGATACCAAGGAGCTTGCTTCTGGGCATAGTATAACAATGCATAAGAGAGGTAGCTTGGAGCACGAGCGGACATTCTTTAACAGATTCGAGTTAGCTAACCACTTAGTAAAGGGGAAGCTCTCTGGCTTCAGACACATTCAAAAAGGCCTTTCAGTTTTGGCTACTTCCTCTGCTTCATTCACTCATTTGACTTTATTTGGTAATTCTTTCACTCATGGTATCTGGTGAGAGACCATGCTATGAGAGAAGAAACCCTGGGAAGTTCTCTCTTCTAAGGCCATGTGGCCCTGAGAAATAAAGGGAAAGGGAAGGGAATGAGCTTTATATAGCACCTTCTATGTACTAGGAGTAATACTGTGTGCCAGGTAAGCACTCTACAAATTTTATCTCATTTGCTCCTCATAGCAACCCTGGGAGGTAAGTGTTATTATTATCTCCCTTTTACAGTTGAGGACAAGGAATAAGTGACTCACCCAAAGTCACACAGCTAGTAAGTGTTTGAGGCCAGATTTGAACTGGGGTCTTCCTGATCCCAGATCCAGTGTTCTATCCACTGTGCCATCTACTTGCCTCAGTCCTTGGCTTTTTAATTTGTCCTTTTCCCTTTTAAGTGAAGAGAAGGGGCCTCACGAGCTGGTGAGTTCAAAAGGTAATCAGGACAGTTCCACAACCCCAGTGGATTCCAGATTCTGGGTTCCAGAGCTAATGCAGCATTGAAGCCCCAAAAAACAAGGGGTGATTTTTAGGAGTGATCTTCAGGACTCCAGCCCAACAGAAAGGTCTTTCTAACAATGATGCCAACTTTGGATGTGAATTCAATGGAACCAATGCTATATAAGAACTGAGCTAAGTTTTGAGCCTACTTGCCCAGAGACTCAGGTTTCCATGGGAGAGTAAGCCCTGGAGATATTGGGGGAAATGTTTGCACATTTTTTCTTGCTGTGTCTTTGAAGTAAATTGTTGTTGTTCAGTTGTTTCAGTTGTTTCCAACTCTTCATGACCCCGTTTGAGGTTTTCTTGGCAAAGCTATTTCCTTCTCCAGATCATCTTACAAATAAGGAATTGAAGCAAACAGGATTAAGTGACTTTCCCAGGGTTACTCAGCTTGTATTCTGAGGCCAGATTTGAACTCAGGTCTTCCTGATTCCAGGCCTAGCATTTTGTCCACTGCTCCACCATGGTGAATGTCTCCTAATGTTAAGAGGTTGAATGGAATTGGGATGCTAGTCACAAGTCCATAACAAATAGCTGATGGGGGCTCAAACCAACAGCAGCAGAGAAAAAAATGGTGCCCCAAACCCGACTCGAGATATCCTGGAATTCTGATGGACAAGTATAGCCAGACAGGCTCTGAGAAAGGGAGACAGAGTTCTAACCACATTACATTGGAGATCTTAAGCAATGGACGACCATTTGTGTTACAGGGTAGAATTTCATTCAAGTATAGGTTAGATGATAGAAAGTTTACAGAGGATGAGAGATAGGGAGTGTTATTGCCAGAAATGAGTATGATATAAAAAACAAAAGGAAAGGAATCAATAATACACCCCCCCTCCAAAAAAAAAAAGATTCCAAATCATCAGCTATTACAGGTCCAAGTTATATGAACTCAAGGACCAGTGAAATTTTTAAAGACTTAATTTTACCTCAGAAAAAGGGAGTACGCATAAGATCCTTTGCCCCTCCCCTCTTCCAAGGTACTAGAAAAAACTAATAGTTGCTCACTTAGGTCTCAACAGTGAATGACCCAAGTGACCAAATCCCTTGTGAATGAGACAATATTTAGCTTTAATATGACTTGCTCGACCTATATCCCAGTGTTATTGAGGATTGGTTGGCCAGGTTGCACAATCAACTATAAAAAAGCATTTGGGAAATATCCCTTTAGAAAAACTTCACGGCCCATTCAGTCAGAATCACTAGCCACAAACTCCCTAGCCAATGTTCCTTCCCCAATACTCCAATCAGAACATGTTGGAGAGGGATAAGTCTCATATTGATTCCTTTGTACCCCCAGTACCTGTCCGATCCTCAGTTTTCCAATCTGTAAAATACTGGTAGGACTTACAGTTTCAAATGAGATAATGTGTGCAATATGATTTGCAAACTATAAGACACTATATAAAGGTCACATGATTATTGTGGTGGTGGTGGTGTTGCTTTGGAAGTTCCCATGACCACTGACCAAAACAACTTGTTGATCAAACTGGAGACAGTTGCCTTGTGGGAACTCAAAACAAAACCAAAAGAATGGCTTCATCCATTTCTATCCCACTGCCTTTGCTGGATCTTAAAAATATTTGTTAAAAAATAAAAAGCAGGAAATGACAATTCTGCCTCAACCATAACACTCTGAGGGCCATCACCAGCTGGGACAAGTATGGTCTAGCTATTAAAATTGACCTCCTGGCAAAAGCAATGAAATTCACTAACTTGGAACTCGGGGGGGGGGTGGGGGATGTACTATTGTTCTGGATCTAAAAGGGGATAAATGGAAGATATCCTTCCAAAGCCAGTATGGTCTACAAAGATACTCATTCTATTTAGGATTTGCAGTACTCCCTAAGTATTTTAGATGTCCACAAATTCAGTATATGAAGACCTGAACCAGAAGACGATGTTTTATTTCTAGGGAGGTAATCTGTTCCTAGGCTATTGCCCAGCATTCTAAATTAGTTTAAGCTGCCCTCCTATGTCTATGCCAGCATCCGTTATTTGCCAAATTGGAGTTTTTCTAATTTGGGAAAGAGGAGATGAGTTCCTGGAATACCAACAGGCCAATAGGGCATCTGTGCAAATTCATTCATTCATTCAGCATGCTGATGACACAAAAACAAAAAACAAAACAGTCAATGTCCTAAAGGACATTGTATTGCACAAGTTTACGTGCATACAGAAATGTCAGCACTAGGGAAACAACCTTGGCTCTGGAGTCAGGAAACCCAGGTTCAAATCCCACCCTGGACACTTACCAGCTGTGTGACCTGGGCAAGTCATTTAAATTCTCTGTTTCTCGGTGACCTCATCTGTCAAAGGAAAGAGTTAGATGTCCTCCAAGGTGTATATCTGTGATCCCACGTCAATAGAAAATGAATACAAGGTAATCATATAAAGGAAACTGAGGATCAGGAATAGTCTTTTGTAGATGGAGCTAGAGCCGAGCCTCGAAAGGAGCCGGAGATTGATTGTAAGCGGCCAAGGTGAAGAGAGAGCATTTTCCAGGCACTGGGGACAGCATGTGCAAAGAGCGAGATGGACTGTCATGTACGGGGAAACAAGTTGGGCTGGAATGTAGAAAGGCATGAGAGGGGCAGAATGTTCTGTGTTGGCAGATTCCTGTATGAGCAACAGCCCCGTAGTGGTTCCTTGATCTCCCTGGGTACTATCATTGCTCTTTGCCCAAGTTTTTCATCTCTCCTGATTGTTGGGAAGTAATCCAAGGCTTACCAGGCGTCACCAGAGGCAGAGGGTGATTGAATGAACATGAAGAACCAGTTCATCTCAGATACCAAATGGATATACCTGGATTCACAGCACCAGGTCACCATGGAGACTAAAGTGCCCAGGATTGCTGTGGGGAATATCTTCTCACAGGCCATACTCCTCTCTTCCATATGTCAGTGATCCTACCTGTGTTTTTCCCACAAGCTAACAGCGACAAAAGAGAATTATACACTTTGGAAGAAGGAGCTTTTCACAAAGTTGCATGTGTCATATTGAAAGCACCACGAAGAAGGAGACCTGACACTGCCCACACTGACCATAAGGACCTAGCACACCTTTATATCTCCCCAATGCTCCATCAACACCAGAATCACTGGGGATTATTTACAGTAAGTTCAGCTTTGCTATCCCTCATGTTCCTAAGCACACCACCATCAGTGTGCCTTTCTGCCCTCACTGGATCCTACTCATCTCTCAAGATCCAGCTCAATTCCCAAGTTCTTCAAGAAGCCTCTAGATTTCTCCAGCCCTTATCTATAGAGTCCTCTAAAAGCATTTCTGTGGGCAGCTGAGAGAGGGAAGCTGTGGCAGACCGGAACCTGGGGGCCCATACTGCAGGCAGCAAGGAGGAGGAATTCTTACCAAGGTGGATGGAAGACTCAGGGCATAGAAGATACAATGGAAGGAATCCAGTTCCCATGTAACTACAGAAGGACAGGAGCCATTGTTTTAAAAGCAACTAAGAAGGTAGAATTGCAGAAGTTTACACAAGACAAGCAATTGTTTATTTTCTCTGCCAAGCACAATCTAAAGAGGGATTTCGTCCTGATGTTGGTCAGTATGCAGGAGGCAGAGTTGGAGTATGCCTTCTAGGGTCAGAAACACCCCAAGAGGCAAACTGCCAAGGTGCAGGCATAGCAGCAACTTTCCAACCACCTTCCAATCACCATCTGGCAATACCCATTATGAGTGGAGTTATTTTTGGCAGCATCACTGTAGGAACTAATGCTGGTGATCATTAGACCAGACCATTTAGTTCTAGGCCAGCCAGATAAATTATAACACACAGAGGTAGATTTATGCTCCAGCACAGTGTCTGACACATAGTAAGCACTCAATACATGCTTGTTGAATTGAACTGGATTTATGGCTTAAGTAGAGGAGTGCAGAGCTATAGGTGCCAAGGAGATCTTTTACTGGCCATGGTCTTGGGTTTCTTCATCCTCGTGGGTGAACTGTTGTAATTCCCTCAGATTTCCTATTTCATAGTACTGGGAGCTCAGGGAATGAGTTTTGTGTTTGTGTTCTACATAGCCCATCTGGGGAAGGGTTGTCATGTGCCAATCAATGGTTAGGTAAACATGATGGTTGGGAAAGGGCAAACATTAAAGTTGGCAAACAAAGGCTTGCCACAAAGATCCTGCCTTCCCAGGGGTACAGGGCCATCCATACACAATAACCCTGAAGAGATGGGAACAGAAAATCCAGACCACCATACTAAGCCAAAGAAAGCTTCTCAGAATCTTTCCTGTACATTCCCTTCTCCATTCTCTACTACACTGTAGTGTGAGACTCAAAAAAGACATGCCAGTCTGGCAGTGGTATACCAGCACTGAGGCAGAACAAAGATATCAGCAAGAAATACCTACCTTCCCCCCTAAATGAGTTATGAGTGGAGCCCCTGACAACGATCTGTTTCGTATGGCCTCAGACATATTCTTCTGTTCACAAAACCATTACTAGCAATAATAAATACCAAGAACTTAATTTGAATCTGAAATTATATATTCACAAACACATGACTCTGATGAAATAAACAAATAAGGACCATAAATTTAAAAACCTATCTCATCTAGCTCATGGGAAAATATAACTGGCTTGGATTTAGACCTTATTTTTGAATTATTTTAATTGACATTGAACTAACAGGATTTTTCTACAGTCAAATTTTTACATCCACATGAGGGTAAGGGGAAGCAATTGCACAAGAATGGGGTGTGTGTATGTGTGTGTAGGTGGGGTGGTTAGCAAAGCAGAACCAAGAAATTGGTATCAAGTTACAAATTTCCATTACCCTTCTTCTCTGATGATAACACACTTATTAAGTGCTTACCATGTACCAGGCACTGGCTAAGGGCTAGGAATACAAATGCAGGAAAGCAAGACAGTTCCTGCCTTTAAGGAGGTTATATGGAAATGTGGGAAGACACCACATGAAAGGGAGCTAGAAGGCAGTGTGGTTTGGAAGTGATGGACAAGTGACGTGGAATCCTGGTCACTGGGACATTAAGGGGAAAATTTACCTATTAAAGCCCAGTGTGGTCCCTGGGTCACTCCAAGGTTCCAGTGACAGAGAGATGAGGAAATTCAGGGTAAAGACTGGAATGTAGGTAGCATGGTTTAGAAATGACCAGAATACTACCCACCACTCTAATTTTGCCATCCTATCCTTCTATGGAAACCTTCTGGCAAGGAGAGAATTTACAAGGGACATATCAGTGTATTTGGGTAGGGGGTGGACAAAACATCTTTCCTAAGCCCAGGTTTCAACTTCACACCAGCAGGCGCACCATAGTCAACATTTGACCAGAATTATAAATGACCTGGTATTTGCCTAGGTGATACTTCTCAGTCTTATGGTATATCTGAAGAGCTCCGGACTATTTCCTCCTAAAATTTTCAACCCATCTAAGTCCTAGGGCAACTTCTTCTATCCTACAACTATACTCCAGGTGGTTTTATCCTACTGCCCGGCACAACCTGCCCTTGCTTTTGGGATTGAGGAACTGCAGGAGATGTGTGTGTATATGTGTGTGTGTATACACATGTATATACATATATGTACATGCACATACATATATGTACATGCATACATATACATATATAAAAATCAAGACACTAAATTTCTATGCTATATGGTACAGTTTATATTCTAGTTAAAACAGAGAACTGAGGTCAATTTTAAAGGAAACTGCATATCCTGTCCCTCCCTAGTCTCCTATCCACAGAACTAACCGACAGTTTTCTATGCGTGATTATACAGTCTGGAGCACAGCAGCAGAGATGTTTGAGAATATGAAAATGCAGAAGAAATATACTTGGGTCTACAAAAGTCTCTTGTTTTCATTTGTACAGCCCCAGACTAATTATTTATATTTTCTGCATCTCTCAGGTGACATTCTTCCTCGAATTCGCTTGGGATATAAACCTGGGTATGTGGCAGGATGAAAAGAAGTCTAGTTCCCTCTTATGAAGCCTGAATTGTTCTAAATGAGTACTGCATTAATAAGCAAGACCATTAGGATAATAAGACGCCATTCTTCCCTAGTATAATGTGTAAATTTCACAAGTCAGAGGTGATAGTTCCTAGTACACCCTGTAGACACACAATAAATATTAATTGAATTGAAAAGTGCTAATAAGTAAAGAAAAATCCACATGCTTCCAAGTTGTGACAGCCTCCATTTCAGTTGAAATTTTATTTAAGCAAGAGAAGGGAAAAAAGGAGTCAAAGTAATTAGAAAGTGTTCTCTGGGGGGAAAAGATGGTGTTGCTCAGTGGCAGCCATCACTACTTTCAATCATACTTATTTCCCAAGAGTAAGGAGATTGAGCCCTGACTGAGGCATCATAAGAGGATTTATTCCTTTCTCGAAGCTAATTCTACAAATGATGTGTTTCTTTTTAATTTTAAATTACTAGTTCACTTCATTTTTTAAGACCAGCTCCTCCTCTGATGAGGTATCTCTCACCGTTTGCTTGGACATACCAACTGGACAGTGGATTGAGCTATTGGCATCCATCTCAGTTCATTTATCCCTTTTAAAGACATCGTGGTGACCACAGTCTCAGTCCACCCCAAGACACTAGGAGATGCATCAAAAGTGAAGCAATTCTGCGAAAATAAGGCTCCAAGTAACAGCAATATTGTACAATGATCAAGTGTGAATGACTTAGCTATTCTCAGCAATACAATGATCCAAGATAATTTCAAAGGACTTAGGATGAAAATTGCTATCCATCTCCAGAGAAAGAATTGATGGAGTCTGAATGCAGATCAAAGAATGCTTATTTTTACTTTCTTTATTTTTCTTGCTGTTGCTTATTTTCTTGTCTGTGTTTACTTTCACAACATGACTAATATGGAAATATGTTTTGCGTGACTGCACATGTATAACCTACATCAAATTACTTGCCTTCTCAATTAGAGGGGAAAGGAGGGAGGAAGGGAGAGAATTTGGAACTCAAAATTTTGAAAAACAAATGTTAAAAATTGTTTTTACATGTAATTGAGGAAAAAATAAAATAGCAAATATATATATGTATATATATTGGCTAAGCAATGGGGTTAAGTGACTTACCCAGGGTCACACAGCTAGTAAGTGTTATTATGTGTCTGAGTTCACATCTGAACTCAAATCCTCCTGAATCCAGGGCCGGTGCTATATCGACTGCGCCACCTAGCTGCCCCAAATAAATATATTTTTAAAAAAAGAAAAGAAAACAAGACACCAGAATGAAACAGTGAATGTCAGCTAGGATAATGTCAAACTCAAATAGAAAAGGGAACACAACCTTATCAAGGATCCCTGCTTGCCTCAGCTGACTTAGAAAATCACACATTAATGTTATTTATGTTCTATTTTACTTTTATTTACTTTGTTAAATATTTCCCAATTACATTATAAGCAGCTTTGGGCCTGCTCAGGAATGTAGTGGACTACAAATGGCCCACATGCCTTTGTTGACATCTCTGAATTAGAATACCTGCAGGAGGCTAGGACCATAAGGCCAGGACCATGGCTGTACTGTGACTGAAAGAGTTTAGAAACATTCCACTTCAGGCCTTGAAGGTCACAAGCCTTCATCTGTGAAAAGATCATATGTGATCAGCCCCACTGAAAAATACCAACATAAACCTTTTCAGGGAAACTAGGTGTCTCAGAGCCAAGAGTAAAAATAGCTCATCAGAGAGTCCAGCTTAAGCTAAGTTCAAGGCAGAGTCCCAGGGCCCAACTGCTAATGATTTCAGCTTTCCAGAAGGATAAACAAAAATGTGTTAACTAAATTATAGGAAGCTGTTTTATGAGGAACAGATTAAAACACAGAGGTCCTGCATTCACCTGGGTTTTTTCAAATTCACCTAAATGTCATATAAGTATAAATAAGAAAAATACTTACATACAAAAGAAACTTTTCTTCTCTCTTATTAGAACGTAGATGAGGAAAAATAAATTTAGCAGACCTGCACAGCAACTTGAATGACTTAGGTATGTAGCTACAGACAAAAGAAAAACTTCTTATCTGCACAGCAAAAGCAGAATGACAGTCCATTCTTTAAAAAAAAATTAATTTTTAGTTTTCAACATTCACTTTCATAAGATTTTGAGTTTCAAATTTTTTCCCTATACCTCTCCTCTCTCCCCCCCTAAGATGGCATACAATTTTATATAGGCTATACAATTATATTAAACCTTAGTCATGTTGTGAAAGGAGAATCAGAAAAAAAAGGGAAAAACCACGAGAGGAAAAAAAAAGAGAAAATAGTATGCTTCGATATACATTTAAAATCCATAGTTCTTTCTCTGGATGTGGATAGCATTTTCCATCATGAGTCTTTTGAAATTGCCTTAGATCATTGCATTTGTGAGAAAAGCTAAGTCTATCATAGTCAGTTATCACACAATGTTGGACAGCCCATTCTGTAATTTGTGGTAATAGGGAAAAGCATACATTACATACACATTTCTCTAAGGAGTGCTGATTAAAATTTTTTTTTTAACAAAAGCTGTTTAATTCAGATGTATGGTATTTCAATGAATAGTTCATTTTTATCTTTATGAATGTGGAAAAAATCTTTGTTGAACTGAATTGAATGGGAAGTCATCCTCAGATAGTTTAGAAACATACTCAGGACACATGTATTCAAGTCAAGATTCAAAACCAGTTTGGATTCCAAGTCCAGGAAGTTACAGTGCAGTACACTAGTAGTCATTGTGTATTGACATTTTGTTCTTATGTGTATGCTTATTGTGTTACATAGAATGGAGGTGATTGGAATAGGTCCATGAAACAGAAAAGAACTCAGATAATAACCCCTTAGAAGATAAGAGGAAACGAATGGCATTTGACTGGGGTTCCCTCAATCCCCTGACCTGGTGAACAAGAAAATCCTTTTGAATCCTTCAGTTGTTGAAACTGATGCAGTCCCCTGTCCAGATCCAAATAGCAAAAGGTCTTTTGTACTCATGTACAGTGTTGTTTTGTTCTGTGAATCATGAATGCCTTTCTTATTTGATTCAGACCTCATTACTATAGTGCCTCATTACTATAATACAGTCGTAATGGCTGTTTAATAAAGAGCCCAGCTCTGTTGGACTTAATTCTGAATAACTTGATTTAACAAAAATGGGACAAAATGATATGAAGTCTAGTTGAAAGTAACCATTGCCTAACTTCTAACAGGTTTGGTGTTCATACTATGTATCTTAAATGTAGCCTATACTCCCCCCAAATATAAGTACCCTGAAAACTATTTCAGATGAAAGGCATATCAATACAAAACTATAGCTCATAAACCCCCAGTGGTATCCCTCCCCCCACCCCAAGACTAACCAGAGAGTATATTAGTTGAAAGCAAAAAGTACATAATTAAATACTGTAGTAAGATTTAAAAAAAGTAACAAGGAAAATCCTTCCATACATACATAATCTCCTTCATAAATTCCCATACCACCTATAGAAAAGAAAATCCTCTAGGAACACAAACAACTGAGAGCCTGGATATTGGAAATATGCACCCCCAGGGAATACTCATGAGAGAGGGCACAAAAATAGGGATCATTGCATTATTTGGACAACTCATGCTTGTAGAACTGTGTCCCAGCTGGAACTCTTTTCTACCTCTGACACTGTTACTGAATTATTTTCTATGCCGAACTGCTTTCTGGTGAACCTTAATTGCTTTCTGCTATTGTATTCTGCTGATCTTCCACTGTGCTGCTCTCTGTTGATCCTCTGTGAGTTATCACTGCTACTGGTGTATCACTATATACTGGTCATCCTTCTAATTGCAGCCTCTCTCTTTCCTTTCCCCACCACGACTCTTAGCTCTGAAGTCCATGGTTCCTGGTATATTTTCAGTTCTTTTGTGAATCATATTCCTTCCCCTTAGCATCCAGCCAGTAGAAGCCCTCAGATTTAGGTTAATTCTATCTTTTTAATTCTTATGTTTCGTCCTGAGTTACTACTTGAGATGAGTAAACATTTCTTTTTACTCCTATCATACTCCTGGTGATTTCAATTTCTAGCCTGGGTCCACATAAATTATTCCAGATAGTTTGTTTAGCAAGACCATAGGGACAAATAGAGATGACGACCTTTTGTGTTCTATTCTTGCAGGTACCAAAATCACCACTTTCCTTATGTAAAGACTATTTTGTGTGTGTGTGTGTGTGTGTGTGTGTGTATGTGTGTGTATGTGTGTGTGTGTAGATATACATATTTTTTTCTTTAAGTTTTACTTTAATTTTTTCAAGTGGGCTCTCTAGTGACTTGGCAGTGTTCATGGTATACCTTATTTTCCCATAGAGCAGTCCCACACATCCTGCTAATCACCATATTATGTCCATTCTATCTCATGATATCTCTTAATATACAAACTCAATTTACTGTTCCCATAGCTACCACCTCATTATCTCTAGCCTAGACTATTGTATTAAACCGCTAACTTTCCTCCCC
This sequence comes from Phascolarctos cinereus, assembly GCF_003287225.1. Classification (NCBI taxonomy): domain Eukaryota; kingdom Metazoa; phylum Chordata; class Mammalia; order Diprotodontia; family Phascolarctidae; genus Phascolarctos; species Phascolarctos cinereus. The sequence continues at coordinate 65,972,580 of NW_027555514.1, forward strand.
ACTTTTAGTCACTCTCCTCTCATATCTATCCTTCATGATAGATGCTAATCAATCTTTCTAAAGCTCTGTCTTGATATTGCACAAAATCTTTCACTGATCCCTTCTTTCTTACCAAATAAAATCCATACTCCTTAACCTGGATTTTAAAGCCCTCTACAATCTTGTTCCAGCCTACCTTCCAAATTTTACCTCACCTTACCTTCTGCTGTCCCACATAATCTAGAATCCATTCAAAGTGGACTGCTCATCATCTCTTAAACATGTCCATATGTGTCCACTGAAATTTGCCCACACAATTCCTTATGCTTAAAATTCTTTCACTACCACTCCTGTTTCTACTTGTTGATTCCTAGCTATCTTTTAAGACCTAACTCAAATTTTGCCTCCTTCATTAAGTCTTTCTTGATTCTCTTTCCATTCTTCCATGCTGCTAGTGATCTCTTTCTAATGTTGTCTCTTAGAAATATTTACTCTTCTTAACTACTTCTCTTCTATTTCATTTATTTTTATATGTTTACACATGTGAAGAGGCAATGTGGCATAGTGGATAAAGAGCAAACTTCTGAGTCAAGAAGATCCAGGTTCAAATCCTATCTTGGACCCATAATGTCTATGAGACCCTGGGCAAATCACTTGTCCTCTGAGTACCCCAGGCACTTGTTGGTCTGCTTAGTAGAAAGGGTTTTCTCACAAGGATTTCATAACACCAATGAAATCACAGATTTTCAAACTGAAAACCTAAAAATATTTTAAATAATAATAATAATAATTATTAACTGCGAATGAAGAAAATACAAAGCTGAAGTTCTATATTTCATCAATGAGACATACGACCTCAAGTAATTACATCCAAATGTACCTCAACAAACTTGTGCCCCAATGCATGGTCAATTTTTGTGAAGACACCATGTACAACTGAAACATGTAAATTCCTTTTAATCCCATTCAGTAATCATCAGAGATCTATCATCTCTAATTTTTCTAAAATTCTATTCAGGCACTTACCTTCTTTTTGTTTATTTTATGGTTAAATCTGTTTACGTCTGAAAGGGATATATGAAGGTCCCCATTATTGTATACTTTTATTATCTATTTCTCACTCTAATTCAATTAACTTTTCCTTTAAATATTTAGAGTTTGTCGTTAGGTGTACATATGTGAAGTACTGCTATTGATTCATTATCTATGATGCCTCTAAGTATAACGCATCCCACACCATCACCATTGACTTTTGTCTTTCCACTGGACTTTGGTGACTCTGGAGGAGAGAGAATGAGGCTCACAACTTTACACAACTCTGCCTTACTTAAATCCAAGTCATGCACAAGTTAAGACATCACCCTTATGATGTCATTGGTCCTCTTCAAGAAATGAAGGATGAACAACAAAGTAAGGATTGAATGATAAGCTAAACACAAAATTTAAACTCTTATGTTGGATTTCATTCATCTTTTAGGGTATTACATTGCTTCTTCCCAATTTTTTCTTACCCTTATTTTACATCAATATGTAAAGAATCTGTAATTTCCTCCACCAAGACAAATTGAGAGTTGTCTATAACATGGAAAATAAGCCTCAGAGAGTTGTGTGAGGTTCAGAGATATTAAATGACTTGTCCATAGTGAGCAGTAAATGCAAGTCACCCTAACTTGGGGTCTAATACTCTATCTACTATGATGCACTCTTTCTTGTTCTTATATAATATGAAAATAACTTCCAGTCTAATGAGCGAAGACAACACATAAAAGTGAGCTGAAAAATTGGAGGCAAGGGAGATAGAAGGTATCTATTTGGGGGTATGGTGGCAAAGTCTGGAAAGGGGATCAGAACCTGGAGAGAAGTGAAGGATAATTGGCTTGGGCATTTTCTCAAAATGTAGGTTCCAGGAGGAACTCACCATTTGGAGAAGAGGTCTGAAGGGATAAAGGGATCTTCCAGGGCGAGAAGGTGGCTGGGACTTGGTGACAAAGTCCAGAAAGTCAAATGGGGAGCCTGGAGAGGAGTATAGAATGGCTGGCCTGGGCACTTCTTCAATACAGAGAGCCTGGGAAGGACTCACCGAGAGAAGGTACAAGCATCTTTCCTTCTGAGATTATATTCCATCTACTCTCGTATGCACCTAATTATTTTCATGTCTGCCTTCCTCATTTGAATGTAAGCTCCTTGAGGGTCTGTTTTCACCTTTTTTTGGGGGATCCCCAAAATAGAGTTTAATAAATGCTTATTGAATGTCAAAGTTAGTTCTTATATTGCAAATTTTGAAATGGAACTAAGCACTTCTTAAGGGTTCATGTTTCATACAGCATTCATTTCTTAGTAAATATAAATCTGCTCACTTTTCATTCTATCAAATGCTGGTTAAGGACCAAGCCTTAAACCCAAATCACTCTGGCTCTCATTGATTGGTCAACAACAGGTCCCAGGCCAAGCCCTACTTGGCCATTGTTTAGGCCCTGATTGGCTCAGAGTGAATGTAAAAAGCAATTGTTTCTGTTTTGGTCAGAAACCCTGAGGATCTTCCCCTCCCAGGTTGATTTTTTTTTTAACTAGGTGGAGGCCATTCTCTGCCTAATTTCTTACCCAGCCTTAATCAACTAATGGGTGTTGCCCCAGTCAAACTGAGACCTGTTAAAGACCTTAGCTTAAAAAGGCCAAGGTCTCCCACTGCATCCAGGGCCATCTCCAGTCATTCTGATCTATCTCTTGCCACTGGACCCAGATGGCTCAGGGAGAGAGCATGAGACTGGTGAACTTTGCACAGCCCTCCCTCACTTAAATCCAATTCACTTGCATGTCATGACTTCATCTCCTTGATGTCATGATCTTCTTCAAGAATGAAGGACAAACAACAACAATCTAACCTTTAGATGTTATATTACATTGGAAGTGGAGCAGATCTAAAATTTCATCAATGTAAGGTACTCCTAGGATGGGAAGTACTTCTATCCATGCATATTAGATCATAACTCCTCTATAATTTTTACTCATAAAATTATATGAGCATATAATTCTATACTCTTAAACATGTTATGGGTGCTTAGTAAATGCTTATTGATTGCTAGATTAAGGTTTGTTAAATTGGATGTTTAAATTACACAACAGCTATGCTATCGGATAATCATCACCCCTCCTCCCCCACCCAACTACAGAGTTCTCAAATTATGCAATCCTGTTTGTAGACATACATTTCTTTTTTTTTCTTTTTTAGATTTTTTTTTTTAGGCAACTGGGGTTAAGTGACTTGCCCAGGGTCACATAGCTAGTGTCAAGTATTTGGTCTGAGGCTGGATTTGAACTCAGGTCTTCCTAACTTCAGGGCCACTGCTGTATCCACTGCACCACCTAGCTGCCTCTGTAGACATATATTTCAAACCGAACTAAATAACTCAGTAGAAACAGGGAAAAATCACATGCGCTCCCATGGTGTCAAATATGCAACATTATACATTTGTGAAATTATAGTAATACAGAAAATAATGTAACTGAGGCATGGTCAAACTCATAGTGGAAACACTACTAATGGCTTGGCATTTAATTTTTTTTCCCTATCAGTTTGCAAAGTAACTTTCTATTTGAAGAAAGTAGAGTATTCAGTAACTGGAAATACTGTAACTTCTTTTTAAAAGTCTATCATAAAAGCAAAGTGTAACAGGAGTTTCTTTCCAAATTATAAACCCCACATCTGTCTAGAAAATCCGGGGCTGAGATCAAACATGGGAGAGAAGGAAAGTGAAGACATTTCTGAAGTCAAGTTTTGAAGCAGCTGAGACAGCACAAGAATGGAAGCTGGACAGAAAGCTAGGAGTTACAGAGAAACCTTCATCTAGACTCAGGGGGAGAGAGGGTGACAGCTTTTAGCAGTGCTCTGCAATCCACCGCACAACAATTGAAGCCAGGATATGATGACGACTCTCTGTTTTGTCTTTTCCTGTGGTTGCCTAGCAACCTGCTCACCTTAACCCTCCTTCCTATCAGTTTTATTCACTATATTCACTTTTATAAGCTTACCATATTTGATCTTGTTACAATTCATTTTGTCCAAGAGCACTATAACGTTTATTTAATTTCACAAATCTCAAGTTATTAGGCATAGAATCATTTTTATAATCTCCGACCTTTGAGACCATCAACTGTTTCATCCAAATGCTGGGGTGGCAAATGACAGGAAAACTTTTGTTTTAAAGAACGCAGAAGCAGTACCGGACATTCTAGATATTCTAGCATCTAACTGTCATAGAATCATTGATTTAGTAATGGAAAGAACTTTGGGGAGTGTCTAGTTCACCTCCTTAGTTTTTCAGACATGGAAACTGAGGTTCAGAGAGGTTAAGACATTTGCTCAAGGTTGCATAGGTAAGCATCAGAGGGATGATATGAAACTAGATCTTCCTGACTCCAAGTCCAGCACTCTATAAACTATATATGTGGACAAGTCGCTTAACCTCTCTCTGTCTCAATTTCCTCATCTATAAAATGAGCATAATAATAGTACCTACATTCCAAGGTTGTTGTGAGGATCACACGAGATAATATTTGTAAAGCACTTTCCAAACCATAGAGTGCAATATGTGTTGTTGTTGATGCTGTGTTGATATTATGCTGCCTCCAGATATTCTTAAATCTAGATGATACACAGGTAGATTTCAGAAAACTGATGATGAAGCAAGCCTTCCCCCTCTCAGTAGAAAGATGGTGTACACTTGGTGCAGAATAAGGCCTCTGTTGTCAAACGCAGATGTTTGTTTTGCTAGCTTTTTGTTGTTGTTACAAAAGAGGGTTGTCCTGAAAGGAGGTAATAGTGGGAAATGATAGTGATTTTTTTTAAAAAGACCATCATTAAAACAACTCAGAATGGTGGTGCATTCAGCTGTCTCAGCTCATCTCACAGGAAGGAGAGCAGCCTAGCAAATGGCAGCACCTGTGCACGTCCTCCACTTTCCAATATTTCCATTCTTTTTTCCACTCTAATCCCTCAAATTCAACCTTTCTGGAATGCACTGTACATCTGACTTCCTGTCATTAATATTCAGCTCTCTTTTTTTTGAGGCAATAGGATTTAAAACTGGAAATGACCTTAAAGAGTATTTACTCCAACCCCCTCATTTTACAACTGAGGAAACTGAGGCCCAGAGAGATAAAGTGATTGGCCCATGATCACACAGGTGGTTAGTAGTAGAACCAATCTTCTGATTTCAAATCCAGGGTTTTCCCCTCTATCTTACATTGCCTCTTCACTACATTCTGTGGGAATCAAAAGACCTAGGTCAGGGGTCCAAATACATGCCTTAGCTCTTTTAGCCAATATAAACAAATAAATCTGCAATTCTGCATTGACACATTTTGTTGATGGACATGAGAGTCCTCAACAATGAACAATGATGAGCCACGGGCTTTGGGAGCAGCAGAACTCAGGACACAGACTGTCATGGTCCCCAGTCTCCCGCTTCTCCAACAGAACACAAAGTTCACTGAATTTCTGTCCCACGTCAGCCCCCACCCAACATAGGTAGGAATATGCTGCAGCTTTTCCACAGACATTTAAATTTAAATCAGCAGTTGGTACAAATCAGGGTTTGAATTATTGTTTTGTTGATTGTCCAGACTTAAGAAAGTGTTAATAATGAAAATTAAACTAGAAGTGTAGGCACATACATTTTTTTTCCCTAAAGAGCCCACTTGTTAAACATTTACCAGACTACCTCTGTGGTTCTCAATAAATATTGCTTGAACCCAGCATGAGTGCAGTAGAAGATAGGAGGCCTGGTGACTGGAGGCCAATAGTAATATGCATTTATATAGCCCTTTAAGGTTTGCAAAATATTTATATTCATTATCTCATTGGAATCTGGCAATGCCCTAACAGAGGCAGCTAGCTGGTGCAGTAGATAAGAGCACTGGGCCTAGAGTCAGGAAGACCCAAGTTCTAATCCTGCTTCCAACACTTCCTAGCTATGTAACCCTGGCAAGTCCCTTGACTTCTGTATGCCTCAGTTTCCTCAACTGTAAGATGGGCATAATAAAAATATCTACCTCCCAGAGTTGTTGTGAGGATCAAATGAGAAAATGAGACAATAATTGTAAAGTGCTTAGCGTGGTGCCTGGTACAAATTAGGCGCTAAATAAATGCTTTTTGCCTTCCTTCCTGCATGTAGGCATTCTAATGTGGGCCTTCTATAAGGTCAGCCCCCTTCCAAAGTCTGATCCTTCATCATTTTAAATGGGAATGCCATAACTTGACTTCTATTCACTAGCTTTCATGATTAAATTAAATTTGCCGCTTTGATGAATCTGTGGACAGATCACAACTCAGTCATGTCTCTCCCTCCCGCCCAAGTGATTCTCATGCGTGTCCTCCACATACCACAAAGTGTCTCCTCTCCACTCTGTTACCTCCCCAATCCCCCACCACCAATAGATTTCCTAATACTAACTAGGGACCAGCAGAGCACACAGGCTGCCCATTGGTCAATTATCTCTTCCTCTTACTACATGGCTAGCCCTTCTCTTTTTCTAGCCATAGATTTCTTTGCTGATGTCCATCTCCTCACTTCTCATCTATACTGTGTTTCAGCTTCCTTCTGCCAACCATATCCAATCCCCACTACCCTTTGTGTGATCCTCAACTTTGCTCCTTTGGAGGGAGTATGCCCTGACTTGCATGCAGCCAGTCTTACAACACCACTGGAATAATATTTATATTTAAGAATATTAAAAAAGATGGGCCTCCATTTCATAGAAGAGTTTTGGACCATTATACTAATGGTGCAGTTTCCCAAAGGTAATCCAGCCCTCTCTCCTCCTCCTTGTCAGTTCTAGAACATGGGCTGGTCATGGTTAGAATGAGGGACAGACAGTCCTAATGGTCTATTGGTATCCAGGAAACGTCCAGAGATCTCAAGGAAGTTGCTCCATATGTTGTGTGGACCCCCTGTGGATAAATTTATTGGAGGAAATAGATGAGAGTCACACAGGATGGGCAGAAATGGGTGGAATCCGCATCTTTGGAGAAAATAACCACACCAATGAGATCACAATTCCAACATTTTTCCTTTCTACTATTTGTATACAAATTTCAATTATATTATGAATTAAGTAGACTTGAGATATTCTGGGAACTTACTATAGTGCCTGGTACATAGTAGGTGATTAAAAACTGTTGATTGGTTGATTGATTAAACCTAGCCACAATTATAATCTCGCCAAAATTTTCCATGGGAAAATGCATTTACTTTCCAAACAGCCTCCTTACAAAGAACTTTTGGAACTGACAGTGTTTGTAAGTTGGAGATTGCCTGTATTTTTCTTTGTCCCAGTCAACACCCAGCTGCAGAACTTATTTAAAACTGGAGGTATCCTTCTGCCAAGTGCAGCGGGCTGTACACAGCGGACAGCACGTCCACTACCTGACCTTCTTTTTACTACGTACCATCCCTCGCAGTCTCCTGTTGTTTCATCTCTTGCTTGCTCGTCAGCATGACTGTAAGGGAATATCACACAATTTCCCCATTTGCTCATTCCTACAGATGTTTTTAAATCTTAAATTTTGCCTCTAATTTCAGCCAAATGGCTTTCACCAGAAACTATCTGAAGAGTACTTCAGCACTCACTTCAAAGGTGAAGGGTCTCTGCTGATGGTTTCTAGCATTTTCATGAATCCACTCAACAAATATCTATTGTGTTCTCATTATTGCTGAGACACAGTGCGAGGCACTGGGGTGTGGAGGGATACAAAGATAGGATCATAGGTTGAGAGCCAGTTATTGATCTCAGAGGCCATTAAGTCTGACCCCTTAACTTTTGGTTCCTGACTTCAGGCAATCTACTGTCTATCTAGTAAGGGAAATGATTAGAAGGGGATACATAATGTCCTATGGGAGAAGAGACAGAGATGGCTTTTGGCTGAGGGGTCAGGGAAGGCTTCATGAAAAAGATGCCATTTGAATGGGACCTTGACAAGTAGCATTTCTACAGATGGAGCTAAGAAAGAATATCATAGGTAGAAGGAGCTACATATGTAGAAGGGAACTTGGGAGAAGTTCCCTGCTCTCAAGGAACTTACAAGCAAATGGGGGAAGACACCCATACGTGTATGTATGGATGGATGTATAGATAACATTTCTTTTAACTCTGCCTAGTATTCTTTAGGTAATATGGATACTCTCTGTCAGGGCCAGGCCTGATACATCTCCCTCAGGGCTGTAGGATACCCGGACAGGTGTCTCTTTACTCTGCCATTGACTCAAGCCCCCCTCCCCCATCTATGTTCCATCCATTTATTTGGGGTTGCACTATACTTGGCACACTTACATGTGAAATCAGAGCTGTGGTATGACCAGGACTTTGCCCAGGGCACTGATGTCAGGTGTGCTGCTTCCTCTTGGCTCTGGACTGATATCTCTGGCCTCGCTGTCCTCTGCTAACCCCATTTCATGTGGCACAACATCTCCTGATCCCTTGATCCCTGTCGCTAGGGTCTCATGGCTGTTTTACCTTTGCCCTCCTTTGCCCACCTATGGAATCTTTCCTCAATCTGCCAGCAGCCTTCCCACACCTCATACTGGTGGGTGTTCAAAGTGGACAAAGCTGAACTCTCAAAGGGATGGGACACCCCCGTCCTGGTGTAACTGCCTCGGACTAGTGAGAATGACCAACTTTATTGTGTTGTCTGCCCTGTCACATGGGATCGGGGTAATGTATGCCAATTGAGGTGGAATCCCAGGCTCTCCTATACCCAGGCTGAGCTCCTCCCGGGGGTGGCTTCACCCTGTTCAATCTCTAGCAGCCTTCTCCAAAGTAAGCCTTGGATTCTGAAATACAAAGTCCCTCCCTGAGGTTGCCCTTCTTCACTCAAATTGAATTCATGCCAAGAACCAGAATTGGTCTTTACAGCTCTGAAGCAAAAAGTTCTGGAATGGGTGGCAGATTGTATTTGGAGTTAGAAAAACCTAAGCTGGAATCATTCCTCAGACAACTGGTAACTGGGTGACCTTGGATAAGTTACTTAACCACTCAGTTTCCTCATCTATAAGATGGGGATAATAACATTACCTACCTCCCAGGTTTGTTATGAGGATCAAATGAGATAATATTTGTAAAATGCTTTATAAACCTTAAAGAACTATATACATGTTGGTGAATAATAATAATAGCAACAATAATCAGGTACGAGTGCCAGGCCTAGAGTCAGGAAGATTTGAGTTCAAATCCAGCCACAGACACTTACTAGTTATGTGAATCTGAGCAACCCATTTAACCTCTGCTTGCCTCAGTTTCCCCATCTGTAAAATGGCCCACCTCACAAAGTTGTTTTAAGGATCAAATGAGATAATATTCATAAAGTGCTTAGCACAGTGTATGGCACATAGTAGGTGCTATATAGAGGTTAGCTATTTGATTAGCCAAATTATTGTTGTTATTTAAATGATGATCATAAGTGATCCCCTTATATCTTCATTGTTGTCATCCAGGACACCTGTAGCAACTGCCTACATCCAGGGAAGGCACTCTGCAACATTGGCTCCGTCTAGCTGCCACTCGCCACCATTGTCTCGTACAGATATCTCCTCCTTCCACATTCTAAGTCTGCTCATCGTCTCATTTGGCTGCCATAACCTCACTGTCTCTTTGAACAATACAACTATGTAATCTCTAGCAACCATTTCATTTCTAAACCATAAGAAAACAGACTTTCTCCTTGGCCTGCTTAATGACATAGCTGTAAAGTTCAGCCAACAGTCTTTTCTCCTTTTTTTTTTCATCCTAGAGATTTCTTTTTAAATCTATCATAAATTGTCCCAGTTCTAAAGCTCAAATCCTTCTCATTCATGCCTGGCATATTAATCCCTGAAAAAAATGTCTCCTGGAGTCATCCCCACTGACGATGATCAAGATTCCTACAAGTGACTTCTTTGAATTTTATGATGATAACAAGCTGTCCTCTGCACGGTTCTGTGATCTGTCCTCTTTCCATCAGAGAGTCTATCTTGCTCTTCTTTTTGGCTCTTCTGACTTCTTTTTCTCACTCCATCTGGTACTTTAGTGGAATCATCAGGCATCACACCAGAATCACTTACTTTTTTTTTGTTCCCCGTTATTCCATCATTATTTCCTCTATTACTGGTTCCCTCTCCCCCTTCTTTCCCTACTCACTCCAAGGTCTGTGCCTGTTTTCCCCGTTCTCCTTGGGTCCCACTATTCTCCACGATCTTTCTCCTTCCTTACCTTTCTCCACATCCACTTCCAACTCCTGGGTCACTTTGTTCCATCTTATATTCTGGAATGATTCATCCAACCACTTCTTATAACTGCTGCAAGTGTTCCCTCAAGCCACTTTTCCTTTCTGTCCTCCACAGATGGCAGATTTTTTTCTTTTACCCATGGGCAGACTCAGAATTTTATTTAGGAAAAGATTAAATGGCGGCAGATAGATGTAATTTTTTTCTCCTATAATTATGTTATGGCATATTTATTAGGCATTCTGATTTAACATTTCTGTATTCTAACCCTTCCTTCTCCTTACTTTCCCTCTCATCACATAAAGGCCATGTGTGTCTCACACCATTTGACTAAGCCTCCAGATGGTTTCAAAAGGCATAGTGAGTTAAGAAAACAAGCAAACCTTATTGTATCCTAATTACGAATTCTAATATGATATTGGTGGATTGGGGGAAAATTTCATGGTGGATAAAGAGCTGGACTTAATTCTAGGAAGACCTGAGTTCAAGTTTCACCTCTGATACATGTTAGCTGTATGATACTGGGTAAGTCATTAACCTTTCTGGGTTCTAGGCAACTCTCTAATACATTATCAATTGCAAAGAAGGCCCCAATCTGTATTGGTAGGGAGTTTCCTATATCAGTGAGATCACAGGCCCAGTCCTTACCCTTCATGTAATGATAGTCTCTGCAAATGTCCTACTTATGCTGTGGAACTGATCTTGAGTTCTCAAAGGCCATGTGGGTAGAGCACAAGCTATCATACATTCTACTGTGCTGGAAAGAAGGTGGGCATGTTCCAAGTGACAAACTGTGTCTTCTGTCCAAGGATCGATTTAGTTACAAGGATACTGACACTAAGTAGGTTGCTCTATAGATGATAAATTCTTTGACAATGGCAACCAATGAACAGAAATGGATACAGAAAGGCTGTAGGTCCTGTGAGGGATGCTGCTGCTTGCAGAAGAAATAGTGGAGAGATAGCACAGTACAGTGGAACTGGATTTAGAGTCTGAGGACCCAAGTTCTAATTCTACCTATGACACTAGTGTGACTCTAGTCCATTTACAAACTTTTGGGGCCTCAATTTCTTCTTATGTAAAAATTGGGAGATGGATTTGATAACCTCTGAGGTCCCTTGCACCTCTAAATCTATGATCCTATGAATGACAATGGTGAAGGGATAGAAAGGGAATGCTAAGAAACCCATAATTTTTAGACTGTGCACAAACATTAACTGCTGCTCCTCTAAATAAGACAGTAACCAACAAGTTGAAACATTGCTAGAGGGTCTGAGTCGCATCCTGAGTTACATTCTCACTATAAATTAAACCAGGAGGTGCAAAGAGGTTGGAGGCCAACAGAAGGAGGCATCATTGGCTCTCCCCAGAGAAGAGATGGTGGAGTGACTCCATTGTACCCCCAAGAACAAGGGACATCATTTCATGGGACACGATCATCTTGCTGGCAATTTTTATGGTGAAGATAGACTAAAGGGCCACTATTGAAAGAAGTTACAACTTACAAAGCCAGTCTCTACTGTAGAGGATGAAAAAAATAGAACCCAGTTACTAAAGTCAGAGAAGTACAGGGAAACATCTGGAGATCACTGGCATGGATGTGCTTGGCACATACTAGGCATTATATAAATGCTTGTTTCCTTCCCCCTTCCATGTAGAAACAAAGCAGATAGCTCTAATTAAGTGAATAGACTTTTTTGCTTTTTCTTTGGCTTTTGTTTGCTTCTGTCTGTGCCAAGGCATGGCCAGGAAAATCTTAAGTCTCAAATGAAGGTAATGGAGAATATTGGGTCTTCCTATTACTAGAAAAATGTGGGAACCCTGCCATAAGTGCATTAAACCTTGTCTACTGAATGAGCTTTCTATGATTGTGCACTGCCGTGGTACCAACAGAGGTTAAACAAAAGGAAAACCACATTAGCAGCCCTGTAGCATCAGATGCTTGAGTCGCCCTTCCATGCACATGTCTTGGCCACACATGATTCCTATACATTTGTTCCTTCACACACATGCCCTCCCTACACATTTTCCTTATGTTTTTGTCCCTCTACACAAGCATTTATTGAGCCACTAAGACATGCCACTATGTGTATACATGGGCATATGTGCTCCCTATATGTGTGTTTTTCTATATGTGTTCCCTATGTGTGTTTTTCCATATGTGTTCCCTATGTGTGTCAACTTTTCCAACTGATGATGTGTGCATTTGTGGGGGAGCATGCCCAAGATCTGTGAGGGAGAGATTTTATTGTTACTTTTCTTACTATGCCATTTTATTAAATGCCTTTACTTTGAACTTAATGTGTATCCTTTGGCTGATTGTTAAAGGGAAACGCACCAATGGAAGCATATGGGCTGTGGTTTTGAGTCCACATAGACCCACAGAGTACCTTAAATCTAGAAAAACAAATACCGGGGGGACCTGTTCTGTGAGTTGGTGTGATCTCAGGCATTCTACTTGTACTCCAAGGAATAATGTTGCAGATCTATGGATGCCATGAAGTGAGATAACAACTAATAATAGTCAAAGGAAAGAGAGGTGTAGTGGTGGTTGATACCCCCTGCTGAGTGGTACCTAGGTAGTTGTTTGATGATTTGACAGAAATAATGGAGGGGTCTACTGTATTCCAAGAGCATATATCTAGGACATTACAAATGGCATCCTGAGGCATGTCAGACCTAAAGACCGATGGCCATATCTAGCAATTAAAGTGTGAGCAAATGATAACAGAAAGGAACCTAGAAAGCATTGCTAAAGATGAAAAAGCTCTGAACAGAAAAACTGAAGATCCCTGAAAGTATGCATTGTGGAAGAGAAGTCAACCAGTCAAACAACAAGCATTTATTAAGCACCTAAGACACGTCAAACATGTTTTAGACCAAAATTAAACAATCTCCGCTTAAATTCTGTTGGAATAGACAACATGTACTTATGGAAGTATAGAAAAAAATAAATACAAGAAAGGCATGTTTAGCATATGAACAGCTGGTTAAGATAGGGCATGAGAATGGAAATTGGATTTTTGAACCATACCTTAAATTATGGGCTCTTAGCAAATAGTAGTCAATAAAACACATTTGCCTGGAGTCCTATAAATCTGATCAAGAGATCTTTAAACTTGAAGGTGAAAAAGCTGCCAGCCTAGGGACAGCTAGGTGGTGCAGTGGATAAAGCACTGACCCTAAAGTCAGGAGGACCTGAGTTCAAATCTGGCCTCAGACCAAATACTTGATACTTACTAGCTGTGTGACCCTGGGCAAGTCACTTAACCCCAATTGCCCCCCCCCAAAAAAGTTGACAGCCTAGATCTGTCAGATTTTTACTATAGAAAATAATATATAAAAACATAAGCAAAATAGTAAGAAAAAGGTCCAGTAATTCATAGGAGGCACTATCTATGAAAAAATCCAGTGTTAGACACTTACTAGTTATGTGAACCTGGATAAGTCACTTAATATCTATGATGTAGATGTCTATATACATTACACACACACACACACACACACACACACACACACACATTAGAGGCAGTTAGTTGGCACAGAGGATAGAGTGCTGGGTCAGGAGTCAGAAAGACCTGAGTTCAAATACTGCCTCAGATATTTATTGATTGTGTGACCCAGGGCAAGTCACTTAACCTCCCTCTGTCTCAGTTTTCTCACTCAGCTGTAAAATGGGCATAATAATAGTACCTACTTCCATTTACGTATTGATTTAGTTCATTTTCTGTAGGTATCATTATACTTGGTAGTAATTGATTAATGCCTGAAATACATCACAGGAAGGATTTCCCAAATATATCCAAAAGAACAGAATCAGTAAAAATGGTGGAGTGGTAGAGGAGTATCATGGCATAGTCAGAAGACATGCTCATGTGAGGAAATCAAGGAACTTGAGGAAGGGAAAGATGTTGAACAATATTAGAGTCAAATGAAAGAGAAGTAGAATTTTGGTACCAAATAGCTAGATAGCATAGTGAAAAGAGTGCTAGACTTGGAATCAGGAAGAACTGAGTTAGAATCCTGCCCCAGATACTTATTCATTTTCCTCATCTGTAAAATGGGGATAATAATAGTACATACCTCTTGGGTAGTTCTGGGGATTAAATGAGATAGTATGTATAAAGTGCTTTACAAACCTTGAAATACTATATAAATGCTGGGTATTAGTACCAGCTATTAGTACTTATCAGGTATGGAGACACAATATAACAGTGACGGGGGAATTTTGGTTGTCTAGAGATCTGCTGAATTCTCTCTTCCTGCTCCCCCCCCCCCAAATGGAGCTGCTAATACATTCTTGACTTGCCTTAATGATAATTTTATCTTATAAAAGTATGATAAGCAATAAGGGAAATAACTTTTTGGACCTGATTTTTACTAACAAGAAGGAACTCATTGATAAAGTAGATATCATAGCCACCTTGGTAGCAAGGGACCACTCCATTATAGAATTCATGAGAAAGGAACACAAGAGAAAGAGGCAGTGAGATAACACAGTGGATAGAGCATTGGGCCTGGAGTGAGGAAGACCTGAGTTCACATCTGACCTCTGACATTTACTAGCTGTATGATCCTGGGTAAGTTATTTAACCTCTATTTGCCACAGTTTTCTTAACTGTAAAATGGAGATAATAGCAGCACCTACCTTCCTGAGCTGTTGTGGGGATCAAATGAAATAACATTTATAAAATGTTTAATGTAGTGCCTGGCACAGAGTAGGTACCCTATAAATGGTGGTAGTAGTAGCAGCAGCAAGTAGTAGTAGTAGTAGTAGTAATATTTAGGGATGGCAGGCTTCAAAGTGTTCAGAGAAACAATAGGTAGGAACCAATAACTGAATATTTTTCAAGGTGAGTCAGATAGATGGGAAGTTCTTGAGACCAAGTTTCTGAAGACACAAATTATTCCAATGACAAGGAATGGGTGGGGGAAGGTATGCAATAAAATTAGATCATTGTAGCTGCAGAGAAGACACATCAACCATCTCACATTTTCAAGGCACTTATAGAAAGGCAGGTAACTGAGGATGATTACAAAAGAGTAATAGAATCTGCTAAGAATCATTTCAGAAGTGCTGAAACACCAAAAGAACACACACACACACACACACACACACACACACACACACACACAGAGAGTTACAAACAGGGAAAGAAGAGAATCAAAGAAGGGATAAGACTGCTGACCAGAATATAGGATATGATGATAATGGATAATGAAGCTAATCTATCCCATCCTCATTTTGCTTCTATCTTCTGTCCCAAGGAGAATGGCTATTGACCTGGTAGGTTTATCAGTGAGTTGACAACCAAGAGAAATGAGGAGAGAGTAAGATAGTATCTAGTTGACCTCAGGTAATTCAAATCATTAGTCCCTGATGAACTACATTCTATGGTACTGAAGACATGGCAGATTTGATTTTTGAGCTGCTATCAATTATCTTTCTTGGCTCATAGATGGTGCTTAATGAATGCTTGCTGATCATTTGGTTCTGTCATCATGGAGATAAATGAGAATCCCATTGGTGGGAGGGAGGCATCAATAGGGAGTGACAGTAATATTTTAAAAAATAAAAGAACATCAAAACAACATTGAAAAAATCATGGAAAATAACAGAGGTGCTACAGGATGAAAGAAGGGCAAATGCCTCACTTTAAAAAAAAAAAAGGAAGATACTCAAGTCTAGAAACTAAAGATTAATGAGCTTGACTTCTATTTCTTAGAAAATTAGAGTACACATTACTAATCAGAAGGTTTATGAGCATTTAGAAAGAGAAGCACTAGTTGGTAAATCCAGAATGACTTAATCAAAGACAGATCGTGCCAGACTAATCTCATTTCCTTTGGGAGGGAGGATATTTATTGGATTAATAGATCAGAGGAATGCAACAGATGTGATATGAGTGGATTTTAGTCCTTTGTTTGACAGTTTCTCTTGTACTATCCTCATGGGCTATATACTGAGAGGTGGGCTAGATGACCACTGGATCATAGGATTATAAATTTAAAGTCGGAAGGAAACTCAGAGGCCATTTTGCCCCAACCTCCTAATTTTACAGATGAGGAAGCTCAGGCCTAGGGAGACAATAAGATGGTTAGTAGGATTCAGAACTGGTTGAATGACTAAATGCAAAAAGTGGTCATTAATGGGTCAAGATCTGCTTGGCAGAGCCTGCCACTGAGAGGTCCTTGGCCTTGTGCCAGTCAACATGGTTTTTCAGTGGCTTAAATGAAGGCATGCCTATCACATTTGCAGAAAACACGAAACTGGAAGAGATAGCTGGTATGTTGAATGACAGAATTAGAATCCAAAAAGATCTTAGCAGGTTAAAACGATAGGCCAAATCTAACAAAATGAAGGGACAAGTATAAAGTGTTTTGTTTTGGTTCATAGTTATTACTATTATCAATAATATTAATAATAACTGTTATTTATATAGCACTTTAAGGTTCACAGAGCATTTTGCAAATATTATCTCATTTCACCCTTACAAAAGCTCTTAGAGGCAGGTGTTCTTATTATCCCCTTTTTACAAAATGAGTTTTACAAATCCTTGGCAAGATCCTCCCAAATCAAGTTAACTTATGCCCTCAATACAAATATGAGCACAAAAGGGGAGGAAAATATATTGGGAGGATGGGTGTGGGATGGGGAGAAATGGATTCAGATTGAGAAATGAAAGAAGCAAAAGGCTTGGGGACTACTCCAAACCCTATTCTTCTCTCTGTTAAATGTATTGCTCTTGAGCTCCCAATCAGTTTGCACTGGCAGCTCCAACTTGCATTTACAGATTATCAGAAATGTAGATCTCCTCACTTCCTAGATGCTCTTTCTTCCCCATCCCCCCATGTGCATTCAAATAAACAGAACTATCAACTTAGATAGCTATTCAGCTATCTAATAATTCAGCTAATCTAATATAATTTCATACATATAAAAAGTAAAATATACTACCAAAAGAGATAACAAGTCCATCCTTGGCATTCAGCTGACATCGAGAAAGAGGCTTTCTTTCATCTACTCCAATCCTCTACCTGAATGGGTAATAGCAGGAAGTATGTAAAGGTAGATAAAGGAAGTGGGTCTTCTCTCTCTTCTAGTCTACACCCCAATCTAGTCTCATTACGCATGCTTACAGGCTCTGAATTGTTCTTTCCTTGTAATATGATGTCCCTTGTGCCTAGAGCTATTCCTCACCATGGTTAAAAGGGTGAAATGTGATTCTCTTTGGCTCACCAGTATACCCCACCATGAAAAATTTCACCACAAGGTCCCTAGGAAGGTTCCTCTGGTCTCCCAATCAGTCTCATGCTGCTGCCATTTGCTATACTTTATAGGTCACCTTCATGTCCCATGGAGTGAGGGAGAAATATTGTCACTTTCCCTAAAACTAGTGCAAACCACAAAGCCCCCTCCAGATGAAAGATGCATGCTTTGTTCTTACTGCTCTGTGGCAGATTGCTACATTTGTGATAGAGGAGAGATCTCTGGGAACGGGAGGGAAAAGAAATATGTTGGGAAATGTAGGTAATATAAAAACAAAAAGTAGCAATAAAATTTTATTTTAAATAATAAATTTGATCATTTATTGAGTAATATGTGGATTGATATATTCACCATAATACAAGGCTGAAAGGATAAGAAGGATTTAGGACATATTGTATCTTTGAAGTTTAATATATGCAATATAAACAAACCTAATTCCCAAAGTTTTTATGACACAAGGAGAAAAGCATTTCTTCCAGATAAAAAAAACTAAGCTCTCAGTGTTTATGCTGCTTTGTATTCCTATAATATTTTTCTCCTCTATACTCTGAAGAGTGCTTTACAAATATATCCTCATTAGTCAGAGACCTTTGGGAGATAGACAAATGGCAAATTGCATTACATTTGGATTGAGTCCTTTAAAAACAATTTACAATAAAGCCAGACCTCAGGCTGTGGGAGAAAATATTTGTGCAAATGATGGACACCACAATGATACTATTGACAGTCTCTTATGAAATGGTGATATTTGCTTATGCAAGGCTGAAAAACAAACAAACAAACAAAAAAAGATCCAAAATGAAAATAGCACATTCTCCTTATATGTGAGTTAACTTTTCAGAAAGAAAAGTTCTGCTGTCACATTCAAGTGTCCTTAGCTTGTTTTATGGAAGGGCTACCATTGACTCACAAAAATTATTTCTTCCCAGTTTTATTTGCTTTATTATTTTGTTTAAAGAAAACAAAGGATTCATTTGAGATTAATAGAATCAACTTCATTCAGATGATAAAGCACTGCCTGATTGATGTCTGCACCCATTTTTCCTGCTTTTGTCAAGAGCCCAAATATATTTTGCCAAGTAATCAAAGTCCATTGGTATGGGACTCTCCTTACTGGTAGAGATTAAGGCCCTGCCTTATATGAAGGGTGGGGCTGAGTCAGTGAAAGGAGGTTCCAGCTTTTGCCAGTTCCCTTGTGGGGACTTTTCAAGTGGGAGACACCCTTCAGAACTCTCCAAGCAAGGGTCCTCTTTGAATATAGCGAGTTTGGTGGCGGGTTGGCTTTCAGATTCAAGAGAATTTTTAACAAAATGTTTTGTATTATAGAACAATGGTATCAAACTCAAAATGGGGCACACAGGTGGTACAGTGGATAATGTGCTGGGCCTGAAGTCAGGAAGACTGATCTTCCTGAGTCAAATCTAGCCTTAGACACTTCCTAGACCCTGGATAAGTCACTTAACCCTGTTGCCTCAGTTTCTTTATCTATAAAATGACCTGGAGAAGGAAATAGCAAACCGCTCCAGTGTCTTTGCCAAAAAAAACCCAAATGAGGTCACAAAGAATCGGACATGACTGAAAACAACAAACAGTATATAAGGATCATTGCAGTCTTAAAAAGTTACATGTTAACATTGTCTATGTCCTCTTGTATTTTTATTATTTTGTTAAATATTTCCCAATTACATTTTAATCTGGTTTGGGCCACACTTAAGAGTGTTGCAGGCAGGGAAGTGTGTTTGATACTTCTGGCATAAACCATTAGAATTAAAAGGGACATAGAGGTAGCTAGAGGGTGCAGTGGAGAGAACTGGGCCTGGAACTCAGCTCCCCTTACTACTTATGTGACCCTGGGCAAGTCACAATGCTGACTCCTCACTTTCCTCATAGGGATCATAGTACCTACTTCACAAGTTCTAAGAATCAAATGAGATAATATTTGTTAAGCACTTAGCACAGTGCTTGGCACATCTATAGGTACTTAATAAATGCTCTTCCCTTCTTTTCCCTCCCCACCTCAAAAGTAGCCTACTCTAACTTAAACTTGAAGCAGGAATACATTTCACAATGCCTACAATGAATAGTTATACTCTGTCAATAAGGTATAAAATTAGATGACCAAGTCTCTTGTTCTTGGCTAGGCCTGACTCAGGCCAGTCCCTTGGTAGTGTAAGTCTGAATTTAGCATAAAATGAGACTCATGGGTCTTCCAAGAGCTTTAAAATAGAAGTGTACTTCGCCACAGCAGGAGAAAGCTATTCAATAACGAGTGTTGAAGACACCGTGAATTGATTTGGCTCAGTGAAGTTCTCTTGACTCTAAGATGCCCAAGGTGGTCTGCCAGCCATCATTAGGGACCACCTGGAGGACCTCATGGATGTTTTGTGCTGAGGACACCAGAAAGTTATGTTCATGAGGCAATAAACATTCAGTAAGGCTTACTATGAACCAGGTACTGTGCTAAGTGCTAAAGATACAAATATAAGAATAAAGAAAGACGTCCCTGCTCTCAAGTAGCTTATACTATAATTAGGGAAGACAACAATAAAAAAAAAGGAGCTGAAAAACAGGAAGGTGTTGAGAGGGGAAGGTACCCACGTATGAAGGTGTGTTGTCAAAGTCCGCAAAGTCAGACCAAAGCTGGGAGGAGAATGAAGGGTTACTGGCCTGGGACTTTTTTCAGAATGGAGGTCTCAGGACAAATTCACCAACGAAAGAAAGGGCCTGGCATGGCCAAGAGATGAGAAGGTCATAGGGACTGATGGACGTATGTTTTAGGGTAAGGAGACCCCAGGAGCTAAGGCAGATGAGACATGGTGTTGAAGTCCAGAAAGTCAGAGGCAAATACAGGAGAGGAATGAAGGTTGGCAGGCCTGGTGCCATCCTCAAAATGGAGACTCTGAGAGGAACTCACCAATGAGAGAAGGGGGTCAGCATGGCAGAGAGATGTTCTAGCCCAAGCTTTTGGTCCCTTGAGCCAATTACATCTTGAGGATAATTCCAATACCTTTTAAGGAAAACCTAGCCTACCTTACATGGGGAGTAGGGTTTTAGGATATTGCTCTCATCACACTTATGTCATAAGCTAGCTTGATGATAAAGTCCAAGTAAGTTTTCCCAAGATAAAAAATGTTTGGGACATCTTGCTGTCAGTAGCCAGCTGAGTAATTTTGGTTAATCTAGGTCACATAGGTCCAGCTAGCTTGAAAGGCTGGTTAATTCCAATCCAGTAAAATTCAATGAGCAATTATTGAGTACCTACTATATTCCAGGCACTAGGTGATGGAGGGTACAAAAACAAAACACAAAATAGTCCCTGACCTTGAGTACTGAGTGAATACCCAAAGCAGCATTCCAACTTCAGATCCAGAGATGCCATCTGCTATCCATGAATATCCTATGCCCTTGGACTAGCCTTGGTTAATAAACTGTGCCCATACTTGCGCCTTACTCAACACTTCTTTATCTATGTTCCCTCACCCAAACTGCTATTGCAGTCAGTCCCCGGCTCCACTTTGGTGAATGCTTCTAGTCTGCCTTTTCTCCCTGGATTCCCCACTGTATTTCACAGCTGTTACCAGTCATGATACTTGCATACATTAATGATCACAGAATCATAGAATCTGAGAGTTGGAAGGGACCTCAGCAAGACATAGGACAACCCATACATGCAAGAATCATAACATGCTCTGGGGAATAATCATTTTTAAATGATCACACTTGTAACAAATTTAAGACAACAAAGACAAACAACAAAGTTGTCTAATGAATTGTAAAAAGTGTTAAAGTAGATATGTCTCAGACTTTATTACACAGGCATTGCTGACATGTCTGTGACCCAGAAGTCTTGTAGCGTATTATTCTAAATAGATTTTCATATTGGTATAGTAGTTAGGAAATATCATGGCTATCAAATTTGTTCAACCACTTCTAACTGTCTCTCCCCTCATCCTACTACTGACTTATTGACTAGTTGGGTTTCCTACTCTTTCTCTGCTCTAAGAAGTCATATCAAAGGATCTTTACTTCTCTGTCTCTGTATCTCTCTCCAGCTTTGAAATCCCATCCAAAGACAGCACTTTGGCAAAACACCTTAGTGCTAGATCTATCCTTCTCTTCTCTGGGGATGCTTTCCCCTCAGTTGATTTCTCCCAATTGCATTTCCATAAGTGCACAAATACTAACAAAGTACTGTGGTTAATACCCTTTATAAAATAAAAGTAAATGTCTACATAAATAAAAGTAAACAGACTTTCCCCATACCCAGAAGGAAAGAGGCCAGGTTTCCACAAAGCAGTCAGATAGAAACAGGAGATAGAGAATTACTGTCTTGGGGATCTGTAGTCCAATGGGGAGGTTTTCAGCAACACAGACTCTCTATCTCCTCAAACTCTCCATATCCAATTAGTTTAAGTAGTTTCTCTCCCAGAGACCTGATTATCTTCCTTGTGGTGGCTGTCTTTGTCCAAGCTTTTACTCTGCCCGCTTCATGTAACTCTCACACTCTTCCTTCTTCAGCTCTTCTACTCCTCTCATCAGGAGCTGGGTTTTTCTTTGAGTCTGACTAAAGTATTTGAGGTCTAATCCTTTCCTAAGGCAATTGCTTTTAAAAGAAGACTTCTGACAAAGGAAACCAATGCAGCCAAAATTAGAAAGAAAGTAGAAAACTGGGGGTTGGGGTGGGATTTACAGCAAGTTTCTCTGACAAAGGACTCATTTCTTAAATATATAGGAAATTAAATCAAATTTATAAAAATAAGAGTCATTCCCCAATTGATAAATGGTCAAAGGATATGAACAGGAAGTTTTCAGAAAAGAATCAAGGCTACCAATAGTTACATGAAAAAAATGCTCTAAATCACTATTGATTAGGGAAACACAAATTAATACTATTTTGAGGTATCACTTCGTACCTATTAGATTGGCTAATAGAACAGAAAAAGAAAAATAACAAATGCTGAAGGAGATGAAGAAAGATAGGAACATAAATACACTGTTGGTGCAATTGTGACCTGGTCCAACCATTCTGGAGAACAATTTGGAACTATCTGTAGCCAAAGGGCTATAAAGCTGTGTACACCCTTTGACCCTGCAATATCACTACTAGGTCTGTATCCCAAAGATGGCAGAAAAAAGGGGAAAGGACCTATATGTACAAAAAACATTTATAGCAGTTCTTTTTGTGGCAACAAAGAATTGGAAATTCAGGGGATGTCCATTAATTGGGGAATGGCTGAACAAGTTATGGTATACAGCTGTGATGGAATATTATTGTACTATAAGAAATGATGAGGGAAATGGTTTCAGAAAAACCTAGGAAGACTTATATGAACTGATACAAAGTAAAGTGAGCAGAACCAGGAGAACATTATATACAGTAACAGCACTATTGTAACCATGATCAACTGTGAAAGACCTAGCTACTCTGATCAAGACAATGATCCAAGATCATTCTAAAGTTCTCAAAGTAGAATGCTATCTACCTCCAAAGAGAACTGATAAACTCTGAGTGCAAAATGAAGCACAATTTTTTCACTTTTTAAATTTTTCTTGCTTCTTTTTTTGGAACATAGCTAATAAGGAAATATGTTTTGCATTATTCCACATGTATAATTGATAAATTGCTTGCCTTCTCAATGCATGGAGAAAAGGCTGGAGGGAAGGAGAGAATTGAGAAGCTAAAAATTTTTAAAATGAGTGTTAAAAATTAATTAAAATAAACTAAAACTGTAAAAAAGACTTCTATTAACTGACAAACCTGGCTTATGTGGACATCTACACTTCATCATGGTATAACGGTCAGTGCTGGGGAGTTAGGAAGTTTTGGGCTTGAAACTTGCTTCATACCCTTACTAGCTATGTAACTTACAGTTTCCTCATCTGTGAAATGAGGGATTGGATTTAATGACCTCTAAGATCTCTACCAACTTTAAATGTATGATCCTATTATCCTATGGACTCATTCAAACTGACTTCATTAGGCAAATGTAATCTCTGTCACCTTCAGATTCAAGCTCGCCCTCAGTCCCTGGCTAGGATACAGCTTTTTCAGAAAGAGTAAGAACAATTTACTTGCTCCCTAAGGTCTAGGGTAATTAGGACTAGCAGAAGCTTACCTAGTTCAACTTCCCCTTAATTCTGAGGCCTGCCATCTTCCTGACAGGATGTGGAAGATAGTGGAGGAAGATCATGTTGGCAAGCTTTGGGCTTTAGCCTGTCTATTCAACAACTTTTCCCTGTGGTGAAAGACCTCACCTTCATTTTTGGTAACCATCCATTACGTTTCCTAAATCTTCCCCTTTGCAGGCTAGACCATAACCATTTACCTAATAACAGCTCTGGAATTCAATGTTCCACAATCTTTAAACCCTGTTTCTCTTTTTGGTCCATACAAATGAACGCATGGGGAAAAGGTAAATAGGAAATTTATGCCCTGGCCTCAAGTTCATTGTCTCCCTGATTTGCTCCCTTGTTTTCATGGCTTTTTTGCATGCAAATGAGATATTATTAAAGGCCTCAGATCTTTTACAAGATGTAAATGAATCTACCCAAAGTTTTATATTCTTTATAAGGTGCAAAGTAACCCACTCAAATATGAAAGTGGCTTTATAAGTTGCAAATGTAATCTGAATGAGACATACCCATTCGTCATGGGAAATGTTCTCTGCTCCTACCACAGATAGCCAACAGAGAAAAATAGAAGGACCCCAATCATCTCTAGGTAATTTTAGTAGGAATAACAGTCTCATGATCGGTGCTGCCTTCATAACCATTTTCCCTTTGCAATGATGGCATTTAGGAGCCAGGACTATTTCTCACAGATGTATATGTTTATTGCGGACTACAGAGGGAGTGAAGTTATGTGGCAGGATCAGGCTGACACAGGCAGTAAGTGTAAGGAAGGGAGAGAAAAAGGGAGAGAAAAAAATTGGAAAGGAAAGAAAAGAAGGAAAGAATAAATATGAGAAAGGTGGAAGAGGGCAGAGAAGATATTATGAGGGAAAGTGAGAAAAGGCTTCATTTGTAGACATAGCTGGCTGGTGTGTAATTAATTTGCTTCTCTTTAGATTATATGGTTTACCATTAGGTAATTTTAAGTTCTCTTTTTATTATTACTACCCTGAATAGCAAAATTTCTTAATTATCCTCTTCTATATTTCCTCAGTAGAGCTATTGACTAATATTGACCCAGATCTTATAACCCAGAATTGGATACAGCAGAAGGAGAGAAGCACACAGAGACAGTAGAAGGAGAAAAGAAGCCGGGTGGGCCAATGGAACCTCGTACTCAGCTGCTTTTGGTCCATAAGCCACTGCCTGGGGAACACTTGTCTAATGGAAATCCCTCTTATGACATAAGCATCAGAGAAAACTGTCTGTTATAAAAATGTGGAACAAATCAAATGCAGACATATACCATTTACTGTTATATACTGGGAGGTTTTGCTTTTAGAGGTGCCATAACCAATCTGCTCTTAATACTGGCTTTCCTTTAGAGAGCTGAATCTCTTGCCAAGCTCTCTTTCGGCCAAAACACATTTTCCTCTAATTTACAGGAAAAAGAGGAAGACAAAATCCCACCCATCCTTTTCTGAGCTGTTTATTTTCCATTTGAAATTAATGAGCTTCCCACAATGGGGCCAAGTTGGCTTGTTGAGAGAATGAAATGGTAAGTTTCCTTCACACAGAGCAATCTAAATATTGGAGTGAGGTGGCCTTTTGTAATTTTGGTCACCAAGCAGAGGCCAGTAGTGCCATTGAAGAGGAACAATGTGAAAGTATGCTTGCTGAGTGGGATGAAAGTCACACTCAAATTCTACTTAATGGTGAAATCTGAGGGTAAAATTTTATATTCATCTGGAGTACTCAAAAACTGACCAGGTTCCTTTTTTTTTTTTAAATGTCTTGGAATGGCTGGCCAATATTTCTGAATTCCTATTGAAAACATTAGGAAACAGAGCCTAGTGATCCTATGTAAGGGCAAAAGCATCGCACTGTGTGGAACCTGAATGGTAACCCCTGTTGGAGAATAAAGAAATTCTTTTGCCATCATTGTAGATAGCCCTCAATAAAATGAGAAGGTATATATGGATCTTAACCTCTCTTGAACACTCAATAAGCATTTATTAAGTATCTAGTAGGTGACAGGCATCATGCTAAACACTGGGGATAGGAGGATAACAGTAAGAAGATTACATTCTAATTAAAGAAACAAAATATAAAAGAAATATACAAATTAACTTATTTGAATTGATTACTAAATTTATTTTTATTATTAAATTATCAAATTAATTATAACTAATTTATATTCATAAAATTAATTTATAAATAATTATCCATGAATACATTATTAAATTAATGTTAAATATATTTAATTAACTTACTTAAATATACAAAGGCTAACTCCAAATTAGCCTTGGAGGTGAAGGTACTAGCAGAAGGGAGGATCAGGAAAGGCCTCCCAGAATGAAATGCCTCTCTTAACCTCAGTTTCCTCATCTGTAAAATGGGGATAATAATAATAGACCCAAACTCAGGTGTGTTGTAAGAAGCAAGCAGAATAATTTTAAATAAAGCATTTTGCAAACCTTAAAGTACCATATAAAAGTCAGTTACTACAGATAGAACTGTGTGAAGGTTAATACTAGGATATCACATCATACTAGGAAAGGGACCTCAGAAGTTATCCCATCAGATTCTCTCATTTCATGGATGGGAAAACTGAGGCCCAGAGAAGCTAAGTGATCTGACCAAGGACATCCATAGTATCAGGGGTGGGATTGGAGCACAGGTCCTCTGACTCTTGAGAGTGTGTACTATCCTCTGTGCTACAGTGCCTCCAGTAAGTGGAAGAGATAAGATTTGAAGCCAGATCATCCCCTGTTAAACACTTAAAGCCCTTACCAATCTAGTCCCTTCACATCCTCCCAATTTTCTTATACTCCACTACCATTCAGGAACTCCATGATCCAGCTACACAGACTTACTTATTTCTTAAACAAAACACTCCATCTCTTGACTTTGTTGTTGTTGTTTGTCTTTCCTTCTCAAAGAGGACCAATGACATCAGCAGGGTATCTTGACTTGCTTTGTGAATTGGATTTAAGTGAGGCAGAGCTGTGCAAAGTCATCAGCCTCGCTCTCTTTTCCAGCCATCAAGGTCCAGTGGCAAGACAAAAGTCAGACCTCCTAACTTTGTATCTTTGTACTGGCCCTTTTTCATTTGTGGAATGTTCTTCCTCTTCATTTCTTCCTCTTCTCTTTCTTAGCTTCCTTGGCTTCCTCCAAGACTTCAGTTCAAATATCACCTTCTCCAGGAAGCCTTTTCCCATTACCTCCTAACTCATCCCCTCCCCCAGTGCCTCCGATCTGAGATTACCTTCTATCTACCCTGCATATTTCTTGCATGTTAATAATTGTTTACATGTTGTCTTTCCTCATTAGAATGTAAGCTCCTTGAGGGCAGCAACATTTTCTTTTTTTTGCCTTTCATTGTATCTCCAGAATTTAGCAAAGTACCTAGCATATAATAAGTACTTAATAAATGGTTTTTCACAGACTTCAAGGCCAGCATGCTATTCATTATCGCTTGCTTCTTCTCAATGATAACAATAATTAATGTTTTTGTTGTTTGTTGCTACTACTGCTATTGCTATATACTCATATTTATACAGTGCTTTAAAGTCTGTAAAGCACTTTCTTCACAAGAATTCTGTGAGGAAGAAGTACAAGAATTCTTATAATCATGAAAGACTCATAGCCATTTGGGAACTCACAGTCTAACAAGTAGTTGGCAGGAAAGGGATATAATTAAAGTCTCAGGGGTCTGCATTCCACTCTAACCACCTCCACAATACAGAGGCCCTATTAAGAGAAGGGAGCAGAAAAAAAGAACATAGCTAGAATTCATTATGAATCGCAAAGGGACATATACAGCAGGATTTAAAGCGATAAAGGAGAAGGAAGGTAGAGGGGGTTGGTCTGCAGTTGAAATTGATTTTATTCAAAAATATTTATTAAGGACATACTATACTACTGTGCTAAACCCTGAAACTACAAAGACCAAAATGAAAAAATCTCTGGTGTCAAGGAACTAACGTTCTACTGGGTAAGAAATTCACAAACACATCTATAATATTTGTGTAGTTATGTCTGAGTTATATCTACTTAAGCATAATAAGGACATAGATAAGCAAAAACAAGTGAATCTCTGGGTTCATTCTCCCAATTCATAATGAACTAGATTTCCAGAATTAGGAAGATTAGATTCCCAGAAGACAATGACTACTTGGCCCATCCAGGTCTTGGAGGTAACACTGATGGGTTGGGGTTTCTAGTATTGTCATTCACAAGCCCCCATCTAGTGTGTTTACCAATATCAATTAACCAGTTGACATCAATGAGCTTTGACCAAAGTATTTACTAAAGGTGGTATTTGCTGAGAAGATATTGCATAGGTTTACCGGGAAGGTATACCAGGAACAGTAGTTACAATGAAACGCCCCAAACACGCTGCCTCCCTCCCCCACACACAAAAGATTTCCATAGGAAGCATGGGCTTAAATTTGAAACACAAAGGACATGAGGCATACATGGAGGGAAGATGTGGGGCTGAGGACTACCTCATAACTCCTGACCCTCTGAGCCCTTTTCTTACTTCAAAGAATCTTGGCCACGTTCCTTCCACAGTGAAGCATCGGTGACCGATGAGTTGCTCCCTTGCTCAGCTCAAATGGTTTTTTGTTTGGTGCTGTACTTCAGGACCTTAAATACCAACCTTCGGAGTTTGCATTTTATCATAGAAGCAATGAAGAACCACAGGGATTTTAAGAAGGTCAAATTGATGTCCTAAGAAAGGTTATGTTCACAGCTGTGTGGAGGATGGATTGGAGACTACAGAATCTGGTAGACAGGAGACCAGCTAAGATATCTCACAAAAGTCTAAGCAAGAAGTGATGAATGGCCATTCCCCTCTAGATAAGTGGTTGAGGGATATGAACAGTTTGCAAAAGATGAATTGCCAACTTTCAACAATCATGTGAAAGATTGTTTCACACCCCTGATCACAGGCAAAATGCAAATTAATACAATTCTGGAATTTCACTTCTCAACTAGCAACTTAGCAGACATGAGAAAAGACGGAAATAGCCAAAGTTGTTGTGGCTGCAGGGAATACATGCATGCGAAAATACTCTTGGTAGAGCTGTGAATTATTCCAACTATTCTGAAAAACAATTTGGAATTATGCAAGAAAAGTGACTAAATTCTTCCTACCCTTTGACCCAGAGAGCTGAGAACTCATTGCTGTCAGGCTATCAGAGACAAAAATAAAGGCTCTATACAGACATACCAGAATATTCAGAGGCACTTAAAATATTTTTATTGTTTTTAATTTTTATATCACATTAATTTCCAAATATATCTTACCCTTCTCTCTTCCCCAACAAAGGATTAAAAAGGGGAGGTGGGAGACAGGGGAGAAGCAGTTCAAGAAAACCAACCAAGGGGAGAAGCAGTTCAAGAAAATCAACCATCACAGTAACTGTATGTAACAGTCAATGCGATATCCCACACTCACAGTACCTACTGCTGCAATAAAGGGAGGCAGATCCATTTCCTCGGATCCTTTCTGAGGATCCTTTCTAGTTGGATCATCACAATCATATTGCTATTGATTTATTTTAGTGTTAATTTCATTTACATCAAATAGATGACTTCCCTGACTTGCTTTCTTTTGCCTTAGTTCATCCAAGGTTTCCCATATTTCTTTGAACTTCTTATATTCTTTGCAATAATACTCCATTTTCATGGGTACTTTTCATGGACACAAGACTCTGAAACAAAGTAGGTGCCCATCAATTGGGAGAATTTACTAAATAAATTGAAGTACATGAATAAAATAGAATATTGCTATGCCATAAAGAACAATGATTATGAGGAATCCAGAGAAATATGGGAAGCCTTGGATGAACTGAGGCAGACTGAGATAAGTAGAATCAGCACTACAATGATGCAAAAAGAATATTAAAGCAGGGGCAGCTAGGCGGCACAGTGGATAGAAGACCTGGAGTTGGGAGGACCTGAGTTCAAATCTGCTTTCAGACAATTACTAGCTGTGTGACCCTGGGCAAGTCACTTAACCCCAACTGCCTTTAAAAAAAAAAGAATATTAAAGCAAAGTAGAAGATTCTACAATTGGAAAGACTAACCTTGGCCCTAGAGAAGAAATGAGAAAATTCATCTCCTTAATTTTCTTGGAGGGGGTGGAATACTGTACACACCATATGTAATGTTGCATCTGCTATCAGACAAGGTTGATTTCCTGTTAGGGTTTGCTTATGGTTTTTCTTTGTTATAAGGAAAGCCTCAGTGGAGATGGAGGAGGGACAAAAGGAGGAATACTTTGATAAATGATTTTAAATGGCACCAAAAGACTTTTATAAATGAATTAATGACAAGATAGATAGATGATAGGTAGAATAAATATATGATAGATAGGATAGACAGATAAATAGATGGGATAGGTGATAGATGAATGGATGGATAGATGGATAAACAGATAATAGATGATAAAAGATGGTTAGAATAGATAGTTGAATGGATAGATAGAAGATAGGATATATGAATAGATGGAAAGATGGATAGATTGATAGCTAGGTGATGGATAGATAGAAGTTAAGATAGATGAATGGATGGAAAGATGGATAGATTGATAGCTAAGTGATAGATAAAAGACAGGACAGATACATGGATGGAAAGATGAATAGATTGATGGCTAGAAGATAGATAGATAGATAGATAGATAGATAGATAGATAGATAGATGAAAAGCTATGAAGATCTAGTGCAAGATGAATCATAGGTCATTAAAAAGAGGGAGTCAAATGGCTTTAGTCCCTCCTAGGAAATGATATGGCATCCTATTTTGCTTTCAGCCTTGCAACAGAGCTGAACAGAGAAAGTAAAAAAATTGAACCAGATGAGTCAGAGAGGTCCAGGATAATAGAAAAATGAGGAGAACATATGGGGGGAGGGGGAGGGATTGGAAACAGAAAGGTCTTTTCCAAAATTTTGCTTGGAGGCTTGGAATTTAAACTTATTCCACTAAAAAGACTTTTGCTGGCTCTTATGCTTTGACAGGAATTTAAAGAGTGGAAAAAACTACTTCATATCAACTATTTAACAATTATTCTGTGTTGAAAGAGAGGCTTCCTGAAAACTAAATCTAACTAAATTAGTTTACACTTGAAATATGGACCAGGTATTTTGCTTAGGGGACTGATTAGACGGGGCTATTTTTGACCCCAAGTTTACATAATCCTGACATCCCAAGATCAATCTGTTCTAGTCTACATAGTTCCCCTCCCTGAGTCACTTGTGGACCAGAAAGAAAAAAAAATTGGGTGGTAATAAAGCTGGGAATGAGCATTATGGTGCTGAGTTGGGTGAAAAGTCAGGAATGACCACAACAGACAGTATAGTAGCAGAAATGGTGGCATAATGATGGCAGCGGTAGAATGGTGGCAGAGTGTATATAGAGTGGCTACCTTCTTCTTGGCTATTTAGCTATAGTGACCACATAAAATTGGAGAATCTTTGTTTTGGAAGGGAATTTACAAGGCATCTGGTCCAACCTCACTCAATTTAGGAATCTCCTCTATAACACTCCTGACAGATGGTCATACCTATTTAGCACAGATTTAAGAACCCAAATCAAAACTCCAGCATTTTACACCTATAAAACCATGTTAATGTTGGAAAGTAATTATAGTCATATAAGATGATTGAAAGTTGCTTATTGTTTAATGTGAACATCTATAAAATTCTAGGGTAACAAGGTTTTGCTATCTGGTTTAAGCTAATTTTCCACTGACATAGTTGATTTTTGCAGTCATACTAGGAAAATCTTACTGTGACTATGGCATACTGACTTCCCTTGGATCTTGTCCAAAAATATCACAGACTCCTAGATCATTAGAGCTAGAAGAGGCCTGAGAGACCATCTATTCCAACAAGCTCACTTTACAGCTAATGAAACAGAGTCCTAGAGAGGTTAAGTGATTTGCTATCTACCTGATTTATACAGGCTCTCTGACATGGTTGGACTCAAGGCATCCTTGGATCTCCAAAAGAAACACACAGGGTCAGCTAACGCAAAGAGTCCTGGTCAGACCTGACCCAGAGTGTTATTTTTAGTTCTGGGCTCCATGTTTTAGGAAGGATTCTGACAACCTTCAGAGAGCCCATTAGAAGGTGACCAGTATGACGAGAGAACTGGAGAATATGCTAAATGAGGACTACTAAAATAGATGGTTAACCCGGAAAAGAGAAGACTTGGAGGAAGGACATTATTGCTGCCTCCCAGTATTTGAAAAGGCTTTCGTGGAGGAGGTGGTTGATAACAGTTCTGCTCAGCTCCAGAAGACAGATCTTAGGAGCAATGGGTGAAAGTTCTAGAGAATTCGATTTAGGCTTGATGCCAGGAAAAACTTCCTAATCAATAAATCGATCAACAAGCACTTACTAAGTGACTACTATGTGTCAAGTACTGTGCTGGGCATGGGGGCTTCAAAGAAAAAAGTGGGGATACAAAGCAGTTTCTGATGTCAACATTTTTACAAATAAGTAAATACATGTTATATATATATATATATGTATACATACAATAAAGTAATAAAGGTTTCCAGGATGGGCAGAAGAACCTAAAAATTTAAGGATCAGGAAAGGCCTCTTGAAGGAGCAGTATTAGAGATACCCCAAAATGGAATAGGCTTCCTCAAGAGGTAGTGGGTTATCTGTCATAGGAGCTCTTCAAGTGGAGTCTGGATGACCACTTTCAGCAATGTCATAGAGGACATTCTCACTTAGGTTTAATTTAGACTAGGTGGCCTTTGGAGTTTCCTTCAACTCTGAGGTTCCATAATTTATGGAATCACTCACATAATTCCCTAAGTACTTGAAGACCCAGAAAAGAAAAGGTTCTCTCAGTGTTATTGGAAATAAAGTGATAGTTTGGGGAGAGGGAAGCAAGGAAAGCGGCTTTCTAAAATTTGGTTCAGAAGGAATGAATGAAAAAGCATTTATAGTATTTCTCAAATGCTTCCTATGTGCCAAGTACTGTGCTGAGCACCAGGGATACAAATATAAAAGGTGAGACAGAACCTGCCTTCAAGGAGCTCATGCTCTTCCTGTCTTTAAGGAGGAATGTCATTTATTATATCGAGATAATTATGCATTGTCTCTAGATGGAAAAGTCTAGAAGGCCTAAAGGCGAAGTGCTAAGGTGGATGGCAAAGGCCAGAGGTCCTATATATGATTACAGTACTGGAGGACTGCAAGGCATAGAAGTAGGGCAGGGGGTGGAGTCCGAAGGACCTTAGGAGCAGTGGTATAGCACTTGGTAAGGCCTGGTCATGCACCACCCAATCAAAAGGAATAGACTCTTGTTGACTCTTATCTCATCAAAGCCTCGTGAGCTGTCAAGAAGCCTAGGCAAAAGGGGAAGACAAGAGAGAAGAGCACCTCAGTAGTGCCAAGTCTTTTCTCTACCCAGTTATTCTGCATAGGATGGCTTGCCTTAGCCAGGAAGATGTAAGGGAAATACACGAGGGTGGGGTGCATCACACGGTGGTAAGTCTTAAAATTGTTCTCTTTAAAGGGGCATTCCATATACATGATGATCAAGGTAAAGGGTATGTAGGATCAAAGGATTTAAACTGGAAAGGACCTAAGAGATCATGTAGTCCAGCTCTGTTATTTTATACATTAAGAAGCTGAGACAAAAGAAAGAACTCTTCCCACCTCTTTCTGTGATGAAAATTCTTATCTTGTTACCTAAACCAGGGAGAGACAAAACAGAGATAGCAAATTATAGAACAATATCCTTAATGAACATAGATGCAAAAATATTATCAAATGGGCTATAGGGATATAATATATATATATATGTATATATATATATGTATATATATATGTATATATATATATACTATGACCAGATTGGATTTATAACAAGAATGAAGAATTCATTAAATATAAGAAAAATAAAATATAATGTACCACATAAATAATAAAAATAATGAAACCACATGATTATATTAGCAGATGTTTAAAAAAAACAACTTCTGACCAAATCAAAATTAGAAAGCATAAGAATAAGTGGGCTTTTCCTTATCATGGCAAAAAGTATCTACCTAAAACCAAGAGTAAACATCATATGTAAAGGTGAAAGATTGGAGACTTTTTCAGTAAAATCAGGGATAAAACATGGATGCTCATTTTCACCTCTATTATTTAGGATAGTGCTGGAAATACTAGCTATAGCAATAAGACAAAGAAAAAAATCAGGAGAATAAACATAGGCAAAGAGATAAAACTATCACTTTTTGCAGATGATATAATGATCTAGCTAGAGGATATCAAAGGGTCAACTAAAATTAATTGACATAATAAATTTACTAAATTTGGAAGATATAAAATATATCTACATCAATCATCAGTATTTCTACATATTATCAACAAATCCCAGGAAGGAGATATGGAAAGATAAATTCTATTCAAAATAATTATAGAATATACAAAATACTTTGGAACTTATACCAAGACACACATGGAAACTATCTTAGTCTGGCTATAAAACATTCTTTTAGAAATAAAGATAGATTAATATGGTTTTTGTGGTTGTTCTGTCATTCGGTTGTGTCCAACTCTTCATGACCCCATGGATTATAGCATCCCAGGCCCTTCTGTCCTCCACTATCTCCTGAAATCTGTCCAAGCTCATGTTTGTTGTTTCCATGACTCTATGTAGCCATCTCATCCTCTGCCATTCCCTTCTCTTCTTGCCTTCAATCTTTTCCAACATCAGGGTCTTTTGTAATGAGTTGCATCTTCTCATTATGTGGCCAAAGCATTTAAGCTTCGGCTTCAGTATTTGACCTTTCAGTGAATGGCCTGAACTAATTTCTTTAAGCATTCACTGATTTGACCTCCTTGCTGTCCAAGGGACTCTCAAAACTCTTTTCTCACACCACAATTTGAAAGTGTCGGCTCTGTGGTGCTCAGCTTTCCTTTTGGTTTAACTCTCAGTCATACATTGCTATAGGAAAAACCATAACTTCAACTATATGGACTTTTGTCAGCAAAGTGATGTCTCTGCTTTTTAGTGTGATGTCCAGATTCACCATAGCTTTCCTTCTAAAACTTCCAAATAGAGAAATATTAATTGCTCTTGAGGAGATAGCGTCTATTTAACAAAAATGGCAACACTACATAAATTACATAACTTATTCAGTGCCATTTCAAACAATAAAAGGACTCTACTATACAGCAAGAAAAATAATAACAATCTACCTGGAAGAATAAAAGGTTAAGACTCTCTTAGGACATTAAAAAAAAAGTAGGCAAGAGAGCATAGAGGTACCAGATCTCAAACTATGTTAAAAAGCAGTAATTATCAAAATTAAAATTTGACACATTTTTTTAAAAAAAGAAAAGAAATTGTGAGCCAGTAGAAGTGGAATTATTCATGGTCACACAGGAAGTATATTTATTGGAGGTGGGTGTATACAATACAGCAAATCAAATTTATGAAATCATTCAGTCTTTGGAATGATCAACTCTCTAATAGCATCCACAGAATCATGGAATTTTAAAGATGGAAGGGTCAGAAGATTATGGGATTTAGAGCTGGAAATGACCTGGAGTGGTCATCTAGTATAAAACTCTCATGAAGAAACTGAGGCCCAAAGGCATTGCCCCAAATGTCACAGAGCTAGTTAGTGGCAAAATCTGGACTAGAACCCAGAAACACTACCTTCCTTCTACTACATCATACTATATCTCTTGTAAATGACCTCAAAGTTTCCAGAGTATATCATTTCCATTCTGAAATTTCTCCATGTAGTGATCAGTGCTGTCCTCACCAATGGGCTCTTTGTCATCTCTCCTAGCCTCTAAGCGCTTTGTGGGTTAAAATCCTCTCCAATTCACAACTCATGAGAACCCACCAAAGTGTTTTCTTTTACAATACAGAGGACAGAGTTTGCATCAAAGGCACCTAAGGAAATAGCACAATAGCAAAAGAATAGTTCTAGTATAAACCTTGAGGTCCCTTTTCCACAAATATACATGTGAGAAGAGCAGACGTGTAAGTGAATCACACATGGGACATACACATGTGAACATGCATGGCTGTAGTGCCTGTGTTGTAGAATACATCAACAGCAAATCAATATTTATGAAATATCTACTATATGCCAGGCACTATGCTAAATGCTGAGGGATACAAAGAGGCAAAAGACAGTCACTGCTCTCAAGGAGCTCACAGTCTAACGGGGAAGACAACATGCAAACAAATATATACAAAGCAAGCTATACAGAGGATAAGGAGAAAATGATTAATAGAAGGAAGGAAATATAATTAAATGGAGCTGGGAAAGGTTTCCTGTCGAAGGTAGGATTTTAGTTGGGACGTAAGGGAAGCTGGAAAAGGCAGAAGGTAGAGATGAGGAGGAAGAACATTCCAGGCATGGGGGATAGTCCCACACAATGCCCCAAGGAGGGAGATGAGGTGTTTTGTTCGTGGAACAGCAAGGAGGCCAGTGTCACTGGATAGAAGAGTACATGGCAGGGAGTAAGGTGTAAGAAGACTGGAAAGCTAGGAGGAGGTTGGATTATGAAGGGTTTTGAATGATAAACACAGAATTTTGTATATGATCCTGGAAGTAATAGAGAACCACTGGAATTTAAGCAGAGGTAAGGTGATAAGGAGGACAGCTAGGTGGTGAAGTAGATAGAGTGCTGGGCCTGGAATCAGGAAGACCTGAATTCGGATTTGGCCTTAAATACTTACTAGCTGTGTGACCCTGGACAAGTCACTTAATCCTGTTTGCCTCAGTTTCCTCTTCTGTAAAATGGTGATAAAAATAGTGTCTATCTCCCAGGGCTGTTGCGAAGATCGAGTAAGATAATAAAGCATGTAGCACAACGCCCAGCATGTTGTAAGTTCTTTTAGGTATTCTGCAACGTGTCTCTTTGCTAGTTGTTTCTAATCATCTTTTCAGGTCTCCTGTTATATTCTCCATATTCCCTCTTCATTTCTGCTAGCATCTTTAATTCTAATTTCTATTCTTCATGTGATTTTAAAGTGACAGAAACTCTTCTTTATTTCTTATGATTGCTTTACCAGTGTCAATTCTTGATTAAAGTCTGTAAATGTATCACTTACACATTGGAGAATTTCTCTTCAATTATTCTGCATCCTTTTTTTCCTCATCTACTTTGTTTCAGTTATTCATATTTTTAATTGCATGACATTTTGGGTTCATTTTCTTTTTTTGTAATTTTTATTATTTTTGTTTTTAGCTAATTTTGTTCTCTTTGGTGTTATTATTATTGATTTTTGGAAGGAATATGAGAGCCTGTCTCCCATATAATCTCCCACTCCGCAATTTTCATTTATTTCCTCTCCCTACTAAATTTCATTTTGTTAGATTTGACATATTATTGTAACCTGATGAGAATTTTGGCAAGATCCCAGATTGGTGTCATTTGCAAATTTGATAAGCAAATTTGATATGTCTCTGCTTCCGTTCAAGTCATTGATTAATATGTTGAACATTTTCCAAGCATACATCCCTAGAGAAGTCTACCCTCTAGGACTAGATTGACATTGAATAGTTTACCATGGTAATTACCATGGTAAGGGTAAGGGGACTTAACCAATCAATGGGTATAAGAAAAGGAAGCTGCCGCCTCACCAGAGACAGACTTTCTAACACTGAACCCAGCAGACACACTTCAATGGCTAACTGTAGAACAAGGAGGGACCAGTGCCCCAACCCACTGGACTCAGCTCAATAGTCTCTCAATGTCCCTAGCTAGATATGCCTTTAACAATACATTCCAGAATTTTTTAAGGAATCAATGTTGTTATTCTATACTTAACCTTTTTTTTTTGGAAAATCTAGACATTTGTTCACATTCCATTCTGTGGCACCTATTCCATTTTCTATTATTTTTCTAAAATCACCAACAATTCAGTAATTACATCTGTGAATTCTTTCAGTACCTTGGGATTGCATGTCATCTAATAATGATAAGTTGAAGTCATTAAGAGCAGCTAGGTACCTTATTAGCAAATTATTTTATTCTATCCTTACCAATTGGAAGGTTATTCTTAGTAGGGAGAAGAAAAGCAGAATGGAAGCTGAGTAATTTTGCCTTCTCTTTATCTGATGAGATGTCACTACTTCCCCATCTATTCCCACTTCATTTATATAAGATGCACTTTTGACCCTCATTCCACCCACCAGAATCTTACCCTTCTTTCAAGGCCCAGTCAAATGTAATTTCTTCCAGCCTTGTCCTGATCACTTCACCAGTGGAACTGACAGCTATAGGTGTTTCCAAGTACCATCTAGTGGAACCACTAGAGGTTGCAACTTGTTTGGCTGGTGATCTCATGGTCGATGAGAAAGCCCCAAGGAAAACAATGGCCTGGGGACCTGGGATCCTAGCCCGGTGCTAGGAAAGGTCAGTCTCTTGTGAGTGCCTCTCAGAGTTGTTCCATGCCCTTATGCTGAGAACAAAGGGACATAATGAAATGCAAAGGGCAGGGTCAATCACAAGTAACAGTTAGCCCATCTCAACAATATCTAGCATTCATCACATATTGTCTCTTGTTATAGTTATGGATGCTGAGCTGAAGATTTTAAAATCTTCCTTACTAAATTGTAAACACCTTGATGGTAGAGAACTCATATTATTCATCCTTTTATGCCTAATTAATTAATTAATAAAAAAATGAATAAAGAACCCCATTAGCTCATTCATTCAACAAACTGTTCTTTACCTTGTTTCTAACGTCATATGCTTTAGTTTTACTTTGTGCAGTAGGAAGAATGTTGAATTTGGAGTCAGAGGCTCTGGCCACTTCCTACTTGAGAATGTCACTTAGAAAGTGATTCTCCAGGGGGTACCTAGGTGGAGCAATGGATAGAGCACTGGCCCTGTAGTCAGGAGGGCCTGAGTTCAAATCCAGCCTCAGGCCAAATACTTGACACTTACTAGCTGTGTGACCCTGGGCAAGCCCCTTAACCCCAACTGCCTAAAAATTAAAAAAAAAAATAATAGTAATTTTTTAAAAATTAAGAAAGTGATTCACTCCAGCCTCGGTTTCATTTGTCAAATGAGGCGCTGGACTAGTTCAGATGGTCCATAGGGTCCCTTCCAGCTCCAAATCTGTTTTCTTTCCTCTGGCTCCCCCTTTCCTCTTTCTCTGTTTGAAAATTCCTCCCTCTAGTCCTACTGTCAACCTAGTTCTCTCTCTTTCTACGATGGAAAGAAATATAACCCCCAGGGTCTTTAGGAACTCAGTAGGCCCCCTCATAAGGCAGCCAATCTAATCCTTACCAGAAGAACTGAAATAAGCACTATTCAGTAAATTAACATATAGCAATTATAATAATAGCAAAGTAATAAACCAGTTGTGCTATTAAGCTAATAATACATTCCATGCCTTTAAATCAGGAGGAGAAAACAGTTATTCTATGTTATAATATTACTCTATGTATAAGTAAAATACAGGCAGCTAGATAGGGCCTGGGGTTAGGAAGACCTGAGTTCAAATCTGGAATAAGATACTTACTGGCTGTGTGACTTTGGGTAAATCTGTTTGCCTCAGTTTCTTCATCTGTAAAACAGGGATAATAACCTTACCTACCTTGAAGGATTGTTGAGAAGAACAAATGAAACAATAATTGTAAAGCACTTAACACGGTCTGGCACAAAGGAAGTGCTGCATACATGGTAGCTGTTATTAGAATTAATTTATTTCAAGGGTCTCCCTTACATGTGTAATCTGATGTCTGATCCCTGAAAGGTGTGGGTCCGAATGTTCACCCACTCGTCTACCATGCTCCACGTTTTGCAGACTTACTTAATCGGAGAAGTTTAAACGGCTGCACATAAGCAATGCGGAATTTAAAACCTTCCCCACTATGAATGTCGCTCGAGAAAGCTTCAGATGTTTGCAGAACAAGTGTTCTTCAGGGAAGTATAGCTTGGAAGATGCCAAACCAGTCCATTTGGAGAGTTATTTGGTAGAGAAGAAAGCGACAAGAGGAGTGGGTATTTTTTTTATTAGTATGAAATGCACATTGTGCTTTGCTTGATCGACTTGTAGGATTCCGGTGACCTTTTTCAAACTCTTAAAAAATAGATTCCTTTGAACTAGAAAAGCAAATGTGAAAAACATGAGCTCAGAAATTTCTAAGCAAGTGAAAAACAGAGGCTTCTTCTGAAACAGTCACCTCAGCCTTAACTGTAATGTCTTCCCCACAACCCCATAATCATCTCATAAATATAAAGCCAAAACGAACACGGGTGACTGTCTTTTTCAGCAAACATATGGAACTGATGTTTTCAGAGTCATCTCAAAGGGTCAGTGGATAACTTCTTGCAGGAGGTCTTAGACTGCCATCTGCTGGTCACGACCAACATTTCTGTGGATAAAACAAAAGACAGGATTCTTGTTCACCCAGCTTTGTGTAGGTAGCTCTCCCCATCAGGCAATGATTAACTCCATCAAGAGAGTGCCTGCTTGCAAAGATGCCACTCATCCTCCTACTGCATTTAAATATTTTATTGAGGCTCCCTTCTTTTCTTTATTTCTTTTTTAACATCACTGTTATATTTCAATAGCTCCCTCACTCATCCTACAGAACCCTTTCTTGTAATAAATTCTTTGGGGCAATCCAGGCTACTCGGTTTTGCACCTTCTTCCCTATGCATTGTTTCATTCCATAGCTAGAGGTAATTAAATGACAGTTAACACCACTGTGGTATTATTTGGCTTTTCTGTTGCAGTTGTTACTGCTACAATTCTGAATAACTGACTACTTGTTCTGCAGAAACCAGTCAAACTGAAACAAAACATATTGTCCGTGTATGAAAATGTATACCTCATTCTGCACCTGCTGTCCACCATCTGTCAGGCAGGAAACATGTTTCACTATCAAATCCTCTGAGTGAGGTCTTACCTCCATCAGATTTCTGAAGTCTTTCAGCATTGCTTTCCTTTACATTTCATAACTAGTATGCTCATCTGCACACCATAAAAATTCTTGAATATAGAAGCAATGCATTAGATACTTCTGGAGTAGGTAGTGTGCTGTGGTGGAAAGTGAACTAGACTTGGAAGTTGAAAAGTAAAGGGTTTTTTTTTTCATTATTATTACATTGCTTCCTAGCAGGTCACTTAAGCTCTCTAGGGTATAAAGATCTTCAGTTGTAGAATGGTGACAACCCCTTGACCCAGAATTTCCACTGCTAGGCATGTACCCCAGAAGGTCGATGATAAAAAGAAAGACTCCACATACACCAAAATATTTATAGTAGCACTTTTGCCAGGGAGCAAAGACCTGGAAACAAAAGTTACCCTCGATTGGTGGATGTCTGGCCAAGTCGTGGTGTGAGAATGTGACAGAATAATGCTGTGCTGTAAGAAATGCTAAGTATGGTGAATACTTGTCATGGAGAAGCATAAAAGAGTTATGTGAACTGATGCAGAGTGAAATAAATAGAGTCAGGAAAACAATGTAAACAACTGCGACGATGAAAACGGGAAGAATAACCACTAGAAAGCAAGTGCACTAGAATGCTGCAAAACTGTAGAGAAACATTTGGCCCCAAAGAAGAAATATGAGAAGACACTTCCGCCTGTCCCTGTGCAGGGGTTGAAGTCTATAGGTGTGAAACATTGCATATACTGTTAGAATCGTGTATGTCGATGAGTTTTGTTACATATTTTTCTCTTCCTCTTTTTCTTCTTAAAAAAAAATCCTTTCTTAAAAGAGATGACTCTTGGGGGCAGCTAGGTGGCGCAGTGGATAGAGCTCTGGCCTTGAAGTCAGGAGGACATGAGTTCAAATCCAGTCTCAGACACATGATACTTACTAGCTGTGCGACCCTGGGCAAGTCACTTAACCCCAATCGCCTCACCAAAAAGCAAAAAAAAATAAAATTTAGGGGCAACTAGGTGGTACAGTGCATAGAGCACTGGCCCTGGATTCAGGAGGACCTGAGTTCGAATCTGGCCTCAGACACATAACACTCACTAGCTGTGTGACCCTGGGCAAGTCACTTAACCCCATTGCCTAAACCAAAAAAAAAAAAAGAGAGAGAGAGATGACTCTTCAGGAAGAAGGAGGGGAAGGGAAATGGGAATTCTAAGTGATTAAAAAAAAGATCTCTCTCTCTCTATATATATATATATTAAAAGAATACTTATCTCACAAGGTTTTATGAGTATCAAATGAAATAATATATGCAAAGTGTTTTTTTAACTGAAAACTAGCTATAGAAAACTAAGCTGTTACTATTGTGCAATGACCTAATCCTCGAGAGAATAAAAAACAAACAAGCCCAGACAGAGTTGAAGGGTTCTGTCACTAGTTTCCAAACAGTGGGAAGGAGGATGACAATTCTGAGCCAAATTAAAATCAATTATCTCGCTCCCATACTCTGATTCGAGTTTTGTCTACTATGTCTGTTCGGTGAGGCCGCTGTGTAGGGTTGGATTAGTCACATGGAGAAGAGGAATTTTCCAGATGGGACCAGTCTGTCTGAGGGCTGGGAAGGGCTTTCTCTAGTCTGGTGGGGGTGAGGGGTGGTGAGGGTGGGAGGGGCATTCTTTACCCAGGACAGGAGTCTTTGGCCACACTTCTTTAAGTACTCTTTCATGTACTCCATTCACAATCCCATTTCTTTGCTGAATCCCCTGCCTCTCTCTGATTCACTGCTGATTGTTCAGTGTGGTTGACTGGCAAGTTACTCACTTAATATCAAGCAAGAAAAGATTATGGAAAGAAAATTTTTTCTGACCCCTGTGAAAGTTGTCCTTTTGCCCTCTGGACTAGATTTATTCTTAATTTATTCTATCAGGTTTTGCTTTGGCAGATTCTGGGGTTTGACTTTTTGTTTGTTTGTTTGTTTTTGGTCTAGACCTGTGATTTCATTATTGTAGGGATGTCCCACAAGGGGACACTCTTCCCACCCATTGAGAATAGCAACTTTGTGTGTCATTTTTAGTCATAGAAAGTTGCCTGTGGCACTGAGAAAGTTGAGTGACCTGACCATGGACACTGACCCAGCATGCATCAGAGCCAAACCTTGAACCCAGGCCTTCTTTACTACAAGACAGGCCTCTGTCCATTAGGCCAGGCCTTCTTTCAATTCTACTTGGGGTGAAGGAGTGATTTCGCTGTCTCTCCTCTTCTTCTAGATTCACATTAAATGGCAAATAGCAAATGACATATGGGAACAGAACAGAATGATTGCCCACTAACTCCCTTCTATTCTGCTTCATTGTCTCAAAGGATGAAATTTTTCCAAGACACTGATTCAGTATCACAGCACTCTGAAGTCTAAAAAGTCTCAGTAGAAGCTGCTTTGTTATACTGGATTTTCTTTAATGTAACCGAGGAAGTCTCTGGTTGTCCATCATCGTGGGCAAAATAATAATCTCAAAATCTCCTGTGGCCTCCTGCTGTTGAGCCATTTCAAATGGAGCATACTGTGCT
The DNA here is from genome assembly GCF_003287225.1 of Phascolarctos cinereus. NCBI lineage: Eukaryota > Metazoa > Chordata > Mammalia > Diprotodontia > Phascolarctidae > Phascolarctos > Phascolarctos cinereus. The sequence goes on from NW_027555514.1 coordinate 66,015,667, forward strand.
TGTACGTAATCATATATACACACCCAAAAGTCAGGTGGCTTTTATTTATTCTTTCTTTTATAGTTCTTCTCTTCAGCCTATTAATCACTTCATTTTTTCCAGTCTGTGAAAATGATCCCAAATTCCAAGGAGAGTATGAGCTGCTGGTCCCTTTGCTAGCACTGTAATAATCAGTCAGGAGTGATTAAAATTTGTGCTCCCTTCTTCAGCTATTCTAAATCCTAATTAACTCTGCCTGGTCTCTAATTATACTGGTTCTTTCCAGTAACGAAGTGCCAAGTAAATCTCAACACTGTCACAATGGAAAAAAAAATTCTTCATGTTTTTAATGGTATGATTTTTGAGTTGGCTTGGCACAAAGCAAAGACTTGACTTCAGGATACCACAGTTATTTTCACTATCACTCTTTGATCTCTTGACTCCACTAGTTTCCCAACTTTCTCCTGCTTGCTGAGTTGTATTCTGGCTGTAATTGCTCAGGTACTTTAGCCGATGCTTTTCCAAGCTGAATCTGTTTTTCTTGACTATCTCTCTAGGGACTTTTAGTTTTGGGAAAGAATTTCTCATCTTTGCCAACTTTCCAGACTCCATTTGATTAAGACAGTGTTTACTCTCCATTAATGATTCTTAAGGTGAAGACACAAAATATTTGAAAGCTTCACATGGAAGTTCTTTATTAGTCACATACACCAAAAATTATTAGAGCTGTAAATAAATTTTAGGATCCTTTTTAATTAGTTTTTGATTTTCTTCCCTCCCCCACAACATGGGACAGTCTTTATTTCCTCCAATATATAAAATACACAAGATAGAAGACTCTCTGGAGCCCATGAACAAATACAGAGACATAAAACACCTAAATATCCGTTACTTTCACCATCTTTCCCCAAAAGGAAAAGGCATTTTGTGTGGCTGCTGAATAAATGACTCCTTTTCACCTTAGACTTGGACTGTCAATGAAACTCATAGCTATATTATGAAGGACTATCAAGGGACAGGTCTTTGGGGCATCAAAGCATGGCTTTAATCTTCCAGCTACAGGGTGATTCTGCTGACAGTTCTCTTCATCTCAGAGAAACATGATGTAAAGGAAATCTTCCCCTTTGGGAAGCTAGTGCCAATAGAAACTGAAAATCTGGGGCCATGGAACTAAGGAATTCTTGAACTTAGACTGTCTATGAGGTAACTCCGAGTCTGAAGACATTTTCAGGATCACTAACCTGTGCTCAGAACAGGAAACAGAAGGCAGAGGAAGCAATCAGGATATAAAAGTCTGGAAACTCCAGGCTCAGGCTCCAATGGATGAGTGTAAGTTGCTTGCCATGTGCCCATATTCAAGCTGTCATCTTTTGCACCTTGGGGAGGAAGAAAGGCAATTCTTCCTCTGCCTTGCTATTCTTTGGTCTGGAAGTCAAGTGAAGAAAACGTGCATAAAAAGTGGGAAAGGGGTAATGACTAATCAGCTTCCAAGACATTTTGAATTTGTTTTGCAAGTTTTTCCATGAAACACTGTAAAGTATTATAAGGCAAGAACTGGATGCATTATTCATTATCACATATCTTGACCTTTAGCCAGAGCCAGAGGATGTGATTTCTAATACTGCCAGTTAAAAAGCAGGGTAGTGAAAAGAAAAATACACTTAGAATCAGGAGATTTGGGTTCTAGTCTGGGTTCTGCCAAGAAATTAGCCATAAAATTTTGGACAAGGCACAACTTCCTTGAGTCTTGATTTCTTCCTCTGTAAAATGGGGACATAACTCTTATAGCAGAGAATCCCTGGCTCATTACTTCCACCCAGGTGAAATCTGGAAGTATCAGCTTCTAGCATTCCATCAAAGTGTGGCTTCAGCACATGGGCTCGAAAAACATTAAGCACAGGGGCAGCTAGGTGGCACAGTGGATAGAGCTCTGGCCTTGGAGTCAGGAGCACCTGAGTTCAAATCCCACCTCAGACACCTGATACTTACTAGCTATGTGACCCTGAGCAAGTCACTTAACCCCGATTGCCTCACACACACACACACACACACAAAATAATGATAATAATAATAAATAAAAATTAGCATAAAACAGGTTCAGTTTACATAATAAAGAACACAGAAGACACTAGTACTCAGGACCATAGGTGTATAAGAGCGTATAAAAGATAAAGCCCTTTGCCTCCCAACCAACCCCCCTTGGAGACTTGTAGAATTGCTCCGACTCCCAGTATTGGCCTGGGAGGGACTCCAAGAAAGAGCAAGGTCGGAACCTTCCCCTTCTTCTCATTCACTGCTGCAGCTCTTCCTCTCAGCTGTTTAATCTCCTAATTGCTTCTCCTCGCTCCCACTTGGCATCATCATCCTTCTTGCCAATCTTGCATTGCTTCTCTTCACAAGAGTCCATTCAGCTCTTCCTCTGCTGATGTTGTCTCTCCAGCAGTTGCTTCTTCCTGCAGGGTTGGGGGCAGCTCAGGAGCATCCAGACCACAGAGGGATTACATTGGAATTATAAACAGAGTTATAATTCTCCTAGAAAGGCTCTGGATGGATTACTCCTGTTCTCTACGCTCACGGCCCTGCCTTACAAAGACAAGACCTTTTTAGATGTTTGGTTTTTTCATTGAACATTTTCTCCCTCTCCCCTTTTTTTGAGGCAATTGGGGTTAAGTGACTTGTCCAGGGTTACACAACTAGTAAGTGTCTGAATCCAGATTTGAACTCAGATCTTCTTTACTCCAGGCTCTATCTACTGTGCCACCTAGCTGCCCCTCCCTTTTTTTCCCCAAAGGAAGAAGAGGTGAGAGGAAGTGAAAAAAAACGCAGTTCATTAAAAAAAAAAAGAGGAAAAAAAGCTGTTCTTGACTTGCTCCACTGTCTCTAATTCTCACTCCTGAATAAATGAGCAGGAGCCCTCTCTGCTCTTCCCTTTGTCCTGCCTCCCACTCATTCAACATTTCCCAGTGGGTTTGGGATCTGTGGGGACTTTCTTCACTCCCTTTTCCACTTGTCTTCTTCTTCCCTGTCTTTGCTGGTGGCAGTTAGGCCAGGCCCTAGAAATGAACTTTGAGAAATCAGTGGAAACAAAGTGGAGGAGGGGAACAGCTGTTCCGCTACACAAGTGCCTGTAACCTAGATGAAGGAGAGGGGACAACCCTGATGAAATGGTGAAGCTTCATAACCCTGCAAATAATACTCCTCTTACCTCCCCCACAGGGTTGTTGTGAGGGGAAGGGCTTTGTAAAGAGTTTAGAAACATAAGCTACCATTGTTATTTATCACCTCCCTTGTTAGAACAAGTAAATATTCTGTTAAAAAAGATGGATCATGAATATTAAGTGCCTACTACGCAACATACATTGTACTAGGTGCTTAGGAGACCAAAAAAAAAATTAACAGTCTCTGTCCTCAAGGAGCCTGTATATATCCAGGGAATATATATATATATATATATATATATATATATATGTATGTATGTATGTATGTATGCATATGCAAAGTAAAAACATAAATACAAGAGATACATATATATATGCAGAACAAAAACATAAACACAAGATAATTTTCTATGTATCCTGTATAAACCTTGTTTTTACATAGTTATTTTCATTTTGTCTTCCCCATTAGATTGCAAGCATCTTGAGGACAGGGATTATCTTTTGCTTTTCCTTTCTTGTATCTCTAGTGCTTAGCACAGTGCCCAGCACATAATATTTATTAACCTGACTGATGAGGTAAAGAAGGTACTAGCAGCCTGGGGGATCAGGAAAGGCCTCTTTATGGAAGGCATTATTTCAGTTGATCTTTGAAAGAAGCAAGGTGCTTTCTTTCACAATGTGACTAATACGGAAGTAAGTTTTGCATGACTGCACATGTATAACCTATGTCAAATTGCTTACTGTCTCGGGAGGGAGATAAGAAGGGAGGGAGAGAATTTGGAAGTCAAAATTTAAAAAAAATGTTAAAAAGCTGTGGTTTATGAATGTGATGGAATATTATTGTGCTGTAAGAAATGACAAAGAGGATCATTTTAGAAAAACCTGGAAAGACTTACATGAACTGATGCAAAGTGAAGTGAGCAGAACCAGGAGAACATTGTACATAGTAATAGCAATATTGTACAATGATCCAACTATGAATGATCCATAAAATTATCCAAATTATCCAAGACAATCCCAAAGGATCCATGAAGAAGCATACTATCCACCTCCAGAGGAAGAACTGATGTTGTCTGAATACAGACTGAAACATACTATTTTTCATTTTCTTTTTTTTTTATTCGAGTCTTCTTGTACAAAATGAATACTATGGCAATGTTTTACATAAAAAAATGTCAAAATTGTTTTATACATAATTGGGAAAAAATAAAATATTCAAAAAAGGAAAAAGATATTAATAAATTATTAAAAAGGAAAAAAGAAAGAAGCAAGGGATTCTAAGAAGTGGAGGTGAGTAGGGACTGTATTCCAAGCACATGTATGGAAATAGAAGGTAGAGGGTCTGGTACGGGGAGCAGTAAGGCCATTTAACTTGGATTGTGGAGTATGGAAGGATTGTGATACAAAATAAGCCTGGAAAGGTAGGTTAGAGCTAGTTTGAGATGGGTTTCAAAGGCTAAACAGTGGAGTTCATTTATAACCCTAGAGGAAGCAGGGAGTCACTGAAGTATATTGACTAGTGAAATGAAAAGGTCAGCCCTTTGGCGACTGTGCAGTGGACAGGTCACTGGAGAAGGGAGATTCCTGAGGGCATTCTGATAACAACTAACAATCTCATATATCATAGCTTGGAGCAACAATCACCAAAGCATGCAATAAAAATGCATGTAGTGCTAAGGCTCTACTGAATGTAATTCAGCCTTTGGCTGTTGACTAAAGAGGTCAATGAGGATTCTGTGCGGCTTTGGTGTCTCTCAATGACTCCAGGCTTTTCTCTGAAACACAATTTCAAAACCATTCAGGGATCGATAAGCACCCAAAAGAATGGAAGATACTGAGGAAATGCAAAAATCACCGATGGTACTGTTACGGGAAAAAATGGTGAGAGGTCATCAATAACTTCCAGACCATATGCTGACCTTCTCATCTTTACAAAAGCTTTATGAGGATAATTAATTCATGGATGAAAGGCATGCCTAATAAAAATATTATGAGAATAGGCAGGCTTTCACAAATGCATTCTGTAATAAACCATATCTTTAGTTAAACAATTGACTGAAGCATGTAGAAAATATGGGATATTTATTAATAGAACAAAATCCAGTCTTAATGTTATATGTTAAAAATCATACATGTATATGTTAAAAATCATACAAGATCCCTTAATACATGCAACCAGAGCCATCATTAGCAACTGTGGTGCTAGGTGCAAGCTTTACAAAGATCATAATTCCGTTGAGAGATCAAGGAAGAGCCCCAAGACACCGGCTTCTGCGGTAAGGATTGGGTTAGGAAGAGCTATTTGGAGCCCTTTTCAGTGAATTATTCATATTAACTAGATGCTAAGCTTAGTAATTTCTATCTGCTGAATGGGTGTGTGAGCATTGTAAACAAAGCCCTACTCTCTGCACCCTGGTTACCATTCTAGCTGTAACCACAGAAAACTGTTCATCCATTTCAAACAAGGCCAGGTAGGGAGATATAGCTTGCTTTGTATGTACCGATTTGCAGGTTGTCTTCCCATTTGATTACAAACTCCTTGAGAAAAGGGATTGTCTTTTGTCTCTTTTTGTATTCCCAGCATTTAGCACAGTGCCTGGCACACTGCAGGTGCTCAATAAATGTTTATTTATTAATTGATTGCCTAAAGTATTTGCCACTTTCATAATGGATGTCCTCCACAAAGTCCAAATATCAGAGGGATTTCCTACAGATATTTCCATTTACAAACAATATTTTGCTAATTCCATCGATCCCCAGGATACCTTGAGCCTATTCAATGTGATAATGAGATCCATCAACACTCAAACTACATAACAAACTTCATAGGAAAAATAGGAGAAATAAGGAGAGGGGGAGGGGGAAAAGCATTTATTAAGGACCTATTGTGTGCCAGGCACTGTGTTAAGATCTTTACAAATGTTATCTCATATGGATGAATAATATCTAATGTCCAGATTGCACTATGCACTTGGATGGACAGTAAATAGTTGATCTATGTATTTAGATATGGCAGCATGGCACAGTAGATAGAGTGTAGGACCTATAGTCAGGTAGACTTGGGTTCAAGGCCTGCCTTTGTGATCCTGGACAAGTGACTTAACCTCTCTGAGTCTCAGTTTCCTCATCTGTAAAATGAGAAGACTGGACTAGATGGGAAGGGACCAACTTCCAGTTCTAAATCTATGATCTTATTAATTGGACAGGCACTACAGATAGGCAATAATCTGGCCCAACTCACTGCAGAGAATGTCAGATCCCTGAGTAAGTATTCCATACCCTGGGGAATGATTACCTCCTCTTCCTGAGTTCAAATATGGCCTCAGACACTTACTAGCTGTGTGACCTTGAGTAAGTCACTTAACCCTGTTTGCCTCAGTATCCTCATCTGTAAAATGATCCAGAAAAGTAAATGGCAAACCACTCCAGTATCTTTGCCAAGAAAACCCCAAATGGGGTCAGGAAGAGTTGGACATGACTGAACAACAACGAAGAGGACAATAAATGACCATGAGAATAGGAAAGAATCAGAAAGTCACCATAGCTTAATGCAATTAGTCCATGGGAAAAATCCTCTGCTCAATCTGCTGAGGCCCCTATATTTCAGTCCAAACCCAGTTATTTATGGTTCTATATCCCTCCCCCCAAATTTTAAACAGATGGAGTCAAGGTAGCTTTCTAGATTTTCCAGTTGTCTCCAGGTAATGCCCCCCTCTTTGCTGAATCACTAGGAAGATTTTTTTTGAAAGAAACTCTGGTATTCTTTAATAACTTGTTACAAGTAGAAGTGGTCAACTACCAGTCACTCTAGCTACAGGGTTGGAGGTGGAAAGGTAGTAACTGAATACACTAGTGCCTTCAGGGCCCTGGTTCCGAACCTCTCTTGGAACTGAGTAATACCTGGAAAGGTGACAATGAATTAGCTCACACTAACATTGCTGACACCCTAACAGGGCTCACTGGACAATATGCCCAGACTGAGACTCGCTTCAGGTCCTGGTGGAACAAGCCCCAAGTTCAGACACTTAAGACACTAGGAAGCCTCTTCAACTTAGGGAGGACCAGTCATGACTCAACCCCACCAAGCAGGCCCAACATTTCATGGCGCGTCTGGGTCAGTATCGCAGCCACTTCTTGGCCAGCTACTCCAACAAATAAAAGGTGAGCTCCTTGAGTGCTGAGATTGGGATTTTTTCCCCTTTATGTCTCACAGCATGAGGGCCTTGCACTTTTAAGATGTGTAATAAATGCTTATTGAATTGAATAAAATGCATGGGCCCCACTGGGCAGTGGGAAACAAGCAAAGTCCGCAGGAAGAAGAAAAGCTCTTACTGCCCTGTCTACCCATTGGTCAGTGTTTCTCCATCTCTGGAACTTCATTCAGTTCAATTCAATAAATGTTCATTAAACACTGAAAATGTGAAGAGAATTGTACTACACACTTGAGATGCAAGTGCAATAGTCCCTGCCCCCAAGGAGTTTGTAATCTCACGAAGAAGACATAAATGCACAAGACTACATTCTACATGCTAATGTGGAACTATGTTTTACATGACTTCATATGTATAATATGTATAGTATTTCTTGCCCTCTCAGTGGGTGGGGGAGGGGTGGAGTGAGGGAGAGAATTTGGAACTGAAAATAAAAATTGAAAGAAAAAATCCACCATGATCCTATGATCCCCCCTCCCCCATTTTGGTTCTGTAGAATAAGTAATGAAAACTTCTTCCTTCCTTACCTTGGAAAGGTGGGAGACTCAGGGCAGAATGCTACATACGTTGTCAGATATGGCCTCTATATTGGTTGCTTTTACGAAGTTATTTTTTGTTATTAGAAATTAAATTTGGATGTAGGGGTGGGAATGAAGAGTTCCAGAATGTCTGTGATATAAAAGCAAAAAGAATTGACAAAACTTATCTTAAAATAATTAAATGAATCCCTCTTTCCCATTTAAAAAAAAAAGCTAATACTTGATTTCAGGGATGGGAAAACAATTATTTCTTAGTTCTTGTCAGGGTGAAATACCTGAAGGATTGTCAGATCATTAATAAGATTAATAGGTCATCAAATAACTCTTTAAAAAGCAATACCAGAATGAGTCAGGTACAATGAAGTTAGGAATGTATGGATGAAATTCTCCATTAAATAACATTGATTTAAAAAGTGAAGGAGAAAAAGATTTGGAAAACGTATGGAATTTTGCCAAAATGCAAATGTTTCCAAATAATGCGAGATATTCAATAAGCCCTAAACACAGTTATGTTCTCTTAAGTCATAAAAGAGATATTTCCCCCCTCAGTTATTTATAGGTTAATTTAATTTCTGTTCATTGTCCATAGTATGTTAAATAACTTGTAGAACTCACCAAGTCTAAACCATCTCCCTTTTGGGACCTTACAATCACGATGAAATGACAAACCCTTTCTCTTTCATGGCATTCTAAATGAGTTTGAACATTTGTTTTGAGAAGCCAGTGGAGCTGGGAATTGAATTGTTTGTTCTATTTTTGCAGTGATTATTGTCTTTGCTCATGTAATCAGTGCAAGTTTCCCAGGGGATGTAGAATGGGAGTCTGTTTTAAATAGCAAAGAAATGGTTTGGCTACAAAGCTGTTCCAGGTGTGGATTAATATGGAGGCAAAAGCAAGAGTGTCAAAGTAGTAATGACAGGTCTACAGTTACTGAATGGGATTTTCTGTTTTGTGATGTGGCACGGAAGGTATGTCAAAATGCCCCTGAGAAATGTTTTACTGGCCTCCACTGATCTTTTGTTGGGTTTTCATTAAAGCCTTGGGTTTTTCAGATTATAGAAATCTTATGAATAACAGAAGTCTTCCTTCATTTTTCCTTCAGCAGTTGTACTTGTAACAGTGGCATGTCATTCAAGACAAGACTACATTTCCCTTGAGGTCCAGGGCCCTAAGGTCAAGTCCAAGACTGTCCTTTCATGGGGGACTATGTAGCTGAGGCAAAGACTCTGATGTGAGGAGAATCTGGCGGTGACGAAGGTTTTTCTGTAGGAGTTGGGGGGGGTAGCGTGTCACAGGGAAAGAGGTAGTAGTATCTGGTGCTGAAGCCTTTTTCTACTGGACTTGGAGAGCATGCTGATGGACAAAGCACAGAGAAAAGATTAAATCCTTGCAAAGCAGAATGCTGCTGAGCAAAAAGGCCAGGGACTATGAAGAGCAGCTGTTAAGGAAGAGTCAGAATTGCATCCGTAATTACCAGCAGAAGCAGTTTTTAAGCCATTACTTGAAGGAAGCCTGCTCTGAAGGCTTTAAGCTCCCTCCTCATGGTCAGCCAGTATTTGTGAAAAGCTGCTTTTTTAGGCTCATGGATGGGAATCAGGAATCAAGTTGAACTTTTGGGAATGGGTATAAGGTTTAAGGCTTCCTTCCTTTTGTTTTACTTTGAAATTTGGTTCCATTTAAATATTCTACCAATTTTAAAGCATCTTTCTTCCTAATCCATTAGTAAATTGCTCAGTAAAGTTAGTTGACCTTAGAAGTTCCTAGGAAACTAGGTTTGGGTTCCAAGTAGACAGAGGATAAGGACTAGATTTATGATTTCATTGGTGAGGAAACTCCCTCTACCGATTCAAGTTGCCACCTTTTCTTCAACTTACAATCTTGCAGAGCTGCCCAGGGTCACACAGCCAGTATGTCTTGGAAGTGAGATTTGGTCTCAGGTCTTTTTGGCCAAGGGGCCAGTTTCCTATCTACCATGCAACATTGCCTCTCAGGACTCAAGTACACTGAGATAAATGATCATCCCAAACACTCATACTGAAACTCTTATCCATGTGGAAAACAGAGGTGAGCAGTACACTGATTATACAGTGAAATGCCCTCTTGTCCGCTTCTCACAAGGCCTAAACTTAGTACAGGAGAATCTTGGGGTTTTATTTTTTAAATAAAGGGACTATCATGGAATATTCAGTTAAGTAAAGCTACATCGACCTTTGCTCTCTCCTATCAATCTCAACTGTGGAGCCAGAAGAGATGAGGTCAACAAGCATTTATTAAGCACCTACTGTCTGCCAGGCACAGTGCTAAACGCTGGAGATAGAGAACTAGGTTCAAAGCTGTCCCCATTGTCCAGGAGTTCGTCATCTAATGGGGGAAGCAATATGAAAACACCTATGTCTAAATAAGATACAGGCAGGATTAATTGGAGGTAATCTCAGAAAGAAGGCACTGAGATTAAGGGGGACTGGCCAAAAGAACAAAGCTTGGTGAACAAAGAAATTAATTACTTGGGTTGTGTTGAATCTGCCTCTAAATCCATTCTTTCTTATTCCTGGAGGAAAGCAGAATGGGGATTGGACAAGCTCAGATTTATTTTAAGATGAACAAGGCAACAACAAGCCTTGAAGTGAGAGTAAAAAAAAATTGGAACTTTTTTTGTCTCTCTCCCCCCACCTCACCATAAGGCAGAGATGAGGAGAGAGCCCATTGTAGGAACAGGGGACAAATTATGCAAAGATGTGGAAGTGGGAGGTTAAGAATGATATCTGGGAGAGAAGTAAACGGACCAGTTTTGCCAGAACATAAAAAAACCTGAGAAAGAATAAGAGGAATTCAGTCAGGAAAGATACGTTGGAGCCAAACTTTGAAGGGCTATATTCTGTATTCCAACATAGTTGGTTTATTTTTGGCCATTGGGGTATTAGGGAACCACCAAAGCTTTTTAAGCAAGGGAGTGACATGGTCAGGCCTGAGCTAGACCTGGTGGCCAGGGGGGCCTGGTGGTCAGGGGCTGGTATGGAAGACCAGATGACAAGGGTTGGGGGAAGAGAACAGTCAGAAAAATATTCACCCCCGTCCTGAGGCCACTAAGTGCATTACCACACTTTCTATATCTTGGCCCCCAACGATCCTCCTTAGGCCTGCCTCACTCTCTCCAGTCCGTCAGGCATTTAACTCCTTGGCCGCTGCAGCGAATTCCTGAGTCCTCTCTGAGTTGATCTTGGACTCGACTCCTGGCCTGCCTGGATTGCTGGTTTCTATTTATGCCTCTCGGGCTTGGCTGATCTTGCTCAACTCACCCCACATCTGTTTGATTTAGAGTCCTGGCCAGTCCTGCTCTTTAGTGAACTTCTGACATGGTTAAGAGAGACAGGATTCCCAGGAGTAAGGAAGCCCTGTGTAATCTGCCCTGGTCAGAGCATGTTGGAAGCACGGTGTTAAATCTGGAGTGACACACTTACCTCCAGAGGAGAGCAGGACAGTGAAGGCCCCTCCTGTCACAGGAAAATCAGTGGAAGGAAATGGTTGGGCTTTTTCTTTTCTTTTCTAAGCTCGGAGCCCATAGATTCAATTCTCATCTCTTGACAGATGATTCTCAGGTGTATTTGCCTAGCCTCCTAGTCACTCTCCTGAGCACCAGCTTCATGTCACTGACTGTCTGTCGGACATCTCAAACTGGATATATATAGCATATCTCATCTCAGCATGTCCAAGACAGAATTTGTTTGTCTTTTCCCAAAAACCTTCCCTTCTCCCTCGCTTCCTCTCCCTGTAGGGGATACTACCATCCTTCCAGCTGCCCAGACTCACAACTTCACTCTCATCTTCAACCCCTCACCTGTGCCCACCCCACGTAGACAATCTTCTGCCAAGTTCTGCTGTTTCTAGCTTCACAGCATCTCTGCTGTATGTCCTGTTCTCATCATTTACATAGGCGCCACCCTGCTGCAGGCCCTCAATACCTCATGCCTGGACCGGCGCAATAGCCCAATGGTGAGTCTCAAGTCTCTAGCCCACCCTGCTCCATGCTCTTTCTAAAAGCACAGATCTGATTATGTCACCCCCTTACTCACAGTTCCCGGGGGCTAGCTAGTATCATCTCCAAGATCAACTCCTCCGCCTGACTTTCATGCCCCACCCCCATCTGGCCCCTTCAAGTCTTCTGATGCTCCTGCCCTCTAGGCACCCTGGGATCCAGCTCCACCTGGGCTCTGGCTGTTCCTTGCAAACCACCCTCCATCTCCCGACTCTAGGCCTTTTGGTTGGCTCTCCCCCATGCCAGGAATGCTCTCGCTCTTCACCTTCACCTACTGGCTTCCCTGATTTCCTTCAAAGCTCAGCTTAAACCATCTTCTACAAGAGGCCTTTCCTGGTTTTCCCTCTCCTCTACCTTTTCCCCACTTGCTAACAATAATAATACTTGTTATTGTGTCATCTGTATTAGCCGTGTCTGACTCTTTTTTATTCCATTTGGGGTTTCCTTGATAGAGACACTGGAGTGGTCTGCCATTTCCCTCTCCAGCTCATTTTACAGATAAGGAAACTGAGGCAAACAGGGTTCAGTGACTCGCCGAGGGTCACATAGCTAGTAAGTGTCTGAGGCCAGAGTTGAACTCAGGTCTTCCCACTCCAGGTCCAGCGCTCCATCCATTGCCACTTAACTGCCCCAATAATAATAATAGCTAACATTTACATAGAGCTTGCTATGTGCCAGGCACTGTGCTAAACGCCTTACAATTATTATCTTCCTTGACCCTCAAAATAAGCCTGCAAGGTAGATGCTATTATTATCCCCATTTTACAGAGGAGAAAACTGGAGCCAACAGAGGTGAAGAGACTTGTCCAGGGTCCCCAAGCTAGATGCTGCCACTGGATTTGAGCTCGGGTCTTCCTGAGGCCCAGCCCCCTACCACTCTGCCTCCTACTGCCTTCCCTTTGAGATCGCCCCTCCTCTAACTGTATGTATCTTATACGTTCATAGTTGTTTGCGTGTTGTCTGTCCCAAAAGAGTGGGAGCTGTTTGAGCCAAGAGGTCGTATTTTTGCCTTTCTCTTTATCCCCTGGGCACAGAGCAAACACGTAATAAATAAATGTTTGTTGTCTGACTGACTGACTGACTGACTGACTTGGAGGGAGATGTGATAAGCATCTTCAAGTCTCTGAAAGGTTTTCACTTGGGAGAGAAATTAGGCCTGTTCTGTAGGACCCTGGAGGGCAGACCCAACAGAAGCTGCAAAGAGGCAAATGGAGTTTTGCTGTAAGGGAAAACTTATTAATAATTCCAGCTATACAAAAGTGGAAGAAATTGTGTCCTCTTTGGGGGGAAGGGCCTTCACTCTAACCTAGATGATCAGTCATTGAAGGACTTCTTTGTGAGGAGTGAGTCAAACTAGATTCTTTCTGAGGTCCCTTCCAACTCCAATAGGCATTGATTCTCTATCCACTCCCCGTGCCTGGCTATTGCTGCCTGAGTTCCAATTGGACCCATGTCCCTCATCCATCTATTTCTGTCTTTGGGTGGAGCAGCAAGAATAGAAAATATGGAGAAGGAAGGAAGAAAGAAGAAGTGTGGAAGGATCTAGAGTCATTTGTTCCAGATCAGATTAATGAATGGCTCCAAAATAAGTGGAAAGCCATCCTCTTATCTTCCTTCCCTACTCCACACACCATGGTCATAATACTTGCAAACCTTAGAGTGCTATAGAAATGCTAACTATCATTATTATTATTATCTCAGTGCCCCTGTGGACATGCCAAAGAGCCATGCATTGTCAGGGTTTGTATTCAAAGATGAAATATAGATCTGTATGTGCTCAAGTAACCCCCTTCTGAGTTAGTGTTCTCTGGAAGGCCACCTTCACCCTAAGCAAAAAACAGAAGCTGGCTTGGATTCTTTCCCATCTCCAATTGCCTCCAGCATCCCTGCTTCTTACTTCCAGACCTCCCTAACCTCCAGGTTCCTATCCTGTTTCTTAGTCCAATAGGGCTTGCTTTACTCTCACCCAGCTACAATAATTCCCCTAAGGTAACAGCCCAAACCAGTTTGAAGTGTTCTTCCTTCCAAAAGACTTTGCATTTTTAATGGTGAAATCTTAGGATGGTGGTGGAGATTTGAGGGCTGGGAGTGGCTTTTCCAACGTTTGTCTCCTATCATACCATAAAGCCAGCTGCCTTTTCTATCTCATGTCCTCCCCTGAGTTGGTCCGTCAGTCAGTCAGTCAGTGAGTCTTCATAAGGTCATCCATCATCTAGGGGTCCTGTGCCCCTGAAGCCCTCCTCCAAAATCAAGGTTACTTTGAGGGTATGCTCAGCCAACTGGGGCCAAAGAAATGGAGCTATAGTCAAATTTTAGCATTATTAATTTTTTAAATTATTATATGAGGAGATGTAGTAAGGGTGTGTGTGGGGGTGAGTGGGAACTGGAAGAACTGGTGTTGTAGCAGTGATCCCTGATGCAGTCAGGCACTCTAGTGGTTTTATTGGAGATGTTGAGGGGGGAAGGCTTGTCAAGAATTCTGCAGGGTTTTTTTTTTTTGTTTTGCTTTTTTTAGGTGAGGCAATTGGGGTTAAGTGACTTGCCCAGGGCCACACAGCTAGTAAGTGTCAAGTGTCTGATGCCAGATTTGAACTCAGGTCCTCCTGACTCCAAGACCAGAGCTCTATCCACTTCACCACCTAGCGGCCCTCTGCAGGGATTCTTAACCCATAGTCCATGAACACTTTGAAAAAATATTTTGATGACTGTATTTCAATATAATTGGTTTCCTCTGTAACTCTCAGACGGACATCTCCACATTTCCCACCTGGCTGCACTTATTTTGGACCTCTGACTACTCCACCGCTCATTGGGTACCTTCTTCCCCTCCTCTCCTTTTCAGTTTTCCTTTGTGTCTTGTCTTCCCCCACCCTTTTATGGTGGTAACTGGGAATATAAGTCAGCAGTTAATTCTTCTCAGGTTTTATTATTGTTGTCGTTGTTAATAGGGCCCAAGTTTTTTTCCCACACCTTTGGTATATTAACCTCCTCCAAATGCTTTGCATATCGATCCCTCATTGGCTTCATAAATGCATTGTCTATGGCTTACATACCGTTATATACACTTGGCCCAATGCAACGGCTTTTCTCGTTTGTGTTCTTTAATGCTTGAGAAGACAATAGTCAAGGGATCTAGAAATGATGGGGCAGGGGCTCGTGTGTGGGAGGGAATCAAAAGCAGTGTCAGCAAAGAAGTTAATACCAGAAACAACTATTCCAATAAATGTCATCAATGTGATACTCCCTTTAATGGTGAACTGAAGACTTAAATGAATTCATGCCTTTTCATCACCTTGTCCATATCCTCTTATCCCTTAATCCCTTATGGGAGGTCTATCCACTGTATTAGAGGCATCTATTTGTCTCTTAATGGGTACTAATGTGAAACACAGCATGTCTATCTACCTGTTATCTCTAGCTCTCATCATATAACTAGCCCACTTCTTTTCCTATAACATCTCTTTCATTATATCTTTTACATATTCTTGTATGTGGCTTATTGGTCATTGGTTTTATGCTGTAGCCTATTTATACCCATTATTCTTAGAGTAATCTGCCATTTTGATTTTTCAAAGACTGAGATATGATGTGGTTCACAGCCACCAGATGAATGTGTTTAAAATATGCCCATAAAATATGCACCATTCCCCATTCTAGGCCAGTTCACTCTCTTCTTATTATTTAATTCCAAGCTCAAATCAGTGTCCATTTGTGATATGGATTTATTGGGAGAGGACGTGGGCAAAGATCACACTCATTAGACTAGTTTCTACAACGTACTTGTCAGTAAAGGTACCTAGAATATATACAGACCCTGGGTTAGGAGGCAGTTGTCTGCCTGTATACTTTGGATCAACTGATCTTAAGAGAAAGGTCCAAAAAGTATGTATTTGCCCACTCTTGGTCAAAGTTGAGCCCTCCCACTTCTCAGCTTCCCAAGAAGTCTCTCTCCTGGCCAGTTTCATTTTTTTTCCTACGCTAAATTAATTTCTCTTTCCATAACTGTTCTCCCACCAACTCAGATGGCTTTGATCTCATTCTCTAATCCCAGGGCCTTTAGTCTTTCCTGAGGAAACAGGAAGATATTTCTTGTTTACTCATGAACAACCAGCCACTATAGCCACTTAATGTATAAAGGGAAGATGTCAACTGTATTTCATAAAGGATGGCTATAAACTGCCCAGCACCTCCAGGAGAGAATAATTCAGCACAGAGACCCCATGGGATGAGGTTCTGAAAGAGAGTCGAAGTAACTCAATCCTATGCCAGTAGGAAGATAAAAGAGGATATAATAGCTCATTCATATACTATAGCTGCTCATGCTGGATCACAATTTAAATAACAACTATACTGCTTGTCTTGAGAGCTCCCAATTTCATGTAAATAGTTCATTCAAAATTAGAATTAAGAAGAGGCAAAGAACAGAAATTTATCAATAGAATATTGAGAATAATGACAGTGACAATGGAATCTTGAAAATTCTGCCAAATCAACAAAGTCAGTCTTACTTATTTTCCACTGACAAATTGACATAAATCTGTCCATTCGGAATTTTCATGCTATTTTTTGTGTTCATATGTGTGTCATACAAATCAAGCTATCCAGAAAATGGCTACAGATAAAAATGTCATTTGAAATAAATATAGAACTGGGATGAACCTCAGTACCTTATCTGGTCCAGTAATCTTTTTCCTCTTCTTGTCCTCTAAACTTTTCAATATTGTATAGGGTAACAAAGACAAGTGATTTCTTGCTTAAAGTTATGCATAATAGAGGAAGGGATTCAGAAGAAAGTTGGGAATCCTGGCACCTAGTTCTTTTATTCTTACAGCCAGGTTTATTTGCATGCCAACTAATTATGCATCAAGGGGCCCGAAGGGAACTTGTTGCCCCTGTTCCACATAGCTTCTTTTGGGTTTTTCTGGATGGGATTCTCTAATTGGTTTGAAGGGAAGTAGTTTGACAAAAAAAAAACAAACCTAAAATTTCTAATCCTAATTCAAAAGCTAAAGATAGCTAGGTGAGGCAGTGAACAGAGAACCAAGCTGGGAGTCAGGAGACTTCGTTTTCCTGAGTTCAAAGTCTATCCTCAGACACTTACTAGCTGTGTTACCCTGGTAAGTCACTTAACCCTGTTTGCCTCAGGGTTTGTAAAATACGCTGGAGAAGAACATGGCAAACCACTCCACTATCTTTGCCAAGAAATCACAACTCAACAGTAACAACAGTAATAGTAGCAGCAGCAACAACAATTCAGATAGAGCTGCCTGGCACCACCACCCCTACCACCACCGATTCAGAGAGCTGCCTGGCACCACCACCCCTACCACCACCGATTCAGAGAGCTGCCTGGCATCAGGGACTTCTAGGGAGAATAACAATGGATTTAATCCTAGCCTGAAGGCTTCTGTTGGCTTTTGTTGACTGCCTTCCCGGATACAGCTGCCATGTCCCCTGTGCTATGAGCCAGTGTGGACTAAAGAAGTTTAACCCTCCCTGAGGGTTAGGGAGAGGCTTGCCAACATGTATATCCCTAGCAGATGACCCAAAGAGGCTGAATAAATGAAGACCAATGAACGGCACCAGAGACCCTTTTAACTGATTGCCTGAACACCACATTGAAAGACCAGCAGAGACGCTCAGCAGACATACTCGGACACCACACAGAACTGACATGAGGCCTACTGGAAAGCAGAGATAAGATGGAGTGTAGAGACACAACAGTCCACAATGCCCCATGGGGATATAACACCAGGACGGCATGGAGACATAATACTTAGCAGACATCAGTATCATAACTGTATCAGGGTATATGGGTGGGTCTACATTGTTGTAGCCCATATCCTTATAGGTATCCCCTCTGTGTGTATAACCAGGTCATACATTTTCTTGGAGTATGTGGTCCTTTATAAGTGTTCTTTCTGCATGTGCCTTTTCCTCATTGGCAATACAGTCATCTGTGAGAAAGTTTGCACATGTTTATTTGGCAAGGAATTTGTTGGTAATCTAATTTGCAGAGTTGTTTGATTAAATGCCAGTTGCTTTGAATTTATGTTTTTTCTTATCAGTTTAGTAAAAACAAATACACCGGTGGGAGCTTGTGAACCATGGTTTTGAGAGCATGCTAAAACCCACAGAATGCCTCAAACCCAGAGTCTCTTTCTGGGGGCCCATGTGTGAGGGGACAGGCTATGGGTACTATTCTCACTTTTAACCGAATCGCACCAGCTTTAATAAAATGTGATGCTTTATTTTGGTATGGAGGAAGCTTTGGATTCTGAAGACCATGTCAATGAAGCCCAAGCTCTCTGGAAATGTCGACCTGCAGATGTTATCAAAGATTGAGGAAGTGATCTGTGGGACAGGAAGACAATAAAGAGAAAAAGAGAAAATTTCAACCTCTGAGTAAATGTTAGAATGGCCCATTAACTGAGAGTAGCAGAACTTGGAGGGTGGAAGAAGGTGAGAGAAAAGAAGGGCAAGAACCAGGGATCTTTGTAGCAAAGGATTATAGCTCCGGGGAGACTTCCCCTCTGCTATGTGTGTCCCTGAGGATGTTTCGTATGTCACACTCTGGTGTAGGCTGTCTGGGAGGCACAGACAATGACCAAGGAATAGGGGGAAATGAAGCATCCTTGACATCCTCTGAGCCCTCCCCTAGTCCCTAGTGTACCTGAGTCAAAAGTCACAGAATACTGATACAATCAAACAAGGAAGGCTTTAAAATACAGGTCTAGTCATGAGTTTTGTGTCATGTCTAATGAGCAGTCTAAATTCAGGGAGCCTCATCATCAGAAGGGTGCCCTCTAAGTGGCGACTTTCTGGCCACAGGAACCAAGGTGGGGGAAGCATTAAGTAATCATCTGAAGTACTGAAGAAGCTCATCAAAGTTGAACTTTGATCCAGAGTCAGGTTCCTGAATTCTGATTTGTGCCCGAAGAGTTGCAATTCTTCCTGTCCCCCTTCCCCCCCACCTCCAACCTTACAACCCAAACAGGAGGAGTTATGGAGTGAACGTTGACAATGCGAACCAACAGACCACAAACCTGACTCAGGCCGTTTCCCTGGGAGTTTATGTTGGATAGTATAATGAAATGAGATTCTCAAGGGGCATTCAACAATTTACAAATAATATTTACTGAGCCATAACAGAAGGTTATCCAATGAGGATACATCTTGTGTTGAACTGCCCATTCTGGCCCACCAGCTAAGCCTTTAGATCCCTGAACCAATTAAACCTCAAGAGTGGTTTTTAATTCTTTTTATGAAAAAAATCAGTGTAACTTCCATGGGAGTGGGAGGTTAGGATATTCCTCTTCCCACAACAGGGGATTATGAAGTTCTGGATAAGAAGCTGAAAGTCTAGGGTCTTGAGGGAAAGGTCAAGTTTTCATCACATCTGTTGACTGAAGGTAAGGGCTTCTGAAAAGGAAGACAGATTCAGAAAGTGAACTTGGCTAAGAAGGTAAGTGTCTGAGATTAGAATTTGGATTTCTGAACCGTGGCTTGACATGTAAGAATGATGGTGTCATTGAGGGATGGAAAGCACCTAATGAGAGTTGGTAAAAATATAATGGGCAGGGGGCAGCAAGGTAGCACAGTGGATAGAGCACCACCCTTGGATTCGGGAGGACCTGAGTTCAAATGCAGCTTTAGACACTTAACAATTTCTAGCTGTGTGACCCTGGGCAAGTCACTTAACCCCATTACTTAGACATATGTGTGTGTGTGTGTGTGTGTATCTATATCTATATCTATATGTATGTATATGTATATATATATATGTGTGTGTGTATGTGTATATATATGTATATGTATATATATGTATGTATATATACATATGTAATGGGTAGCAAGATGGTGAAATGAATAGAGTACCAGCCCTGAAGTTAGGAAGACCTGAATTCAAATCTGTCCTCAGACACTTTACTAGCTGTGTGACCCTGGGCAAACCATTTAGCCCTGTTTGCCTCAGTTTCTTCATCTGTAAAATGAGCTGGAGAAGGAAATGGCAAACCACTCTAGTATCTTTACCAAGAAAACTTCAAATGGGATCATGAAGAGTTGGACATGACTGAAACAAATGAACAACAAAACTATATTTTCCTGGAGTCTTAAAAATGTGATCGAGAGCTTTTAAAAATCTGATCAAGAAAAGGGGAATGACAATATTGGTCACCTTTTCTGTGAGTCATAGACTATAGTGAGTGAAAGGAACAGCACAGGAAGAATCACAGTACAGAGGACTAGTAACTCACAGGATGAAGTAAGGAAAAAGCTAACAATAATACTCATGACCTCAGATGTCTATACACAAATACACAATGGGTTATAAACAATGTGAACTAGAGATTATAATGTAAAAAGAAAAATTCAACTTCATAGGTCCCATTGAAATCTAGAGGGATGGGACTCATGAAAGGGAAAGCAGAGGTGTAGATGAAGAAAATACAATCATGTAAGGAAATCTAACAACCAGACAGGAGAGGCAGGGTGAGTGCAGGGTGAGTGAGGATTAACAGCAAGAGAAACTGAAGTGATGTATTATCATGGGAGCATACTACAGAACACTTGGACAGAAAGAGGAGTTTGGGAAACATGACAAACCTGGCACAGAGGCTATAAATTAGTGATGGTATAATAAAGTGTAAATTTTCCCATCTGTTGGAGCTCTATCTTTGCCAAAAGCATAACAGCTGAAAATGTTTTGATTTACCTTAATGATCATTTCATCCTTTAAAAGATGAGCAAAGTGACAAGGAGAACTGCTTTTCTTCACCTGGTTCTGGCCAGCAAGGAAGAACTTGCTGGTAAAGTAGAAATTAGGAGAGCCTCGGAAGAAAGTCAGCAGCAGTTCCTCTTAGAATTTGTGATAAAAAGAAGCTGCCCATGTGTCATGTCCCCTAGACCAGATTTCAAAGAGATCAGAGAAAATATCGATAGGATCTTCTTATTTTATCAATTTCTACAGAAACTGATTAAAGAGAGATTGGGGTGAAATTCTAAAGAGGCTTATCTGTGTACAGGTTGTTTTTGGCTGTTTAAGGCAGGAAAGTTTTCATTTTTATCTTGGTATCTCATTCAGCACAGTGCCTGGCACATAATGAGCAGCTAATAAATGTTTGTTGAGTTGAATTCAATGAAATGGAATTGAAGGCTCAACCAAAACAACTCCAATTAGGAAAAAAGCTAAGAAATGACATTTCTCTCCTCTATGAAAAAAAAAAGTTCTTGAGACTTGAAAAGGACAGAGCAAAACTGGTAAACAGGAAGTCAAAAGCCAAAATAAGAGAATTATGTTTGTATCCCTGAAGTATTTTGTACATCATAGGTATTTAATAAGCATTTCTTGGATTTCAAATAATTTTTTCAACCTACATTGTCTTCCAAAGTAGCTAAGGCTAGGAATCAGCAAAGAGGATGTCTGCCAGTTACCTTTGTTTTCCTCATATGACCAGCCCTTCTTTATCCTTTACACATTCCTTTGATAACATACTTTACATCATTTTTATCTCCTTATAGTCTTTTCTTGTAATGTGTTGCACACCCATCGTGGGCCTCTCTCACCCTCCATGGGCCTCTCTCCATTGCCCTATGGGTGATCATTAATGCTTTGGAGACTATAGCATTCTGTGACTCAGAGCCATAAATTTCACCAGAAGAAGTCTGATGCTGAAACAATAGGCCTTTATTTCAGAGAGAAGTTTGTGATCATTAAAATTTATACACCTTACAACTTGGAAAGTGAGGTACCATTGTTTGCATTATAGTAGTTCCCCAGCCTCTACTCCCTGATTCATCCTGAATACTTCTGCCTTTTGTATCTTCTCACTGGCTTTCTTTCATTTGCTTACAATTTGGATTCCAGTTCCTATTCATTTTCGAGTCTTTTTTTTTTTAAAGAACAAACCTTCATTCCCCCCCACCACTATAACCAATAGCCTTGAAGCTTCCTTTGTTCCTAAAAATTCATGTGCTGTGACTGCTAAGTATGAAGTCTGACACCCACAAGCCACCAGCCTCATTACTTTACAGTCCCTGTGCAGTCATTAGATTTTAAAGAACTGTCCTAAGTTTTTAAGAGCTTGGGGGCCCAAGCACAATGACCATACTCTTCATTAAGTAGGCAAGCAATTAAAGACAAATAAAGTCCTGCCTGCCTGAAACTTACTGCTCAAAACCCCCCTTCAACTAGAGACTGGGAGTTGTGAGGGCTAATTACCTGCTAAAAATAACTTTTCGTGGGAAGAAAGCACATACAGAATAAAGATCCACTCCAACATTCTGAAAGGACAATTGAACCTGCTTGAGAGAGCCATCCAAGTGGGAGGTCCTGAGATTACTTGTGGCAAATAAAGAAATTTAATTTAGAATTCAAGCACCAAATAGGGGGGAAAAAAGGCATGGGTTTTGAGGTTACCAACAGCCTGAAAGATTACAGGAATCTTACGAACTTTAATATTTTCTGTCCATTATCATCAAACAGTTATTTAGGGCCCAGGATTGATTACAAGGAACTGTGAAGGGGCTAAGGACTCAAAGAAGAAGATACAATCCCTGTCTTTAAGAAGTTTATAATGGTGAATTGCAGAAAGGCATAAGAAACAGCTGCTCTGTAAGTCTACAATCATGAATTCATATCAGGCTTTTTTATTTCTAAAGGCACAGACTAGAATTTGGCCATAAAATATAGGCATTAGAAAGGGGGGAAAATCTGTGTAATAAGGATACTGCCCACATGTCACTGAAAAGCCACAATTCTTCTTTATAGGATCAAAAAGTCATATTATAACAAAAGACTAGGTGTTCTTACATCCAGATAGATGAGAAGGCTCAGTTCTGAGCCAAGCCTTTACTGCTTACTAGTCCATCTGTGGAGGTCACAAAGGATCTGAGCTCATCTACAGAACCTGACTCATTAGGGCATAGAGACAGTGATAGTCAGTCTGGGTTATCCAAAGGTCCAGGGTAGGGCCTAAAGGCCAGTGGTTCTAAGGACACTGATGAGACAGAACTGACAGCAGGTCACTTCAGGATTCCCTAGTTTGTAACCAGGCTGATATAAATAAGGTGCTCCAAGGGTGAATAGATGAAATAGTTTTACAAACTGTCCAACAGGGCCCACTATGGTATCGAGTGTATTTAAAGTGTACTTTGTAACCCAAATGTGTGATCTAATGTATTTATACAGATTCTCTGTGATGGATCTTACTGTATCTTGGGATTTTGACGTACAGCTACAAAATGTCCTTGTGTACCAAGTTTGATCTGCAGGGACCGAAAAAGTTTTACTGCAGGGATGGTGGAAGTATAAGAATACGAGCAAAGGTCACCGACCTTTTCCACTATTGCTATTTCCCCTATAAGCCTCCTTGAGGCTTGTTGAAGCTACAAGTTAACTTTCCTTGTCCAAGGCTCAATTCAATCCAATAAGTATTAGCTAAGTATCTAGGATATAATCCTTGCCCTCAAGTAACATTTATATTCTACTGTGAGGAAACAACACTTGTAGCAAGATAAGCAAATATAACGTGTACACAAAGAAAATACAAAGTAACTGGTTGGGGGGGAGGGAGAGAGGAGAAGAGAAATGTGCTAGCAATTGGAAATTCCTGAGAGTCTTCCTGTAGGAGGCCTTACACAGATGCTAGGGATTTACTGAGGTAGAGGTGACAAAGAAGTATATTTCAGGCATAGGGGACAGCTTATGCAAAGACACAGAGCTGGGAGATATAAAGTCAAGTATATCCTGGAATACAGAATGTGTGAAGGAGAGTAAGGTATATTGAGCTTCAAAAGGTAGGTTGGAACCAGATAGTGAAGGGCTTTAGATGACAAATAGAGGACTTTACATTTTTTCTTGTAGTAAAGAGAGAGCTATTAGAGTTTCTTGAGCAGGGTCATATCTATACTTTAGGAATATCAATCTGATTGTTGTATGCAGGATGGATTAGAAAGAGGAAAAGCCTGGAGACAGAGAGACCAGTGAGGAGATAGTGCAGAAGTGAGGTGATCAGGGCCTGAACCAAGGTAGACACTATGTAGGTGGAGAGAAGGGAAGTGATATGAGAGATTTTGTGAAGGTAGAATTTATGACTTGGAAACTGTTTAGATATTAGTGGGAGAGAGATGAAGTGTTGAGAATAACTTTGAGGTGGCTGACCCATGTGACTGAAAGGACGGTGGTATCCTCAACATAAAAAGAGAATTTAGAAAGAGGGATAGGTTTCCGGATAAATATAATAAATTCCATTCGAAGAACATCCAGGTGGATATGTCTAGATTGAAGTTGGTGATACTGCGATAGAGTCAGGAAAGAAATGAGGGATAGATTTGGGAGTCATATGCAGAGAATACATTTGAACCAATGGGACCTAATGAGGTCTTCAAAAGAGAAAGAGAAGGAAAGATGGCTCAGGTCACAGCACTAAGGTATAACTACACACGGGGGAGGACAAAAGAGACTGAGAATGATGTGTCAGATATGTAAGAGGAAAAACTGGAAAGAACAGCAAAATGAAAACTCAGAGGAAAGTACATTCAGGAGAATGGGGCTCAATAATACCAAACATTGTTGATAAGTAAAGGATGAGAATTGGGAAAAAAAAGCCATTGGATTTAGCAATTAAGAGATTGGTAGTAACTTCAGAAAGAAAGTTTTTGCTAAGTAGTGGAATTAGAAATGGGACTGCAAGGGGTTGAGGAGTCTTTGAGAGGAAATAGAGGCAAGACATATAGAGAGCCTTCTACAGGAGTTTGGCAATGAAAGGAGAGAAATACTGAGATAGCTTTGGGGAATAGCATGGTAAAATGATGCCTTGAGGAGGGGCATGATGAGAGTTAAAAGGAATTTATTCCTGCCAATCTACATAGCAAGTATGTCTGGGGGAATTCCCAGCAATGAGGCACAACGCTGTTGGGAGGAGGGGAAGTCTTGTTTTGAAAGGCCGATTTCTGGACTGTCCTATTATGGATGTGAGGCTCACTTAGAAAGATCTGAAAATGTTTTTTTTGATTAGCCAGAGAGGCAGCCTCACAAAAGGGAGGGAACAAATTGCTGCTTCCAGGGCAGGGAAGGAACAGCAGTTGTGAGGACAAATTGGAAGACAAGTAAGACCAAGACTGGAGGTGAAGCCTGAGAAGTGTTCCGGTTCTGAAAAGCATCCCTCGAAGACACCGAGGGCATTTCTCTCCCCCAGGTGAGATAGAGGGTTTTCCTTTGTTATTTACTTCTATCCCCCCCCAATAGCAAATTTGCTATTTGATTTATGGTTCCTATTCTTTTGCTAGAGAATATACTATTTGGGGGTTTGAGTATAACTGTAAGACTATAAACGCTTCACAGGGAAGCAGGGAGGTAGAGATCCAAGCTTCAACTGTGAGACCAACAGTCTCCTGGATGGTATTTCCCCGGATTGTAGTCTGACGACTTCTAGAGACATACCCAACTCTGAATCGGTCTTGTCATAGCTTTGGTGGAGACCATAAAACACTTAACTGGTCCCTTCAAACAATGTGCTTTACCCCTTCATTGACAATTCATGCCACAATGGTTGAAGATTCTATTAAGGCAACCCTCAGTCCTTCAGCTTTGACCTCACAAGGTAGAAAAGGCCCACCCTCATAAGACTTGCATTGGCCAAATTTAAATGTTTCAGATACAACCACCAAAGTATGTGATAAAGGATGAACATCACAAAATCAATCTTTTTTTTTTTACCAATGCATTCTACTGCATGCTTATACAATAACAATAATAGCTTGTTTTATGTAGGATTTTAAGGTCTACAAAACACTTCACATATATTATTTCATAGCAGAATAGAGACATAGATCTAGAACTCAGAGGCTACCTAATCCGACCCACTCATTTTACAAATGAGGAAACTGAGATCCAGAAATAGTAAGAGGCATTCCCAAAACAGCAGAGGTAAGACCAAGAGGCAGCAGAGTAAGTCACCGAGCTGGAATCTGAATTCAGGCTCTTCTGGCTCGAAATCAAGCAATCAATCCCCTGTTCCACGCTGCCTCTCAATCTCAGATGCCAAACATTATATAGGATTAAAGACCATGTAGAGGTAAAAATCATATGTTACATTTATAAATGAAGAAATACAAAGAAATGAAGAAATACAAAATTTTGGCTAGTATGTGTACAACATAAACTTAGATTGACTAGCGTTTAATTGCTATAATCATGGATATCCTAGGCAGCTAGGTGGCAGCAGTGTCCCACTCAACCCAATGATGTGGCCACTGCCATAATGTAGGTCCTCATCGATTCTCAACTATACTGTTAAGTACATCAGTCTTGTAACTGGTCTCCCTGCTTCTAGTCTCTTCCCTTTGTTAGTATCTTCCCTCTATTGATTATCTCCAAATTCTCCTGTAAATATCCTATTTGTATATGGTTGTTTTTATTTTTTCTCCCATGGTATCCATTGCATCACCAGGGCTGGTAGATAGTAGAATTCAATAAATGCTTATTGACCCACTGACTAACGCCTCCATTTTATTTGCAGCTTCCCTCATTCTTGTTTCAGCCAAATTATATCTCCTCCTAAGACTGTAAGATGGGTAACTTCAGCTTTGGCAGAATTTAAATGGGGAAATAGAAGTAAATAAAATTTGGCTAATGGTAAGTTCCACATAGACTAAAGTCAAAGGAAATTCACTTGCTGATAGCATGGAGAAGAAAGAATTTCATTGTCAGATAAAAGTTGAAGCGCTCCAGTCAAAATATAAGCTACATTATTTCTTGTTTCAACCAAGTTGGGAATAATCTGTGAATTTTTTTCTGAATAAAACTTCTATCCATTTGCACTATATATTCTTAGGTATATAGTTATTTTCATGTAGTCTCCTCCACTAGAACATGGGTTCCTTGAAGGGAGGGACCATTTTTTTTGCTTTAGTTTACATTTGTAGTGCTTCACACAGTTTTGGGCACATACCAACCTCTTAATAAGTCTTGAGGCCACGTGTGACCTTGCAAGTCCTTGAGTATGGCCCTTTGGCTGAATCCAAACAAATGTGTTCTGTGAGGCCACAGGTTCCCTGAACTATACTATTCAGGAATCAACTTGTCAAAACTTAGTCACGTGCTTCCGGTAAAGAGGAAACTTTATAACATAACTATCACCTATCACAGTCAAATATGCAGTCACTAGGAAGACAAGTGAGGTCCTTCTGTGATCCTAGCCTTCAAAGAGCACCTGCTAAAAAAGGATAATTTTCTTTGGACCTGTGGATGGTGGCCTTAGCTTGGTTTTATCTATACCAGTAAGGATCTAGAAAACTGCAATAGGGGCAGTATTCTAAACAACAATTTATCTTCCTATGAATCCCGAGTCAACCAATTCTCTAGCCCAAGTTGATTCTAAACAAGGTAGCTCAGTGCATATCAAAAAGGGGCTGCTAAAAATGCAAACAAGATAGGCCAATCTTGATTGGCTTTTGATACCCACAGGAGCACAATGTGCCAAAAAAAGGGGAAAGACTTGCTTAATTAACATTAATGTGAAGAAAATAATTGGCTCACACAAACATTATTTTCTTTCATTCTTTTCCCCTTACTTAAGTAGTCATTTGTAGACAGCTACAATAATCTTTTTGTATAAATGCCACTACCACAGCATGATATGCAACAAGCCACTGGAGACTGTTGAGCAGGAAGAGGATGTTTTATTGGCAAGAGCACAGGAAATAGAATAAGAGATTCTTAGTTCAAATCCTGCCTGTGCTTTTTGCCTTGTGACTAGATTAAGAGAACTGATCTTAGACTGGGCCTCAGTTTCCTCATCCACAAAATGAAAAGGTCAGGCTAGATGAGGGGTTCCCAAGCTAGGGTGCATGTACTCCTAGAAGCTCATCAAGGGGAGTTGGGGAATAGTTGATAAATATTAGATTCCTGAGAGGCAGCATGGTGAAATGGGCAGAGAGCTAGAGAGACCTAAATTTAAATCCTGGCTCTGATACATATTGACCTTCTGACCCTGAACAAATCACTGAACTTCTCTTTGCAAAGGCAGACACATCTATATGTGCTCTTTTTTTGTTGTTGTTGTTTTGTTGGTTTTTTTGGCTAGGCAATGGGGTTAAGTGACTTGCTCAGGGTCACACAGCTAGTAAGTGTTATGTGTCTGAGGCCGGATTTGAACTCAGGTCCTCCTGAATCCAGGGCAGATGCTCTATCCACTGCTACACCTAGCTACCCCTATATGTGCTCTTGAAGCCATCTGCTTCTGACTTCTCTATCACATTGCCTCTACTACCATAGCCACTCTTATCTTTCATTTCTCTTTATGTACTGGTTCCTGTTGCCTTCCCCACTCATTAGAAAATCCTCCTTTGCTGCTATGTCCTAAAGCTAGTCACTATCCTATCATCTCCTTCACTGCTAAGCTCCTTGAGAAAGCCATCTGCATTCCTTGCCTCCGCTTCCCCTCCTCTTCTAAGCTCTCTGTAGTCTGGTTTCTTAACTCATTTTTCAGCTACAACTGCTCTCCAAAACTACCAGTTGCCAGACCTAACAGCCTTTTCTCAGTCCCAATCCTCCTTGGTCCCTCTGCAGCATCTCATACCGTCAGTCACTTCTTCCTGTATATTTTCGCTCTCTCCTGGTTGTTGTCTCAACTGTGTGACCGCTCCCTCTCAGTTTCTTTTTCTGCTTCGTCATTGCTTGTGTCATGCCCAACAGCCGTGAATTTTCTACAAAGACTCTGTCCTTGGCCCCCCTTCTCATCTGGCTCCATACTAGCTTACTTGGTGATCTCATCAGTTGCCATGAGTTCAATGATCATCTCAATGCAAAAAATTCCCAGATCCCACTATAGACTCTCTGCTGAGATTCAGTCACACAACAACTATGGCCTTACAGCCATCTCAAACTGAATGTCCTGTAGGCAGGACATTATGTTGGATACTCTAGGATGCAATATAAAATCCTGTCTTTTAAAGTCCTTCACGACCCAGCTGCTTCCTACTTTCCAGCCTTTTAACACCTTGCTCCCCTCTCCATGTACTCAGTTATACTGGGGAATTTGTAGTTTCTCAAACACAACACTCCAAATCCCGACTCCAGGCCTTTCTGGCTCTCTTCCATGCCTGGAATATTTGGCCCCCTCCTCTCCATCTCCTGGCTTACTTCTAGACTTACTTCGACTCCCACCTTCTGCATGAGGCCATTCTCTGTCCCCTCAGCTCATTTCCTCTGAGATGATCTTCTTCGACTGTGTATATGCATATGTACATATGTACATGACACACCTAGTCATTTATCTGTTGTCTCTCCTGTTAGAACGTGAGCTTTTTGAGAGCAGACATTGTTTGCCTCTGTTTCCTCAACTGTAAAATGTGGATAATAACAGCACCTACCTCACAGAGTTGTTGTGAAGACCAAATGAAAGAATAATCGTAAGGCACTCAGCACAGTGCCTGACATGCAGTAAGCACGGTGTAAATGCTATTATTGTTATTACCATTATCATCATTAGGGAAACAAAGGGGCATGACAATAAGGGCTCCATTATCTCTAAGGTCCCTTCCAGGTCTAAATTCAGTCCAGGTGAGAGGTGAGTAGAACCTGACCGAGGGTAGTAGTCCTGTGAAAAACAAGCTGGACACAGACATGAAAAATATCATGAAGGTAGACTGGACTGTGCTTCACTGTGGATAGGATGTAGTGAGTAAGGAAGAGGGAAGAGTAAAAGAAGATTCCCAAATTTAGCACTGGGAGACGTGCATACTGGCAGTGGTTGCTGTGGCTGTTCAGTCCTTTTTAGTCACATCCAACCCTTTGTGACCCCATTGGGGTTCTCTTGGCAAAGATACTGCAGTGGCTTGCCATTTCCTTCTCCAGCTCATTTTGCAGATGAGGAAACTGAGGCAGGCAGGATTAAGTGACTTTCCCAGGGTCAGACAATTAGCATTTGAGGTCAGATTTGAACTCAGGAAGCTGAGTCTTCCTGACTCTGGGCCCAGCACTCTATCCACTGAACCTATGTCTTTAACATAAGCTGAGGGGGACAGAAAACATAATAACAGTAATAATTTACATCTATGCTATCTAAGATGCGTACACCATCTACTTCTCAAGGACTTCAAGTGCTCTGTAAGGAGGAGGGCCAGGTTTAGGGAGGAAAGTGTGAAACAGTTGCCAAGTTGTCTTTTCCATGCTGACCATCCATAACCTTCTTTTTAGACTCTAAGTTGTTAGGGACCAGAGAAGACCATGCACACCTGGCCTTTCAAATGCTTTTTGTGTTTTCTTTTGGCCCAGAGGACTTTTGATTTCACTGGCATAGGGGCTTTCAGTTTGGAAAGTCCCTCTAAAAATACAGATTAGCATCTGCCTGGCAATTTATAAAGAGTTGCCTGGAGGGGGGGGTGTTGAGAGGATAAGAGAGCAATTAGCCCTCTTACTTACAGAGAGGTTCCATAATCATACAGTCTCAAACTCTAGACTAAGGACAGGCTTACTGGCAAAGGAGAAAGAATACTGGATTTGGCCAAAATAATATCACAGCTATAAAATTGGGATAGGACAATAGAACAACCTATTCCAACCTCCCTCTTCTACAGATGAGGAAACTGAGGCCTGGAGATGTGAAGTGGCTTGCTCAAAGTCACACAAGTCATTGAAACATGATCCTTGGATTCCAGATCCAATGCTCTGACTCAGAAAGCTAGAGTTGCATTACAAGATCTGCCATTAATAGCTATGTGAACTTGGACAGTCACTTAATGGCTCTGAGCCTTAGTATCCTGGACTGTACAATGGGGATAATAATGCTTGCTCGGCATTTTGGAAAATGTTCTGCAAGCCTTAAAGTGCTGTGTGAATATCAACTGTTGTTATTACCATGCTTTCTGATTGGTGAATGTTGGAAGTCAAAAAGAAAGTTTAGGTTATTAGAAAGACTCAAGAGTTTCCCTTTTTTAAGTATAAGGACTCAAGCTACAGGATTCATTGCAAAATATGAAAATATTTAAATCAGCTGAGTGGGAGGTAAGAGACAAGCATCATAGGTTCTTCTCTATATCCTTCAACATATTATTAAAGTAAGACCGAGTAAGATGAAGGACTAATAGCTCTTCTTAATTAAGCTCCAGAAAGATCCATTACTTGATGCACCTGAAACATAGAGTCAACTACAGACCTCAAATTCAATCTATCTAAAACTCAACTCATCCTTCTCCCCACCCATCCTCTAATTGGTCCCTCCTCCTGATTTCCCTGTTCCTACTAATAGGACAGTCACACTCCCTGTCACCCAGGCTTAGGATGCTCTAGTTATTAACAAAATCAGAAATCTTCAATGGGAAATCCACAGACTTCTGACTTGTAAAAATACTAGAAAAAATGCCAGGTACCATTATGATGATGGTAATTATTTTTTAAATAACATTTTATTTTCCCCCTAATTACATGTAAAAACAATTTTGACATTTAAAAAAATTTTGAGTTCCAAATTCTATTCCTTCTTCTTTCCTTCTCCCCTCCCTGAGACAGTAAGCAAAATGATATAGGTTTTACATATGCAATCATGTGAAACATTGCCATATTATTCATTTTGTGTAAGAAGACTTGAACAGAAAGAGGGAGAGAAAAAGAGAGAGAGAGAGAGAGGGAGACAGAGAGAGAGAGAGAGAGAGAGAGAGAGAGAGAGAGAGAGAGAGAGAGAGAGAGAGAGAAGGAAAGAAGTAAAGAAAGAAAAACAGTATGCTTCAGTCTGTATTCAGACAACAGTTCTTTCTGTGGAGGATAAAATTATAAATTTTTCATCAAGAGTCCTTTGGGATTGTCTTGGATCATTGTGTTGCTGAGAATAGCTAAGTCATGCACAGTTCTTCATTATACAATATTGCTGTTACTGTGTATAATGTTCTCCTGGTTCTGCTCACTTCACTTTGTAACAGTTCATGTAAGTCTTTCCAGGTTTTTCTGAAATCGATGATGGTAATTATTAAAAGAGTTTCAGGAAGAAAGTAAAATGAAAGTGAATTTAATTTTAGGAAAAGAAAATGATAAGACAGAGAAAAGTGGGGAAGGGCTTGTTACTGTGTCACTGTGACTTAAAAAATGTAATCATCTTGATGTGCAATAGAATAACTTGAGTGTTTCGGTGATGTGAAAAATGTAGGCATAAGCTGGGAAACTTGTCCTGACCCAAGCTGGTTTTTGATAATGGCACTAATTAGATTGTTTTATAGCCCCAACCAGAAATAATGTTGTGAAAACTTGCTGTGATATCGTTTAGATCTTTGCCCATTTGTAATAAATATTGTATTGTTTGTATGAAACTAACAGTACATTGTAATATTATTGAATCAATCTAAAAACATTTATTAAGTACTTATTAAGCCCTAAAAACTTTATTAAAAACTTACATTGTGTTAAGCACTAGAAATACAAAGTAGGGTAAAAACATTCCTGTCCCCAAGAAGCCCATATTTTAATGGGGGAGACAAAATGTAAATAGGTACATAAAATATATATATATACTTATTAGCTGGAAGGTAATCTCAGATGGGGAAGGCTGCTAGGGGAATGAGAAAGGCCTCGTGCAGAAGATGGGACTTTGATTTGAGTCTGGAAAGAAACCAGTGAAGTCAGGAGGCAGTAGTGACAGGGCAGAGCATTCTGTGCATGGTGGAATTGCCAAAGTAAAGGTCTAGACTTGGGAGATGGAGTCAGGTGTGCAAGAATGAGGGCAGGCAGGGAGGTAAGTTAACCAAAGGCCGGATAAGTAGGAAGGGGCCAGGTTATGAATAGCTTTAAATGCCAAGCAGAGGGATTTAGATTTGATCTTGGAGGGAAGGGTGGAGGCCCTAGAGTTCACTGAGGAGAGGATGTGAAGTTGTAAGTCTTATTACGTTAGAGGAAAATCACTTTGGCAACTAGAGGATGGGGGAGGGGGGAGTTGAGATGAGACCGAGAGACTTATTAGAAGGTTATTGCAATAACCAAGCAAGAGGTGATGAGGGCCCAAATTAAAGTCGTAGCTGTACGAAAGAAAAGAGAAAAGGGGATATGTATGAGAAACGTTTTTGTTTTTATAGACTCTCCTGGCAATGTCAGGTGGGCTAAGATGGTATCACACATCTTTTGTATGTCGGAGTAGGTGGGCTACACAAAAGTAGGTCCTGAAAGCCAAGGGCATAGCGACAGAAAAAAGTTGAGGACCTAGGGATTTCTCAGATCTCATTAAGTTCTAAATCTATGATCAAAGCACATGATAAGGCATGTATTGTAACCATACCCATGCTAAAGTGTAGTTGCTTATCATGGGGCTCTGTTGTAACTATGTGCATTCATGTAACTGTTAGTTGACAGAAGCTGCGGTGAAACAAAATTTGGTTAAGCAATCAGTCATGACATTTATGTGGTTCCTGCCCATGACTGATACAAATAGCAAAGGCTCTTAGTAGACGTTCTTTGAGAGTTGCTGGCTGAAGAAATGATCACCTTGTGGCAAACCAGGGATGATCCTTTCTGACTTCACACAGGCTAGTCCTTTGGACAGCACCTAGAAAGACCATTGCCAGGCGCATGCACATGGCTTTCCCAAACATAACAGAACCTGCCAAAGCTGGCATTTTGCTGGCATAGGCTTTAAGCACCCAGGGTCACTTTCATGCTATGATAAGGAATTCATCAACTAACAAGCACTCATTAAGCACCTACTACTTGCAAGGAGGGGGCGGGGGTGCTGTGTGCCAGGAATGCAAATACAACGAACAAAACAATTCCTACTCTCACGGAACTTAACATTCTATCAGGAGAAAACAACCAGTGCATACAAAGTAATTATCCCAAAAGACTTAGTGCAGCTTAAGGTTATTAAAGCTTTGTGTTATCTTATTAATATTAAAATTATTAAGGCTTAAAAGTTTAGGTTTTTTTGAAGCTTAAACTGCACTAAACTTTTGGGATACCTTGCATATAATTATTTATAGAATAAATATAAAAAGATTAAATAATCAATCAATAAACATTTATCAAGTGCCTAATATGTGCCAGGCACCACACTGGAGGAAAAAAAAATGGTCCCTGCCCTCAAGGAGCTTATAGTCAAATAGGGGAGATAACAGGAAAACAAATATATACGAAGCAAGCTATATACAGGATAAATACGAAATAATTAACAGAGGAAAGGCACTAGAATGAAGTGGGGTTGGGGGAGGCTTCCAGTAAAAGATGGGATTTTAACCAAAATAAAGTCAAAATGGGTTCATGATTTAGATATAAAGGCTGACACTATAAGCAAACTAGGAGAGCAAGGAATAGTTTACCTATCAAATCTATGGAGAAGAGAAGAATTCATGACCAAACAGGAGATAGAGAACATTATGAAAAGCAAAATAGATAACTTTGATTACATTAAATTGAAAAGTTTTTGCACCAACAAAGCCAATACAATTAAGATTAGAAGGAAGGTAGAAAATTGGGAAAGAATTTTTACAACCAGTCTCTCTGATAAGGGCCTTATTTCTAAAATACATAGAGAATTAAGTCAAATTTATAAGAATGAAAGTCATAACCCAATTGATAAATGAATGGTCAAAGGATAAAAGATGGGATTTTAGTAGCAGACTTAAAGGAAGCTAGGGAGGTGAGGAGTCAGAGAGGAGGAGGGAGAGCATTCTAGGCATGAAAACAGCTAAATAAAACCCAAAGCCAAAGAGGTGGAGTGTCTTGTTTGTGAAATAGCCAGGAGGTCAGTTTCTCTTGAGGGAAGGTACCTGTTGGGAAGTGAAGTGTAAAAAGACAGAAGTGTAGGAGGGGGCTGGGTTATGAAAGGGTTTGAATGCCAAACAGTGCAATCTGTATTTGCTCCTGGAGGCAACAGGGAGCCACTGGAGTTTATTGAGTAGGGGATGGGATGACATGATTGGACTTGTAATTTGGAAAAATCATTTTAGTGGCTGAATGGAGAATGGATTGGAGTGGGGAGAGATGTGTGGGAGATGAGAGCCTGCCCCAGGGTGGCAGAGAGAGCGGGTGACATATTCAAGAGTTGTTGGGGAGGTGAAATCAACAGGCTATGGCAATAGCTTGAACCTATAGAGGGTCAGAGAGAGTGAGGAGTCCAGGCTGACTCCTAGATTGTAAGGGAGTGGGAGGAAATGTCTCCTCTCATATTTCTTCTTTGGGGCTAGGCTTGGTCTTTGTAATTTTGTCACATTATCTTTCTTTTTTTTAATTTTAAATTTTTTTTGATAATTTATTTTTAGTTTTCAACATTCACTTCCATAAGATTTTGAGTTTTAAATCTTCCCCTCCTACTTCTTCTCCCCCTCCCCCAAGACAGCATACAATCTGATATAGGCTCTATATATACATTCATGTTAAGCATATTTTCCCATTAGTCATGATGTAAAGAACAATTAGAACTAATAGGAGGAATCATGAGAACAAAGCAATACAACAAAACAACAAAGGAAAAGGAGAGCAAATAGTATGCTTTCCATCTGCATTCAGACTCCATATTTCTTTCTCTGGGTACAGGTAGCAATTTCCATAGTGAGTCTTTTGAAGTTGTCTTAGATTCTTGTATTCTGTGAAGAGCCAAGTCTATCAAATCAGTCATTCCATAATGTGGCTGTTACTGTGTACAATGGTCTGCTCATTTCACTCTGCATCAGTTCATGTAAGTCTTTCTAAGTTTTTTTGAAGTCGGCCTGCTCATCATTTCTTATAGCACAATAGTATTCCATTACATTCATATACCACAACTTGTTTAGCCATCCCCCAATTGATGGGCATCCTCTCAATTTCTAATTCTTGGCCACCACAAAAAGAGCTGCTAAAAATATTTTTGTACATGTGGGTCCTTTTCCCGTTTCTACGATCTCTTTGGGATACAGCCCTAAAAGCGGTATTGCTGGGTCAAAGGGTATACACATTTTTGTAACCCTTTGGGCATAGTTCCAAATTGCTCTCAAAAATGGTTGGATCAATTCGTAACTCTACCAACAATGCATTCATGTTCCAATTTTCCCACATCTCCAACATTTATCATTTTCCTGTTTTGATATGTTAGCCAATCTGACAGGTGTGATGTGGTATCTCTGAGTCATTTTGATTTGCATTTCTGTAATCAATAATGATTTAGAACATTTTTTCATATGACTATAGATAAGTTTAGTTTCTTCCTCTGAAAACTGCCTGTTCATATCCTTTGACCATTTATCCAATGGGGAATGATTTCTATTCTTATAAATTTGACTCAGTTCTCTATATATTTTAGAAATGAGACCTTTATCAGAGACAGAAAACTTTCCAGTTTTCTGCTTCCCTCCTAATCTTGGATGCATTGGCTTTATTTCTGCAAAAACTTTTCAATTGAATGTAATCAAAATTGTCCACTTTGCATTTCATAATGTTCTCTATCTTTTGTTTGGTCATAAATTCTTCCGTTCACCGTAGATCTGAAAGGCAAACTATTCCTCGCTCTTCTAGTTTGCTTATAGTATCAGTCTTTATATCTAAATCGTGTACCCATTTTGACTTTATCTTTGTATAGGGTGTAAGATACTGATCTATACCAGTTTCTGCCATACATTTTTCCAGTTTTCCCAGCAGTTTTTGCTAAATAGCGATTTCTTATCCCAGAAGCTGGAGTCTTTGGATTTATCAAATAGTAGATTAGTATAGTCATTGACTACTGTGTCTTGCATACCTAACCTATTTCACTGATCCACCAGTCTATTTCTTAGCCAGTACCAAGTAGTTTTGATGATTGCTACTTTATAACACAATTTAAGATCTGGTACAGCTAGGCCACCTTCCCTTGCTTTTCTTTTGATTAGTTCCCTTGATATTCTGGACTTTTTGTTCTTCCAGATTAATTTTGCTATTATTTTTTCTAGTTCTATAAAATAATTTTTGGTAGTTGTATTGGTATGGCACTGAACAAGTAAATTAATTTAGGTAGAATTGTCATTTTTATCATATTAGCTTGGCCTACCCATGAGCAACTAATATTTTTCCAATTATTTAGATCTGACTTTATTTGTGTGAAAAGTGTTTTGTAATTGTGTTCATATACTTCCTGGTTTTGTTTTGGCAGGTAGACTCCCAAATATTTTATGGTGTCTACAGTAATTTCAAATGGAATTTCTCTATCTCTTGCTGTTGGGCTTTGTTAGTAATATAGAGAAATGCTGATGATTTGTGTGGGTTTATTTTATATCCTGCAACTTTGCTAAATTTGTTTATTATTTCAAGCAATTTTTTACTTGATTCTCTAAATATACCATCATATCATCTGCAAAACGATAGCTTTGTTTCTTCTTTGACTATTTTAATTCCGTCAACTTCTTTTTCTTCTCTAATTGCTACAGCTAATGTTTTTAGCACAACATTGAATAACAGTGGTGATAATGGACATCCTTGTTTCACTCCCTATCTTATTGGACATGCTTCTAGGTTATCCCCATTGCATATAATGCTTGCTGATGGTTTTGATAGATGCTGTCTATCATTTTAAGGAATACTCCATTTATTCCTATGCTTTCTAGTGTTTTAATAGAAATGGATGTTGTATTTTGTCAAATGATTTTTCTGCATCTACTGAGATAACCATATGATTTCTGTTAATTTTGTTGCTGATATGGTCAATTATGCTGATAGTTTTTTTTTTTAATAGCTGCAATCAATTTATTAAAGAGCTGATTGGTTAGGCATCTGCAATGGTGACTTTCACTTCTACACCTGGCTCAGTGTTGATAGCAGTGATCTGTTTAACAATTTCAGAAGGACTGTGCAAATCAATGAGGCGTTTGTGGATTCTCATCTGGAACCGATCCCAAGTCTTTGAACTTTCACTGCAAGAAGTTTTTCTAGTTGTGATTCGAAGTGTCTTAGTGGGCATCCAAACAGGTCCCTTCACTTTCAAGTTCTTTTCTTTGGCTCCTCTAATTAGGTCAGCACACACTTTCTCGAGGGATTTCACATTGCGCCTGGTGAGGGTGATCCGGTTCCGGTGAATGGCCACTTTGGGCTCCACAAGGGTCTTGCCTGTCCTTGAATGCCCTGGCAGTGGAGCAGGTTCCTGACAGACTTATTCCCCGGTGACAGCGAACAGCGGCAAGTCAGGAAGAGGAGAGGTAGCGATTGCCGGCTCCACGCGGCTGCAGCCGTAATACTTTCACCCGATAGTTTTCTTGTATAAATCCTACATGGTCATAGTATATTATCCTCAAAATAAGTTGTTGTAATGTCTTTGCTAATATTTTATTTAACATTTTTGCATCTATATTCATTAGGGAAATTGGTCTATAATTTTCTTTCTCTGTTTTGGCTCTTCCTGGTCTAGGTATGGGCACCATATTTGTATCATAAAAAGAATTTGTTAAGACTCCTTCTTCACCTATTTTCCCAAATAGTTTATGTAGTATTGGAATTAGTTCTTTGAATGTTTAGTAGAATTCACTTGTAAATCCAACTGGCCCAGAAGATTTTTTCTTACCGAGTTCATTGATGGCTTGTTGAATTTCTTTTTCTTAAATGGGGTTAAGTATTTTATTTCCTCTTCTGTTAATCTTGGCAATTTATATTTTTGTAATTGTTCATCAATTTCACTGAGATTGTCAAATTTATTGGTAGGTGGGCAAAATATCTCCTAATTATTGTTTTGATTTCCTCTTTGTGGGTCGTGAATTCACCCTTTTCATTTTTGATGCTTGGTAATTTGGTTTTCTTCTTTCTTTTTTTAAAATTAAATTAACCAAATTTAGCTATTTTATTGGTTTTTTCATAAAACCAGGTCTTAGTTTTATTTATTAGTTCAATAGTTTTCTTAATTTCAATTTTGTTAATCTCTCTTTTTGTTTTCAGAATATCTAATTTGGTATTTAACTGGGGATTTTCAGTTTGTTCTTTTTCTAGATTTTTTAGTTGCATGACCAATTCATTGATCTCTTCTTTCTCTATTTTATTCATATAAGAATTTAGAGATATAAAACTTCCTCTAAGGACTGCTTTTGCTACATACCATAAGCTTTGGTTATGTTGTCTCATTACTGTCATTCTCTTAGAAGAAGTTATTGTTTCTATGATTTCTTGTTTGACCCACTCATTTTTTTAGGATTATTTAGTTTCCAATTAATTTTTAGTCTATCTTTCCATGGCCCTTTATTACATGTAATTTTTATTGCATTATGATCTGAAAAGGATGCATTTAATATTTCTGCCTTTCTACATTGAATTGTGGGCTTTTGATGCCCTAGTACATGATCAATTTTTGTGTAAGTGCTATGTATCACCGAGAAAAAAATGGTATATTCCTTTCTGTTCCCATTCAGTTTTCTCCAGAGGTCAACCGTAATTAACTTTTCTAAGGTTCTATTTATCTCCTTTACTTCTTTGTTGTTTATTTTGTGGTTAGAATTATCTAGTTGTGAGAGGGGGAGGTTGAGGTCCCCCACTAGTATAGTTTTGCTGTCTATTTCTTCCTGCATCTCCCTTAACTTCTCCTTTAAGAATTTGGCTGCTGTACCACTTGGTGCATATATGTTTAGTAATGATATTACTTCATTACCTATGGTACTTTTTACCAGGATGTAGTTTCCTTCCTTATCTCTTTAAATTAGATCTATTTTTGCCTTTGCTTTGTCTGAAATCAGGATTGCTACCTCTGCTTTTTTTACTTCAGCTGAAGCATAATATATTCTGCTCCAGCCTTTTACCTTTACTCTGTGTGTATCCCTCTGCTTCAAATGTGTTTCTTGTAAACAACATATTGTAGAATTATGGTTCTTAATCCACTCTGCTCTCTGTTCCATCCCATTCACATTCACAGTTATGATTACTATCTGTGTCTTCCTCTCGATCCTATTTTTCCCTCCCCATTTATGCTTTTTTCTCTTTCTTCCTTTCCCTCCTCAATAGAGTTTTGCTCTTGACCACTGCCTCCCTCAGTCTACCTTCCCTTTTATTAGTTTCCTCTTTTCTTTTCCCTGTACCCTTTCTACCTCCTATAGGGTAAGTTAGATTTCTATATCTAACTGGTTATGTTATTACCTCTTTGAACCAAATC
This sequence comes from Phascolarctos cinereus, assembly GCF_003287225.1. NCBI lineage: Eukaryota > Metazoa > Chordata > Mammalia > Diprotodontia > Phascolarctidae > Phascolarctos > Phascolarctos cinereus. Next base: position 66,055,633 of record NW_027555514.1, read on the forward strand.
TGATGAGAGTAAGGTTCAAACAATGCTCATCTCCCTTCTTTCCCTCTATTGTACTTGGTTTTTGTGCCTTTTCATATGATGTAATTTATCTTTGTCTGACTCCTTTCTTCTTCTCCCAGTACAATCCCTTTTCACTACTTAGTGCATGGGTTTGACTTTGATGTGATGGTAAAAAAAAATCTATGTTCAAGTATACTCCCTTTTAAATGTCATAATGACATTACAATTCTTAAAAGTTACAAGCATCATCCTTCTTTGTAGAGATCTAAACAGTTTGCCTTTATTAATAATACTATGTTATTGTTTTCTTTCCTGTTTACCTTTTTATGCCTCTCTTGAGTATTGTATTTGAAGGTCAAATTTTCTGTTGAGCTCTGGTCTTTTCATTAGGAAGACTTGGAAGTCCCCTAATATCCATCTCCTCTCCTGAAAGATTATGCTCAGTTTTGCTGGGTAGTTGATCCTTGGTTGTAATCCAAGCTCCTTTGCCTTATATTCCATGCCTCTCTGCCTCCCTCCTTCCCCCCGATCTTTTAATGTAGAAGCTGCAAGGCCTTGTGTAATCCTGACTGTGGTTCCATGATATTTAAATTGTTTCTTTCTGGCTGCTCGTAGTATTTTCTCTTTGACCTGGTAATTTTGGAATTTGGCTACAATATTCCTTGGCATTTTCAATTTGGGATCTCTTTCAGGAGGTGATCAGTGGATTCTTTTGATGACTAATTTACCCTCTGGTTCTAGGACCTCAGGGCAGTTTTCTTTGATGATTTCCTGAAGGATGTTGTCCAGAGCCCCCCTTTTTTTTTGTCATGGTTTTCAGTTAGACCAATAATTTTTAAATTGTCTCTCCTGGATCTATTTTCCAGGTCAGTTGTTTTGCGAATGAGGTATTTTATGTTTTCTTGTATTTTTTCATTCTTTTGTTTCTGTTTGACTGATTATTGCTCTCTCATAGAGTCATTAGCTTCCACTTGCCCCATTCTAATTTTTAGGAAGTTGTTTTCTTCTATTAGATTTTGTACCTCCTTTTCCATTTGGCCTATTTTATTTTTTAAGGACTTGTTTTCTACAGTTAATTTTTGTCCTTCCTTTTCCAAGCTATTGACTCTCTCTTGCATATCTCTCATTTCTTTTCCCAATTTTCTTCTACCTCTCTTATTTGACTTTTAAAATACTTCTTGAGTTCTTCCAAGAAGGCTTTTTTGGGCTTGAGAACAGTTCATATTCACCTTTAAGGTTTTGAATGTGGGTATATTAACAATGTTATCCTCTTCTGAATTTGTGCCTTGATCTTTCCTTTCCCAAAAATAAGAATCTATGGTCATTTTCCATTTCTGCTTTATGTGCATGGTATTTGCCTATTTCCTGACTTTAAAAAAATTGAGTTCTGCTGCTAGAGCAAAGAGAGGCATTTACCTAAGCTTCTTTTTCTGCTCACTGGGGCCTTGCACTTGAATGTTTGACTCCTGCTGGTCCAGGCCTTGCACAGGGATATTTCAATGCTGGTAGATTTCTGTCAGCTTAGTACTTTGCCTTCTGGAGTTGTGTTTCCCAGAGTTGTGTTGAGGCACTGGAGAATGCTGTTGAATGCATGTGGTGGTTTTTTGAGCTGGTGTCTACCAGTTGCCCTTCCTGAACTGATGCTTTCGTGGGGTCCTGGTGTTGGCACTTACCTGCTCCACCAACTTGGGTCTCAGGATCTATCCCTGGTATGCCAAGGTGGGGCTTGGTGCTGGCTTTCCGGGATTCCCCCAGTCCTGTACTGCTCCCTTTCCCCCAGAGTGAGAAGGGCCTTTCCTGTTAATCCCCTCAATCTTCCTGGGCTACAAGACTGCTGTGCCCTGTCTTTTTGATGGCCCAGGATTTTTCCTGGGTTGATATTTTCTGGGCTTTCAGAGGTCAATGAGGGAGGGTAAGAGCAACTTATGGGAACTGATGAGACCACCAAGTGTAGAGTAGGGATGCCTAATATGGGGTCCATAGACCCAAAGGGTCCATGGATAGATTTCAGGGGATCCATGAAATTGGATGAGAAAAAAATCATTTTTATTTCAGTAGAAGTAGTTTCCTTTGTAATCATATGCATTTTATTTTATGCCCTTAAAAACATTATTCTGAGAAGCCCATAGGCTTCATTAGACTACCAAAGGGATCTGTGACACTCACACAAAAAGGTTAAAAACCTCTTGTGTTGAGAGATAAGAGAAGAAGGTCCAGGACAGAGCCTTGAGGATACACCCAGGGTTAAGGTCTTGATATGAATAAAAAGCTCATGAGGTAGATGGAAGAGTAGCCGGATCTGCAGGAAGAGAACCAGGAGAGAATAGTGCATGAAAACCGAGAAACAGAGAGAACATCTAGGAGGAGAGGGCATAAAATGCAGCAAGAGGTTGAGTAGAATGACAGGCAAGCTCATCAGATTTGCAGGGAAGAAGCCTATGATAACTTTGGGGAGAACAGCTTCAGCTGAGCCGTGAGGCTGGAAGCCAGACTGCAAAGGGTTGAGGAATGAATGAAAGAAGTGGATGCAGGTTTTTCAGGAAATTTGTCTGAGAAAAAAGGAGAGATATAGAAGGACAGCTTAAAAGGAAGGAAGGGTCTAGTGAAATATTGGTTTTGTTTTTGTTTTTGAAGGATGGGGGAAGAGCTGAGCATGTTTGAAGGCAATAAAGAAGGAACTAGTAGACAGAGGTTGATGATTAGAGAAGGGGAAAAAAATCACAGGACCATAGTACCAACAGAAGGAAAGCCAGACCTTAGAGGTTGAATCCACCCCATTTACAGATAAGGAAACTGAGGCTAGAAAGATTAAATGATTTGATTTAGAGACAACTTGATTCAAAGATGAGACTTGTCCAGAATCATACAACTAATATCTTAAGCAGAATTTGAACCCAGGTCTTCCTGACCAAAAATATCTTCATAATGAAAAATCATCTTTTGACCTTTCTCCATTTCTACCAACACCATAATTCAAGCTCTTTATTATCTCTAGACTATTACAACAGTTTCTTCCCTGAGTGGGCTGCCACAAGTTTCTCTCCCTAACCCTCAATCTATGCTAGAACACTGGTCCTGCATGAGTCTTCTTAAATCAGATCTGTGATCATATCACTCCCTTTCCTAAAGACCTTTAAACACTTCCCATTACTTAAAACTTTTAGCCCACATTTCTTCACTTTGTCCCAGTGCATCTTATGGTGTAGTTATTAGAATGCATCTGGGAACTTCTGGTGCCAAGATGGCAGAGTGAGAAAGGAATCCTCTGAAGCCCTTCCAAATTCCCCTCCAAACAACTAGAAAACCACCTCAGAGTCCGTCTAGGAGGAGGGAAGCAGTTATTAGCCTGGCAGGAAAGGTCTGTCTCATTGGGGTCAGAGGGGAATGAAGTCCAAGAACAGCAGCAGCAGCTACCAGCCTCATAGCACAGGGCCTGAAGCGAGGCTCCAAGCCAGGCCCCTGCCCCATGCAAACCAGCAGCCCCCAGGTAAGTGAGCAGTCTGTGCAGTGCAGCAAGAATCCACACATAGTGACTCCACCCACCTGCAGCAAAAGCCACCAGCCAGGCCTTGCCCCCATTGCTGACCAGTAGTGAAGCCCACCCTGGGCCTGGCCAATAAGGGATCCCACCCCTGGGCCTACCATCAGAGAGTCTCTGTTTCCATAGCAACCTAGCAGCAGGGCCCCATCCCTGGGGCAGGCCCTAGCAGCTAAACCCCACACCCAGGGAGGCCAAGGTGGAGGCTTTACCCTCCCAGTATAAGACAGAAGGGAAGCCTACCCTCCAGGGAAAGCAAGCCCCTAATTCCTGAAGGCCAGTGAAAGTCAGCAGTAAGACCCAGAGCCCCACCACAAAAAATCTGGGATAGCACCAGAACCCAACTCTCACATAAAAAAACCAAATCACCAAAAAAGGCAGAAAATAAGCAAAAAAAAAAAGAGCTTGACTATAGAAAGTACTATGGTGATAGGGAGGATCAAGCCATAAACTCAGAAGAGGATAATAGTGTCAAAATGGCTACATGTGAAGCCTGAAAGAAAAAATGTAATTTGGTCTCAGGTCCAAAAAGAATTCCTGGAAGAGCTTAAAAATAATTTTAAAAAGCAAATTAGAAAAGTAGAAGAAAAAGTGGGAAAAGAAATGAGAGTAATGCAAGAGAATCATGAAAAAAGAGTCAACAGCATGGGAAAAGATATACAAAAATTTACTGAGGAAAATAACTCCTAAAAAATAGAACTGGCCAAATGGAAAAGTACAAAAGCTCACTGAAGAAAATAATTCCTTAAAAATTAGAATTGAAGGGACAGCTAGGTGGTGCAGTGGACAGAGTACCGGCCCTGGATTCAGGAGGACCTGAGTTCAAATCCGACCTCAGACACATAACACTTACTAGCTGTGTGACCCTGGGCAAGTCACTTAACCCCACTGCCTAACCAAAACAAAACAAAAAATTAGAATTGAACAAGTGGAAACTAATGAGATATCAAGATACAATAAAACCAAATCACAAAAGCTAATAAAAAAAAAGAAAGAAAATGTGAAATTTCTCTTTGGAAAAACAACTGATCTAGAAAATAGATCCAGGAGAGATAATATAAGAAATTTTGGACTAAGTGAAAGCCACGATCAAAAAAAGAAAAAGAAAAAGAAAAAGAAAGCCTGAGCAACATCTTTCAAGAAAGCATCAAAGGAAACCATTCTGATATGTTAGAACCAGAGGGTAAGACAGAAATTGAAAGGATCCACTGATCACCACCTGAAAGAAATCCCAAAATGAAAACTCCCAGGAACATCATAGCTAAATTCCAGAGCTCACAGATGAAGAAAAAAGTATTTTAAGCAGCCAAAAAGAAACAATTCAAATATTGTGGAGCTATAGTCAGGATTACCCAAGATTTGGTAGCTTCCACATTAAACAACCAGAGAGCTTGGAATATGATATATCAGAAGGCAAAGGAGTTAAGATCACAGCCAAGAATCATCTACCCCACAAAACTGAATACAATCTTTCAGGGGGGGGGAAATGGGCATTTAATGAAGTAGAGAACTTTTAAGCATTTCTAATTAAAAGATCAGAGCTGAATCAAAATTTTGACCTCCAAATACAAGACTCAAAGGGAACACAAAAAGGTAAAAAAGAAACAAGAAAGAGAAAACATAAGGAATTCAATAAGGTTAAACTGCTTGTGTTTACATATGGCAAGATAATATTTGTCACTCTTAACAACTTTATTACTATAATAACAATTATAAGGAGTATATGTAGACAGAGAGTGGGGACACAAGGTGACTTTGATGGGATAATGCCCCCTCCCAAAACCAAAATACAGGGGGTGAGAAAGAAAATTGCACTGGAAGAAGGAGGGGGGAGATTGAATGAGGTAAATTACCCCACATAAAAGAGGCATGAAAACGATATTACAATGGAGAGGAAGATGGGGGGTGGTGGAGGTGGGCAAAGCTTCAACCTTACTCTCATTAAAATTGGCATAATAAGGAAATAACATACACACCCAGTTGGATACAGAAATCTATCTTACCCTACAGGGAAGTGAAAAGGGATGAGGATTATAGAAGGAGGAGGGGGGGGACTGATAAAATAGAAAGTATATTGGGGAAGGTGGTGATCAGAAGTAAAACATTTGGGAGGAGGAAAAGGGTGAGGGGTAAAAGGGGGGATAAACAAACAAAAAATAGCATGGAGGGAAATACACAGTTATAACTATAAATGTGAATGGGATGAACTCATCCATTAAACAGAAGTGGCTAGCAGAATGGATTAAAAACCAGAATCCTACAATATGTTGTTTACAAGAAACACATTTGAAGCAGTTAAGGTCAAAATGGGTACATGATTTATACATAATGGGTGATGCCATAAGCAAATTAAGAGAGCATAGAATAGTTTATCTGTCAGATTTAAGGATAAGAGAAGAATTTATGACCCAAGAAGATATAGACAGCATTACAAAATGTAAAATAGATTATTTTGATTATATAAAATTTAAAAGTTTTTGCCCTAACAAAACCAATTCAACCAAAATTACAAGGAAAGCAGAAAACTGGGAAAAATTTTTGCAATGAGTATCTCTGATAAAAGCCTCATTTCTCAAATCTATAGAGAACTGAATCAAATTTATAAAAATACAAGTCATTCCCCAGTTGATAAATGGTCAAAGGATTTGAACAGACTGTTTTCAGACAAAGAAATCAAAGCTATCTATATTCATATGAAAAATTTCTCTAAATCACTATTGATCAGAGAAATGCAATTTAAAACAATTCTGAGGTACCCCCTCACACCTATCAGAGTGGCTAGTTATGACAAAAAGGGAAAATGTTGGACCTTGGAGAGGATGTGGGAAAACTAGGACACTGTTGGTGGAATTGTAAACTGATTCAGCCATTCTGGAGAGCAATGTAGAACTATGCCCCAAAGGCTATAAAACTGTGCACACCCTTTGATCCAGCAATACCACTGCTAGGTCTATATGCCAAAGACACACAAAAAAAGAGGGCAAGGACCTGTAAGTACAAAAATATTTGTATTAGCTCTTTTTGTCATTGCTAGGAATTGGAAATCAAAGGGAGGCCCATTAATTGGGGAACAGCTAACCAAGCTGTGGCATATGACAGTAATGATATTATTGTACTCTAAGACATGACAAACAGGATGATTTCAGAAAAACCTGGACTTACATGAACTGATGCATAGTGAAGTGAACAGAACCAGAAGAACATTGTACACGGGAATAGCAATATTGCTTGATGAAGAATTACCTATTCTCAGCAACACAATGATCCAAGGCAATCCCAAAGAACTAATGATGAAGCTTACTATCTGCCTCCAGAGAAAGAACTGATATTGATTGAATATAGACTGGAGCATGCTATTTTTCATTTTCTTTCATTTTTTCTTTTATTTGAGTCTTCTTGCACAAAATGACTAATATGGACATGTTTTACATATTGCTTATCATCTCAGGGAGGGATAGAATTTGGAACTCAAAACTTTAAATAAAAATGTTTTTTAAAAATTGGGGGAAAATAATTTAGAAAAAGAATGCATGTGTATAATGCTAAAAGTATCATAAGAGAGATTTAAAAAGGAGGAAGAAATTATTTCCAGTTAGGGGCTCAGTGAGGGCTTCATAGAGGAGAGTATCTTGTCTGGACCTTGAAGCCTAGGTAATTTTGAACTGGTATAAATGGGAATAGGTTATTCCAGGATGGATAGATAGATAGATAGATAGATAGATAGATAGATAGATAGATAGACAGACAGATAGAGCTATCATAGTATATTTGTATGTGCGTACAAATACATGTGTGCATGTAAGTACATATATATATATAGATATAGATATACATACACATATATACACACAAAAGTTACTGCTCCAATGAACAAAAGTTATAGGCAACTAGCTGCCCCCTAGAGTATCTTTTAACCCAAGATTTTAAATGTACTTTTAAAACAGTCATTGTCATTCTCATTTTGCCATAATCTCATTTGGAACTGAGATTTTTTGCTTGAGGTCACCTGACAAGTCAGTATGAAGCTCAGTTGGCTATTCTTAGCTTTCATTCCTGGTGGGAATCCTCTGCTATTGACACAGTTTATAAATATAAAGTCAGTTCCATTATTTTTTCCCTACCTCTGGTAGTGCGGTAATTGAACCCATATGGTGTCTACTGGAACACAGGCTGGAAGGTATGTTTATTTTCCTTGTCTCTTATGAATACATAATGAACAGCCCAATAGAAGTCATTCTAAATGAACAACAGACCTCCAAATTGTAAAAGTTGAGAAAGGAGCTTCATTGGGTTAGTTCTTTCCTAAGGATTTTGGTAAAAACAAAGAACACTTAACCACTGCTTTCGACCTAGTTAACAAGTTCACAAGCATTCACTACCTCTTCCTAGGACACATGGAAGTTTGTTGTCTGACTCTTCTGATGGTAGGAGCTCTACTTCCTCCAGCAGAGCCTCACAACTGCTGCCCAAATCACCTCTATCAATTGCTTTGTCATCCCTTTCCTCCATGACAGAGTTGACCAGTCATTGTCCTGGTGATTAAACTCAATAACTTCATTTTGTTCCTTTTATCTCAAATTCCATCAGCAGTGTGCCCTGGCACTCATCTTCTTTCCTTATTTTCTCCTACCAGGGGAATGACAAGTTCAAGTAAGCCATGCACTTACACTAAAGCTATGACTTGCTTGGCAGCATGGGAGAACCCCTTTTTCAGTCTCCAGAGCTATCACGAGGGCTTGGCAATCAGAAATTTGTCTCAGTCAGTACTTAAAAAAAAGTATTCAGACTATTCACTGGAAGGTTAAAAATTGAAGTTGAAGCTGAAATACTTTGGCCACATAATGAGAAGGCAGGACTCATTGGGAAAAACTATGATGTTGGGAAAGATTAAAGGCAGAAAGGGGAGACAGAAGAGGATGAGATGTATAGATGGCATCATGGAAGCAGTGAGCATGAGCTTGGACAGACTTCAAGAGATAGTGGAGGACAGAAAGGCCTGGCATATATGGTCCATGGAGTCACGAAAGGTCAGACATGACTGAACAACAATAAAAACCAATATATTGCTCGCTCACTTGGCCCTGGGTTGACATTCCCAGGATCTTAACACTTCCTCTTGGGTGTGCAGGACCATTAATTATATTGTGGGTATGTGGACAGGATTCTTTCAGGGGCCCCCTCTCCCAGTACTCCTGATCTGTGCCATGTCTTGCTGCTTCCTGGTCTGAGACCCCCAGCATGGGTTTCATTGGAAAGTCCCAATTTTCAGTGTTGTGAGTGGTTATCTGTTCTCTCAGTGGATAGAGCACTGGGCCAGGAGTCAGGAAGATCAGAGGTCAAATCTGTCCCCAGACACTTGGCTAGCTGTATGATTCTCAGCAAGTCACTTAACCTCTGTCTGCCTCAGTTTCCTCAACTGCAAAATAGAAAACATAATAGTACCTACCTCACAGGGTGGTTGTGAGTTTCATTCATAAGGCACTTAGCGCAATGTCTAGCATATGGTAGGCACTTATAAATACTTATTCCCTTCCCTTACTCTGTCTGAAGTGGAATCCCAAGTCCTTCCCACATCTCCAGTGAGTTGCTCTATTATGGGGCTAGTATTCCTTATATCTGCCACTACGACTCTAAGTGGAGGAATTAAGAACTCAAGGTGGGATACAGAGAGGAACCTTTTTCACAATAGGAAGAGAATGAACCTTAGCAATCAATCAATCCAATCCTTTCAGCTCATAATAAATCATTGGTTCTTTAGGAGAACTTTGTTTGCTTTTTTTTTTCCTTTTGGCTAGGCAATGGGGTTAAGTAACTTACCCAGGATCACACAGCTAGTGAGTGTTTTGTGTCTGAGTCTGGATTTGAACTCAGGTCCTCCTGAGTCTAGGGCCATTGCTCTATCCACTGCATCACTTAGCTGCCCCAGAAGAACTTTGATGCCTAGAAGAACTTTGATGCCGCTATCTAACCCAAGTCTCTTCTGCACTTCTGCTCTATTTCTAGTTGAAAAAATGTATGCTACCACAAATTTGGCATGAATAGGGGATTCAGGATAAGGGAGGAGGGCTTTCAATTTACATTAGAAAATAATGAAATGAGTATTATTCCTCTTTTCAGCTTCTCGGTTCCATACTAGAGCTGACTTACCACATGTGTCTAAGCACACTGCCCTATTGCTTCAAAAGCAAAAATAACCTGAGGTTGAAAGTGCAAAATTCAAATTTCTCTCAAATACTTTTTCAGGTCAACTCTAACTCTTTCGAATCTCTATGTTAAATATTGTAATCTCTAAGGAAGCTTAAGTATTACTGTCTTTCAAGAGGGGCTTAAATCCTGCTAACAAAACTATCCCAAAGTTTAAATGGAAACATTATGGATTCTGGATTCTCCATTCTTTATATTCATATGTGTGTGCTTACATTTGTATCTATCTATATGTATATGCATTAGTACATGTGAATGTACATCTGTATGTAAACATCCCCAAGTTAAAGGCACCAAAAGATAAACAGGCCAGCTGCCAACTTGCAGAAGACACAGAAGTCATTCAAACTTTGAATGCTACAAGATATCGCAGCCCTAGTGGTTCAAGTTTTAAAACTTTTAAACACAGCAATTGGTTTTCCCGCTCCATGGGTTATTTAATACATTGCCTTGAACAAGAGGCTTATCTGTTTCTGTGGTAGGGCCCACCTCTCAATTTTCAAGGCTGATCAAGACCTACTGCTCCTCCTATGAGCCTCTCCTCATTACTGTGGGGCCTGGCAAAAATTCAGCCCTTAAGTCTGGAGAAAGCTTCACCATCTCAATTGATAGGAAATGCAAATTTAAAACATTACTGTAGGGTCAGCAGCAGAAATCTAAAGTAAAAAACAAAAAGACAAGAGAGAAATTGTTGGGTTTTTTAAAATCACAGTGCAAACTTTTCACAGACTACTTCATTTTCTTAACCACATATCTATCTGTGTATGTAGATACATATCATACCTATCCAGAATTCTAATTTAATGTACTGTTCATGAATTAATGTTACTGTTGGAATCATAACTATTGATCCTTGTTTATTCATTTAAAAATTTTAACCACATATCTATCTGTGTATGTAGATACATATCATACCTATCCAGAATTCTAATTTAATGTACTGTTCATGAATTAATGTTACTGTTGGAATCATAACTATTGATCCTTGTTTATTCATTTAAAAATTTTAACTCTAATGGTATTTTAGCAAAAAAAAAAATTATTGCATTCAATTTCTTCTTCCGTCCTTAAAGGGAAAAAAAGACCTTCAAACAGTCATTTATTTTCCTATTATACTTATGATCTACTCAGTCTATACTTCACAAAATCTTCTTAAATTAGCTGTGTTTATGTCTGGAAGGATAATTAATCCTAAGGGAAAACATATGCTCTGAGTTCTCTCCAGTAGCAATCAATGGAAAATAATTACAGCTTTTTAAGTAGTAAAATTCATTTAAACAACCGTTTGAAAGAGCTACTCCCAAATCCAGATCCAAATATTGAAGTTTCTTAAGGTAAGAGTAAAACAAATTCAAGATGAATTTTTCCAATTTTTTTTTTTGATGAATCTAGGACTCACTAAATAAAGTTGCAAAATGTTATAGGAGGGTTTTTTTTTGGTAAATAAAGCAATGTGTGTGTGTGTGTGTGTGTGTATGCATAGAATGAACAATTTAAAAACTAATATAGTTGTCAAAGTAATAGAAGCAATTAGGCTCTATGAGAATATGTACTATATCGTATACTTTTTTAAAGAAAATCTCCTATAGCCCTAGGACGGGACCTAGTAAGGTGTCTGTTATTTGGGAATTTAATTTACTTAGTCCAGTGACTACACATATGGTAGCCTTCTTGGTGAGTGTGGGTATTTGCCATTTATATATCATGCAGGGGCAGTGTCATATAGGGGAGAGGCCAGAAAGGCCTGGGTTCAAGTCCTACCTCTGACATAGTGGCTATATAATCCTGGGTAGATTATTTAATCTCTCACTGCTTCTAGGTAACTCTTTAAAACCATGAATTCCAGAGATGTTGTCTCTGTTTTTGCATTGGCAAAGGAAGTTCCTAACCAGTAGCTTCCTACAACAATTAAATCACAGGTCCAGTCTAAAAATCCCTACACAGATATATACACAACTACACATACATATAACAAAGGTGGGGTGGAGTGGTGAATGGGATTATTCAGCTAATTCTGCCTTTCCTTCAACCTCCTGACTTTGCCTAGATGAATTTCCCAGTATGTTGTTTTCTTCTCTGCTTTCTGTCAAAGGGTATTGTTTTTAGCTCTGAGCCCCCATCCAGAGACAGCATTTCTGGTCAGATACTTCAGTGTCAGATTTAGCTTTCTCTCCTCTTTGGGGGTGTATCCCCCTTACTTGTCTTTTTCAACTGCATTCTCAGTAAATACACCTAGCCTTGCAAATGCCGGACTCACGAATGCCAGTAGCTAACATTGTTTATAAAGTTAAAGTAAACATTTTTTAAAAGAAAGGTGAATAGAATTTCTCTATAAGAGTTTCAGGCTCCCAAAAAGGAGCCCAGAGGAAGATAAGAGATATAGAATTTCAGCTTTTGGGTGCACATGACTGGGTTTCAGCAACACGGCATCTGTCCTAACATTCCTTCTGCCTGATGGGCTCAAACAGCCTCAGTCCTAGAGTCTGGCCCCTCCCATTGGTGGCTCCCTCTGTCCAAGTTTACCCTTTTCCAAATCCACATGGCTGCTTGTGTCCCCCCAGTAATCCAGCTCCACTCATCTTCTATATGTTTTGCTAGGATCTGGGTTCTTCTGTTCCTTTTCTATGATGAGGTCTTGGGCTTTCAAGGGCTACACACATATGTACATACATATATCTTAACATATAGGTGGAGAGAGAAAGAGGGAGAGAGAACTAAACATATTGGCTATAAACTCTGGAAATCCTTGTCCCAACCTTCAATTCTGCTAGAAAGTTGGGTCATCGGAGAGCCCCTACATCTCCCCTTCAGGATTCTAGGGGTACCCCTGAAGAGTTGGGGCATCTTTCTAATGCTATCAGCTGTCATTGGTATTATTGATTAGCACCCCACTATCAATTTAACCAGTCACCATCAATTATTTAAAATATGTTTACATACATGTGCATGTGTATATATGTAACACGCTATATATATATATATATATATATATATATATATATATATATATATACACATACACTGAAAAGCTTTAACAAGAATCAGTGTACAAAAATAGCCCTCTACCTCAGTGAAAATGTAGGTGATACAAAAACAAGATAACAATACAAATTTATTTTTAGAAATAATGTCCTCAGCTGCCTAGAGGGTAAAACAAGGGGTGCTCACTACTAAAGCTATTTGGCTGTCAGATCTGTTCTAGTCCTGTCGTGAGAACAGTCAGAACTTAGGGACATGTTGTCCTTCCAGAGCTTCACTGCTACAATGTCTTCTAGCTTGAGAAGAACTGGCTCATTCATTCTGAGAAGCCATCCTGTGAGGCAAGAAGAGGAGGTGCTGATGTAGGCATGAGGGAATCAGTTTATTCAGTCCCCTAGTTTTCTCAGCTTGCTCTCAAAGGCTAAATGCTCCCCCACACAAAGTGCTGCCCCTCCTGAGCCCTTTTACTGGTTGTCCCCCATGCTGGGAATGTTCTCCCAGTGGAGAGAGCATTAGGCTTGTAGCCAAGAAGATCTGAGTTCAAATCCAGCCTCAGAAACTCACTAGCTAGCTAGCATGATTTAATTACTAACAAGTGAGATCCTGGGCAAATCACTTAACCTCTTTTTGCCCGTTTGCTAAGTGGCACAGTGGATAGAGTGGAGTCAGGAGGACTCATTTTCATGAGTTCAAAACTGGCCTCAGACACTTACAGCTGTATGATCCTAGGCAAGTCACTTCACCCTGTTTGCCTCAGTTTCCTTATCTGTAAAATGAGCTGGAGAAGGAAATGGCAAACCACTCCAGTATCTTCGCCAAGAAAACCCCCAAACGGGGTCACAGAGTCGACTATAAAACGACCAAACAACTTCTTCAACAGTAAAATGAGGACCGTCCTGCCCATCCGTAGATGGGTATTTCTAATAATTAACACACAGTCAGACTGTGTCACTTCACCCTCATCCCCCACTATTCCCGCTCAGTAAACTCTAGCAGCTCAGTATTATCTTCAGGATCAATTCTCTGTCTTTTACGGCCCCTCACAATCTGCCCCTTCCTATCGTTCCAGGGCTATAAGTCACATTCTCCACTCCCTTTGGAGGAGCCACAATCTGACTTCTTTAGTCACTGGCTCAGCACTAGCATTTTATCTTCTGTGTCCATCTGTTGGCACGGGCTGTCCCTCATCCCAGCCCCTCTGCTTCCGCAGTCTGCTTCTTGGTTCCCCCAGATTCCTTGAAGACTCAACTTCTATGTTGTCTCCCCTATGACAATGTAAGTTTCTTGGAACAGAGACTTTGTTTTTGTCTTTCTCTTCACCTCTAGCACTTCCCATAGCCCCTGGCATACAGACAGTGAATGAGTGTTTTTTGACTGACTGATTGATTGCCAGCAACCTTATTCACGGTTCTTATTTTCAGAGTAGCTTCATAAATTTCTGTCTCTAGTAGACAGTGTTTCCAGTGGACCTGGAGACCGAGGACATGAGCTGAATTTTAACCCTTCTACATCTAGCCTGAATGGCCTTGGACTGACTTATATGAGTCTCAGTTTTTTATCTCTAAAATGATCAACTAGATGAACTAGAAGGATGTTTCCAGTACAAAATCTATGATCCTGGGATTACATTATCTTATTGCTTAGAATCAATAGCACTGTCACTGTGACAATAATATACTCTTCTTGACCTATTTCAGTATATATAAATTAAAGGTAGCTTCGTGGTTCGATAACATTGCTCATGCCCAATGATGGAAGATGGAATTCAAGATTATTGATTTCAACAAATAAATTCAAATTGATCTACAGCTTTTGAATATGGATCTTGTAAACCATTAAAGTTGTATTCTGATGCTTCATTGTGGTACGGAGAGGATGCTGGATTTCCAAAGATCATGTTAGCAGTACATAAGTTTGACTGGTCCTGGAAAAACTTCAGGAACAGGCCAAGCAATGTATTATGTCTTCACACTCATCTGAGGACAAATTCTTTAGGTTGCAACAACTCATGAAATATTGTCTACTAAAACATAGAGAGGTTATAGTCTGCACATGTAAAAAGAATTCTTACATTGGAACAAAACATGAATATTTTGATTGAAGTTTGTATTGTGAAATTCTAGTTAACCATAAGAGACGGGTTCCAGCGCCACCCCATGTAATCAGAGAAGGCCCAGACACCCCAATTGCATTAAATAATCAATCAATCAAAAGTGTAACTAGGAGTGATTATGTCCTTAGTTAATGAGAGGATCATAGGGTTTTAGCTGTTTAGATGAAAAGCAAATGATGCCACCCTAGAAATATCTTGTGATTGGTTGAGAAGAGTAAGTCACACCTCTTGGGCCATGTATAAAAATAGCCAGCCAGTTCTGTGTTGGTTAGTCAAGAGTGAACCAGTTTCATGGTAGAAAAATTCCAGTTCACAGAATTTCAGTCCAAGAATTGGAGCCAACCCCCTGAGAGGGAATTGTTCTTTCGGGGGGATAGAGGTTTTCTCTTTCTCCCTCCCCTTCCATTGACCATGTCACTGAGAGACTGCACCAGTAGCAGACAGCGTACACAATGTGGACCAATACCAGCTGAGAGTGACAGTCACCTGATTAAAGGCTGCTTTGGGGGAATGTGACTCCTCATAGAAAAGAGAAGTTCTGGAGGTGGCCTCTAGAAAGGCACAGACTCTTGCAGCCAAGCAGAGAGCTATACTTAAGAGAACTTTATGAGGAGAGAGCAAAGGTCTTCCAGGATACAGTAATTCCTTTGCCACATGTGCTATCTACACAGGTGCCTAACTACCTTTGACTTTTAAATTTGTACCCACTCATCCTGGGGACTCTGTGTTTTAAGGGAGAATGTGCCCCAAACTATTTTGGGGAAACTTTTTTTTTTGTAATTACTATTCCTGCTATACTATATTAGTAAATATCTTTGCTCAAAAAGATAATTAAGCCTGCCTGGCTATCAATAGGAAATATACTGGTGGGGACTTGTGAGTTGTAGTTTTGGAAAGAGGCCCGTAGAATCTTGCTGTCAGCAGGCCTCTGGGAATTTGGGGTTGGAAAAGTGGTCCTGAAGGGGATGTTATACAACTATGAAAAATTTCCCCCTCTGGAAGTGTTTGCTTCATGAACTTAAAACATTTGAATGTATTCTTGTTTCACACTGGACAAATTCAAGGGATCAAACCTCCTTTACAATTTAATTTCCTATTATCAGTATCAAGGGCTGCTATCATCCTGGTAAATCTCCCTGGGGCTTGAGCTGAAGGTTGGGGGGTGTGAGAGTAGAGATCTGAGGATACAGTCAAATTATTGATCTTGTCATACATAACGACTTGGTTGGTTTAGATCAGGGGTGGGGGATTCAGTCAAAAGGCCACATTTAAGGACCTAAAAGGCCACAGGTGCCCTTAAGGCTGTAGGTTACCCACCCGTGATTTAGATAATGTCTAAGAGACCTTCCAGTTCTAAATGAAGATCCTATAAGACAATAAAAAATAGTTAGGGATCGGGATCTCTTAGGCAATCTAGACAAGAAGCAGTGCATAAAAGAGGCTTGGGTAGAACCACTAAAAACAAAAAATACATACTTGATACATACATACATAATTGATGACAATTATGTAAATATAGACATTAACAACAGCCACAAAATCTATGTTAAATATGTATATGGTGGTACTTTGTTAAAGTCACTACACATATCTTTTGCTATGCTACAATCAGAAAATGAAAAGTATTTGATTATGTGCACAATTTTCACGTTGTTTATTTATTGGCATTATTTTGTATTTTTTCTTTTGTTGCTATCTATAAATGAATATTTCACTTGTTGATGGAAGCTAATGTAACTGGGCTTCCACTCAAGCCTGGGGCATTTTGTGCTCACTGCATTTGGGTGACTCTAGATTGGTGGAGATTCTTCCGATTCATGTCAGGGGTGAGGTTGCAGTCAGAGTTATTTCCTGAGAGTCAGAGAGAAGGCAAAAGGGCTTTGGAAGCTGCAGACATTGCTAGGGGAAGCAATTCCTCCACAAGTCCTTCATTTCCAGATTGCCTCCTTCGACACTAAAGAGACAATTTCCCCTTAGGTAAGATTGTTGCATTTCTCAAGGTTTGAGTTGAAATTTTATTTCACTCACAGCAGATCTGGGATGTCCTTCATATAACCAGCATTTGGTGGGGAAGAGGCCACACTGGCAGTTATAAACAAAGAAAGAGCTAGGTACCAAGGAAGTGACTTTTGTTCTAAACCAGATTTGTACCTAGAGACCATCTTCCTCAGTTCAAATCCTGCCTCAGACACTTAGTAGCTGTGTGACCCTGGGCAAGTCACTTCACCCTGTTTGCCTCCAGTTTCCTCATCTGTAAAATGAGCTGGAGAAGGAAATGACAAACCACTCTAGTATCTTTGCCAAGAAAGGCCCAAATGACAAAGTCAGACACGAATGAAATGACTAAACGACAACCTTTACATCAATGTTATTTAAAGGGGGAAGATAGATACAATTCTAATCTGATATTCTACTTAGAGACAGTCGAGGGAAGGAGCAAGCACCTTTCTCATTCTCTCCAGGCAGCAGTGAAAGGATTCCAACATCTAGATTCATCTATTTATGCCTCTTGTAAGCAGCATTTAGACAACTCACATGGACAAATATGTCTCAACATGGACAACACACACACTTTACATTAAAATAAGATTGTTATTATTAAAAAAAGAATAGAAAAGGCTTGCAAAAATAAAGATCTAAAGTCTTGGAATTTGAGTGAAGAACACTCACATTTTCATCCCATAGTTCTCATATTGCAGTTGAAAATTATCTTATTTTAGATAATCTATGGCAAGAGTTGCATCCTACAATATGTATGATCTCTTACTAGAAGTTGAGCCATTATTAAATTATATTGTCTCAAAGAAAGCCTAGGTGAGAAGAAAAGCCCAAGTTCTGAGATCGGCCAGCTCTTGAAACATCTAAAGATTGAACAACCAAACCTAAACAA
This sequence comes from Phascolarctos cinereus, assembly GCF_003287225.1. Classification (NCBI taxonomy): domain Eukaryota; kingdom Metazoa; phylum Chordata; class Mammalia; order Diprotodontia; family Phascolarctidae; genus Phascolarctos; species Phascolarctos cinereus. Next base: position 66,073,357 of record NW_027555514.1, read on the forward strand.
CAGGGGACAGCCACTCCAAAGGCTACACAAAGCTCGTTTACAAACGTCTCTGACCCAGACTCCTCTCTTCCTGAGTGTTCAGCTTCCGGTTCCCTTCCTACTCTTCCCTTACTTTGAATCCATCCTTCTTTCACCCTCTTACACTCTGTAACCCTCATCTCCCAAATCTTCTTCATAATTTCCTCTTATATCTCACCATACCCCAAAGTGCTGTTTCTTAATAAAATGCATGGATTTTTTTTAAAGGAACAGAATAGACTTTTTAAAAAATATTTTTATTTTCAGTTTTCAACATTCACTTTTATAAGATTTTTAGTTATAAATTTTTTCTTCTCCCTCCCCTCCCCAAGACAGTATGCAATTTGATGTATGTTATACATATACAATCATATTAAACATATTTCCACATTTGTCACGTTGTGAAAGAAGAGTCAGAACAGAAGGGAAAAACCATGAGGAAGAAAAAAAAGAGGAAATAGTATGCTTTGATCTGCATTCAGACTCTATAGTTCTTTCTCTGGATGTGGACAGCCTTTTCCATCATGAGGTTTTTGCAATTGTCTTAGATCATAGCATTGCTGAGTTAAGTCTATCAAAGTTGGTCATCATACAATGTCGCTATTACTGTGTACAATGCAGAATAAACTTTCATTTAATAACATCTAAGAAACCCATGTGAATATTGCATAAAACAATTCTATTCAATTCAACGTACATTTGTTAAGTTTTTACTCTGTACAAGGTACTATGTATATAAAGATGACATAAGACACAGTCCTTGCTCTCAAGGACTCTCAGCACAAGGTGAAAACCTTTTGACCAAACTTTCTATCCTTGCTCTTCTGGTGTAGGAAGGAGGATCAGTGGAGAAGGATACCAAAATTCTCCTGGTCACTCAGGCTCACAACCTCGGTGTCATCCTTGACTCCCCGTCCCACCTATCTCTGGTCTGTTGCAAAGGCCTTTGGGATACTTTTGTACAAGCCCCCTTCTCTCCTTTGACACTGTGTCCCAGCCTCGTGCAGGCTGTTATCACCTTATGCCTGGACAACAGCCTGCTAGCTGGTCTTCCTGCCTCAGTATCTCCCCATCTAGTCAAGCCTCCATTTAGCTGCCAAAATGATCAAGCGTAGGTCTGAGCACGTAACTTCCCTCTGCTCCTTCTCCCTTCCTCGATACACTCCAATGACTTTCTATCACCTCTAGAACTAACCATAAAATGCTCTACTTGGCATTCAGAGCCCTTCATAATTGGCCCTTCCTATCTCACCTTTCCAGTCCTCTTACACCTCGTACCACCCTAAGTACTCTTTGAATTAGTGATACTGGACTTCTTGCTGCTGCTCAAACAAAATACTCCATCTCTTGACTCTAAACATTTTATCTGGTTGTCCCCCGTGCCTGAAATTATCTCCCTTCCTATCTCTACCTCCCCTGGTTTCCTTCAAATTCCAGCTAAAATCCCACCTTTTACAGGAATCCTTCATTATTTCCCCCTTAATTCTTGTGCTTCCTTCTGTTGGTTATTTCCAATTTACCCTGTTTATAGCTTGTTTGCTCATGGTTGCATATTGACTCCCCCATTAGATTGTGAGTTCCTTGAGAACAGAGACTGTATTCTGCCTTTCTCTCTCTCCCCAGTGTTTGGCACGGTGCATGGCACATTGTAGACACTTGATGTTTTTTGACTGACTGTTAAAAAAAATCCCCCTTGTCAACATTTCATTGATCAAAGATTTATTTTGATTAACGAGGTCCTTTTTTTTTTAATGCAAGTGCTCCCTGGAGGTTTATATAAGTTATTCACACTTAAATATTAGTTTAATTAGATAATCTTCTAATACCTAGTAAGATGAGTATAATTTAGCACCTAAGATTAAGACTGTTTTCTAATGGGGAGAAGGGAAAAGGAAAAGGAAAGGAAATGAAGGATTTGGGATCACTGACCACTTCCAAAGAGGACACATTTGGGTAGGACCCTGGCTTGGTACAGCATGAGGGTACGCTGGGCATGTGAAAGGCCTGGTAGAGCAAAAAGGTACACAGAGGATGAAAAAATGGAAGTGAAAGGATGTGAAAGTGAATTTCTCCCATTTTGCAGTTTAATCATATATCCTAGGGCAAGCAATCAACCAAAACAGAAAATCAGTTTCTGATGACTTTGGATTCCCAGAGTAGAATATGATAAGCTGAACAGCTGTTTGCCTTGCTTCGGATCTGAAACTCTAACCTTGACCAAATAGCCTGATATCAATATGACATCCCTGAGGGCCTTCAGTGGCCTTCTTGTGTCTTTTCACCTAAAATGCCACAGCCACTGGTGGGAAGATCTGTCCATGAAGTCTCCATATGCCTTCTCAGTGTTCTACCTAGGATAAACTGTGAGTGTCCGGGAATTGCGTTGTATCTGTGGGATTCATGGGGTTGGAGAGCAGAAACTCTAACACTCTCTCTTTCTCCCTCTCTTATCTAAGCTCTAATCTGTTTAATTGATCATATTCCTGGTCTATATCCATATGCAATAAAGGCCCCACTTGATTATGGAATCTCTTGCTACTCCAGGTTTGGTGCAGGGGGTTTGCGCATAACTGAAATTATATTTAAAAAGTCCAAGCTTGGGGCAGCTAGGTGGTGTAGTGGATAGAGCACCAGCCCTGGAGTCAGGAGGACTTGAATTCAAATCCGGCCTCAGACACTTGACACTTACTAGCTGGGTGACCCTGGGCAAGTCACTTAACCCCATTGCCTAGCCAAAAAAAAAATCAATTTGAGGCAGCTAGGTGGTGCAGTGAATAGAGCACCGGCCCTGGAGTCAGGGAGATCTGCATTCAAATCCGGCCTCAGACACATAATACTTACTAGCTGTGTGGCCCTGGGCAAGTCACTTAACCCTAACTGCCTGACCAAAAAAAAAAAAAGTCCAAACTCCCATTGAGTGCTCTACCTACCACCAGACTAGTTAGAATGATAAATAGAAACATATAATTAGGACAGAATAACATAGTAAAATAATAAGGGAGAATCCAGTAGAAGAATTATTCTCTGCCACCTCCATTAATATAACACAAAGAAATATGATTTCCGATGCCAGTAGGAGAGGCAGTGTCCCCCGGGTATGTTACGCTCCAAAGGACATATCATGTCTAGAACATCTCCTTCCACCTGGCAGTACCTCACTGCTTTTCTACTCTTCCTCCACAGCTGGTGTTCCTTTTGGCCTTGAAAGCTACCATGTATCACCCCACAATGAGCTTCTGTCAGCGTCTGTTGGAGCGGTCATCTACTGTTATGCCTCTTCCATAAAGGATGCTTCTTTGAAGGATTCTTACCAATCTTGTGTGACCACCCTGAGCCAACATACTTGGGGTCTAGTCAATGTATTTCAGCTTATTTTTGATAAGACAGAACCCTTGTTCCCTTTTTTAGCTGGTGAACTTGGCCCTGCATTTCTGTCATTATGGAAAAGATCCATGTCCCTTTATATATACATCTTTTTTCCATAGATGAAACCAAAGCTTTCAGTGACTTTGTACGGAATTCCAAATAATACCAGTGAGTGAGATATGTAAGGTTGGGCTGGTCAAGAGAATGTGAGGTATCTGGCTGAACAAGTTACTGAATAACTCTCTTCATAAAATGAAGCTAATGACTTCCTTAGAGAAAAACATCAGAACCTTTTTATAGACTAACCATTTTAAGAATGAAAATATCGCTAACTGAGAAATTAATAGTGTAATGAAATTAAATTGATGGTTTCTGGGATATATTTAAAACATAAAAGAAAGTCATTGTTTATGGTCACTTTTTGGTCATTTATCTAAAATGTTTTAGAATGACTTCGTTTTAAGTTTAAAAATGCAAACAATTTAACAATGGCAGACTATACTATGCAATTCTGGAAATTCTTATTTGGAAAAGCTATTTAAGCCAGCATTTTAGTAGATAATGAATGAAATCAACTTCACAAAAATAAAGAAGACAATTTGCCCATCTGCAAAATGCTGAAGAACTCATCCTGATTGGAGTTAAAGCTTGCTAATAAGACATTCAATACTTTTCTTGTTCTTTAAAAAATATTACACGTACACAGCAATTATGAAAATAGATATATTTATCAAAGGCATTAATAGTATAACCCTATATCTTTCTTATAATAATAACAATAGCTAGCATTTGTATGGTGCTTTAAGGTTTGCAAAGCACATAATATGCTATCTCATTTGGCCCTCATAACAGCTCTGGGAGGTAAGATTATTATCCTCATTTTACAGATAAGGAAAGTGAGGCAGATAAAAGGATAATTGATTTGCCCAGTGTCACACAGCTAGTAAGTGTCTGAGGAAGGATTTGAATGCAGTTAGGTGGCACAATGGATATAGAGTGCTGGACTTGGAGTCAGAAAGACCTGAGCTCAAATCCTGCTTTGGACCATACTGGTTGTGTGACCCTGGATAAGTCATTTAACTTTTCTCTGTCCAGTTACCTCATCTGTAAAACAGGAATTATAGTAGCATCTACTTTCTAGAGTTATTGTGAGGATCAGATGAGATAATAATTGTAAAGTGTAATGTAATTGTAAATTAGCACAGTGCATGGCACATATATATATATATATATCATACATATGACATATATATCATACATAAAATGTTAGCTATTATTATTATTAACCTTTAAGCCTCAGTTTTCTCCTCTGAAGAATGGAGATAATAAGACTAATACATAGAGTGGCTGTGAAGTTCACATGAAACAAAATATGTAAAGTGCTTTGCAAATCTTAAGGTGTTATATAAACGGTAGCTATTATTATGCTGCTGAATTTTCTTAATAAGTTGCATGGTGAGCCACAGAAGGAAAAGGAAAATGAGGGCAATAACAGTACCCAGCTCATAGGGAGGCTGAATGAATTAAATGACATGATATATGGCAAGCGCTTTGCAAATCTTAAGGTGCTATATTAAAAACTAGCTATCGTTGTTGTTGTTTTTTATGTTATTATAATAATCAACCAGTCTATCAGCCACTATTTATTAAGTGCCTGCTATATGCCAAGTGCTGTGCTAAGCCCTGTGGTACAAAGAAAGACAAAGGACAGTTCCTATAGTTTATGAAGGATAAAAATCGAGCTAATTGTCACTTGGAGGCTTCATGGTCTTCAAATCTGAAACTCTGAGAATGCTCATCGAAAAGTTAGGAGATGCTAGCTGTTTTGTTTAACAAGCATTTCAAAAGAGATGCAATCTGGCTAATCCATAATCATCTTTTCCTTATCATTACCACTCAATCACCACAAAGGGCTTAGCCAATACATTTCCTCCTAATTTCTGTGCAGTGTCTGCCCACGGTGTCGGCCAAGAAAGGAGGACAAAGATATCAGTGGGACTTCACTGGTTTCAACCACACGTAGCAACTGGCTCTCAATGTTCCATCTTAAGTAAGTCAGAATGTAATTTCTGAAAAACAAACAAACCCAAAACCTTACTGTCCAACTCTCAAGGTAAAAGGGAATGTAACATCTTGTCCTAAGAGGATTTTTTTTATGTCAAAGCTAAGCTTCCCTGTACGATGACATTGCAACTGTTTTATTATCATGCTTTTTGTTAAGATTCCTGCTCTAACTACATGTTCACAAAGAGAAGATAATACTAGGATAACCAAAGCTTAGCACAAATCTTTTCCTGGGTAACATGGAAACTTAAAGGAGTTAACTTTATTTTTCCTTATGAACTCTTTCAAAGAGATCATTGTTGTTCAAAGAGACTACATCTGTGGTGGAGTTCATTTAAAAACAAGCTGATGTTAAGTTATAATAAGAATACTCAGTTCTTGTGAAGCACCTGTCCATCTAAAGCATTTTAAAAGTTCAGTGAGATCCTAGACAAAAATTTATGGCCCTCTTCTCATGGGTATGTTTGAACTAGCACAGTGATTGGAAGGATTCTGTCTGGGCAAGATAAGCTCAAGAAAAGCTTCAGGACATAGGGAAGTACTAAATCATTTGCTAGAAAACAAATCAGTCGATGATGGAGAAGGAAAAAGAACTCAGAATTTAACCATTACTTGTTGAGTTTTGGGTTTTTAAACTACAATGTGCTCTTCACCTATTTGCTATTCATCGTGTGGGCTAAGATCTCTAAAGGGAAGGTCAACAGCAGTATGGTCCAGAACAGTCACTGCATTTGTGCAGCTGTTGACAAGTGTGTGTTTAGATCACATATTCTTTTCTTTGACAGCTATTGATACAAGTCCATCACCCTTAACATAGGGACTTTTTAGCATCCATTTATTCCTTGGAATCATACAAGTAAATTGAAGTCCAGAGCATTATGTTGAGTGCCATCTCTATTTTTTTATTTCTACAGGCAGTGTGAAGAGTCCTTGACATAGTGTCAGGTGAGAATCGGGTCATCTCCCATTTCTAATACTTAGCAGCTCTGTCACCGTGGATGCCTCCCTCAATAAAACATTTTAAACAGCATTTCCTGGGCATGGAGCTTACATTCTACTGGAGAAATCCAACATGTACATAGACAATTAAATATGAAGTGATTTGGAGGAAGGATTGTTGCATCAAACCAATTGTCTGTTATTTTCAGTCCACTAATTTGTCTGATGAGAAGGAAAAATTGGAGAAATGACTTTCTCTAACTAACTTGACTGATATTAAAGATTTATAGTCACAGCGATTCTAACTTTGATTACTTTCACTTGCATTAGGAGATCCTGTGTTATGGGATGCACTTGATTTGGGGGAGCTCATATTTCAAGGGCCTCATTAGATACACTGGGCCCACCTGTTTCTGTGTCTGCACATATACACCTAATACAGTACGTTGCTGCCTGAATGTCTCTTGTGTCACTTGCAGTGGAGAGAGACAAGCACAGATGGCTATGGAGACAGAAGAAAGCCCATATGGTGCATTTGCAACACATGAAAGACTTCCCTGAGAAGCTTCCACAGCACTGGTGCCGGAGACTCTGCAGGCAGCTGTTAGGAGGACAGCTGATCCATCCGCACTTCTTCCTGAGATTACCGGAGCCAGATATTTAAGGGAATGAGACAGTGCAAATGCTACTTACTGGTATGTTCTTCGGAAAGCTGGCTGTGATTTCTGCAGGTGGGAGATTTGGGGTGTGGTGAGACAGCAAAGGGGGAACCAAGTGTAGTTTGGGGGCATGGCTGGCTGAGCAGCACAGCCCTGGCATTCAGGGATCCTGGTGGTATTCCTTATGTTCACTCTATCTGTGTTTTTCTTTTGAGAAATCCACCCTTGATGCCTTGTGTGTGGGTCTCTATGCCTGTGCAGAACACTGCTTGGATTCTGGGATGTCTGCACCAGGGTCCAGCATAAGAAAATGCTGTGTCCTGGGAACACTCTTCAGAACCACTCCCTGACCGTAAAGGTGTACCAGTGCTAAAATCTGCAGGACCTTGAGCGTCCGGGGTCAAAAGGACCTTGATAACAGCATCAGTATGATGAAGACTTCTACCCTCTCACCCCCAACTAAGAGAATCTAATGAAGGTGATAGAAGGGACAGATCAACAACTACCCGGGGTGGTGACTGCAGAGGCCTGTCATCATTTCCTCATCCATATTCTGGGTACACCAGGAACAAATATAAACTAAATTAACAGCACTTGGTATTTAAGATTCAGTTTTGTCAGGGACTGGGTTACACACACACACAGACACACAGTCGATAGCCTGCATCCTAGGACTGGATTAAGAACATGGTGTAGCCCCCTTTTTTCAGGCCCATGGGCATTGCCACGGAAATACAGAATTCTAGAAATGACAGTCGGCTAGTTGGGCAAACTTCCCAGAATTCCCTGGGTCCCAGGGGCCTTCCGTTCAACCTGATACAGAATACCCAGAGTTTCCAGGTACACTTGAGGTTGAACTTAAGGATATCAGTGTGGTCATAGGGTGACCAAGAAGCCATCACAGTACAATGGGCAGCTGCAATTCAGAAGTTAGGGTGGTGTGGTTAAGTTGATCAAGAAAAGGGGATGCTGAAAACATGCAGACAGAACACAGGGCTGGAATTTCTTTGCTGACCCAGATGCAAACAAGGAAGAATGGACACTGCCACCAGGTATGGTAAGGGACCTCAGCCCAGCTAACAACACCTTTCTGCCCCTTTTCTGTCCCTTCTGTGGGAATCTGCCTGTAAATAACCCCCCAATTTTTTGTTCCTTTACCTTGACTTCTGCAGAGTCTAGACAAGTTCCTCCATAGTCAGGGGTAAGGATTTACATTTCTTTAATTAGTTTTACTTTCACTGTGTTATCTAAAATGTGTGTATAATTTTTAAAGGCCATTAATACTGGTTTTGCCTAGTATGTATATATATGGGGGGGGAGAGAGAGAGAGAGAGAGAGAGAGAGAGAGAGAGAGAGAGAGAGAGAGAGAGAGAGAGAGAGAGAGAGAGAGAGAGAGAGAGAGAATTTCTCCTTTCAAGGAAGGAAGATTTCTTTTTGCTCTGCAAAAGTGGGCTAGGGGCAGAAACAAATAGAGAAAAGAAAGTACTGGTGCATTCTTCCACATGAGCCTTGCAAAAGAATCTATGACCAATGAAAATGTCCCTAGGAACCATGGCTAACAAAAGCCATACACTGGCAGCTCTGGTCCCCTTCTACTTTCCCACTATAGTGAAGCCTCCATGACTTGGGATAAAAAATGGTTTAGAGGGAGCTGCAGTTAGGGACAGGTTTCATAGCCAGCTCAGCTTCAGTACCCCCAGGAGCAAAGGGTGACCTTCAGGATGACCCAGCCCAGCAGCAGTTGAGAGAAGGACTTATTTGGCAGCAGTGCCACGCTCAACATCAGCTTGGTGGGACTGATGCTATGTAGGAACTCAGCTAAGTTTTGAGCCTATTTCCCCTTGTAGGCTGAGATGGCATTGGGGAAAATATGGCCCCAAGGCATTTGTTGGAAGGGTACTGGAAAATGTTTGTTTTGTAGTTCTCAGAAGCAAGTATCCCTTTGTAAAAGCTAAATGATGTCAAGTGGTTAAATGGAATAGTGACTGACCCCTGACAATGGGGAGGGGCTAGTTTGTGGGTTGAGGGACTACAGCAATAGAGAAGAATAGACATCTCAACACCTCAGAGTTACCCCCTAGAACTCTGAGGAGCATATGTAGCAAATTTGTTCGAGGAGTGAGTTAGAGCTCACCCCCTACATGTGGGGGATTGTCTGGAATGAAATTGAGCCCTTTAAATTTGCAGACTGCTAGAGGTTAACCATCCAGGACTCTAGAGAAATCGGATTTTTTTAAAGACCGTAATTTTACAATTGGTTTTTCTGGTGTGTGTTGTCTCATCAGTTCCCATTTGAGATGATTTCTGCAAACCTGAGTATTTATTGATATGCCCTCTGTAGAAAGAGACACTTAAAAATTTTGGCAGACCCAAGTGGGAAGGCTTTATGCTCTGAGGGAATCATGGTAGAATTTTCACCCAGGACAGTGGGTTTGTCACAGAGGGTGAAGGAGTGACTTCCAGTCCTGTCTCCCTGTATGGAGAGAACCACATGAGCTCAAGGACTGTGACAGGTATTCAGTTTTCCTGAAAAAGGAAAATTCACTTTTTTTTTATAGGACTTACTCAATGATTGAATCCACTCAGTGAACGATGGTCCAAAGCAAAGGTAGGGGATCACTAGTGAAAAAGGGAGAGGGTGAAGAACCCCAGCTCCCTGGGATAGAGAGCTAGCAGGCTGCACTAAACCAAGTTGGTTTGGTTTCTATCTAAGGGGGGGAATGACTTCTAGCTGATCTCAAGTCCTAAACCCCTTTAGGGAGAGTTCCACATAGTCTAGGGGGGCCAAATATCCTTTTGAGATAAGAAGCCTTTTTTGGAGGGCAGGGAGTGGGCTTGTTTTCCTTTTATTTTTTGCCTATGTTTTGAGGAGGGTCATTTGAGCACTTACAAGCAGTTGTCGAATACTGAAAAAAAAGTAGTATTTGGTAAACTTTATGAAATGTCCCTGTTTGTTGAATTGACATAACTCCCTATTTGGAGACAATTATGATTTTTTACTGTATATGTGGGACTGTATTGCCTCTTTAGACACATTTTTTTCTGTTAGGCATTGGGGAAGCAAGTGATAGAACAATGTTCTACCTCCCCAAAGACCCCAGAGGATTGCTTTGGGTTTGAGGACATGGACAAGGTACTCAAGGTACCCCCACCCTGTTTGTCCATCAAGGACATCAACTTCGAAGGGGGTACAGGTGGGAAGAATGAACCGAGGGCTTGGGGCAAAATGCCTGGAATGACATCTCTTCCCATGCAGAGGCTAGGGAGCTTGCTTCTGGTAGAATTGTGATGACATGTAGGGGAAGTGCCTTGGAAAGACTGCGGAGCATGTATGGATATTCTATAACTGGCTCCTTCAGGTTAACCATGTGTTTAAGTGGAGGCTTTGGTCTGCAGAGGTATTCAACAGAGACCTTTCAGCACCAGGTACTTCCTTGTTTGCTTCATTCACTCTTGGCCTCATTCAGGGACTCCTTAGTTCATGAAGCCTCATGGGGCCTTCTCTCCTCCAAGGCCATGTGGCCCTATGAAGGAGCCTCTCAAACTGTTCTTTTCAGTTCAAGGTGAAGAGAGTAACACCTTTATAACCATGAGTTTCAAAAGATCTGGAGGGTGCTTCAACAGCTCAGAACTGCAGGCCATGTTTTGCAGCCAGCCTACCTTCAAAGCCCCAGGGAACAAGAAGTGATTTTTGGAATGACCCATCCCAGCGGTGGCTGAGATATGAATTCATCTCAGAGCAATACTGTGTCTGAACATAAACTTGATGGGACCTGTGCTATGTAGGGATTGAGCTACAGTTTTGAAACTATTTCCTTCTAGAAACTGAGGTGTTGGGGGAAAATGTTTGTATTTTTGTTCTTGCTATAACTTTGACTGTCCACAAAGCATATATTCCTTCATAAAAGCTAATGGATGCTAAATGGATAAATGGAATTGTGATGCTAGTGACTGGCCCTTAATAATGGGGAGGAAGGCTTGTCAGTGGAAGCTCAATCCAATGGCAGCAGAAACCACCTCAACCCCTCAGGGTACCCTAGAACCCTGAGGGGGAAAATATAGCCTACCTGGCCCTGGGAGCTCATTCCAGATCACAACTCCCCATAACAGCATGCTGAAAATTGTAGATAAGTTGGAATGAGGGGAATCACCTCCTGTAGTTGCACTGTTTTGAGCTGGAGGGCTTCACTTTGAAGCCATAAACCAGCTAGGGGACTCTTTCCCTCCCTTAAAGATCTACCTAGTTTTTAGAATAATAATAAAGGACATTTATACATTGTTTCAGGTTTATAAAGAGCATAGTTATTTAATTTGATCCTTCTTGTTAACTCTGTGAAGGTGATACTACATGTATTATTATCCCCATTTTTTCAGATAAGGAAAGTGAATCTCAGAGAGATTAAATAACTTGCTAATCAACACACAATAAATATCAGAGGCTAGATTAAAACTCAGGTCCTTTTTGACTACACATCCAGAGTAGTTTTCACCATAGCACATTGTCTCTTATATTATATAAAGTACAGAAGTGTCTTGATGAAAGGTAGTTTGTATCAGATATAAAGAGATTCTTCCGGGCTAAAGCAGAGGAAAAGGATTAGGATTCTTGCTCCCTCCCTTTGGCTCCCACCTTTGGAATCTGGGCATTAACAGTCTTTTTTGGTCACTACTCTTCTACTAGGCATGACTTAACTGTCCCTTGGCTCAAACCTTGGAAAGGGTTCTATTTGTGCCTATCATGCAATAGGATAAGGCTGTGTGACCAAAGCAGCAGCCCTCCCTGTGCTATACCAGACAGAAAATACTGACATGCTTATTTCTTGTTTAAGGGAAAACCCTGGATTCACACTTTTAACTTGCTTTGGGAAATTACTGAACTTAACTGAATAAGATTCTCTTTCATTTACCTCTAGAGCCCTTAGCTAGGACAAATCCCAGTGACTTCTTACAAAGAGTCTATTTTTTAATGTCTCATTTTCTTTCTGTGTGTACATGCTGGCCACTGCCCCCTCTTGAACATTCTTTTCTTGATAATGAAATATAAAAATCCAAACTTGCTCTAATCAACTGCACTTCTATTCCCGTAAAATCAAAATGCAAACAAACTATAAAGAATGGGCAAGCTTTGTTCTTAGAATAAAATCTCCATGACATGCAGGTGGGCAGGCAGGACAGAAATGAATCACCATCTCATATCAGCTCTTTTGGACAGACTGTACAGAAATGATTCGTTCACCCTGAAATGCCTCTTGTTATTGGCTTTAGGCTACTCAACGCTATGCAGGTAGAAACAGTGACTGAAGCAGCTGAGCCATTATGGCTGCTCAAATCTCAGCCGCCCTCCCTGACTCTCAGCTGCTCCTGGCTATCTCTCTCACCACTGGTTTCTTCTTGAAACTTGGGGCCAAGCAACTAAGCTCACTCCCACTCCTGCACACATTTTGTTTCATGTGAGATTTAATCTCTGAGGCAAGGGAAAGTTAGCATTGTCCTTTAAGGCTTAGTCACACTTTAATTAGTGAACTAAAACAAACTAAAGGTTTCTGTCCCAAACAGCATAAGGAGTATAGCTCCTTAGCAGCCAGGATAAAGGGGACTACAGAAGTAACATGGGGAAGCCAATATTCTTAGAAAATAAAAGTGGGGGAATAGAACCTCCTTCCTGGAAGATTACTAGCATTTTAAAGTTGAGTATTTGGTCAAGTATTAGCTTCCTTACCGAAAACAAGATTCTGATAGTTTATTAGAAAGACGGGAAAGGAAATCAACATTTACACAGTGCCTACTACGTGGCAGACACTATGCTAAGCACTTTACAAATATCTCATTTGAGCTTCACAACAACTCTCCAAGTTGGTGCTGTTGTTATCCTCATTTACAGGGGAGGACATTGAGGCAAGCTGAGGTTGAGCGACTTAAGTTAGTACATATCTGAGGCCCGATTTGAACCCATGTCTTCTTGAATCCAAGACCAGTGCCCTATCCACTCTGCCACCTAGCTGCCTTTGAGGCAGGCAATGAGTACAGCGCACTTAATTCTGCTTCCTTGTATCTCTACTTTTAGTTACTGAATTGGGGATTGGTGCAAGAAGCAGACTTTGCCCCCTCCTATGCTTTTGGATGGGGGGTTCTACTGTATTTGCTCACCAGGACTCCTGGGCTGACCTCTCTACCTCCCAGGATTTTTCTTGGTTAAGATGCTGGGAGGTTTCATGCCTCCCTGGCTCTTTTAAGGTTCAGCATGTAGGATCTTTAGGGCCCTTCTGTGGTGTCTTGGGGCTACTAGGTCTGGAGTATCCTAGTCTGAGTGCTTCCATGCCTCAGGTGCTCACTGCCTCTCCTATTTGCCTGTAAGGTCCACAATGTAGTTTCTCAGTATCCTAGGGAAATTTCTCATGAGAGCCTTCTGTTGGGTACGTGCAAGTATTTCTGAGACATTTCTGCTCATGATGGCTGGTTTCCATCTTTTTTCCTGTGCTATAACTTACCTTTATGGCAGACCCCTTTTCTTATTTTTCATGACATCCTGGAAGACTTTCAGGACAGTGTTGGTGTGGTTGAAATCACTTACTGTAGTACGTTTTTGGATTTATTGATCATTATTCAGGCTGGTGCTGTTTTAGGATTTTGCTAAAGCAGGCGTGTGGGAGCTAAGATGCCTGCTTTTATTCAGGCAGGCAACTTAGCCAGGAATCCTGAAGGCCTAAGAAGAACTAAAAGGGGAGTGCAGTAGAGCATGGGGATTTAGTGACCTTGGAAGAAAGATCAATGCAACCAAATGAATATCTGAAAGACAACAGAAACATGAAGGCCAGAAATAAAAATATGTCAGTTCATCAAGATGGTGGGAGAGTATATAGCCCTTGTCAGAGTTTATGGTCCTCTACAAAGTGGCAGTAACTATGTGTGCTGTGGCTTATACTTCTGATAAAGTGACCTAGGTCACTTAGTATGACAGAGCTGGTGAGTCCACTGTGGTGACTACAGGAGGGAAGGGAATCAATCCTTAGGTAGGAATGGGAATCCCAAGACTAGACAAGGAACTGGTCTCACTAGAAACCCTAAATCTCCAAATATAAAACCATATTAGGCTCCCAAAGGCCAGTGTTTCCAAAATGAAAATTCCTGATATTATGGCCTAGTTATACAACAAGCAGTCAGGTGGAGGAACCCAACTAGTGGTAGAGAATTAAACTCCTGCAGGTATGGCAAAAGCTTCTTCCTATGCCAAACACTTCAGGAATATGGCAGTTAGAGGCTTTGAGAACCAGAAACATTTGTTAATCAAGTTCCCTGAAGTTAGATGAAGAAACCCAAGCTGATCCTCTAGAAAGAGGTTAGAGAATAAGGAAGTATGGGTCTGCATATGTTATTGCTATAACACTCAATAACATAAGTAATAGCAGTGGACAGTAGCTGAGATGATTATATCAGCCTCTCTTCTACTCTGAGGCTGTCTCCAAGCAAGACTAATAAAAAGTAACACCCCAAACTCCTGGTATGTTGTTTGTAAAACCGGCCCGTCTTACTTATGTTGTAGCCCTGATCCTTTTGAAGAAAGGAGAGAGGGCAAGACAGGTGAATTAGACCTCTGCTGTGGAGAAGCACAGCTCTGGGAGGGGATGGGGGGAATGTGCTCTTGTTCCTGGATTGCTTTCCCTGTGGGTTCCTGGGGAAGTCTTGTGCGCCAGGTTATGCTGAGAGCTCCCTGAAGTTTTGGACACAGAGATCATAAAGGGTACAGTCAGAACAGCAATAACTCCCATTTATATAGTGCTTTAAGGTTTACAAAGTGCTATCTTCAAAACTGAGAACTAACACAGTACAAACGTTATATCCATTTTAGAAGCGAAGGAACTGAAACATAGGCAGATGAAGTGATTAGATGATAAACACGCAACTAGTTAAGATCAAGGTTGGCTTTTGACTCCAGGCCTCTCCTGAGTCCAGAGATCTTTGCTCTGTGCCACCCTCTGCTCTTAGTCATGACAATTCCCTGAGGAACTCGATGAGCTTACAGGGAGATGAGTAGTAGACATTTTATCACATCTCCCTATGGAGTGTATGGACATGACCACTGGCACTTGTGGATATGTTCATAGCCCTCTGAGAAAGGGTCTCTGAGTCTCATGACTTGTGTTAATTAGGTTGGTTCAGATAATTGTGGGAAAGGTGTGGGTTAGGACCTTTTTGTGCTAGGAAAGTCTTTTGTGAAGGAGGTCTTTACCTTTTGGGTACAATTCAGAAATTAGCAACTTAAGACTGGACTCTGGTGCTTAGGGTCTACCTGCTCATTTGAGCAGCTCCCTAGACATGGTAGCTAGACATGGCGGCATTTTAACTCAAAAGGGGCCAGCAATCAAGGCAGTGGTAGAAATCAAAGTCCTTGGACGCTGAGCCTCTGGACCCGCCCTGAAGAGGCTGTGGCAGAGACATGTGGTAGATTAACATGATGTCAACCACATGGTCTCAAGAGAGTGAAACCACATGACTAAGTAGTGAGAATTAACCAAGGGAGAGAAGGGGGAGTTTTTAGGCAGCCCCATTCATGGAATTACCTCTCCCAGCATGCTTGAGTTTGACAGCTCCAGAATCTAGGGTTTTTTTAGAGAGAGAAGAGGCATTCATGTACAGTGTCAGGCCCCTACAGCTGGAGAATCAGTAAGGGACCAAAGCCTGGGGAGAGGGGGGAGCAAAAGAGCTGAACTTTGCTCTTCAGGAGTTTAATAGTGGAGGTCCCAGGTGCATTCTCCCTTCACGGTGTCTGTATGGATATCTGGTGTGAAAGTGGGACTCAATGGAATGCCAAGGAATTGCCTCTCTAGAAACCTCAAGTATGTTTCCTTTCTGGGAGAGTCCAAGCAACAGGGTGGCATTCAGAGATTATATGAAGGCTTTAGGGAAAGGTGAGATTCATCAGAGTGAAAGGGAACAGTGAGGGGTGGTATAATGGATGTCAGGCTCAGAATCAGAAGACCTCGTTTCAATCCTAGCTCTGCCATTTACTTTGTGACTCTGAGCAAAATCTCTTCACCTCTTTGGGTTTCCATTTTATAAAATGAGGGGGCTGGACCAGATGACCTCTCAGGTTTCTTCCAGTTCTCGGTCAATATCCTATGAGAATTATAGTGTTTTTGGTCTAAGTCTTTTATATTCTGTTTGCTTCTTTGTAGGAAGAAATAAAGACGGTCCTATATCTGATATACCTCATTGCCTTTAGTGCTTACATGAGAGCTGGGAACCCTTTTACCTACATCCGTGGAGACCTAAATATGAACTATATTTGGAGATTTCTCCAAGAGAACTCTGGAAAGGGTTAAAATGAGCCAGGGAGATTTTGAAGCTATCTCCAAGGTTGGTCCACGCATGTCCAGAACTTGGATTGCTGCATGATAAAGGTATGCCACAATGTCAATTAGAACTACACCCCTGATGGCTTCCAATTATCAGCCTTTTATTCTCTTGGATGTTCTTGTATTATAGTTCATGGAACCCACTGTTCAGAACTCATAGGACCCTGAAATATATTCCAGGCAATCCTCTGGAGAATATTGTTCTACTCTGTGTAGATGAAATGCACTCATGATACATAGTTTTCATTGTTGAAACTTATCTGCGTAGTCACCCTTGCTCCCTATAAAGTTACCTTTAGATAATGCAGTAATCATATGAGAAATGGGCTTTCCATTGGGCTAATTCCAGGGGGAAATGTGTTGCTAGTATTTATCCCTTAAATAAGTCTAGAATTAGGAGTAGTAAAGTAACTGCTAGACTTGAAGAGAATCAGGAAGAAATGATTAGAAATTCCTGAGACAACTGAACCTGAAGACTTCATAAGTCAAAGTATGAGCTCTAAAGAAGGTAATCATAACAAGACCTTAGAGATTATCTAATCCAACCCTCCAATTTTACCAATGAAGAAACTCCTGGTCAGGATGGTTATGTGACTTTTTGAAGGTTACACAACTTGAAAAAAGTAGTTGAGCAAGGATAAGGACACAGGTCTCCTTATTCCCTAGCCAACCATTCTGTACTAGGTCAAGAATTCTTAATCTAGGGTCCATAAACTTGTTTTAAAAAATATTTTGATAACCATATTTCAATATAATTTGTTTCCTCTGTAACCTTGTGGATGTTATTTCATCCTTTTAAAAACATTATTCTGAGAAGAGCTCTACATGCTTCTCCAGACTGCCAAAGGGGTTCAGGACATGGAAAAGGTTAGGAACCTCTGCTCTAGGTAGAGCTGGGGCAGATAGGATGATAGTCTAAATAGTGCATATATAGACTACTCAAAATTATAGGTTCCTGAATCCAAATCTTATTCCAACTCAAATATTATCAGCTAGTATTTTCTCTCATGAGTAAGAGAGAAATTCAAACCCTTCATATGCTCTAAATGGGAGATAATAGCCATGTTGTCTTCTCCAAACATTTCTTTTTCTCTCCACTTTGTTCAGGCTATGTTATTCTTCTTTCTTTATTCACCTTTCTTCCTCATTTCATGTGGCATTCCTTATTCATGTTTCCTCCTCCTCCTCTCTGTCCTCTAAACGAATGAGCTTCTTCAACTGCCTTATTGCAACTGTCATCCCTAACAGAAAAGGGAACTTTCTTATATCAACATTCCATCCCTTCTATCAAAGGCGCAGTGCCCACTCAGACTATCCCATCTATTGCAGGACCAGCAGGAGAGAAGAAAAGAATCTGAACTCACTTTCAGACCCTCATTATCCTCCCACTCTATCCATTCCTGTGCTGTGGACACACAGAGCTGGGTGCATTGTGTGCAAGGCTTGCGAGCTGGCTGGCAATAGCCTGCTATTATTTAGAACTTAAAAGTGGAAATTTCAAATGAACTGAAGAGCATATAGTTAAAAATTAAAAAAATATTCTTTGGTGACACATCAATTATTAGACCTACAACATATCCACAATCTCTCCTTTAAATGCTTAGTTTTAAATAACTGAACTTCCAAAAACATTTTTAGTAGGATTATAATATTCGAGGAGTGTTTGCGCCTTTTCAAAGCACTTTCAAATATGTTATTATGTTTAAGCCTCATGACAATCCTGTAAGGTCGACAGGGCAGTATCTGCAGTTCCATTTTTTAAAAAAGACAAGTGAGGCTCAGGGTGGTTGTGTGATTTGCCCAAGGAAACACAGCTAGTGAGGGGAACAGCAAGGGCCTTGGTTCTTGTCCTATGACTCTAAGCACAGTCCTTGGTGAATCACGTCATGATGCTTCTCAGGGAAAAATAGATAATGATTATTTTCCTTTATCACAGATTTAGAGCTAGAAGGAACCTCAGAGGGCGCCCAGTCCAAGCCTCCTCCTTTTAGGAATGAGAACGTGAGGTGACTTTGGTTTGATTTGTCTCTTGAATGCTCCCAGCTATTTGGGGAGCTGCAATCCATTGGCAAGCATTTACTAAGTGCCTGCTATGGGTGACAGACTGTGTTAAGCACTGGAAATGCAAAGGCAAAAATGAAAGTCTGCTTAGAGATGAGAACTTTTCATATGTTTCTCTCTGAAGACGGTATTACAAGGTGTGAGAAAAGAGAACACTGCTGAACACTGAAAAGAACGTTCAGTTAATATATTGTGCTGTTGTTGAATTGTTTCAATTGTGTCTGATTCTTCGTGACTCTATTTGGGGTTTTCTTGGTGAACATACTGGAGTGGTTTGCCATGTCATTCTCCAGCTCATTTAGCAGATAAGGAAATGGAGGCAAACAGGGTTAAGTGACTTGCCCAAGATCACACAGCTATTAAGTGTCTGAGGCTGAATTTGAACTCAAAGTCTTCCTGACTCCAGGTCTGGCTCTCTAACCACTATGCAACCTAGCTATATTTCAATATAATTAGTTTACTTGGTAATCTTATGTATTTTACTTTATCCATGTGAAAAATTATTTTGAGAAGGGGCTCATAGACCACCAAAGAAGTCCATGATTCAAAAAAGGTTAAGAACTGTTCTGGAGAATACTGCAGGAGGACTCTGACAGTAGCTGGACAGGGCACCTTTCCAGATTTTCTAAACTTATACTATAGCCCATAGGCATGGTAATCATATTTTCTGAATTCACATTAATAAACAAAAGAATTTCCTCCCCTGATCTGTGAGTGTGACAGAATATATGGAATCAAGACTGCCTAAGGGAATTTAAGAATAGGGTAGTTGTCTCCAATGGCTCACCTACTGGTGAGGAGTTTAGAGGCAGAGGAAAATACAGAATAAGCGGACAAAGAAAGCAATGAAGAAGGATGAAGGACCACCAAAAGGGCGCAATGGGGATGCAGTGAAGTACAGTGGCAAGAGCTCCACACTTGGATTTAGAGGACTTGGGTTCCAATACTTGCTCAGCAACTTATTACCTCTGTGACTGGGCAAATCACTCCATTTCTCTAGGCTTTGATTTCCTCAACTGTAAAATGGCTGAACGTGGCTTCCATCTCCAAAAACTTATGACCCTACTGTAGCAGGGTCAGTCAGGAAAAGCTGATCCAGGCATGGAGATCAATTGGTTTCCCTCCAGTCCTGCTGATGAATTCACCAAGGAGTGATGTTCTTCAGTCAAGCTTGGTGAAATCAAAGGGTGGCTAGATACTGGCAGGCAGAAGGATAGGCCATACCCCTGGTGGGACTTAAGATGCAGGATCTGCTCTTTAGGAGGCAGGAAGCAAGGTACCTCTCTGAAGAACATGACTCCTAGAAGCAGAGAAGAGAGTCAACTATGGAAGAAGAACCTAACTCTTCAGAAAGATAGGGAATGAGATTTATTCATCCTCCTCACCCTAAACTCAACCCCCCACCCCCATGGCATCTTGCAGGAAAGCTATGTGTCTTGTAGAAGACATCTAACTTGGCAGGAAACAGGATAGAGAGAAGAAGCAGGAACCAGGCCTAAGAAATGTGACCTTTGTGAATTGAAAAACAAAACAAAACAAAAAGCCTTGGGACATGCAGAATTGGGCAATGGAAAGGGACTGGCCAAGGAATTCTAACTGAATCTGCCTGGCAGAGATGCTGTATCTAGGGGGAATAGCATAAGGGCATCATGGAAAAAGTAAACACATTGTGGCCCTACTGTGCTAGAGCTGTGAGGTACCTTGGCCAGATGGTTTACTTAGGTGTGTACCTTTCTATCCATTTACTTTATATATGTGCACACTCTTCCATTGACAGTGTATACAGTTATGAGAGAGTATACCTCTGGTTTATGGGGAGAATGGTGTGTTAACTATTGTTTTTATGATGTCATCTCAGTAAATTTCTTTGCTTAACTTACTTAAGTCTACTGGCTTACTGTTATAGGTAAGTATACTAGTGGGGGCTTCTGTACTATTATTTTAGGATTGAGGACCACACAATGCCTTGAACCCTAAGCAGTAGATGTCTTTTAGGGATCTAACCTGCAACCTATAAGTATACCAAGTTGGGGGGGGGGAAGGAGATGAAAACTAGAAGAGCTGCCAGTTTGAAAAAAAAAATCACAACAAAGTAGATAAAACCATTAGTTAATTTTATTAAAAAGAGGTCAACTAAATTACTAGTATAAAAACAAGAAAAGAGCAATCATACAAATGAAAAAGAAACACAAGATGTTATTAGAAATTATTTTGCCCAGCTATATTTGAACAAAACCAACAACTTAAGTGAAACAAATGAAAATTTACAAAAAAATACAAAATATCTAAATTAACAGAACTAGAAACAGAGAATTTAAACAACCCAATTTCAGAGTAAAAACTGAACTTACAAAAAAAAAATCAAGGACCTGATGGATTCACAAGTGTGTTCTGTCAACTATTCAAAGAATAATTACAACATTTATATAAACCATCTACAAAAATAGCAAAAGAAAGGATATAAATTCCTTCAGTGACACAGATATGACCTTGATACATAAACCAGGCAAAGTCAAAACAGAAAAAGAAAACTCTATAGACCAATATCCCTATGAACATTGATGCAAAAATTTTTAAATAAAACATTATCAAAAAGCTAAAAAAAAAAATCACAAAGACTATACATTACAACTAGGTTGGATTTTTAACAGGAATACAAGTTTGATTTAATTAGAAAAACTATAAACTTAACTATATTAATAAAATCAGCAAAAATCATATGATGTCAACAGATGCAGAAAAAGATTTGGATGAAATACAATATTGATTTTTGTTAAAAAATAATTAGAAAAGACAAGAATAATTCTTAAAATGATAAACAGCATATATCTAAAACAACAGCTACCATTATATGAAATGGATATAAATTAGAATCCCTTCTAATTAAATCAGTGGTGAAATAAGGCCATTGTTACCACTTCTACCTGACATACTTCTATTCGAAATATGAGTAGAAATGTTGTCTATATCAAATGGAAGAGAAAAAGAAATTAAGGGAATGAGTATATGTAAAGAAGAAATAAAACTAACACTTTTTGAAAATGATACGAAGGTATACTTAGAAAACCCTAGAGAGTCAACTAAAATTAATTGAAACAATAACCTCAAGCAACCTCACAGGATATGAAATCCACACAAATTATCAGCATTTCAATATAATTAACACAGCAGGAAGAGATAAAAAGAGAAATTCCATTCAAAGTAACTGCAGAACGTATAAAATACTTAGGGGTCTAGCTACCAAGACACACACAAGAATTATATAAATAACAAGTATAAACCACTGTTACAGAAATAGAATAGTAAATAATGGGAAAATTGTTAATTGTTCATGAATAGAATGGGTCAATATAATGAAAATGACAAAACTACCTAAATTAATTTACTTATTCAATGTCTTACTAATCAAACAACCAAAAATTTCTTTATAAAACTAGAAAGAATAAAATTTATATGGAGTCAAAAAAGGTCAAGAGACTCAAGGGAAATAATGAAAAGAACTATGAATGAAAAGCATCTAGCAATATCAGATCTTTACTACAAAGCAATGCTTTTCAAAATAATTTGGTACTGGTTAAAAAAATATATCAAAGTGTTGAAATGATTAGGTATATAACATGCAGAAGCAAATGAATCTAGTACCCTAATAATCCGATAAACACAAAGATTCCAGCTACTAAGATAAGGACTCACTATTTGACAAAAACTTCTGGGAAAATTGTACAGCAGTACGGGAGAAATTAGATTTTAACCAAAAGCTAACAACTTATACCAAAATAAGATTTAAATTGACACATGACTTTATATGTAAAGGGTTAAATCATAAATTAGAAAAACATGGAAAAAATTACCTATCAGATCTTATGGATAAAAGTCCATAACCAAACAAGGGATAGAGGACCACAGAAAATAAAATGGATAATTTGATTACATAAAATCAAAAGTTTTACACAAATAAAGCTAAAATTAAAAGGGAAATAATTATCTCAGAAAAGATCATTGTATCAAGTTTCTCTGATAAAAATCTCATTTTCAAAGTATATAAAGAACTATTCAAATTTATAAGAATAAGATAAACTATTCCCTGTTGATAGCCAAAAGATACAGGCAGTTCTCAAGGGAAGAGACCCAGGCTATCTAAATATTTCAAATCATTATTAATTAGAGAAATGCAAATTAAAGCAATTCTGAGATTCCACCTGACACCCATCAGATTGGCAAATATGACAAAAAAGGAAAATTGTAAATGTTGGAGGAGCTGTAAGAAAATAGATACACTGGTGCACCTGTGAATAGGTATACCTATTCTGGAAAGCAACTTTGAATTATATATGAAAAGTTACTACATGGTACATGCCCTTGACCTAGCTATACCTCTGCTAGGCCTTACCACAGAGATCAAGAAAGAGGAGGAGGTCCTCTGAGTACAAAAATATTTATAGCAGATCTTTTTGTGGTGGCAAAAAACTGGGAAACTAAAGGGAGGCCCACTGATGGCTAAATGGCTGAATGTTATGGTATAATAATATGATGGAATACTATGGTGCTGTAAGAAATGAGGAAATAGATTATTTCAAAGCCACATACAAACTGACAGAGAGTGAAACAAGCAGAACCAGGAGAACAATTTATAGTATAACAATAATTTATTATAAATTATTATAATTTATAGTATAGTATATAGTAGTCTAGATACTAATAACATCAGTATTATAAAAACAAAGAGTTCTGAAGACTTTTATAAACTGATACATGAAATAAGCAGAACCAGAACAATTTATATAATAACAACACTGGAAGGACAAATAGCCTTGAAAACTGTTAAGAACTATGATCAACACAATGACCATCCATGAATCCAGAGGACTGATGATAAAACATACTACCTACTTATCTGCCTCCTGAAAGAGAGTTGATAGAGGAGATAGATTCAGGGTACAGAATAAGACATATAAATGTAATATAAAATACAATGTAACATGTGACTATAATATAATGTATTATATATGTGTGTATATTATATATACATATATTACAGCCAATAAGGAATTGTTTTGCTCAACTGTACATATCACAAAGAATTTTCTTTTTTTTTCTCTCATTTTCTCAATGGTATAGGGAGATTGGGAGGAGAGAAAATAGATTTTTCTTCATAAAAAAAAGAAAAAGATTGGAGGTGGCTACTACAAATGTGGAATGTTGTACACACTTTTAGATGACATCCTGTAATTAGTTTTGCTTAAATGTTTTTCTCCGTTATGAGACCTCTCATGGAGTGGGGGAGTAATTTGAAAATATATCAATAAAACTTTAAAAAAATAATAAAAATAAATCACAAGTGGTAGCTCCTATAGTGGCTTCTACGTCTTTCAATTTTACCTCCAATTTTAGTCCTGTAGATGTGAGACTGCAAATAGCTCCAGAGGAAGGTGGAAATGAAACGTTCTTCCTCCCATTCCTTCTTCTTACTTTTACGTTCTTGTGTTGGGGAGATTGTGTGACCAGAGCGCGGGGCTCCCAAGTGGTGGTGGGGGCACCACTGCTACTGTGCATGTTTTGGAAGCCCCAAGCTCTGCTCAGTTTAGTGTTTTTTTTAATCTGTTTTTTTTCCCCACTGTTGCCAGGCCCCTGTACCCTGTAGCCCTTTTGACAAAAATAGGCACGTGCCCAATGGAGGGAGAGGGTTTCCAGGCACTGGTTGCCATAGTATGTGCACCCTGAGATGAGGCTGCAACTCTAACTGTAGCAGCTCTCAGCAGGTGGAGAGAGAAACAGACAGCAAGGAAGATGGATGGGTTTGTCCTGTGGGTTTCTCTGCAGTGACACTTCTTTTTTTCCAAAGGAGCTCTTTGGACTGCTTCCTGGAACAGCAGGAGTCACAAAATATACTTTGAGATACACTGTTTTAGAACTGGAGCTGTCTAATGGTGGACAGATGATTTTTTTTTCTAACACAGGTTTAAAAATAAATATTAAACATGGTTATAAGTAGGGTTTCTGTGTGTTCACATTTTGTTCAGTTGTATTCTATGCAGACAGCTCATATATAGTATAACAGCGGCAAAGTAAATAATTTTTTATAAATACGAGCAATTGACATTTACAAAGGACTTCTAAGGTGTGGAGCACTTTACATAAATCACCTCATTCAAGCTAACCACAAGTAGGTAAGGTTGTGGGTGCTCAGGCTGCCTACGTGATTTGCGCTTAGTTACTCAGCTAGTAAGTGTCACAGGCAAACCCAGGTCTTCTTGACTCCAAGTACAGGCCAGCCTCTCACCCATGTCCCATGTCACACAAACGTCTGTAGGATGTAACATTTTTTAAGGACAGTATCTTAAATAGGGCTCCATCTCCAGCAAGGGATTAAAGCAAAACCATAAAGGAAACACAAAAAGAATAAAATAAATTGTACCACAAAGCTGAAATTTTGGCTTTTATCTGCACCTCTTATATCTGTACCTGGGGAATTCACAGTTTGCACTAACTGCCCAGCAAAGTGATGAGAGTAAACAGTTCTTTTAATTCATTGGCTCAGTACATAACGAAGCTTTCACTGCCTTGTACAGTCTAAGAACAAAGCTCTTGCTTTATCAGGGTGTCATCTAGAATATTTAGAAGAAATAGCTGATACTAGACGCATAAAACAGGATGTGAGAGGATGGGGTCTACCATATTGTTTTCCCCACTACTTTCCCTGACATCTGGAAGTTTTCACAACTAACAAATTTTTAGTCCTTTAATTGCACTGTATGTTTAAACCATTCCTCATATCTTTTCTCCAAAGTTTTTCAAATCTTTCCACTTGTACACAGAGTACAATAATATTTATAGGAAGAACCACCACCATCCAAGGACTAATATAGCCATCTTCATCCAATCTGAAATTGGATAACTATAGAAAATATTTCAATAAATTACATTAATAGGGCCATTCCTGGTCAAGGGAGAAGTTAGAGGAAGTTAACTCTACAACTATAGTAACTCTCTTTAGTTTCTTGTGACTTCATTAGAAAAAAACATTAGATCAAGGACAAATTCCAGAACTGGCTAATTTTTTTCCCTATTATGTTCTTTTCCAATTTTTTTTTTAGAACTTAAATTCCAATTTTATTGGATTCAATTATCCTTTATTAAGTGCCTACTGGGTGCACTTAAAGACAAAGGATTTGGCAGAAGTGCACTGGAGCCAGTTCAAACTAGCTTGAGAGAGCTTGTAGTTAAATTTTCAATGTGGGCATTTATAACCCAGATACTGGCAACTACAAATTAGAGCTTGATTGTTCTGTTGATTATCTAGACTTGAGAAAGTGATAGAGAAAATGCAGATTAAATTTAAAAGTGTGTCCTGACTATATTTCTCCCATCCCCCCCAACAGAATTGGTTGTCAATCATTTACCAACATACCCCTGGCTTTGGGGAATAACAAAAGAATTCATTTACTAATTGTTGATGTTGCAGTTTGCCTGCATCCATCATATGCTTCTTTGATTAATAATCATTTTTAATTCTTTGTAAATTAGCGTTACATGACTTGGAGCCACCCTATAACACTAATAGATATTTAGAATGAAAAAGATAAATCTTTATTTCAGGGAGAAGTTTTTTCCTTAAAATTTAATGTTTTATTTTTCCCAACTACATGTAAAAAATTTTTTTAACATTAGTTTTTAAAAATTTTGAGTTCCAAATTTTCTCCTCCTCTCCCTTTTCTTTCCCCTCCCTGAGAAGGCAAGCAAATTGAGATAGATGATACATGTGCAGTCACGCAAAACATATTTCCATATTGGCGATGTTGTGAAAGAAAACACAAACCAAAAAAGAAAGAAGAAGTTTTTTAAAAAGTATGATTTGATCTGCATTCAGACTCTTATCAGTTCTTTCTCTGGTGGTAGATGGCATTTTTCTTCATAAGACCTTTGGAATTGTCTTGGATCATTGTACTGCTGAGCACACCTAAGTCATTCACAGTTGATCATCATGCAATATTGCTGTTACTGTATACAATGTTCTGGTTCTGCTCACTTCACTTTGCATCAGTTCAAAGAAGTCTTTTCAGGTTTTTCTGAAAACATCCTGCTCATTATTTCTTGTAGCATAATAGTATTTCATCACAATCATATATTATAACTTGTTTATTCAGCCATTCCACAACTGATGGGCATCCCCACAATTTCCAATTCTTTGCCACCACAAAAAAGTTGCTATAAATATTTTTGTACAAATAGGTCCTTTTCCTTTTCTTTAATCTGTTCAGGTTACAGCCCTACTATTGGTATTGCTGGATCAAAAGGCATGAATGTTTTAAATCACTTTGGGCAGAGTTCCAAATTGCTCTCCAGAGTGGTTAGATCAGTTCACAAATCTACCAATGGTGCATTAGTGTCCCAGTTTTTCTATATCCACTATGGCATTTGTCATTTTCCTTTTCTATCATATTAGCCAATCTGATAGGAGTGAGATGGTACCTCAGAGTTATTGTAATTTGTATTTCTCTAATCAATAGTGACTTAGAACATTTTCTCACATGACTATAGATACTTTGATTTCTCCTTTTGAAAACTGCCTGTCCACATTTTTGACTATTTATCAACTAGAGAATGACTCATATTCTTATAGATTTGAGAAGCCTTTATCAAAGAAACTTGCTGTAAAACGCCCTCCTTCCCCCCAGTTTTCTGCTTTCCTTATAATCTTGGCTGCATTAGATTTGTGCAAAACCTTTTTAATTTAATGTAATCAAAAAAGCATTTTACTTCCTGTAATGCTATCTCTTGCTTTGTCATAAATTCTTCCCTTCTCTATAAATCTTCCAAGTAAGATAGTCTATGCTCCCCTAATTTGCTTATGGTATCACCCCATGTGTCTAAATCACATATTCATTTTGACCTTATTTTGGTATACGCTGTGAGATGGTGGTATATACCCAGTTTCTATCAAATCACTTTCCAATATTCCCAGAAAGTTTTGTCAAATAGTGAGGTCTTGTCCCCAAAACTTGGATCTTTGCACTTATCAAACACTAGATTACTATGATCATTCACTACTGTGAACTGACAAGTTATTATGTTAAATAATATTTTTTTCCCAGTTACATGTAAAGACAATTTTTAACATTCATTTTTGAGTTCCAAAGTTTCTCTTACCCTCCCTGACCTCTCCACTCCCTGAGACAGTAAGCAATTTGATTGGGGTCATACATATTTAATCATGCAAAACACATTACCATATTAATCATGTTGTAAAAGAAGACACAGACCCAAAGGGGGGAAAACATGAAAAAAATACAGAAAGTTAAAAACAGTATGCTTCTATCTGCACTCACACCTTATCAGTTCGTTCTCTGTAGGTGGATAGCACCTTTCATCCTGCATCCTTTGGAACTGTCTTGAATCGTTGCATTGCGGAAAACAGCTATGTCAATCAAAACTGAGCATTGTATAGTATTGCTGTTACTGTGTACAATGTTGTCCTGGTTCTGCTCACTTCACTTTGCATCAGAAGTTTTTTTTTAAAAAAAATTTTGTTTTAATTAGCCAAGATTTACCTTCTGATCTTCCTCCCTCCCTTGATTAAGAACATGAGAAAAACAAAACCCATTACCAACATGCATAGTCAATCAAAACAATTACATTAGCCATGTCTGAAAAACAATTTCTCATTTTTCATCCTGAGACCTTCACCTCTGTCAGGAATGGCATGTTTCATCATTAGTTCTCTGGGTTGGTCTTTATGCTGACAAGAGTCCAATACAATAGTATTCCATCATATTTATAGGCCATAGCTTGTCCAATTATTCCCCAATTTATGGGAACCCCTTGAGATTTTCATTCTTTGCCATCTCAAGAAGAGGTGGCAAAAATATTTATATTTTTGTATATCATCAGTTTGTTTTGCTGAGGATTCATCTCAATCCCTTCATCTAACCTTCCTCTTAATTCTTCTTACTCATCTCCCCTTTGTCTTCTATTTTCCTGATGAGTGAAATGGATTTTTATATCCAGCTGTGTATATTTTTGTGTATTCTTCTATCTTTTGATCAGTTCAAATGACAAAGAGATTAAGTATCAGTTCGCTTCCCCCCACTTCTCCTCTATGTTCGTACAGATGTCTACCTGTGCACATCGATTATGTGAGATACTTTCTCCTAATCTTCCTTTCCTTTCTCCACCAGTGCATTCCTCTTCTCTTCTCTTTCCATTCTTAAGATAATCAAGACATAACATAACCACCCCAAGGCCTTATCTAAGGGGATTCCTGTTGTGAACTCTGATGATAACAGAGCTCAGAGGGGACAGATACATCATCTCCCCATATTCTGATGTAAGCTTATCCTTGTTTAGTCCTTTGTCACTGTTCATTTCTGTTTACTTTTTAAAAAGCTTCTCTTCATACCTGCATCTGAAACTTCAACGTTTCTCTGTAGCTCTGGTATTTTCAACAGGAATGCTTGGACATCCTCTATTTCATTAAAAATCCTTAAAAAAACCCCCAAAACCCTGTAGAATTATATTCAGTTTTGCTGGGTTGCTGTTGTTGTTTGTCCTTTGTTCTCGAAGAGGACCATGATATCAGGAAGGAGATGTCATGACTTACAAGTGAATTGGATTTAAGTGAGGGAGGGCTGTGCAAAGTCACTAGCCTCACTCTCGCCTATGGAGTCAGCTGGGTTCAGTGGCAAGATACAGATCAGGATGACTGGAGATGGACCCAGATGCAGTGGAAGGCCTTGGCCTTTTTAAGCAAAGGTCCTTCCCAGGGCTCAGTTTGTCTGAGGCAACACCCATTCAGTAATAAACGCTAGGTAAAAATGAGTCAAAGAATGGCCTCTTTTACCTAGTCAAAAAATAAAATAAAATCAATCTGGGAGGAGAAGACCTTCAGGGTTTCTGTCCAAAACTGAAGCAATTTCTACTTTCACTCTGAGCCATCAGAGTCCAAACAATAACCAAGTGTGGGTTGGGTTGGGACCCATTGTTCACCAATCAAGGAGAGCCAGAATGATTTGGGTTTAAGGCATGGTCCATAAAAAAGAAATCTAGCTAGTAAATCCCAGGATATCTTGCTAGGTTTCAGCAATCAAAATTTATGTTCTTTTGGGCACAGCACTTTCAGGTAAGGGTACGATTCCCTATGTAGATAGAGTGGGAAGAGGAAGAAGGAAAGAAGGAAGAAGGAAAGAAGGAAGAAAGGAAGGAAGGAAGGAAGGAAGGAAGGAAGCAAGCTAGCTCTGCAGCTCTGGTCTTTTCAACAGGAATGCTTGGACATTCTCTTGTTTTTAAACCCTGTAGAATTATATTCAGTTTTGCTGGGTAAGTCATTCTTGGCTGTAAGCCCATATCCTTTGCCTTCTCAAATAATGTATCCCAAATTCTCCACTGCTTTATAATGGTTGCTGCTAAATGTATCTTCCTTGGTACTTGAATTCTTTCTTTCCGGCTGCCTGCAGTAATTTTTCTTGATTTTGGCTACAATTTTCTTGGGAGTTTTCATTTTGAGACTTCTTTCAGGAGGTAACTGGTGTTTTTTTTTTTCCTTTTGTTTCTACTTTGCTTTCTGGTTCTAAGAGATCTGGGCAATTTTCTTTGAACACTTCTGAAATAGGATGTCTAGGCTCTTTTTTTTATGTTATGGTGTTTACACAGTCTAGTGATCCTTAATTTTTTTCTCTTTGATCTGTTTTCCAGGTCAGTCACTTTTGTAATGAGATAACTTACATTTTCTTCCATTTTTTCAGCCTTCGGACTTATAATAATATTGTTGCCCCATGAAGTCATTGCCCTCTATTTGGTCCATTTAAATTTTCAAGAAGCTTGTTGCTTGGGCAACAAACCTATTGTGTCATTCTGTTGATTTCCATTTTCTTTTTCTTAAGCACTTTCATTCCACTCATAAAAAACATTTTAAAACTCTTAAAAACAAACAAACCAACCCAAACCTCTTGCTTTATCTCTTCCAGGAATTCTAGCTGAGTTTGTACATAGAATGTACTCTCTGCCAGTAGATGTTCATTCTTCTGCATTTGTGTCTTGAGCATCACAGCCATCATGATAGCTCATTATAGTGTGGTTCTTTTTTTGTTTGTCCATTCTTCCAGCCTACTTCCTTATTTTGGACTTGAGGTTGAGGCTGGACTCCCCTATGGCTCCACTTACCATCCCTATGACTTTCTAAATCAAACTCCTCCCTATGTGGACTGCTTCCCCTCCATGAAAATGTAAGCTTCTTAAGTGTAGGGACTCTCACTTTCCTATCTCAATCCCTAGTACTTAGGATAGTGCTTGGCAGATAACAAATGCTTAAAGAATGTTTTTTCATTCATTTACTGATAGGGCAATTAAAACGATAAAGAGCATCAAGTTCGATTCACATAAAGATTAGTACCTGTAAGCACCTGTGTGCATACTCCTAGCCCTTTTCTTAAAAAAAACAAAACTATTCCAGATTGAAGACAGTCTGTGAGAATATCTACTCAACACCACAGTTTCACAAGTTTCCACCAATGTTTGCTTTGACTAGTCAGTCAGAGGGCATAATTAGTTGAAAGCAAAGACTTTTAATGGCATAGCATAAGAAAGGTGTAGTAAGAAAAACAGCAATAGAATATTCCCCTGGGGGATCCCCAACCTGTGGTACAAATATGCATGCCATCAGTAGTAAAAGTGTATATATCAAGTATCTGTTGAAGGAACTGGAAATGTTTAGCTTGAAGGTGAGAAATCTTGGGGGAATCATGTAGCCATCTTCAAGGATGTGAAAAGTTTGTCATTTGAAAGAGGGACTGAATTTATTCTGATTGCCCCAAGAAGGCAGAAATAGGTAAGAGCTTGATATAAGGGAAAATTTCCTAACAGAGCTAGTTATAAAAGTGGAATGAGCTTCCCCAGGAGGTAGTGATTTCCCTTGACACTGGAGTGCTTTCAGTGAAGGATGATGATGGCTTTTTTGTTATAGTGCAGAAATTCTCGTTTTGCTTTGAGTTGGATTGGATGGCTAATAAAACATCTCCTAACTTAATAGCTGTCATTCTATGAACAGTCTGTGAGTTCTTAAGGCACTTATATTTTACTAGCAAGATACAATGTGTACAGAGACAAATGAATGCAAAGTAGTTTCAGCAGAGAGTGCTAACAACTGGGGAATCTGGGAAGGCTTTGCATGCAGGATGAGATGACAAAGATTCTAAAATGCAGAGAAGGGAGGTGGGATTCATTACAGGGACAGGTAGGGTCCAGATAGGACATCCTATTTAAAAGCACTGTGGCAGTCTGATTAAATCATCGATACATGAAGGAAAGCAGAATGAAATAAATCTGGAGCCCAAGTATGGCAGGCTTTAAAGATGCTAGGCTGAGGAGTTTTAATTTTATTCTGTGTTCTATTTTTTAAAAAAAATTTCTGGTGAGACAACTGGGGTTAAGTGACTTGCCCAGGGTCACACAGCTAGTGTCAAGTGTCTGAGGACGCATTTGAACTCAGGTCCTCCCGACTCCAAGGCCAGAGCTCTATCTACTGTGCCATCTAGCTGCCCCAAGCTTAAGTTTTATTCATGCCTTAAAAAAATTTTTTTTTATTTTAATTTTTTTTTTGGTGAGGAAATCAGGGGTAAGTGACTTGCCCAGGGTCACACAGCTAGTAGGTGTCAAGTATATGGTCGGAGGCTGTATTTGAACTCAGGTCCTCCTGACTTCAGGGCCGGTGCTCTATCCACTGCACCACCTAGCTACCCCCCAAGAAATTTGACAATCTTAGTGAAACTGATGAACATTTACAAAAATACAAATTGCCAAGTAATGGTAGAAGAAATAAAACACTTAAATAACCCCATTTCAGAAAAAGAAATTCAACAAGCCATCAATGAACTCCCTAAGAAAAAATCTCCAGGGCCAGATGGATTTACAAGTGAATTCTACCAAAAATTTGAAGAACGACTAATTCCAATACTACATAAACTATCTGGGGTAATAGGTAAAGAAGGAGTCCTACCAAATTCTTTTTGTGATACAAATATGGTGCTGATACCTAAACCGGGAAGAGCCAAAACAAAGAAAGAAAAAACTATAGACCAATTTCCCTAATGAATATAGATGCAAAATTCTAAATAAAATATTAGCAAAGAGATCACAGCAACTTATCTCGAGGATGATACACTATGACCAGGTAGGATTTATACCAGGAATGCAGGGCTGGTTCAATATTAGGAAATCTATCAGCATAATTGACCATATCAGCAACAAAACTAACAGAAATCATATAGTTATCTCAATAGATGCAGAAAAAGCTTCTGACAGAATACAACACTCACTCCTATTAAAAACACTACAGAGCATAGAAGTAAATGGAGTATTCCTTAGAATGATAGGTGCTATCTATCTAAAACCATCAGCAAGCATTATATGTAATGGGGATAAGCTAGAAGCATTTCTAATAAAGATCAGGGGTGAAACAAGGATGTCCTTTATCACCACTGTTATTCAATATTATACTAGAAACGTTAGCTTTAGTAATGAGAAGAAAAAGGCATTGAAGGACTTAGAATAGGCAAAGAAGAAACAAAGCTATCACTCTTTGCAGATGATATGATGGTATACTTCGAGAATCCAGAGAATCAAGTAAAAAATTACTTGAAATAATAAACAAATTTAGCAAAGTTGTAGGATATTAAAAAACCCCACATAAATCATTGCATTTCTATACATTTTTTTAAATTCAAATTTTTTTTTTTTTGCTTTTAGGTGAGGCAATAAGGGTTAAGTGACTTGCCCTGGGCCACACATCTAGTAAGTGTCAAGTGTCTGAGGTTGGATTTGAATTCAGGTCCTCCTGACTGTAAGGCCAGAGCTTTCTTTATCCACTGTGCCACCTAGCTGCCCTCGCATTTCTACATATTACTAACAAAGCCCAACAGCAAGAGATAGAAAGAGAAATTTCATTTAAAGTTACAGTAGACTTTATGAAATATTGGGAGTCTACCTGCCAAAACAAACTGAGGAACTACATGAACATAATTATAAAACATTTTTCAAACAAATAGTCAGATCTATTTAGATCTGCAATTATTTAATTGCAAAAATGTCAGTTGCTCATGGGTAGGGTGAGCTAATGTAATAAAAATGACAATTCTACCCAAATTAATTTACTTATTCAGTGCCATACTAATTAAACTACCAAAAAATTATTTTATAGAACTGGAAAAAACAATAACAAGATTCACATGGGAGAACAAAAAGTCCAGAATATCAAGGGAACTAATGAAAAGAAACACAAGGGAAGGTGGCCTAGCTGTACCACATCTTAAATTGTATTATAAAGCAGCGATCATCAAATCTACTTGGTGCTGGCTATTGGTACTGGTATTCCACTGGATCAGTAGGCTAGGTATGCAAGGCACAAAAGTGAATGACTATAATAATCTACTATTTGACAAATCCAAAGACTCCAGCTTCTGGGATAAGAACTTACTATTTAACAAAAACTGCTGGGAAAACTGGAAAATAGTATGGCAGAAACTAGGCATAGACCAACATTTTTTTTTTAAGGCAATTGGGATTAAGTGACTTGCCCAGGGTCACACAGCTAGTAAGTGTCAAGTGTTTGGTCTGAGGCTGGATTTGAACTCAGGTCCTCCTGACTTCAGGGCCAGTGCTCTATTCATTGTGCCACCTAGCTGCCCCATAGACCAACATCTTCCACCCTATACCAAGATAAAATCAAAATAGGTACATGATTTAGATATAAAGACTGATACTATAAGCAAACTAGGAGAGCAAGGAATAGTTTACTTGTAAAATTTATGGAGAAAGGAAGAATTTATGACCAAACAAAAGATAGAGAACGTTATGAAATACAAAATGGATGACTTTGATTACACTAAATTGAAAAGCTTTTGTACGGACAACGCCAATGAAACCAAGCTTAGAAGTGAAGCAGAAAGCTGGGAAACAATTTTTACATTTCTAAAACACATAGAGAACTGAGTCGAATTTATAAGAATACAGGTCATTCCTCAACTGATAAATGCTCAAAGAATATGAACAGGCAGTTTTCAGAGGAAGAAATTAAAGATATCTATAGTCATATGAAAAAAAATGTTCTAAATCACTACTGATTAGAGAAGTGCAAATCAAAACAACTCTGAGGTACCACATCACACCTATCAGATGGGCTAACATGACAAAACGGGAAAATGATAAATGTTGGAGAT
Organism: Phascolarctos cinereus; assembly: GCF_003287225.1. Classification (NCBI taxonomy): domain Eukaryota; kingdom Metazoa; phylum Chordata; class Mammalia; order Diprotodontia; family Phascolarctidae; genus Phascolarctos; species Phascolarctos cinereus. Next base: position 66,108,022 of record NW_027555514.1, read on the forward strand.
GTGGGAAAACTGGAACACTAATGCATTGTTGGTGGATCTAACCCTTCTGGAGAGCGATTTGGTACTATGCCCAAACTATACACACTCTTTTATCTAGCAATACCACTTCTAGGTCTGTATCCCAAAGAGATCATAAAAATGGGGAAAAGACCCACATGTAGAAAAATACTTAGAACAGCTCTTTCTGTGGTGGCCAAGAACTGGAAATTGAGGGGATGCACATCAATTGAGGAATGGCTGAACAAGCTGTGGTACATATGTAATGCAATACTACTGTGCTGTAAGAAATGATGAGCAGGCCGACTTCAGAAAAACCTGGAAAGACTTGTATGAACTGATGCTGAATGAAGTAAGCAGAACCAGGAGTACATCGTACACAGTAACACCCACACTGTGTGATGACTAACTTGTTAGACTTAGCTCTTCTCAGCAACGCAAAGATCTAAGACAACTCCAAAAGACTCACAATGGAAAAAAGCTATCCACATCCAGAGAAAGAGCTATGGAGTCTGAATGCAGATGGAAGCAGACTATTTGCTTTCCTTTTCTTTTGTTGTTTTGATTCTTCTTTTTCGTGGTTCTTCCTATTGGATCTAATTTTTCTTTACATCAAGACTAATGTGAAAATATTCTTAATAGGAAAAAAAACCCTTGACTAATGTGGAAAAAAACAGAATTATGCTAACCTAGTAATAAAATAACATTAAAAAACTCATAAAACTTTTTAATCAGTTGGCTCTTTGTATAGCACTCTCACCTCTCACATTTCCCCCCTCCCATTTTGTTTTCATCTTTTATCCTTTTTACCCATACTTGGAACCCTTCTACCTTAGTAGGATCTGTCAAAGCTTGTTTATCTCCTGCTACAACCTTCAAGTAACTAGGGTCAACAAGTATGGTGGTGCACACCTGCAGTCCCTGATATTGGAATGGCCAAGGTTGTTGGATTATTTGAGTGTAGGAGTTCTGGGCTACAGTAGGGCTGAAAGCCAATGAGATGTCTTCAGGACACCTGGCACCAACGTGACAAACTCCAGGAATGAGGCACAAAGCTGCCTATGGAGGGGCAAACCAGCCCAGGTCACTGGGGCTATGGAGCAACTTCTATGAGGAAAGCTGAGGCCTGTGAGTGGAAACTGCACATTCAGCCAAGGCTAGATAGGAAGGCTTAGTTTGAAAAAAAGAATCTGGGGTCAGCATTGAGGCACTGGACTATACCCTTTGCAGTGGGTGACTCTCCTTCAAGCACCCAAAGTACTCAGTTTCCTCAATTTACTCATCAACCATGAGCTACTCCCTGCCCCACCTCAGCCACACACAAAGATGGTCATACCCTTTATCTTGCAATCACATAGAAATATACCATATTCAAGAATTCTGAAATCCCCTTATCCAACCACAATCTACTGGCTTTTCACCATTCCCTCAGCCTTTCAAATTTCTACTCTTCAATGATACCATGATCTCCAATCCCTTGAGCCCTCAATTCTCTCCTACTCATTTCTCCTCTTTCTCTCATCTTGAACTCTTGAACCAATTCAACTCTACACTGTCTTCTCTCGAAACCCTCACCAATTATGTCCTTCAAAGCCTCAACCTTGCATCACTCCTAACCACATGCTGCTGAACAAAGGCGGAGAAAATCATTCAACTGTTCTGACTGGGTCCACTACAACTTCATGTTACACCTCAACTGGGCCCTCAGTGATGCTACTCAGTCTTTCTATAGATGCCTTATCACCTCGCTATCTCACTGTATATAGTAGTTCCTCCAAACCTTTTCATCCTTCCTCAACCCTCCCATGACTTCCCCTCCTGCACCCAAGAACCTTGCCTCCGTCTTTTCAACCTCTTATGGCTCATATGCTTTCTGCCACCGTTTAGCTCCTGCTTAACCCGTCTTGCATGATGTAGTCTTACTCCTTACCAAAGTCAGCCTCTCTCCTTGTTCAAAGGATCCCATTCCATCCCATCTTCTCAATCAAACTGCCTGCTGTCACTTGTTTTCAACCTTTCCCTGACTTACCAGCTCAGATATACATATGACTCTGTCTCCCTCATCCTGAAAAAAAAAACAACAAACCAAAAACCAAAAAACAAAACCCTCATTTAATCCTTCCATCTCGGCTATTGTCATATCTTTTTTGTTCTTTGTGGCTAAATTCCTTGAAAAGGCTGGTTACAATGGGTGTTTCCACTTTCCTCTCACTTCTTAATCCCTTACAATCTGGCTTCCAATCTTACCATTCCACTGAAACTCCTCTCTCCAAAGTCACTAATGATCTCTTCCAGCAGCCTTTTCTCAATCCTCATTCTCCTTGTTCTTTCTACAGCCTTTGACCCTGCTGATCATCTTCTCATCCTTGATATTCTCTTCTCTCAAAGTTTTAGGGATAGCACTTTCCTCTTACCTATCACATTGCTCCTTCCTTGTCTCCTTTGCTGGATATCCTCCTCCAGAATTACCCATCTAACTGTAGATGTCCTTCAGGCTTCTGTCCTGGGACCTCTTCTCTTCTCCCTCTATGCTACTTCATTTGTCGATTTCTTTAGCTATTGCGAATTTTTAAATTTTTAAATTTATGGGATTATGGATTTAATTACCATCACTATGCTTATGAGTTTCAAATCTGCCTATCCTGCCCCAATCTCTCTACTGACCTTCAACTGCCTTTCAGACATCTCAAACTGAATATTAGGCAGACATCTTGTTTTTTTGTTTTTGGCTAGGCAATGAGGTGAAGTGACTTGTCCAGGGTCACACCACTAGTGAGTATTATGTGTCTGAGGCCAAATTTGAACTCAGGTCCTCCTGACTTCAGGGCTGGTGCTTTATCCACTGCGCCACCTAGTTGCTTTGGCAGACATCTTAAGCTCACTATAAGCAAAACAGAATTCATTCTCTTTTCCCCTCAACTCTCCCTCCTCTTCTACCTTCCCTGTTACTGTAGAGGGCAACACCATCTTCCCAGTCTCTAAGCCTAGGAGTCATCCAGGATTCCTCACTATCTCTCACCATCTGTTGATTTCAACTTTGCAACATCTCTCAGATATGCCACCAACTCTCTTCTGCTGCTGCCACCACTCTCATGCAGCCTTTGTCATTTCAGGCCTGGACTACTGAAACAGTATGCCAGCCTCTAGGCTCTCCCATGGAGATGGCAAGTGAGGTGCTCAGGGAGGACCAGCATCTCTGGTATATAGGCTTGTTGAGCCCTTTTCAGGACTGCTCATCCCCCTCTGTTGTCCTCCTTCACCCAACTCTCACCTGAGGCTCCAAGATGCTGTAGCATGCACAGTGGCCACATCCCAGTAAACCTCTGAGATGGACTAAACCAAGCTGAGGGTAGCCAATAGCCCTCAAACCCACTGATGAATTAGGGGATGTCTACCTCAAGCATGTGAACTTTCCCTGGTGGAATGGGATGGGATGAGAATCATTTGTTCTGACAGCCATGAAGCAGGCCCAGTGGAGCACTCAGAGCTTGGTCAGGCATAGAAGACACCAGTCATCCACTTCATCCTGAGCTGTCACCAGCTGTCCTGACACTGGACTTTGATGACTCAGGAGGAGGGTGAGGCTGATGCCTTTGTGCAACAGCACCTTACTTAAATCTAGTTCCCAAGCAAGTTATCACTGACATCATTGGTTCTCTTTGAAAAATGAAGGCCAAACAATTAGTCGAATCCATCCTCCATTCAGCCACCAAAGTGATTTTCCGGAAGTGCAGGCCTGACTATGTCACATCCCTCCCCCACTTAATAAACTCCAGTAGTTCCCTGCTGTCCCCAGGACCAAATACAAAATCCTGTTTAGCATTCAAAGCCCTTTGTAATCCAGCTCTCTCCTACCTCTCCAGTTTTTCACACCTTACCTTCCAACACATACTTCCACCCAGTAACACAGGCCTCCAGAACGAGGTATTAAATCTCTTCTCCCTGCATGTTTCCTCAGGCTGAACCCCAAGCATGGAATAGAGTTCTCTCATCTTTACCTATTGGCTTCCCTTAAACCCCAACTAAAATCCCATCTTCTACTGGAGGTTTTCCCCAACCTCTCAATTCTAGTGCCTATCATCTTTTAATTATTTCCTATTTATCAAGCACATGAATTGCATTGATATTTTTTGTGTGTGTGTGTATGTCCATTTGTGAGCTCTTTGAGGGCAGGGACTGTCTTCTCCCTTTTTCCGAATCCCTACATGATGGTTGGCACATAGTAGGCACTTAAAAGTTTACTTATTGACTGAAAAATTACGAAAACTACAGATTTTCTCATCAAGTTACTGAGTCCTGTTTTATTAACATGTACATGTGAGTAATGTTTAAAAGCTTTTTCTTGGGGGCAGCTAAGTGGTGCAGTAGATAGAGCACCGGCCCTGAAGTCAGGAGGGCCTGAGTTCAAATCTAGTCTCAGACCAAACACTTGACACTTACTAGCTGTGTGACCCTGGGCAAGTCACTTAACCCCAACTGCCTTAAAAAAAAATTTAAAAATTAAAAGCTTTTTTCTTGTGTTGGAGTAAGTTACCTACCCCATAAGCTTTGGATACTGTATACTGAGAACCTTTTTTGGAGAAACTCTCCATGTGAGCCATAGGAAAACCTGAGCTTGTGTGTGTTTGTACGTCGGGGGAGAGCTGAGTTGGAGATTGGGGTGGGAAACTTTATGGGCCAATGAATATGATAAAGGGAGTCCCCAGGGCTAAACCTGGGCAAATCAACTGGTACAGGACAGGGAAACAAAAAAAGGCACCCTACACTTAGGCTAGTCTGGGCAGGATATGCTCACGAGGGCTATAAGGGCACAGGGGCAATTGTCTCCCCCCCAACCCCAACTTGATTCAGATAAAACTCAAGAATATGCCCATACTTCAAAGCCTGGAAGGACTAGGGCAGAAGATCTTCTAGGGCTTATCAGACAAAGCAAGGAACTCTTTAATCTTCCACTGCAAGCCCTTCATCCTCGGCCAAAAGTTGGCTCCAAAATCTAATGTGGGTCGGGTAACACCAGAAACTGTAGCTTGGAGCACTCCTTATAAGTAAAAGGAGGGGGTGAGAAAACAGGTCCCTTCAGGCTCGATGTGGAAGATCAGTTTCACTTTCTGCATTTCTTACTTTCATTTCTGCTTTCATGTACTGGCTGAGTACAGGTTTTTTTTCAGGTTTTTCTGAAATCCATCAAGCAGGATACTTTCAGAAAAACCTGGGAAAACTTACACAAACTGATACAAAGTGAAATGAGCAGAACCAGAAGAACACTGTGCACAGTAACAGCAACCTTTTTTTTGAGACATTAATAAAACTTTCATTAAAAAAAGAAAAACCTCTAGAAATATATGCAAAAATTTGTAGGAGGCAGAGAGGGATACATTTTTATTAGCGTTATGAAACCAGATCACAGTCCTATCTAACCGTAACAGATCGCCTACGCTGAGTTGCTTTAGCTAAAACAAACAAAAAACCCAGTGAAGGTTGCTTGGTATAGTAGGAGAAAAGAGAATTGAATGTGGAATCAAAGGCCATGGGTTTGAATTGTGCTACTACCCCTTTCTACCTGTGTGACTTTAGGTAAGAGTAACAGCAACAATGTGATGATGACCAACTGTGTATGACTAAGCTCTTCTTGTCAATACAACAATCCAAAGCAATTCCGGAAGATGAAGAAAAGTGCTCTCAGAGAACATCAGAGAAAGAATTGGTGGAGTTTGAATGCAGATTGAAGCAAATTTTTTTCTGTTATTTTGTGTGTTTTTTTCTGCATTATGGTTAATATGGAAATGTTTTGCATGACTGCACAAGTATAATCTATATAAAATTGCTTGCCTTCTCAAGGAGGGGAGAGAATTTGAAACTCAAAATGTTAAAAAAGATTGTTAAAATTTTTTGTTTACATGTAACTGAGAAAAATTAAAAATTCAATGTAAAAAAGATACAGCCTCTTGTCAGCTCTATTTTGAAGTTGTTCTATTTTGCTAAGACCCACCAGAGCCAATACTTCTGGTACTGTCTTCAAAAAGTTGGCTCACTATTATGAGGTACTGAATTAGGCCTTTAGCAAAGCATGAATGGTCAAGTTAGGAAAACCACAGGTTCCAACACTTAATTAGTTAGACTGACTGTATTAGGAATACCTAAACTTTTGGAGTTGTGACACCAAGTCATTTATTAAAATTTTCCCGATCCCTCAGGTGCTGTGATACGTATATGAAAAATGTTTTACTCCACAGGAGCCATAAAAGTCTTAGTGCAGTTTGGAAAAATTGAAGCTGAAAACTTTTGAGACACTCTGTATCCAAGGGAAGTGGTGACCCTCAGGAATGGTGCCAACCAAGATTGGTCCTCACGGGTACAGTCATTCTCAATTCTATCACTATTTAACACTTTCCTTTGTTTTCGACATTTTCTCATATTTGTACAGAATTTAAGTTCCTAGAAAAGAGTATTTAATAGATGATAGTCTGATTTTTGATTGACTGAGTAGTAGGAAAAGGTCTGATACCTAGGAAGGCAAACATTAACAGACACTATCATTAAACATTGAACCTGTATTGCTTATACAGAAATAGTTTCACTGTTGTTGTTGTTTAAATGTTTTTCAGTTGTATATAACTCTTTGTGACCCTTTTAGGGATTTTCTTGGCAAAGATACTGGAGTGGTCTGACAGTTTCTTCTCTAGCTCATTTTATTTATTTTTTTAGGCAATTGGTGTTAAGTGACTTGCCCAGGGTCACACAGCTAATGTCAAGTGTTTGGTCTGAGGCCAGATTTGAACTCAGGTCCTCCTGACTTCAGGGCCAGTGCTCTATCCACTGTGCCACCTAGCTGCCCCTCTCTGGCTCATTTTAGAGATGAGCAAATTAAGGCAAACTGGGCTAAGCAATGCGCAGTGTCACACAGCTAGCGTGAGGCTGGATTTGAACTAAGATTGTCAGGCCTGGCGCTCTATCCACTGTGCCACTTAGTATTAATACTATTAGTAGAACTAAAAGAATGTTTCAATGGCACACGTGGTTGTCACAAACTTTATTCCTAGAGGCAGAGATTAAAAGGAGTAATAGCAGATTTGTTTTAGGATGTCAGAAGAGGGGGCATATGTTATAATATAAAATAGAATCTAAAATACCAAATGTATTTGAAGAAATACTGATTTGCTTATTTTGGGGGCAAATAGATGGGAGTGGAAGTATTATGATCATCACTATATTCAGGCATTAAATATATTTTTAATTGAAAATGGGAGTAAATGTATGTTGGGGTAGGAAAGGCTCTAGGACCTAGAAGAAATCAGTGATAATGAATAATAATATTCTCCTCCATTTCTAGAAACTCCCAGAAATAGGTTTCTAGCAGCTGCAGTCAGACTAGTCCTTGGCCCATTTTCCCTTAAGAAGCAGAGGGCCTCCTGGGGTAGTGGTGGTAGGAATGGATTCTTCTCCAGATCCACCTTGTCCCTTCTAATAGTCCCCCTATTCCTTCTTCCCACTCTCCCCAACCTGTGTCCCACTTACAAAATGACAAAATCAAGCTTACCTGCTGGGCCCACTTTATAAATAGAAATAGTTTGACTCTAGGGGCCTCTTTCCCCGAACCTCTTTCAATCTTTCTCCCTGTTGCCTGACACACCATTAACGATGAACAAAGACTTTCATCCAATAATCCAAAGGGCTTAAAATGGAAATACTTTATGAAGCTAACAGATAGACTAAAATTCATTCACTTTACAGCATAATCAATCAATAAATGAATACAAATGATCTAAAATCTTTTCTCATAATCAGACAGCAAGTGTTTATTGCCTACTATGTACACATACAACGAATGAAACAGTTCTTACTCTCAAAGAGCTCGTACTCCACCCTACAGACAAGTACACATATATGTATATATAAAATAAAGAGAATAAATACAAATTAGTACAAGGTGGTTAGGGAGGGAGCAGAAAGGTGGTAAATAAGAGGAAGTTTCTGAAAAGGAAAATAATGAAGAAAAAACTTAATGAACTTGACAATATTGCCTACGGTCTACCGTGTTACCTTCCACTGTGCAGATAAGTCTGAGCTGTGTCAGGAGGTGTATTTTTGTCTTCTACATGTGTGCAGTTTAGGTAGAACACTGCTGTTGGGACATAAGATACAAGCCAACATGGACTAAATGAATATCATTAATATATATTTTAAAGCACAGTCCATTCTGAAAGGGAAATATACACAAATGATTCATTAAGATACTATTTACTCATAAAGGTCAATTTTTTTATTTTCAAAAAGAATGTTCTTTAAAAATAAGGAAAAACAGCTTTTCAAGAGAAACCTGCAAACATTCAGAAATTTTTCAAAAATGAATAGATGTGTATAGCATTTAATTGCATAAATAAATTTCAAAGATGTTTTACTGGTAAAATGAAAATATTTAAGTAAAATTTAGTCACTGATTTCCAACATGCTTTGTTGTATACTTTGTATATATTACCTCATCTGAGTCAACAACCCTGTAAAAGTGTTGTATTTATTGAGGGCAGCTAGGTGGCACAGTGAATAGAGCTCTGGCCTCAGAGTTCAGAGGATCCGAGTTCAAATTCGGCCTCAGACACATAACACTTACTAGCTGTGTGACCCTGGGCAAGTGACTTAACCCCACTACCTAGCCAAGAAAAAAAGTATTACAGTTATTAACCTTATTTTAAAGATTAAGAAATTGAGGCTGTGAGGGTTAAGTACCTTGTCATAGGTCACACAGTGTTTGTCTCTGAGGTAGAATGTGAACCCATGTCTTCTTAATTTTGGGTTCAGCACTCTATTCACTATACTTCAATAGCAATAGTAACAATAAAACTAATAATAAGCAGCTGGCAAATTAGTGAAACCTTACCTGCTATTGCTTTTCCTTTGAACATGACAATAACAAAGAATGCTGGGACATCTTCCCCAATGCAAAGGCAGATCAGGCTGATTTACTGACACGAGATATACTGACAGTCCCCATCCCTCTCCTTTGTTAAATCTAAATGAATGCTTCTGACCTGCTAAGCTAGGAGTGCCAGGAATGTCACCTGCCAACACTGTCCAACAGAATGTAAGCTCCTTGAGGACTGGGACTATCCCCAGTAGACACAGGTGCTTAATATCTGCTTGTTCAGCCCTGTTAGATGTGGGGGAAGATACAAAATTGAATGAATACTTTTAACATTTTTATACAAAAGTAATAAAAAGAGCTAGCATTTATATAGCCCTTTAAGGTTTGTAAAGTGCTTTACAAATGTTATCTTTTTCTTACAACTGCCAGGGGACGAGGGTGCTATTACTATTCCCACTGGACAGATAAGGAAATTGAGGCAGACAGAGATTCAGTGTGTAGCCCAGGGTCATACAGCCACATCTAAATGTAGGTCTGACTCCAGGTCCGGCATTCTATCCAGTGTTGTGACCCCTAGTTTCCTCTAAGTAACAGAGTTGCTGTCCTCAAGGAGCTCACATTCTGATAGGGGTCTAAACACATATATTTTGGGAGAGAGGGATCCCTAAGGGGATGCAAAAGACAGTCAGCTGATAAGTATTTTCAAGGAAGAATAGTAGAATGAGAGTATCAAGTTTATTATTGAGCTCAGAACAGGTAGAAAGTGCAGGTGGGGTATGCTTGGTCCCAGGTAGGGAGTTGCAAAACTGAGTGGATTTGCCCCCGAGGGAGAAGTGGGATATGGGCAGGAAGGATGGCAAGATGGTAGAGGAGGAGATCTGTATAGGCTGTGAAGTAAGCTTACTTAAGACACAGCTGCTGCATTCGTGAAAATTAGTTTTGTGTAATAAGACACACTCAACTATTAAACTTGAGATTACATAGTTTATCAAACAGTTGAAAAATAAGTGCTATGAGATCCACAGGAGACTTTTTGGGGGAAGAGTAAAAACAGGGAGACTTCAGAGAGGATTTACGTAGGGTCTTAAAGGCAGGGTTGAAATTCAACAGGGGAAGGGAAGGAGAGAAGACATTCTAGGCACCCAGATAATTAACCTGAGCAAAAATAGAGGCAGTAGAGCACTGGAGTGGGGGAGGTGGGTGAAACATGAAAGTACAGTGGTTTCAGATGTCAGACAAAGGTATTTGATTTTTGCTTGCAAAGTGATAGACTTAACAAAGGAATGGCACAACCAGAGTAGTGGCAGTGGAAATAAAGAGGAGCAAGAGAGATATTTCCACTACTGTGGAACCAGTAGTACTTGTTGACTGCCTGAATCTGAGAGGTGGGGGAGAGGGAAGAGGAAGGATTTCTCTCATGGGACACACATGGTTTAACTAACAGAAATAATGAAGGCATAAAGTAGAGCAGGTTTACGTAGGAAAATAACTATTGTTGATACGGTGAGGTGGAGGTGCTGATTGGATATCTAGATTGAGATGTGCATGGGGTCTGGAGCTCCAGAAGGCAGGTCAGGCCTGGAAATGATAGATTTGGGAGGTATTTGCTTTAAGAGTCATAAATAAGCCATTGGCAAGGAAGAAAGTGTCTACAGAAATAGAAGAGAGGGAAAAAGACAAACCTTAACTAAGGAAAGGGGGCTAGTTTGAGAAGTTAGAAATTGCGGAGTCTTTGAAGCTGAGAGTACAGAAGAAATATTTGGCAAGCACTTATTACCTGACAAGCACTGAGTCATAAACCAGGGATACAAATGCAGCTCCAGACCCTCTTATATTTTAAGTAGGGGAATAAATACAACAATAAAGAAGGGCACACACGTGGCAATGGTCTGCTGGAGGCCTGGTCCAGGCAAGATAAACTTATCTATCTGAGTCCAGGAATCTTCATTAGAAGTTCAGCTCCTTGATGGCAGGGATCATTTCCCCTTTAGTTTACAGTCGCCAGCCCTTAGTACAGTGCAAGGTACATGGGACGTGCTTAATGAGTGAAAAGATGCTTAACATTTCAAAAGTGGCAGTGAGATAAAGGATCCCAAGGATAGAAAAAAGCCCATTAAATTAAATAATTAGCCAATTAAGTCACTGGCAACTCTTGAGAAAGCAGTGTTATCCGGGTAGTGGGGTTAGAAACCAGATTACAAGGAGCAGAATGAGGAACTGGAGTCATAGATTGGGAGAAAACTTTTGCAAGAAGTTTAGCAGTAAAGGGGAAAAGATGAGATGGGATGGTAGTCCAATGGAATGGAAAAGGAAAGGTGCTTTTAGTTAATTTGTTTCTTTTTGTACTGGGGAGACTGAAACATATTTGCAGATAGAGGAGAATGAACAAGAAAAGAGAGGAAAAACCAGAAAAAAATAATACAATAACACAGCAAAAACAAACAACTTTGATGTAATGACTAACCACAATTCCAGAGGACGTGATGAAGCATGCTATCTACTTTTTGACAAGTGGACTCAAGATGCAGAACAGGACATTTTTGGATATGGCCAATCTGGCAATTTACTTTATTCAACTATGCATTTTTGTTACAATGGTTTTTTTCTTTTTTCCCCAATGTAGGAAAGTGGGAAGGACTAGGGGTAGAATGCTGCCCTACCTTGCCCGCCCTCCTCCTCCCAAAAAAGGTCATTGAAGCACTTTTAAACACACATACCTCAGAAAAGGGAAGACCAGGACCCACAGAAAGGGGTAGCTTTGAAAGCTGTGTGCTCAATTTATTATATACTTAAATAAAAACAAGCTGGACACAAGAGATTTGCAGTTTCAGGGACAATCTTTTTTTGTGGTTTTCCTAACATATATGTGAATATGGTCACTAGCTGTTAAGTTCAGACTCAAAAAAAAAAAAAGAAGAAATACATGAGAAGATGACTAGCGGAAGCAAGATCTTGGAGGTAGCTAAAGGGAGCAGAATTTACAATACAAAAAGACAGATAAGCTGTTAGTGAAAAACAGGGATTCCTCTTCTGTGATTTGAGTAAAAGAAAAAAAAAATACTGAGAGATTTTGAGAAATCCAAGAGAGAGGCTGAGGGAACTTATCTCAGATGGCTCAGTCTTCCCAGAAAAATAGGACAGCTAGGTCACCGGCTATACTGGAGGTGGTGGGTGGGGGGAGGTAGGCATGGATTGACCAATGTTAGAAGGACCCATGCAAAGGTATAATTTCTATTTCATAGATACAGAAAAGGCTCAGAGAAGTCTTAACCATTTGTCCTTGGGTCACACAGTAGGTGCTAGAGGAAGTGTCAATGCCAGTCTTCCTGCCCTCAAATGCAGCAACTCTTTCCACTACAGGATCTTAAGCTGTTCTTCTGGAGGATTCCTTTTCTTAAAAGCAAGCCAAGATTTGCTAGAAAGCAGCATCTTGCTGCTCCTCCTCCTCATGGTCTTCTATCCTGCTGCTTTGCCTGCTAGATCCTTGTTATCATTAGATCTTGAAGCTGCCATGAATCTGCACCCTCCTATAAACTTTGTCTCCCTCTGACAGAATGAGCTCATTGGGAGCTGGGATCATCTCTAGGGAGTGGATGGAGCACTGGGAGTAGAGTCAGGAAGACTGGAGTTCAAATCTGGACTCAGACACTCACTAGCTGTGGGACTCTGGGCAAGTCATTTTCACCTGTTTGCCTCAGTTTCCTTATCTGTAAAATGGGGACAATAAGGATTGTTTTGAGGATGAAAGGAGATATTTGCAAAGTGCTTAGCACAGTGCCTAGCACATTGTATGTAGGCACTATATAAATTATTAGTGTTTAGCACGGGGATTAACACTTAATGAATGCTTTTCCATTTCATTCCAAACGTTGACCTAAGTTAAAGCCAAGCATTTTCTTTTGCAGAAAAATAGTCATTGTTCTTTTTAAAGTGAGAACATGTAAAACTATTCATGGCAATTATGAATAAAGACAACAGGTTCTTATCATTTATGCAAGATAAGGATCACTGTAAATGGAGAAACTCCACTAATACTGTATGGTACAAATTACTGACATTTATATAATGCCTTATATAATATATATTATTAATATAATTCTAAACATAACATATACTGCCTCATATAATATTGTATTATCTTATATAATACCTTATATTTTAACCTCACAACTCTTTGTGGTAGGTACAATGGTTATTCTCACTTTACAGATGAGGAAACTGAGGTCCTGAGTTTAATGACCAACCAAGGATGATGCAGCATATAAGTGTCAGAGGCTACAGTGGAACTCAGATATTCCCGACTTCAGGTCCAGGGCATCCTCTGTAAGTTCCTTGAGGGCAGAGAACTTTACATTTTTATTTTTGTATCCCCAACACCTAGTCCAGTGCCTGACACACAGTAGTTGCCCGATAAAATGCTTGCTGATTCTCTTGGCCTAGTCAGACTGGATAGAGAAGAAAATGAGCTGAAATACAAAGGCTAAATGCAACTAACTGGAGAAGGATAATTTGTAGGAAGCTGAAATTTTCAATCTTCCAAAAAGCAATCCATGGTAGTGATTTTTTAAATCAGTATCTAGGCAGCTAGTGGCTCATTGGGCCAGGAGTGAGAAGACCTGAATTCATATCCATTTTCGGACACTTAATAGCTCCGTGATCTTGGGTAAGTCATGTAATCGATAACTGCCTCAGTTTCCCCAAATGTGAAAGGAGAATTATAAATAGCACCTCCCTCTCAGGCAAGCCTAAGAGCACTATATAAATCCTAGCTATTATTCCCTGGGTTTCTGCCAGGCTCCTATGCAAAACTACAAAGCAAAACTTCTTTCCCTTTCTATTCCATCTCCTTTCCCGGTACGTTCCAGTACCCCCAAACCTTCCATTCCACTTCAGACCTGCTTAACAGAGTAACTTCGAGATAATTTTTCCAAATCGGGGAAAGAAGGCGAACCCCCCCCCCCAATCCAGGCTCCCCCTCCAAAGAACAGAAAATCCCAGTTCTTACTCTCACGAAGCTCCTATAACCGAATGTCCCAAACACAATCTTAAAATGTCGAGCAACTCAAAAACACAACTCCAAATAGGATTTTATTTTTTCTCAACGCATACGTCTAGAAAGAGGGAAAATGGAGGTAACGAAGGAAGAGCGAAGAGTTGGAGGAAAGCGGGAAGTGTGAATCAGATCGTTCTTAGAAATATCAGTAGAAGGAGGACGCATGAGGGGCCGGCGGCTTAGAGCAGAGCATAAAGCCCAGGCCCGGCGGGAAGAAGAACGGGAGCAGGGCTCCCAGAAGCAGCCCAAGCTCGAATGTACCACCCCTTCACCGCACGCCACGAGCAAGCCCCGCGTCCGGAGTCGGTCTGGCCGGGCCTCCACCCAGTTACCTGCCTAGGCCCCGAAGCTGCCCTTTCCTCCACGCTACCAGGGGCGCCCCGGCGGCCCCGGGCCCACCAGGGCCTGGTCCCCGGGAGGGCTCGGAGGGAGGCCCGACCTCGGGTTCCTCATAAATCCCTTGACCTGGAAGCCGGGGTGGGCGCTTTCTAGAGTCAGGGGGACGCAGAAGGGGTTTCCCTTTCCTGGTCAGAAATGCCCTCCTGGCCTTCGGGGTGACCACGGGCCGCACCCCCTCCCCCCGGAAGCAGGCCCGCTCCGGCCCGCCCGCCAGCCCGCGCCGAGGCACCCACCAGCCCCTCCTCCGAGAGCAGCCGCCTCCGGGGCGGGAAGCCAGTGCCGAACTTCGGGGAGCACCACGTCCCCAGCAGTTTAGACTCCCTTCGGGCACACACCAAGCCCAGCCCGGGGCCTCGGGCGCGGTCCTAGGAGCTGGGCTGGGAGTGAGGGGGAGGGGAGAAAGGAAGGAGGAGGGGGGACGTACGCGTGCGGAGGGAGCGGCGGAACCGGAAGGAGCCGACGGGTCGCGAAGAGGCGAGCGAGGTCCCAGAGGAAGAGGAAGGCCGGAAAGATCCGAAGTGTCCCGAGGTCTGCGTTCGGGAACGGGGGAGGGAGGGGTGAAGGAGGAAGCGCTAGGGGAGGAGCGGCTCGGCGGAAACTGCCGATGTTTTCCGAAGGCGGTGGCGTCCGAGTTGCCCGGATGTAGTTGGAGGAGCGGCAGCGGCGGCGGCGGCACCAACAGCGGCGGCGGCAGCGGCGGCGGCGGCGGCGGGAGGAGGAGGAGGCAGCGGCGACGGCGACGGGGGGAGGAGGAGGAGGCGGAGGAGGAGCAGGAGGAGGAGAAGGCGGAGGAAGCAGTCGCTCTCCGCTGGGCCGAGCCGGTCGCGTCTTCTTTCTCCCCCCCTCCCCCCGGTTCGCCGCTGCCGCGGTGTAGTTGGCGCCGCTGCCCCCGCCGAGAGCGAGCGGGCGAGCGAGAGACGGACGGAGCGAGCGAGCGGGCGAGCGAGCGAGCGTGCGAGAGCGAGCGTGTGTGCGGTGCCCGGGGAGGGACATGGCCCGAGAGCGCCGGCGCCAGTAACGGAGCGGCGCTGAGACCCGCTGAGGGGGTGCTGGCCGCCGCCGCCGCCGCTGCCCGCCCGTCCGCCTCCCGCCCGTCCGCCTCCCGCGGCCCCTCTCCCCCCCTCCCCGACACACACACACAGGCCGGGCATTGATGGTAATGTATGCGAGGAAACAGCAGAGACTCAGTGATGGGTAAATCCTCTCTCTCTCTATGTCTGTCTCGGGCCGGGGCCGGGCCGGGCCGCGCCGGGGGCGGCAGGCGCGGGGGGGGGGGATGTTCCTCCTTATCTAGCTCGGGCTGAGCCGCCATTTTTGTTGTTAACCCGATCCGGGCCGGCCTGCGAGGAGGCGGCGGGGGCGGCCGCGGGCCGGGCCGGGCCGCCGGGGCCCATCGGCGCCGTCGCCCCGCGGCCGTGCGGGCGGCCCGGGCCCGTGGGCGGCTCGTCTCGGGGCACGGGCGGCCCGGGGTCCTGGGGGCCGGGGGCTTGGATTTTTTCTGCTCGTCTCCCCCTCTCGGGGTGTTAATGTCGCTGTCTTCCTGTTTTTCAGCTGTCACGATCGGAGGGGGGACTCGCAGCCCTACCAGGTACCAGCCGAGTCCTAGGGGAGGGGACAGCCGGGGAAGGCGGAGGGGGCCGGCGGGAGGAGGGAGGGACTGGCTGCTGCTACTCGAGCTTAGGCTTCAGCCGTCGGCGCAGGCCCTGCAGGGCAACGAACCCGAAACCAGCCCCCCGAACCCCACGAAACCCGGGCTGGGATTCTCGTAACGACTGTCCCCGGCCCCGCATGGGGGGCGGGTGCTTTGGGGCCCCTCAGGAAGAGCGGAGGAGACCAGCCCAGATATTTTAGCAGGGAGAGTGGAGATGAGTGACTTTGGAGGCCTCGGTAGTTTAGATATTTGGAGAGAGTGCAGTTGTCTTGAATGGCAGCCTGCTGAAATTGAAAAGAGGCACCACGTTGATTGTTAGTTAGGATCAAAATTCTGCTACCAAAAGTTATCAAAATTCTGAACCCAGGTCCGTAGTAATGACTTGGTTTCACTGCAGGTTCAGAGTAGGAACCAGACTTGGAAACTTGGGATGTATGTTCTGATATATGTGGTGTTTAAGGTGTCTTGGTTATTTTTCGAGGCAGCGGTTACCAGCGTGTCATTAGAAATCATGTAGGATAGTCCTTTTGGTTCTTTTAAATTGATGACTTTTCAAAAGCGATCAGAAGTGGATGACAGCTGTCAAAGGATACTTAGGGGTCTAAATGAGAGAGCAGATCTCTCAGCTAGTAATTCTCTTGTTCAAAATTTATTGACATCTTATACCTCAAACAAAACATGTAATACAGCTTAGTATTTGAAGATGTCAAAGGACAGGTCATGTTTTCCTTGCACATTATAATAGCCTGAAACAACCTGCTTAATTCTCTAAGGAGAATGTAAGTCTGATTCTGTTATAAAGCAGCACTTTTTCAAAGTTATTCTTTGCATTTTCATTTACCTTTAGAATTAAATATTTAATGACATAGGGACCCAGAGTTAGAAAGGAACCTTAGATCATTTAGCTTTAAAATTAAGTATTTAGTAACATAGGATCCTAGAGTTAGAAATTAACTTTGTCATTTATTCTGATTTCTTCTTTTTTGCATGTACAGAGATGAAGTCTTGTGATTAAAAGGCTTCTTTTAAATAAAATCCATTAATGTTTATTTAGATACATATATAAAAATTTAGGGCTGAAGTGGATGACCTAGTATTCAACTGTTGCTTTCTTGTGCTTTAAGGGTAATGGCAAAAATAGATACCAAAATGTCCAGATAATTTGGTGAATGTGGACAAGAGGCAATCACCATGGAACAGTAGAAAGAATACTGGTTGTTATAGTCAGGATTTGGTTGCATATCCTAGTTCTGCTGCTTATTACCTTGTGACAGCAGCAGGTCACTTAAACTATCCTAAACTTTGTTTCCTTATCTATAAAATGAAATGGTGAAACTATATGACCTTTGAATCCCTTCTGGCTCTGTGTGGTGTTATAAGGTCATTTCTCTCCCTACCTCATCCTTCCCAGAAAAGTTTGTTAAGGAATCTTTTCCTTCCAAGATCTTGTCAAACAACTACTCTAAAATATTGATGGAATGATTATACATCTCATCATTATTTTGTATCACGGCTGTTTATAGATACATTGAATTCTTAAACATGTTTGATTAAAACTGAAGTTTTGTTAATATAAAGTCATGGAACTTAATGAATAGATTTCATGTTTGTTGTTTATAATTAAGGGTTCAAGTTAAAGGTCTGTGCTTTTCTTTGTATCATATTTTACAGGCTCTTAAATATTCATCAAAGAGTCACCCCAGTAGTGGCGATCACCGACATGAAAAGATGCGAGACACCACAGATCCTTCACCACCAAATAAAATGTTACGACGATCTGATAGTCCTGAAAACAAATATAGTGACAGCACAGGTCACAGTAAAGCGAAAAGCGTGCATACTCACAGAGTTAGAGAGAGGGATGGTGGTAAGTAGTTTTACTTACAAAAATTTTATGCTTATTGAAATTTTTTCAGTATGGTCAATCTATGAAACAGAGAACAGAATTATTTCATTACTGGTGAACCTTGCCAATTTATCTCATCAGTGGGTTTTGGGTTTTTTTTGGGTCAAAATATTTTGATCCTTTCATTTATCAGGGAGCAAGATGTACATTTAGAAATTGAAATCTACAAGATTCACCAAAAAGATTCTTAGTGACTATAATATCATTACTTGGGACATAAGGAAAGGTTAGGAATTGACTTTATGTGTTTGTGTAGAAAAGAGCTATGATTATTTTGAAATCAGAAAAATGTATAGAACCAATCTTTTCATGTTTTTAAAAAGGGCATAAAATAATTTGAATTCGATTATTTCGGTTTTTAAAAAAATTGCTCATTTTACTTAAAAGCATTCAAGTTCTATATCTTTCTGATAACTTTGAAATCCTCAGAGGCAATTGAAAACCCAAATTTTATATATCTATGACAAATGTAAAAAGATTTGTAACACTGAAAACATTTCCCAGCCTTATTTTCTGTTTTCCTCATGACCCTGGAGATAATTTCATATTTTTCCTTTATGGATATAAAGTTTTTATGTAGTAATATTTCATATTTTAATGAATGCCACATTCTCTATACTTGCTTACTTGACCAGTTGTATAGCTTTGAATAATGTTGACTTTTGATGTAGTATCCTATTTAAGAACTTTGCATCAGAGAGTCTGCTTAGATGGTTCTAATACATAGATGGTTCTGTGTATTTCTGATATTGTCACTCAGCTGTCATTAATTTCCAGTCTTAATTTTTTAAAATTTCAGTTGAAGTGCTTAAAGTACTTATTAAGTGCTAATTTTTTCCCCTGTGTTGTGGACAACTTCTATTATTTAACCAAACACATAAGATCATCATACAAGTTAACACTCTTAACAGGGTAAAGAATGATAGATATGGGGACTGGATCTGTGATTTTATTGGTGCCTGAAACTTTATCGATGGGTACCTGAAACTTTCTTTATCAATACAGGTCCAGACGTCCATAATTTACAGTCTTAAGAGAGTTCCTAGGGCAGGTAGGTGCTAGGGACACAAAATCAGTATATATCGGACCTGGGACTTGAACTGAAGTCTTCCTGGTTCTGAAGTTTGCTCTTCAGCCATTGTGCCACACTACCCCATAGGATGATCTAGCTAGAAAATGATCCCTTATAATGGACTTGGTATGGTATACGGCACCCCAGTTTTCTGAGTCTATTGCTAAGTTTTTAATAATTTGTATTTTCCATTTCTTGATTATCTCTGCATTAGTGGGGGCATACTCTTTACTTATACAAGTTGAAAACCTTTAACACTTTGCCATCTCCATTGATTTCCCTCCATGTCTTTCTCAAAAAACCCTCATAGTTGATCTTCCCAATAGACCAAAGACTTAGTCTCCCCCACCCCCCTCAGTTTTCAGGATATACCAGTATATCTTTAGGCTGATAACAACTATCACCTTCATAGGTTACTGGCTCAGTCATTTTTCTGGTTGTGTATGACCTCTAAACAAACAAAAGTTTGGACACAAAGGGCAGTTTGCTCTAACATTACTTGATAGGGTAGAAATGATGACTGCTCAATTGATAGGGAAAGAAACAAGATTGGTTGTCTGTAGGCAGATGTTGTGTTGAACAGACTTAAAATAAACTAATGATTTATATATATTCAAGAGGGAAATTGAGTTATCTTAGGTGGACTGAGAGAAAGAGACATTTCGTTCTCTTCCCTTTATGGTACTTCTTTTTGATATATGTTGGGTATTACAAACCTTAACCTACTTTTGGATAGACTCTTTATGCTATGTGAGTAACAGCTCATTTTGGTTACTTACTCTTTAAATGGTGGAGCAAGGGATTATGGTAAAACTACATAATTTTTTTAAAATATAAAAACAGCATTTTCATTTTTTTAATAGTATTTTTTTCCCCAATTACATGTCAAGACAGTTTTTAGCATTCATTTTTACAAGATTTTGAGTTCCAAATTTTTCTCCTTCCCTTCCTCCCCTCCTGTCTTCTGAAAATGGTAGGCAATTTGATATAGGTTATGCATGTGCTGTCATGTAAAACATTTCCATATTAGTCACACTTGTGAGAGAAGAAACAGATCAAAATGAAGAAAACTGCAAAAAAGAATAAAGTAAGTGAAAAAAATACACTTCAGTCTGCATTTAGAGTCCATCAGTTCTTTATCTGGATGTAAATAGCATTTTCCTTCATGAATCCTTTGCACTTGACTTGGCTCATTTTGTTGCTGAGAAGAGCTGAGTCATTCATAGTTGATCACCGCACAGTGTTGTGGTACATTGTACTGTGTGCATTCTTTTCCTGGTTCTGCTCATTTCACTTTGCATCAGTTTGTACAAGTCTTTCCAGGTTTTTTTGAAATGAGCCTGTCCATCATTTCTTTTTGCACAGTTCCATTACTTTCATATACCAAAGCCTGTTGAGCCATTCCCCAGTTGATGGATATCCTCTCAGTTTCCAATATTTTGCCACCACGAAAAGGGCTGCTATAAATATTTTTGCACATGTAGGTCCTTTCCCTTTTTTTAATGATCTCTTTGGGATACAGACCTAGTAGTGATATTGTTGGATTAAAGAGTATGCACGATTTGGTTTTCCTTTGGCCATAATTCCATATTGTGCTCCAGAATGGTTAGATCAGTCCACAACTCCACCAACAGTGCATTAGTGTCCCAGTTTTTTTTTTTTTGTCATATTAGCCAATCTGATAGGTGAGAGGTGGTACGTTAGAGTTGTATTAATGTGCATTTCTCTAATCAGTTGTGATTTAGAGGATTTTTTCATGTGATTATATATAGCCTTAATTTCTTCATCTGAAAACTGCCTGCCCATATACTTTCACCATTTGTCGATTGGGGAATGGCTTGTATTCTTATAAATTTAACTCAGTTTTTTATAAATGAGAAACGAGGCCTTTATCAGAGATGCTTGCTGTAAAGATTGCTTCCCAGCTTTCTGCTTTCCTTCTAATCTTGGTTGCGTTAGTTTTGTTTGTATAAAAGCTTTTTATTTTAATATAATCGAAATTATTTATTTTACATTTTGTAATTCTCTGTCTCTTGCTTGGTCATGAATTATTCCTTTCCTCATAGATCAGATAGGTAGACTATTCCTTGCCCTTCAAGTTTGCTTATGGTATCACCCTTAATGTCTAAATCATGCACCCATTTTGACCTTATGTTGGTGTAAGTGTGAGATGTTGGTCTATACCTAGTTTGTGTCCTATTTTCCAGTTTTCCCAGTAGTTTTTGTCAAATAATGAGTTCTTATCCCAAAGGCTAGGGTCTTTGGGTTTGTCAAGCTAGGTTACTATGATAATTGATTACTGTGTCTTGTATCCTTAATGTATTCCACTGATCCACCACTCTCTTTCTTAGCCAGTACTATAGTTTTGTTGATTACTGCTTTATAACATAGTTTGAGATCTGGTATTGCTAGGCCACCTTCCTTTGTGGTTTTTTTTTTAATTTTGTTATTTTTTTCGAGCTCTAGCAAATAATTTTTGATAGTTTGGTATGGCACTGAACAAGCAAGTTAGGCTGAATTGTCATTTTTATTATATTAGCTTAGCCTACCCATGAGCAATTGATATTTTTCCGGTTGTTTAGATTTGACTTTATTTGTGTGAAAAGTATTTTTTGATTGTGTTCATGTAGTTCCTGGGTTTGTCTTGTCAGGTAGACTCCCAAGTATTTTATATTGTTTACAGTTATTTTAAATGGATTTTTCTCTTTCTGTCTCTTGCTGCTGGACTTTGTTGGTCATGTAAAGAAATGCTGATGATTTATGTGGGTTTATCTTATATCTTGCAACTTTGCAAAAGTTGTTAATTATTTTAGGAAGTTTTTTAGTTGATTCTCCAGGATTCTTTAAGTATACCATCATATCATTTGCAAAGAGTGATAGTTAAAAACAGCATTTTAATATGGAATTAAAATAAAAACCTAAAAGCATAAGTTACTTAAACTGACAATATTTTCATTTTCTAGGTGCACTATCTAACCTGTCAGTCAATAAGTTAATTCTTCACAACCTTTAGTATCTCATCTTTCAGAAAGTAGAGATTCCATTGGATATATAGTACTTAAAATGTAGTTTGTGTTTGGAAAGAAAATGGGGTACAATACCTGTGTCCTATTGATGGTAGGATCTATAGTTCTTTTTTGCTCTCAGTATTCAAGGGCCAAAAGGCTAAGACCTTGCATCTTACTCCTGATTGTAATCTTTTCCAGCTGATCCATTCGTAGCCATCATGCTTAGTCACTTCATGTGTGTAAGAAAGTTTGTGTTTAGTATGAGGGAATTCCAGATTAGTAAACTATAAAATTAAGATTAAAAAAGAGATCTTACATTTTCAAATTCTCTTGATTTAGCTTTAGAGCATTAAATAATCTTAGCCACTCATTGTTCTTATCACTCCCTTTAGTCTGTAGGTCTTCCTTTAAGTCCCTAACCTGGTGTCGTGGCTTCTTAGATTAGTCCACATTTTAGTCTCTAGTGCAGCTATTTAATAAGCTTTCCCTTTGGTCTTTAGAGAATATGTTTCGTTGCTGCTCGGGCCCCAGGTAGTTGTTCTTTATTGTCTTCTGATTTAAACTGAGGTTTTGCAGTTGTTTGTTTCATCAACTCAATATAGGTACTGTTCCTAGGAATTATACTTTTTCTCACCTATGATTTTTAGGTCCTTCCTCTGAGGCTGCTCCTGCTCTGCAGCAGGGCATCTTGAATTATCAGTATTCACATCTCTTAGTGTTTCCTCTTTTTTTTTTGTTGACCCCCCTTTTACACTCCCCTTACACCCCCCCCCCCCGTTTTAAGTCTGCACACATCTTTACCTTAGCTCTACCACCATCTCATCTGTATCTAATCTACCTCATCACTTTATAGAATTAGAATTCTCCTTCAGAGACTTATATATAATACATATTTGCCCAGGGAAGTACGCATTGTATCCCTCTAACCCTTTAAAGATACTTCAGAAAGGACATTTGCATTTTAACACAGAAAAGCACTGTCTGAGGATCATATTTTAGTTCTCTGTGGTTTGGAAATGATGAAGGTTGGAGGGGAGAAGGCATTTTAACACTGCAAATATCCACAACTAAATTCAGGTGCAGATTTGTTTCTATAAAAATTACCTTAGGACTGAAAACTAAAGTTTTTGCAAGCCTGGAAATGAGGCTCCATTATTTTCTGATGGT
This sequence comes from Phascolarctos cinereus, assembly GCF_003287225.1. Classification (NCBI taxonomy): domain Eukaryota; kingdom Metazoa; phylum Chordata; class Mammalia; order Diprotodontia; family Phascolarctidae; genus Phascolarctos; species Phascolarctos cinereus. The sequence goes on from NW_027555514.1 coordinate 66,131,135, forward strand.
TGTGATTTTCATGACTGTCATAATTTATATTCAAATATAAGAACAAAACAGATTCTAAATTAAATCATGGTAAAATTCTTTAATTGAAGTAATTTTTTATTATCAGTACTCTTTACTCTGTGGAGCATAATGGAAAGTTGATTGTTTAATTCTGTTGCTATAACTAGTTATTAATTTATCCTATTTAGTTTTTCTTTTAATTGCTAGAAACTTAAGAGCTACATTTACAACTCTTCACTAGACATTGAGATACAAAGTAAATGAAACAGATATAATTTTGGATTCTTATTGGACCTTTAAATTTCCAGAGATTTTTATGAAATCTATAGTGGTTTTTAAAATCAGAATTTGTGTTTGGGCCTGACAGTGATGGATACTAAATAAACATATTAACCGTAATTCTTTTAAGAGAACCATAGACATGTTTCTTGGTATCCTAACTTTCCATGTAATAATTGTAAATCACTGCTGTAGAGGTCACATAAAATGGGAATACATCTCTAAGATACTGTATTACACACTCCAGTGTCATGGCTCTTGGGGCTGAATACAGTTTTGACTTGCTGAGTGATCCTGGGCTAGTCGCTTAGGTGGCAGGGGGTTTGTTTCCTCAGCTGTACAATGAAGGAGGTAGACTAGAGGATCTTTAAGGTGCCTTCCAATTCTAACATCTATGATTTACATGAACATTTATTTATTGTATTACATAGACAATTTAAAGATGCAGGTGACTTTTTTCACTATTAGAATTTGGAGGAAACGACTGAATATTTTATCGAGAGGAACCATGTATAGTAGTGCATTTTAAAAACATTCTTAGTACAGCAAAATAGGAGGCCACGTGAGGAAAGGAAACTGGATTGTAATTGCTCTGCCACTTTGAGTTTATGACCTTGGACCAGTCACCTACCCTTTCTGGTCCTCACATACCTTAACTGTAAAAAGGTGGCTTATTAAGTGACTTTTAAAGAACCCTTCTAGCTCTAAATCTATGATTCTAAGAAATAAGTCCCATGCACATTTGGTTTTCGAAAGTAACTTGTTAAAATAAAAGTTCTAACATGTATGGATGTCTTGAAGTAGAAAGATTAAGGAGTTTGTTTTAGCCCAACCACTATTTATTTAATAATTATAACTTATAGTTGTTTTCCTAAACATCAGTTACCTAAATGTGAAGATCATCACCTTGAATGGTACACATTAAATTTGGTGATTTTTAAGATCTATTGCTTTATTACTTATGCATTAGTACTTTAAATGTTCTAAGATATCATAAGTGAAAGTTCTCTCTCCATTGATGCATATTCCTTACTCTCTCTGCTGTAGACTGAATGAATGGACAAGAATTCATTAAGCACTTGCTATATACTAGAAGCAGCTAGGTGGCTTAAGTGGATAGAGTGCTGGCCTCAGATACTTGATAGCTGTGTGACCCTGGGCAAGTCACTTAAATTCTGTTTGCCTTACTCCACTGGATAAGGAAATGGCAAATCACTCCAGTATCTTTGCCAAGAAAACCCTATGGAAAATATTGGCATGCTATGGAAGAGTTGGAGACACACCTGAACGACAGTAATATATAAAGCACTGGGAATATAAATAAAAAAGTGGAGAAAGTGCCTGTCCTCAAGGAGTTCACAGTTAGTGGTTGAGAAAACACATAGGATATTTTGTTTGCAAGTCAGATAGAATGTCCCATGGTCTTTAAGGTACATCAGCAAAACAGATAGTAAGGTATTTTCTTTAATATCATTTCCACTGACAAAACCATTTCTATCACTAATGTCAAACCATTTGACAGTGCCAAGGGACTTTTGTGGCAAGAACTCTCTTTTACAGGTCCTGCTACTAAGGAGGCAGAGACCAGAGCATTTGGAGAAGCAGTTGTTAGGTCAGATCTCCACAAGGATTGCTTTCCTTGATGATGGAAGTTAGTTATCAGTTGGTGTTAGGGTTGGCAAGGATGGTAGAACCCTTTGTTCATAGAGGTTGCTCTTCTTGGTGATTGCTTCATGGGTAGGGTGGTTGGTTGTGGGGGAGGGAGTGTAGTACTGCTACTTTCAGGGCTCTTGGGCTCAGGGTCCTGAGTTGTTTCAGTCTAGGTTTGAATGGAGTCAGTAGGTTAGCTGATAGTGAGGGTTTGACACTCCTGGCACATGCTGCCTCCTTTCTCTTGCTCAGGGTGCCTTGGTGTTTTAGCTAGGCTGGTTTACCCATCCCATAGGTGGCATTTGGTAAGCATTTGATGAGGATGGCTTGCTTCCTTCCTTACAGAGACTATTTTGCTGAATGATGGCTATGGGAACTGAGCTTAAAGCAGGGTCAGTGGTCTTGTGGCAGCTGCTATTCCTTGCACTTTTAAATTTACCAAGCTAGTATTTTATTCATGTATGTGTTCAAAAATAATTGTCATCTGGTGGTTGAACTTTTAGTGATGAGTCTACTTGAACTTCTCTGTCCCATTTATCTACTGACATAGGCTATTGTTGTGTTTGTACTCAACATAGAGGTTGAGTAAAACCTTCCAGAACTTGTGTTCTAAAGATGTTTTCTTCAGTATTCATCATGATGAAGGATTGAAGTAGAACTTTGGATTTGTTAAAACCTGCAGTTTTTTAGTTTTACTAAATTTTGCGGCATTTTATTGTATTTTTATAGGATAGGAAGGAGCCATGAGTAGCTATCTAATTAGTCTTCTTAGGCATGAATATAATTTAGACTATTTTAGGGAAGGAGATTTCATAATTCCTTTCATCTCTGTAAATAGCTTTAAAATAATGACTTTTTAAAAAATGTCCTTGATAGTGAAAATACTTTTGGAGAAGGGATTAAGGGTAAGGAAGAAACCATGGGACAATGTAGTGAGGCAGGCAGACTTAAGAATAATGTTTTGGTTTTATTAGGCATGTTGAATTTTTTATTTTGAATAAGCAGTTATGAGAATGTTAGACTATTGGTTTTATGTTTTAGGAAATGAATCAAAATAAAATTACGTTTTTGTAGTCATTTGACAGAATGTATGTAAAATGTGTTGTAACCTAAAAGCACTAAATATTAGGTTAATAATAGAAAATACATGGTCTTTAGAGACACTTTAAAGTAGTAATGGTTTGAAATATTAATTGCTTTTCACCTTTGGGGACTATTCAACATGAAAATAATTTATTTTTCTTGGAATAGTTATTTTAATTAGTATTTTAAAGTCTTTAGAACTGCCTCTATGCCTTTCTTCAGGAGTGGACTAAAAAAAATTATGGAGAGGAGAAAGAGAGAACACGAGACAGTGCACAAGCACTCAGTTATCAAAAGGGATTTTGTTTTTCTGTTGTGTTGGAGTCTTCATGACCCCATGTGGGATTTTCTTGGCAAAGATACTAGAGTGGTTTGCCATTTCCTTCTGCAGCTCATTTTTACAGATGGATGAAACTGAGGCAAATAAAATAGGTGACTAGCCCAGGATCACACAGCTGGTCTGAGGCCAGATTTGAACAGAGGAAGATGAGTCTTCCTGACTCAAGGCCTGGAACTCTATCCATTGCACCTGCCTGCCCATCAAAAGGGATTAGCCTTTTACTAATCATATTTTATCCTCTCCTTTCTTATTTCTTTAGCTTCCCAATACGTCTTTCTGTCCATTATTTGCCCATTTTCCCTCAGATTTGAGTTATGAATATCCAAATCACAAAAGTTAAATGAGAATGCCAGCATTTGTGTTGCACTGAATTAGTTGAAGACAGTCTTTAAAAGTTCAAATAAATGAGAGATAATATGAAAATGAGTTTAATAAGGCTTTAACAGGACAAGAAACTTGAAGTCTCTTCTTAATTGCATGGCTATCATGGCCTAGGATTTTTGGCAGTTTACTTTTATAGTGATTTTATATGTTCTTGAGTAATTACATCAGTAATTTATTTATGTGTTCACTAATAGTAAATGCTTATTTAATCAAACACTTCATAGTATTAAATGTTACATACAATTTATGTGACACCTTTTGTAATTACTTTTCATGAAGGCTATTGTGAAAGGTATTTGATATCAGAACTGTATGACTTTGTAAAGAGGAATTGAGGCACGTAAAAGCTGAAGCTTATATTTTATCAACATCAATGGCAGCAGAATGGATCTGAAAATCATTCTAATTATGATTTCTGATCAAAACAGTCAATGTGGCAAATCTGTACAGCACCAGAATTGGGTATTCAGAATGTGCCCTTATATAGATGGACAGATTGTTTAACTGAAAGTTATGCTTAGAATAGTTATTAGAAACAGTAAGATACTCCGTGTGGCTATTAACCTATTAGTATTCAGTAAGCTGAATAGGTTAATTGGAGAAAATTTCTGCTAATTGGTTTCTAGCACTGTGATTTGTGTACCTCCTCCCAGTGCTTGCTTTTGGCTTTAATGTAAGTCCATTGAACATAGACTTTTACTAACTATTTGATAATGTGTTGATGAAGAGGAACTTGGTCTGTAGTAAATGAACCATAATTATTTTTAATTAGGCCCTTTATAAATACATGAATGAGTGACTATCTAGGTGTTCTGATAACTGTGCAGTATAACTATTAACTTGGTACTTTTAATCATCAATGAAGAACACTTTTTTGTAGTTTGGTAAGCCATTTATTTAAAGATTTTAAAGCTATGAACATTTAAAGTTTACAGCAGCTTAATGAAGTAGATTAATATTACCTCTTTCCATGCTGAAAAATGTAGAATTCTATATAGAAATATATCTAGTATCAGAACTGTATCTCAATATAATAAGAAATTAAGAAAAATTCTATTATCCCTTTGAAATGAAATTCATTCACTTAATGTGTGGTATTAATTACCATTGGTATCAGTGTTATCAATTACACTTGCACTTTTGAGATTGACTAATAAGAATTTGGAGTGAATTGATTTTAGATTGAGAAAAGCTTTTTGAAAGTAAGTATTTTGTGCAATTTTAGTAATGTTTAAATCTTCTTGTGAGAGAATGGGATAGTTCCATAGTACCAAAGGAGTTCTTAAATGTAAATTTAAAATTAAAGTGAGAATACTTCTTTTATCTAGTGCTTTATACTTTTCAAAGTGTTTTCACATACATTATTAACTTTATAACCATGTGAGTAGATAAGATTGGTAGAATTCTCATTTTACATGAAAGGAAAATGGCTTGCCCAAAGTCACATATTTAGTGGTCAGTACAGTACTTAGCATCCAGTTGTTTTCTGGCATTTTACCAAGTGCTTTTTCCAAAATGGGATTTGTATCTACCAAAAAAAAAAAATTGGACTAAAAGAATACTGGAAAATTGGCACAATAAAACTTGTCTTACCTAGTTTAAAGGGTTGTGAGGAAAACATTTTGCAAACCTTAAGAGTACTATATAAACAGAGCTATGTTTTCTATTTGCTTTGTTTACTATTTACATGTAAATGTATGCCTTCAGTTACTGGTGGTAGTTTACCTAGCAGTTAGCTTTTCATGCCAAGGGAGAGTATGCCATTGAATAGACTTCTACTTCTTGATGGAGTAACTTTTTTTCACTTAGCTTCCAATTTCATTAAAACTTTTTCTGACTTCCTACCTCACTATTCGACCAAAACTTCTCTCACTGTAGTTACTATTGATCTCTTGATTGCCAAATCCAGTGCCCTTTTCTCATTCCTCATCTTTGATCTCTCTGTAGTCTTTACCACTGTTGATCTCCCTCTCAATTGTCTCTTCTCTCTCAGTTTTTGGGACCATACTCTCTCCTAGTCCTTCTCTGCCTATCTGACTGCTTCTTTTCAGTCTCCTTTGCTGGATCTTCATCCAGGTCACACCTTCTGGGTGTCCCACAGGACTGTGTCCTGAGCCCCCTTCTCTTCTTCCTCTACACTTTTTCACTTGTTGATCTCATCAGTTCCCATGGATTCAGTTTTCATCTCTGTGTTGTGATTTTCCAATCTACTTATCTTTCCCTGACTTCTTTGCTGAGCTGTAGTCTCATGTCTGCAACTGCCTATTAGCCATATAAAACTGGAAGTCCTTTATAAAGAAATCTTAAACTCAACCTTTCTAAAACAGAACTCATTCTCTCCCTCCCACTCCCAACTTTCTCCCCTCCCAAACTTTCCCTATAGTTATCCAGGGCACTACCATCCTCCTAGTCCTCCAGGCTCTCTGCCATCTCAATTTCTCATCCAGTTTGTTGCCAAAATCTATCTATTTTACCTCTGAAACATCTTTTAAATGTGTTTCATTATCTCCTCTGATAACTGCCTCCACCTTGCAGATCCTTATCTTCTCATGCCTGTATTATTTCAGTAGCCTGTTGGCTTGTCTGCCTGCCACAAGTCTCTCCACTCTAGGCTGTCATCCCCACTAAGCTGACCATATTTCCCCTCCTTCCCATAAACTCCAATAGCTCCCCATTGCCTCCAGAATCAAAAACAGAAATCTTCTGTTTGATGTTCAAAGCCCTTTTTCAGTACCGATACCTTCCCCCCTTTCCCCCCAAGGTCTTGTTACACCTGCAGCTCCACCCCCTCGTCTATGGACTCTTGATCCAGTGACACTGGACTGGGCATTTTACTGGCTGTCCTCCACATCTGGAAAGCTCTCCTCCTAATGCCTCGCCTCCTGACTTCTTTCAGGCCTCAACTAAAATCCCACTTGTTACTGGAAGCCTTTCCCAATCCCTCCTTAATTCTAATGCCTTCTCTCTGTTTTATCCTGTTGGTAGTATGTTTATGCATAGTTGTTTGCATGTTGTCTGCCCCTTTGGATTATGAGCATCTTGAGGGCAGAGACTGTCTTTTGCTTTTCTTTGAATCCTTAGCACTTGGCTCCATGCCTGGCACATAGGTGTTTAATTATTGGACATATTGCACCAAAAATCTTTTGAATTAGAAAGATAAAGGAGTTTGTTTTAGCTCAGCAACTATTTATTTAATAATTACAGATTATGACTATAATTGTTTTCCTAAACATTGGTTACCTCAGTATGAAAATTATCAGCTTAAATTGTACATATTGAATTGGATGACTTTTTTAAGGCTTATAGGTTTGTTACTTATATGTTAGTACTTTAAATATTCTGAGGTTTCATTAGTGTAGAATCTCCCTTCACTGATACATATTGTGAACTCTCCATACTGTAGAATGAGTGAATGAAAAAATGTTTCTTAAGCATTTACTGTGCAAAGCGTCATACTAAGAACTGTCAGGAAGCATTTAAAAATGTATACATTAAAGCATGACTTTGTACAACAAAGTTCCATGAAACAAGCATGCAGACTTTTGGAATATAAAAAAAATTTAGTTAAGAAATGTTTATCAGGTAGCTAGTCACTAGATTTTTTAAAAATGTATTTGCAAAGTACGTTTCTGAAATGATTTGTCATGATAATGACTTAGAGAGAGGTGATAGGTTGTAGATGAAGAGAATACATTTTCAGGCATGGGTGGTAGATAAGGGAACTGGTTGCTTGGTCTTAGGGGGAAGGATGTAGATAAGTAGTTCTCTCTTGGAAAATTTGACCTTTAATTGATGACATCTTTTTGTATTTCTTTTTTCACCTTTGAAACTCTCCACTGCATTCTGCTTATTGTTTAATATAATAAAACCTCACTAATTTGGATTACTCCTAATAATTCCTACCTAGTGATAATTTAGACAAGGGCTCAGTTTCAAACCTTTCCAGGAGGTTATTTTGCTAATTAATAGTATAAATAGCATTGGTGGGGAAATTTTTTAGCACAAGGAAAAAAAAAACCATAAGCACTTTATTTTAAAAAATTTATTGGTGCCTTTTGTTTTTGCAGCAGTCTTTTTTTTTTCCTTGACTACTTTTTCTGTGTCTCTCCCACATCTCCCTTTCCCCCAACACACACTAAAACATTTCTGTAGCAAAGAAAAACTGATACCGGTTTTCACGTATCATCTTTTGCCTCTTTACTTAGAGTGGGAGGTGTCTTGTCATTAGTTTTGAAGAGCTGAAATTGGTCATTACATATAGAATTGAACTACTTTTTATTGAACTGTATTAAACTGATTATTGTTGTAGGCATTGTGTGTATTCTGATTCTATATTCTTAGCCCGGTCTGAATTTAGGCACCTCTTCCCATGTTTTACCAAATTCCTCACATTTTGTTGTTGTTTTTTCTAGCACAAAAAGGTTATTATGGACAGCAATACATTTATGACCCTTTCTTTGACCTCCTTAGGGTAGATACCTAGTAATGGGATCACTGAGTTAGAGTTGTATAGTTTAGTGACATTTCCTACAATTCTATTTCTTTTTTCCAGAATGATAGAAGCAGTTCATAGCTTTATTAATTGTGGGTTTGTGTCCCTGTGTTCACATAGCCCCTCCCCTTAAGCACTTATTGTATACAAATAATTGATAGACTTGTTACAAAGCATTTTTGCTCTTTTTATTAAAACAGATCTCCAGAGGACTAGATAATAATAATTTGGTAAATGTAGTCATTTACCTTGAGTCTTTCTCTCCTCATTTTTGAAGTAAAGGAGCTAGACCAATTGATCTGAGGTCTCTCTTTCTATAGGTAACATTCTGTGATTTTGTTTTATGTACTTGAAAGAAATTAGACAGTATTGGAAAAAATTCTGTAACTGAAGTCTTCACTAATTCTGACTGAACTTCGTAACTAGTGAAGTTTTATTATAATGTTATAATAGGGATACAATGTGTTTAGATGGTATATATTCTTTTCACGTTTTGTATTTTTATGAAGCATAGGTCATTTTTGTTTCTAATTAATGATTGGTCTATAAATACATGGGGAAATTGGTGATAATAGTAAATCTTGCTCCACAACTTTACATTTCTTGTGGTCTACTTCCACTTGCTGAGCCCTGAATTTTAAAAGCATTTGTTAGGTGTGACGTGTAGGGCAAATATTCTTGGAAACTTGCTAAAATCATATGAAAGAGCTCCTTTGGGGGACTTTAATCTGTGATAGTATTCTATTTAAGTGCTTTATTAGCTCACCTCTATGAAAGCTTTCCATCAACTTTACTGTTTTAGAATTCTTTCCTACTCTACATTTCCTGATAGGCAGACTTTATTTTTTTAATTTTTGGGGGGGAGGGGGTTAGTGAATACCAATTTTTCCTGACATGATAGAAATTATACCTTTCTCCCCATGTCCTTTAAAATTGAGAAGAGAAGCAGCAGCTAGGTGGTGTAGTGAATAGAGCACTGGCCCTGAATTCACTGCACCGGCCCTGAAGTCAGGAGAACCTGAGTTCAAATCCAGCCTCAGACCAAACACGTGACACTTACTACCGGTGTGACCCTGGGCAAGTCACTTAACCCCAATTGCCTAAAAAAAAATAGAAAATAAAACTGATAAGAGATAAAAGTATTAGATTTAACATCTGTATTTGTAGGACTGCTATTTTAATTTAATCTCTTTCAGAGGCTATGCAATGCAAAAATTGGTATAGCCGTGAAATTTCTATATGATATCATCTTTGAGATTTGTTTGTGACTACCAATATAGTTCATTGCTCATAGGAACATCAGGTAAAGGTTTATTTTGTCATTTATTTTAAAATTTAATGCAGTCATATTTGGGGCACATTTTATCTGTATAGCTGTACCTATATCTTCATTTGTTTGATGGCTTTCAAAAATAAAATAGACTTGCCCATGAGGGAGCTATTGATGTATGCTTTGTTCCATCCTCTCTTAGGTGAACTTTTCTTCATCTCCCCACACAATAAATTTTTTTGCCTAATATTCCCAATGAATATGCTATGCAATAGTTTGTGGTTGGTAGAGGGGAATCCAATGCTTTCCCTTTCACTTTGCTTATTGGCATTATTGTACTTGAAATAAAAACCTTTATCATGAACAGAGGACCAAGGGCCAGTTCCCTCTAGTCTCTCCTGCTGAAGTTTACTTAGAAGTAATGGATTTGGTCTGGTTGGAAGTTGATAAAACCAACTATTTAACAGTGGACCTTGATTGGGAAGGATAAGGTAGGACCAAATCTATGGAGGAAGAAAATGCAGGGTCAAGTACAAGCATAGAATTAGGGCTGAGGGAGATGAATTATTTGGCCATGTAGGTGAGACTTGGGACTGGAAGGGGTGGTGGGGTCATTGTGCAATAAATCAGATAAGCCAGAACATGGGAAGAATGACAGTGATGGAACTGAGAGTGATCATTGAAATTCTGAAAGAAATAGGGAGATGTATGACAGCAGAAAATCATAGTTTATTTTTCCTATTCATCCCACATTCCCCTTACAGAACCAAAAGACAAGCCTAAAAGCATAGGTTAAATAGTGTTTGGATATTGATGTTAATGTTATTTGATGTAAATATTGTTTTATTCCTCATTAATCAGTGCCACTACTGGCATTATTTAACATATTAATAGTCCAAAATAGGCAATGTACCATGGAATCTTCAGGCTTATACAAAAATACTAAGTATTTTTGAATAATAAAATTCCAAGACTCCAGAGATGTCTTAAGGTTGTGAGTGAGTAAAAAGAAGTCATAAATGAGCCTTCAAACTGAGTAAGATTAAAGGAAAAATAATCCAAAGTCCAGATAGAAGATGATGTGCTTTCAGCTGCCAGGAAAAGGGACATTAGGATCATTGTAATTGTTGCGTGAAGATTTGGTTCCATTTTGTTGCTGTTGTCGAAAAGGCTAGCAAAATGTGTTGGCTGTTGCTATCAGGAGAAAGAGTATTTGCAAACCAGGAAGCATTTTTGTATCCTTTTAAGAAACCATGTTATATGTACAGTTCTCATGAAGGATCTGAAGAAAAAGAATATTATGAAAGCTGAAAAATGTCCAAAGAAAGGGTTAGGTTAGAGGATCCCTGAGGTCCTTTTTAGCCCTAAATCTGTGAACCTATGAGAAAGGCAGGTTAAAAAAAAAGGTAAGGGGAAAGGAAGTGGCCATCATGAAGATAGTATAATAAAATTAGGATATTAATCCTGAAATACAAAGGCTTGGGGGTATTGTTGAAGGTCATTGAAAAGCTTAGTTATTATAAGCAAATAGTTATTTTAGACAAGTTTTTTTTTTCCAAATCATTGATAGGACAAAAGACCATGTATATCAACCCTAGTTAGAATGTAGAGTACTAAGTAGTTTTAAAAATATTTTTAGCAGTTTGGCCTTTAATAAAGAGATGCTTTTAAAGCCCATTCTTGTAAAAAAAAAAGGTTCTTAAAAGTGCTTTATTTGTTTTTCAGAGACTGTACTCTCTATGACTTTTAGCCACATAATAATACTGGAAGACTGGAGGTATTAAAAAGATGGGCTTTTCAGGGAGATGTTTGGGATTATTAAGGAACTCTGCAATTTCCCATAGGAAGTCCAACCTGCTTTTCTCCTGTATAATTCTAGTCCCAACTTGTACTTTTTCAGTATGTGTCTGAGGACAGATGTTATAAATACTGATGGACAAATATGATAGGGTATTCCTATAACCTGCATGTCATAGTCTGGACAACAGGTGTTTCTTATCCCTCGTGTGGATGATTAGGCTAAACACATCTCATTCAAGAAGTTTAAGAGGCTTTGCAACATTCTAGAGTGTAACTGCAACCAGTATAGTGTCATCTGAAAATAGAAGCATGTGAAAGGTCTCACTGTCTATAGCAAATCTCTTTTAGACCTTAGTATCATTCTGCAGGCAGTGGATGGGTATATAGTGATTCTTCCATGAAGAATGAGGGTAAAGGTTGTTGTCAAAGAAATGTATGATGGACTTGTTATATGAACTCCACTGGAATCCCCATGATATTAAGAGAAATAATTGAAGTACCCTTGTGTCTTGGGTTAAGCTTTTGTGGTGAAATTATGGTAGAACACAGGCAAGAATTGCAAAGCATAGGCAAGATGGTCTGTGATCACTGCATAGATGGTCTGTGATCACTGCCCTTTCTTAAAGACTTTCTTCACTAAACAAATTGTACTGATCTTTGCCAACTGTATACTTTGCGCACATTCTTACATTTGCTAACATAAAGTACCTAACGTGCCTTATGAAACATTTAAATACAGTGTTCTGTAGTGGAAGTTTATGAAAGTGATTATAATTTTCTGATTTACCTCTAAGAATGAATTCTGTTCATTCTAATTGTTTGATTTCATTACTTGATAGATATATTCAATACTAAGGATAAATTTGGAATTCCTGTAGGGACTGAGCTAAAGTTCACATTTGCAATATTAATGAAAAGGTAAGCTAAGCAAACAATATTCAATAATTCAGGGAAATTGTTAAAGTACTGGAGAGTAAATTGTTTTCAAGGACCCTTAAACATTTTGGCAGCATCATTTACTATATGAGCAATAAGCTGATTAAAAATCCTTCTTAATATTCAGTAAACATATCCTTGAGCCTTCAAAGTAGCCTAATGTGTTAGTCTTGTTCCAGTTCCTATGAAGCGGTTGTGGTACAGTGGAAAGATCACTTGACTTGGGAGTCAGAAGGTCAGATCCCAACACTTAACACTTACTGGATAGGCGACCTTGGATAAGTTATAATCTTTCCAGTCTCAGTTTCTTTGGCTGTAAAATGAGGTACTGTTTGTACTATAATAAATAAATGAGAGAAGCATTTAGTAAATGCTTACTATATGCCAAATACTGTGATAATTGCTGGGAATACAAATATGAAAGAGAGAGCTCCTATCCCTAAGGATTTTACTTTCTGATAGAGGAGGACATTTTTAGCAAAATGATGGCTAGGGAGGAGTATTTTCATTTGGAAAGCCACAGAGGTTGTTAATTGGAACCAGAGAGAAATTCATTTGTTAAGCCCATTTTCCTATGAGTGTTATTATTGATTTGATTGCCTATCCCAACGTATGGGAGGAAGGAGGATTACAAGGTGGGGCAGATAGAGGGGATGGCAACAAAGATTGCTATAAATGTAGAGAATGTCTGGGGTCCCCCTAGATAGAGCAGGGCATGTAATTCATTAACCAATATGGGCAAAACGGGCCTCAGTCTCATTTAGTTAGCATTTAGTGCCTGCTGTCTACCAACAGGGGACTAGAGGCTGGTACTACAAACATATCAAATGAAACATCTTCCTTGACCTTAAGGAGCTTACATTCCTTTTTCTTTTTTTAAAGGCAGTTGGGTTAAGTGACTTGCCCAGGGTCACACAGCTAGTAAGTGACAAGTGTTTGGTCTGAGGTCAGATTTGAACTCAGGTCCTCCTGACTTCACGGCCTATCCTCCATCTATTGCACCACCTAGCTACCTCTAGGAGCTTACATTCTATAGGGGGAGACAGGTGTCTTGTGTGTGAGGGGGGAAAATGATATAAAATTATATTGTTATTCATTCACACAATTATAAAGCACCTCCAGCCGTATGAAGGAAGCATCATGAGAATTACTGGGGAAAATATAAACATAATAATTTGATCCCCTTCCTTGTGGAGCATAATTTATCAGGAATTGGGAGGTGGGGGGAGGTGAGGCAAAATAGTATATATAGAAATATACAACTAGACACAATTACTGTACTTCAGAAAAGCATATGTGAATTACTGTGTGAGGGAGGAGGGAAGAAAGTTATAACATAAGAATTAGGAAATGCCTCCTGGAAGAGGTGGCATAGGTATAGTATCCCTTTATGATATTACTTGTGAGGCAATAGGTGACTAACTTTGGAATTGTGATTGGGAATTCAATTCCTGCCTCAAATACATGTGTTAAGTCATTTAACTTGAGGTCAGTGGAATTTCCACTCTAGGAGTTTTGTACACTGACAAATTTACATTTCTGGACCAAAAAAAAAAGTACTACATGTATTTGAGAGGTAAAATTAATTGATTTAAAAAAACCTCTTTAATTATATAATTTTAGTAATTTCAATTATCTTTCCCTGTTAAATTTTAGTGGCTGTTTATATTATATCTGATTTTGTTTCAGAGGACATAGTAGTGATAATTGAACTTGATTTTAAGGAGATTGCTTATTTTTCTAAAATCATGTAATTTTGTCTTAAATCCAGCTAAACTTGATTTCTTTGTAGGTAACTTTTTGAGTTATGTAGTCTTATGCAACTTACACAGTTGCTAAATTTTCATATTGAGAGATTTAGATTCAACAACCTAAACTATGCTGTAAAAGTACTAATTAGAAGTTCTTGAAATAAAAATAATTTTGTGTTTATTAAAGATCCTTATGAAAGAAAGTTATAATCAGTGCTATGAGATGGACTAATTTAATAAGACTATCAAACATATTACTTTGTAACATTCACTGTTAGGCACTGGATGGCTTAAAAAATCTTTGTGTATAGATACTCAATATTTGTTGATTGTAGTTGTTTTTTTATCAAATTTATTTTATCAAACTGCTTTTTTGGAATTGAATTTGGTTTTGGCGGGAGAGTGATTTTACACATTTGGTGTTCTGCTAAAAATGTTGATTGTGTTTTTAGTGAAACCATGATAAAACAAATATGGTTTAGATAGTGTTAAGACTTTTTGGTGAATTTATGAATGATAGTAAGTATCTGCTAAGAGAAGCAGTAATCTATTTATCTTTTGAGATTGTGGTTTGACTTAGTAGCTGTGTAACCCTGTGTGACCCCCCCCCCCAAAAGATTGTGGTTTGAGAAAATAGGCAAGAGAATACTGAATGGATCACAAGTTTGACTTACTATGGCCTATGTCTCTATGTAGGAGCTCAGAAATTCCCCACAGGCAATCCAGCCTGCTTTTCTTTTTCTATATAATCGAAGTATTTAGGTTTCTAAATTGAGTTTTACGTCTTGGGTTTTTTTTTTTTAACTGCTGGCTACTTTTTTCACTTTTAAGTTGAAACATGGAAGTACTTCATTTATCTATGTATCATTATTTTTTATTTTAAGCCTGTACCTTATGTATAGGAAGCCTAAGGAAGTAAGTAGGAATTACTATAGTCTCAATTTTTGTAAAGAGACTAAACTCCCAGCTTTGAAATCTACAGTGACTTTTAATTATCCCTTGCATCACGTTGGAAAGTAAAAAGACTTCAAGAACCTCTCTACAGACCTACTCTAATTTCTTATTGTCTGACTTCAACTCAGTGCTTTATAGGTAAGCAGAACTACATAGTTTTCTTCACTTTCTGCAACTTAGTTTTCATATAGGTAAGCAGAACTGCATAGTTTTCTGCAACTTAGTTTTCATATAGGTAAGCAGAGCTACATAGTTTTCTGCACTTTCTGCAACTTAGTTTTCATATAGGTAAGCAGAACTACATAGTTTTCTGCACTTTCTGCAACTTAGTTTTCATGTGTGGCATTCTAGTTTATTGTCTGCCATCCAAGTTTGAGTTCATCAGACTAACACTATATTGTATTTGTTCTTTTCTTAAAAATAATTAGTAGAGAATGCTGTATTTTGTGTCCATAGTTATCTTTCTGCATTTTAAAAGTTTTGCTCTGAAGTTCTAATTTTTTTTTTATTTACAAAAGTGTGTTCCCTTGTGAGTAGGAACTGTGTTTTCTGTTTCTGTAAGAGTAGGTGTGTTTTTTTTTTGTTTTTTGTTTTGTTTCTTCTTGGTGAGGCAGTTGGGGTTAAGTGACTTGCCCAGGCTCACACAACTAGTAAATGTCAAAGTGTCAAGTGACTGAGGCTAGATTTGAACTCAGGTCCTCCTGACTCCAAGACTGGAGCTCTACTCACTGCCTATCTAGCTGCCCCACGAGTTGGTGTGTTTTAACAGATCTAGAAGATGAATACTTCCATACTAAAATTCAGAGCAGCTTAGTTTTTAAAGTGTGAAGCATTTTCTTTCCACTTCTGCAATTTCCTCTGGGTTTTTGGTGGTGTCATTGATTTCTTGAATCTGAGAACTGGCAAGGACTGCAACAATAATCTTGTTTAAAACCTGAATTTTATAGGTGAGAAAACAGACCTGAACAGGTGAAGTGACTTGCTAATGATCATACAGCTACTTAGTGATAGGTCTCTTAACTTAACACATTGTTTCTAGCAATGGTGGTGGTTTGGCTTCACAGACTGGGACTATGTGGTTTTCACTGATTGCTTACGTCATTGGCTTCCAAATTTTGATTGAGTCCCTCTATTAGTATCACATTTTTGAACTCCCAGTATGGTATACTTACTCATTTATAAAGAGAGAGAGAGAGAGAGAGAGAGAGTGTGAGTGTGAGTGTGAGTGTGAGTGTGTGTGTGTGTGTGTGTGTGTGTGTGTGTGTGTGTGTGTGTGTGTGTACATGATGTACCTAAAAGCATCGTTTTAATCTTTAAAGCATAAAACTGCAGTAAGACTTTTGGGGCACCTCTATCCCAGTGTGCTACTGTATTAATACTTCTGTACATTTAAAAACTTATATAAAGATAGAAATTTTTAAAAGGATGAGATAAAAGATGGAAATATTTGATCAGATAGGGAACCACTGAATTTTTTGTTTGCTTTTGAGTAAAGGGTATCACTTGGTCCAACATGTTTTTTAAGAAATTAGCTGGTAGTCCCCACTTTGGAGGTGACTGGCCTAGTTAATTGATTTATGGGAAAATGCTAACTTTTATCTGAAACCTTAGTTCCTAAATAACTTGTGAGCCCACCTCACAGTCTGCACTTGAACATTTTCAGATGGGAATTTGATGGGTCCTTGGTTCAGGGGAAAAGCTACTGGATTTGGCATGAGGCAGGATTTGAGTCAGCTCCCAGCTTTGTTACTGTATGTTAACTATATGACTAGGCAAGTTACTTCTCTGTAGGGAAATGAGATGATCTTGAAGATCTTTTCTATCACTAAGGCCTGTTGGGATACTATAGGACTTGTCTTCTCCAAAAACTCTGTTCAGCACTTTTATCAGTGTCCTCTGTGGTCAGTCAGAGCAAGTCCAGTCCTTCCATGAGAAGTCTTGAAGACAGCTGCAGTTTCTTCCCTTTTGAGTCTTCTCCAGGTGAAACGGTTGTTTCTTTCAATTGAGGATTCTTCTGTTTTTTTTTTTATTTAGGCATTTGGGGTTAAGTGACTTGCCCAGGGTCACACAGCTAATCAGTGTCAAGTGTTTGGTCTGAGGTCAGATTTGAACTCAGGTCCTCCTGACTTCAGGGCCAGTGCTCTATCCACTGCGCCACCTAGCTGCCCCGAGGATTCTCCTTTGAGATGATCTTTAGGCCTATTCCAGCCATATACCTGGTTGAGATAATTAATATGTTAAATGACAGAATTAGTACTCAAAAAACTTTTAATGGACTACAGCTGAACAGATGATATTCTTTTTTAAAAAATTTATTTATTTTTAGTTTTCAGTGTTTACTTCCATAAGCTTTTGAGTTTTAAATTTTCTCCCCCTGCCTCCCCTCCTCCCTCCCCAAGATGGCATGCAATCTGATATAGGCTCTACAGAAACATTCCTGTTAAACATATTTTCACATTAGTAATATTGTAAACAAGAATTAGAACCAATAGGAGGAACAATGAGAAAGAAGAAGCAAAACAAAACAGAAGGAAAAAAAGAGCAAATAGTATGCTTTGATCTGCATTCAGACTCTATAGTTCTTTTTCTGGATGTGGATAGCATTTTCCATCATAAGTCTTTTGGAGATATCTTAGATCTTTGCATTGCTGAGAAGAGCTAAGTCTCTTAAAGTTAGCCATTGCACAGTGTGGCTGTTACTATGTACAGTGTTCTCCTGGTTCTACTCACTTCACTCAGCTTCAGTTCATACGAGTCTTTCCAGTCTGCCTGCTCATCACTTCTTATAGGACAGTAGTATTCCATTACATTCATATACCACAACTTGTTCAGCCATTCCCCAGTTGATGGGCAGACCCTCAATTTCCAGTTCTTTGCCACCACAGAAAGAGCTGCTATAAATATTTTTGTACATGTGGGTCTTTTCCCCATTTTTATGATGTCTTTGGGATACAGCCTTAGAAGTAGTATTGCTGGGTCAAAGGGTATACACATTTTTGTAGCCATTTGGGCATAGTTCCAAGTTGCTCTCCAAAATGGTTGGATCTTTTCACAATTCCACCAACAGTGCATTAGCGTTTCAATTTTCCCACATCTTCTCCAGCATTTATCATTTTCTTGTTTTGTCATATTAGCCAATCTGATAGGTGTGATGTAGTACTTCAGTCATTTTGATTTAAATGAAATTCTTAGAGACGATGTAGACTTCACGTTTTTATAATTTTTTTGTGATATCTTTTGTTTTTGTAACACCTAGATTTCCCCATTTACCTCTACTTTTTTCTTCTAACCATTCTATATAATAATCTTTTTCCTTGTGTCTAAAAATTTTAAAAAATAAACTATACCAAGTACCTAATAGAGGAATATATGACCAAGAAAGTGGTTTATGTGCAAAAATCTTGAGTGTTTAATTGACTGTGAGTTCAATATGAATTTAAATATGTGCGGTAGTATAGTTTAAGATCTAAAGTAATCTAGTGGTACTCCTTAGATTGGCCTGTATCTGGAGTGTTGTCTCACCTCATTTTGAGAAACACACTGACAAGCTAAAAGAAGATGACCAGGATGGTCTGGGTATTGGAAACCATGTTGAAGAAACTGGGGATATTGAGCCTGGACAAGTATTCTTAGGGGGCATATGATTGTGATCTTCAGTTATTTTATGGTTATATAGAAAGGTAATTAGACTTATTTTGCTTAGCTCCAGAGGGACAGAGAAAGCTTTAGTGGGTAATAATGTTAAAAGTTATTTGCTTAGCCCCAGAGTAGATGAAAGTGAATAAAATGTATTTTGGCTCGTTTTCACAGATGGAAAGGACTGCCTTATAGATACTAATTTCTTCTTCGTGAAAGTCTTTTAAGCAAAGCCTGGGCAATCACATGTTCAGAATGTTATATTTTGATCAAGACCCCTATTGCGTAGCAACTTGAGTGCACAATAAATTATTTGTGAAGCTTGGTTCTGAAGAACTTCTGGCTGTTTTCTAAAACCACATCTATGTAAATACCTTAAAAGTGAAGTTTTGTCACCATTGAGAGAATTTAAAAGAATATACCAGGGCAGCTAGGTGGCGCAGTGGATAGAGCTCTGGCCTTGGAGTCAGGAGGACCTGAGTTGGAAGAATGCTTAATTTTGTATATTTAGATGAAGTTTTGTAGCTTAAAGTACGATTGACGTTTTCCTTTCGAAAAGAAATCAGCTTAATATAAACTTTATTTCTTAAGCCTTATAGTTGTTGGGTTGTCATCTTTTTGACAACCGCCTTTTTTCCTGTATGATAGAGATAATGGTGGAGGTAAGGACTAGACCTGTGACTAGTTTGAATATTGCTCAGAATGTTCTCTCTTAACTTTGTTAGCACAATGTAAGAAGAGCTGCTGAATTTGGGAACCATTTTGAGATTTTTTTTTTATCAAGACATCTGAATTTTTATGAATAAGAGAGCAATACGCTGGACATACTTGCTAAACAAGTGTCTGTGGTGATGTGCTGATTTAACCATGTTAGTAGCACTAGTTTCAGTAGAGTGGGTTTGGGTTTTGTGGAAGTCTCTTTCTGAAGAGCTGTGTGACCTGATGCAGGCTGCCCAACCTCCCTACGTCTTTGTTCCCTTTTTGTGAGGAAGAATGGGACTGACTTTATGCATTTTGGCACATTAAATATCTTTACAAGTAGCTAGCCTTTTAATGGTGGTTTTTTGAAACTCTTAGTGAGTGCATTGGCCAAGGCAGCATGTAGAGAGCTGGCCCTAATTAGCAAGGACCTGAGTTTGAGCCCAGCCTTTGACATGTCCTGGCTGGGTGACCCTGCCAAGGCACTATGCCTCTCAGGACCTGAGAAAAATTCTAACCTGCATAGCAGATGCTGACCTATATTGGTGGAGGAAGTTTCTCACTGGTTGTTCCTTATGTTACTGAAATCACAGTTACTGTAAAAAGCAAAACAAAACTTTAAAAAATGATAACTCTTTCATTAAAATCAAGGGAAAAGAAATTAATACAACTTTCTGTTTCACTCAAAGGCAATGGGTTAGTTGATATGATCATTTAAAATTTTTTAGTTTATCACAGTAATCATATTTTCAGCAATATTTCTCAAATAAGGGGAAGTTTGTAAAATCTGTGAAATGTTACAAAATACTGTGAAATGTTAGTCAAATATTTTCATTTTAAACACATTAATATTTTACACCAGCAGTTGTAATAACTAGCATTTATAATAGCATTTTCAAGGTTTGCAAAGCTCTTTACAAATGCTGTCTCGTTTGATCCTTATAATAGTCCTGGAAAGTAGGTGCTGTTATTATCCCCTCCATTTTACAGATGAGGGAACTGAGGCTAAGAGAGATTAAGTGACTTTCCCAGCATCACAAAGCTAGTAAGTACTTGAGGTAGGGGTTGAAATTCATATTAATAATAAGCCAGAACTTACTTTGGACTTTTACTTCTGTGTGTGTGTGTGTGTGTGTGTGTGTGTGTGTGTGTATGTGTGTGTTTTTTAAGAGTATTCTAACAAGAGTTAGGTTATATTTTGTATCCCTTTTTAAAAAAAAATCTATTTATTTATTTATTTCAGATTAGTGATGTTGTAAGTAAAAATTAGAATCAATAGGAGGAACCACCAGAAAGAGGAAACAAAACTCAACAGAAGAGAAAAAAATAGCAAATAGTATGCTTCGATCTGCATTCAGATTCCATAGTTCTTTCTTTAATGTGGATAGCATTTTCTATTACAAGGCCTTTGGAGATGTCTTAGATCTTTGTGTTGCTGGGAAGGGTTAAGTTTATCAATATTAGTCATCACACAACGTGGCTGTTATTGTGTACAACATTTTCTTGGTTCTGCTCAGTTCACTCGGTATATGACCGTACAGATCTTTCCAGGGTTTTCTGAGGTCAGCCTGTTTATCATTTCTTTTTTTTTCTTTTTTCTTTTTTTTTTTAAGCTAGGCAGTGGGGTTAAGTGACTTGCCCAGGGTCACACAGCAAGCAACTGTTATGTGTCTGAGGCCAGATTTGAACTCAGGTCCTTCTGAATCCAGGGCTGGTGCTCTATCCACTGTGCCACCTAGCTGCCCTCTGTTCATCATTTCTTATAGCACAATAGTATTCCATTACATTCATATACTGCAACTTGCTCAGCCATTCCCCAGTTGATGAGCAGACCCTCAATTTCCAGTTCTTTGCCACCACAGAAAGAGCTGCTATAAATATTTGTGTGCATGTGGATCATTTCCCCATTTTTATGATGTCTTTGGGATATAGCCCTAGAAGTGCTGTTGCTGGGTCAAAGGGTATGCAAATTTTATAGCCCTTTGGACATAGTTCCAAATTGCTCTCCAGAATGGTTGGATCATTTCACAACTCCACCAACAATGCATTAGTGTTATAATTTTCCCACATCTTCTCCAACATTTATCATTTTCTTGTTTTGTCATTTTAGCCAATCTGATAGGTGTGATGTAGTACCTCAGTCATTTTGATCTGAGAACTGTCTGTTCAGATCCTTTGACCATTTATCAATTGGGGAATGACTTGTATTCTTATAAATTTGACTTAATTCTCTATATATTTTAGAAATGAGGCCTTTATCAGAGAGACTGGTTGTAAAAAATTTTCCCAATTTTCTACCTTCCTTCTAATATTAGTTGCATTGGCTTTGTTTATGTAAAAACTTTTCAATTTAATGTAATCACAGTTATCTGTTTTACTTTTTGTAGTGTTCTTTATCTCCTGTTTGGTCATTAATTCTTCTGTTCTCCATAAATCTGATAGGTAAACTGTTCTTTGCTCTCCCAGTTTGCTTATAGTATCAGCCTTTATATCTAAATCATGAACCCATTTTGACTTTATTTTGGTATATGGTGTGAGATTTTGCCCTATGCCTAGTTTCTGCCATACTCTTTTCCAATTTTCCCAGCAGTTCTTGGGTTTGTTTTGGGAGGTAGACGCCTAAGTATTTTATAATGTCTACAGTAAGTTTAAATGGAATTTCTCTATCTCTTGCTGTTTGGTTTTGTTGGTAATATATAGAAATGCCGATGATTTGTGTGTGTTTATTTTATAGCCTGCAACTTTGCTAAAGTTGTTTAGTATTTCAAGTAGTTTTTTACTTGATTCTCTAAGTTTCTCTAAGTATATCATCATGTCATCTGCAAAGAGTGATAGCTTTGTTTCTTCTTTGCCTGTTCTAATACCTTCAATTTCTTTTTCTTCTCTTATTGCTAAAGCTAATGTTTCCAGTACGATATTGAACAACAGTGGTGATAATGGATATCCTTGTTTCACCCCCGATCTTATTGGAAATGCTTCTGGCTTGTCCCCATTACATAAAATCCTTACTGAAGGTTTTAGGTAGATGCTGTTTATTATTATAAGGAAGATTCCATTAATACCTATGTTCTCTAGTGTTTTTAATAGGAATGGATGTTGTATTTTGTCAGAAGCCTTTTCTGCATCTGTTGAGATGATCATGTGGTTTCTGTTACTTTTGGTGTTGATATGATCAATTATGCTGATAGTTTTCCTAATATTGAACCAGCCCTGCATTCCTGGTATAAATCCTACCTGGTCATAGTGTATTATTCTTGTGATAAGTTGCTGTAATCTATTTGCTAATATTTTGCTTAAAATTTTTTCATCTGTATTCATTAGAGAAAGTAGTCTATAATTTTCTTTCTCTGTTTTGACTCTGCCTGGTTTAGGTATCAGCACCATATTTGTATCATAAAAAGAATTTGGTAAGACTTCTTCTTCACCAATTTTTTTTAGTCTATCTTTCCATGGCCCTTTATTACATATAATTTTTTTTTGCATCATGATCTGAAAAGGATGCATTTAATATTTCTGCCTTTCTTCATTGGATTGTGAGGTTTTTATGCCCTAGTACATGGTCGCTTTTTGTGTATGTGCCATTTACTGCCGAGAAAAAAGTATATTCCTTTCTATCCCCATTCAGTTTTCTCCAGAGGTCTATCATACCTGACTTTTCTAATGTTCTATTCACCTCCTTAACTTCTTTCTTGTTTATTTTGTGGTTAGACTTATCTAGTGCCGAGAGGGGGAGGTTCAGGTCCCCCACTAGCATAGTTTTATTGTCTGTTTCTTCCTGTAACTCCCTGAACTTCTAAGAATTTGGATGCTATACCATTTGGTGCATATATGTTTAGTATGATACTACTTCACTGTCTATGTTACCTTTTAGCAAGATGTAATTTCCTTCCTAATCTCTTTTGATAAGATCTATTTTTGCTTTTGCTTTGTCTGAGATCAGGATTGCTATCCCTGCTTTTTTTACTTCAGCTGAAGGATAGTATGTTCTGCTCCAGCCTTTTACCTTTACCCTGCGTGTGTCACTCTTTTTCAAATGTGTTTCCTGTAAACAACACATTGTAGGATTATGGTTTTTAATCCGTTCTGCTATCTACTTCCGTTTTATGGGAGAATTCATCCCAGTCACATTAATAGTTAATGATTCCATCTGTGTCTTTTTCTCCTTCTGTTTCCCCCCCCCCCCCGTTTATGCTTTTCTTTCTTCTTTCTCCTTTTCCCTCCTCGCAAGTGTTTTGCTTTCCTCAGTCCCTCCTCCCTTCTACTAGCCCTTTCTCTTTTCTTCCCATTTACCCTTACTGCTTCTTAAGTCCCTTCTGTCCCCCCTCCTTTTTCTTTCACCTTTTCCCTCCTGCTGCCTATAGGCAAGTTAGATTTCCATACCTAACTGATTATGTTATTCCCTTCTTGAGCCAAATCTGATGAGAGTAAGGTTCAAACAGTGCTCATGCCCTTCCCTTCTTTCCCACTACTGTAATAGGTTTTTGTGACTTTTCCTGTAATGTAATTTACCCTTGTCTAACTCCTCGTCTCAGTACATTTTCTTAGATCAGATTAATCCACTGACTTGGATCCATTTAACCCACTTGATTAGATTTTTTTTTATCATTACATCAGAGTCACCTTATATCCACCCCCTTTATGTATACTCCTTTAACATGGTGTAACAACAATACAATTCTCAAGAGTTGCAAGTGTCATCTTCCCTTGTAGGGATATAAACAGTTTGCCCTTATTAACAACATATTGTATTTTTCTGTCCGATTTACCTTTTTATGTCTTTCTTGAGTCTTGTACTTGAAGATGAAATTTTTTGTTGAGCTCTGGTCTTTTTATCAGGAAGGTTTGGAAGTCCCCTATTTTGTTGAATGTCTGTCTCTCCTCCCCTGAAAGATCACACTCATTTTCTCTGGGTAGTTGATCCTTGGTTGCAATCCAAGCTCCTTTGCCTTATGGAATATCATGTTCCATGCCCTACGGTCTTTTAATGTGGAAGCTGCAAGGTCCTGTGTAATCCTGACTGTGGTTCCATGACATTTAAATTGTTTCTTTCTGGCTGCTTGCAGTATTTTCTCTTTGACCTGGTAATTTTGGAATTTGGCTACTGCATTCGTTGGCATTTTCAATTTGGGATCTCTTTCAGGAGGTGATCGGTGGATTCTTTCTATGGCTATTTTACCTTCTGGTTCTAGGACTTCAGGGCAATTTTCCTTTATGATTTCCTGAAAGATACTGTCCAGGCTCTTTTTTTTTCATCATGATTTTCAGGTAGACCAATAATTTTTAAATTGTCTCTCCTGGATCGATTTTCCAGGTCAGTTGTTTTACCAATGAGGTATTTTACATTTTTATCTATTTTTTCATTTTTTTATTTCTGTTCGACTGATTCTTGCTCTATCATAGAGTCATTAGCTTCCATTTGCCCAATTCTAATTTTTAACAAATTGTTTTCTTCTATTAGATTTTGTACCTCCTTCCCCAATTGGCCAATTGTATTTTTAAGGGATTTGTTTTCTTCAATGTACTTTTTTTCTGGTTGGTCAATCGTATTTTGTAAGGACTCTTCTACCTCTCTCATTTCACTATTAAAATCCTTCTTGAGCTCTTCTAAGAAGGCTTTTTGGGCTTCAGACCAGTTCCTATTCCCTTTTGAGGTTGCAGATGTGGGTTTGTTAGACAGTGTTGTCCTTTTCAGAATTTGTGCCTTGATCTTCACTCTTCTCATAATATGAATCTGTGGTATGTTTCTTTTTATTCGTGGTGTTTCTTCATTCCCTGGCCTTTAAAGAGATTGAGCTCTCCTGCTGCGGAGCAGAGGGCACTGACCCAAGCCTCTTGTGTTGGGAACCTAGGTCTTGGTCACTGGCTTTGTGAATGCTGGGGCCTCTGATGTTGGCAGTTGGAGGCCATAGGGTTCTGACAGCTTACCTGGTGTTGGGCTGGAATCAGCAAGGCTGGAACTTTTGGGCAACTGTAGGTTGCCTGCTTTTCCTTTCCTTTAGTGTTCTTCAGCTACTTTCAGGGGGTGTAGCAGGTTGCTTAAGTGCCTGGGGGCCACCAGCCTCCTGTGCTGGTGTGCTGAAGTGGGGCTTTCTGCCAGCTGGCTGGGCTGCCTCCTGTTCTGTACTGCTCCCTTTCCCCCAGGGCAAGAGGGGCGTTTCCCGTTAATCCCTCAAGCTACCTGGGTTACTGTACTGCTGCTCCCCATCTTTCTTCTGATTTAGCTGTTCCAGGGTTTTTCCTGGGACGATATTTACTGGGCTTTCAGAAGTTGATAGGGGAGGGTGAGAGAGACTGCCTATTTATGTTGCCATTTTGGCTCCTGGAAGCGGAAGTCTATATTTTGTATCCCTTACTGATTCTTTTTACTATTGAGATAAAATAAAAAGTCTTGGCTTTCTTTCTTATCATGTTAAAATTCGGGATTTGTTCTTTATATCCTCAAATAGTTACTAATACTAGAAATCCCTATAATGTATCTTTTTTATGCCTACCTAGTGTATGAAGATGTAGTCCACTTTTAATTCTTTTTTAAAATATATTTTTATTTTGTTAAATATTTCCCAGTTAAATGGAAAAAAGATTTTGACATTTTTAAAGATTTTGAGTTTCAAATTCTGTCCTTGCCTCTTTACCATACATTGAGAAGGCACACAGTAGATCAGTTATACATTTGAAGTTATGCATAATATTAGCCACATTGCAAAAGAAAACACACACACAAACAAGAAAAAGAAAATGAAAATATGCTTCAGTCTGCATTTGAAGTTCATCAGTTCTCTTTCTGAGAGGTGGATAGCATTTTTCATCTTGGGTCCTTTGGAATTGTTTTGGGTCATTGTCTTGACCGTTGTAGCTAACTAAGGCTTTCATAGTTGTTCATCATTGTGATATTGCTGTTATTTTGTACAATGTTCCCTGCTCCTTTCGCCTTGCATCTGTTCATTTAAGTCTTCCCAGGTTTTTCTGAAACAACTCTGCTTGTTGTTTCTTATAGCACAGTAGTATTTCCTTATAATCATATACCACATCTTGTTCATCCATTCCGCAGTTGATAGGCATGCACTTAATTTCCAATTCTTTGCCTTCACAAAAAGAAATGCTATAAATATATTTTTTTTTACGAATAGGTCTTTTTTCCTTTTCTTTGATCTCTTTGGGATACAGACCTAGTAAGTGCTAGGTCAAAGAGTATGCATCCTTTTATAGCCCTTTGGGCATAAATCCTAATTTTTCTCCAGAATGGTTGTTGGTGGTGGTTACTTGTTCAGTCATTTCAGTCTATCCAGTTCCTTGTGGCCCCATTTGGGGTTTTCTTGGTAGAGACTAGAGTGGTTTGGCATTTCCTTCTTCAGCTCATTTTACAGATGAAGAACTGAGGCAAACAGAGTTAAAGTAAGTTGACTTTCCCAGGGTCACACAACTACTAAGTGTCTGAGGGCAGATTTGAATTCAGGAAGAGGAATCTTCCTGACTCCAGGCCCAGCACTCTACCTATTGTGCCATCTAGCTGCCCCTTAGAATGGTTGGACTAGTTCACAACTCCATTAACAGTGTATTATGTCCTAATTTTTCCACATCTTCTGCAACATTTGTCATTTTCCTTTTCTTTCATGTTAGTCAATCTGATAGGTGTGAGATGGTATCTCAGAGTTGTTTTAATTTGCACTTCTCTAATCAGTAGTGATTTAGAGCATTTTTTATTTGACTATTGATAGTTTTGATTTCTTCTTCTGAAAACTGCCTGTTCATATCCTTTGACCATTTATTGACTGGAGAATGGCTCTAATTTTTATAAATTTGGCTCAATTTCCTATATATTTGTGAAATGAGTCCCTTTTCAGATTACTTGCTGTAAAATTCCCCCCCCCCCGTTTCCTACTTTCCTTCTAATTTTTGCTGCATTGGTTTTGTTCAGTTTAATTTCATGTAATCAAAATTCATTTTATTTCCCATGATCCTGTTTATCTCTTGTTTGTCATAAACTCTTTCCTTATCCATACATGTGAGCAGTACATTTTTCCATGCTCCTCTAATTTGCTTATGGTATCATTCTTTGTGTCTAAATCATTCATCCATTTTGACTGTATCTTGGTATATGATGTGAGATGTTGGTCTATGCTTAGTTTCCACCAGACTGCTTTCTAGTTTTCTCAGGATTTTTGTCAAATGGTGAGTTCTTTCCCCAAAAGTTTGGATCTTTGGGTTTATCAAATCACTATGGTCATTTATTACTGTGTATTTTGTGTCTTATCTATTGCAATGATCTACCACTCTATTTCTTAGCCAGTACCAGATTGTTTTGATGATGTCCACTTTGAAATATAGTTTGAAATCTGGTACTGCCAGGCCTCCTTTCGACCACTTTCAATTCTTATGTCCTTTCAGGTGTTTGATATTTTGTTTGAATGGGTTGTACTTTGAGCCCTTGAAGAAAAAAATATAATGTAAATAAAATTTTGTTGAGCAAGATCTACATCACAAACTAGATCAGATGTCAGGGAAAGATGTTTTATTTTCATTTACTAAGTATCTTGTAGTGCTGGTGTCTTGTAGAACCAGCTGAACAGTTTTTATTGTCACTTTTGATGTAAAGTTGGTTGTGTAGGACATAACATACTGAATATGTGATAAAGAATGTGACTAGAGAAACACCACATAGGGTGCCATAAAAATAGAGAAATCCAAAGGCCCAAGAGTCAAAACAAATGTGATGATTGTCAGGGCAGCAGTTTAAACTGCCTGTAGATTTCTCATTGCAATTTTTCTGCATTAAATTGCAGCCTGGTCTACAGTCTTGTTGTGGAACATGGATATGAGGGTTAGATTAGTAGATTATAAATTGATGATCAGCATCTTTGTCTCAATGTCTCTTGAAGCCATTATGAGTAGTAGTTAAGATGGTTCCATGGGTGAATTTTGCCATGGAATAGCTGCTTTATGGGAGAAGAGAATGTGTGCTGTGAAAGCTTTTGCTGACGAGTTCATCTGAAGAATCATGGATCTTTCAGTTGTCTACAACAAGCACTTCTCTGATTGCTTGCTTATTTCATAAAGTTACCACTGCATTGCCTCTTTTAATGGAGGTGGGCTGACTTTTGTCTCAAGCTCTCTATCCTTTTCCAGGGACACGTTGGACTTATATAAGGGAATCCCTCAACAAAACAGAGAAGGATGTGGGAGTAAGACTGAGCTAAAGTTCTGAAAGCAGGCAGTAAGATACTGACTCTAATAACTAATACTTCAAAATGTATTTTTATTGATATGGTAGTGCCTTCAGTAAGTTTCCCAGCTCTCAACTTGAAATGATTAGTTGCAGTAGAAAGAGCAATGGATTTTTAATTAGAGGATCTGGGTTCAAAACCTGCCTTTTCAACTTCCTACCTGAAACTTAGGCAAGTGATTTAACATTTCTGCACTTCAGTTTATCTGTGAAATGTTTTTTACTAGACTGGATTACCTCTAACATCTCTTTGAGCTCTACATCTGGGATTCTATGCCTGTTTAATTACGTGGTGGACAGGATTCTAGTAATGAGCCTATTCGCATTCAGCTAGCTTAGTCTATAGTTGAAATTAAAATGTGGAGGACAGAGGAGACAGGTGAGAATTTCTAGTGCTGGACAGGTAGAAATAACAGGTGGAAGGACCTAGCTGGAAATGACTTCCATATGTTCTTCAGATTTAATAGGGTTTATGGTCGGGCCTTGGTGTTTGTGCCTGTAGTTAATCCTATTTTTGTACTACCTGTTCTTGTGGCTTTAAGCCTCAAGGATGTGAGCACAAAAAGAAATTGTACCTGAGTTAGGAATTGTGTTTTATTAGACTTAAGGGTTTGGAATTGGGAGCTGGAGAGTGTTAACTGCATTTCTGGCTCTTAAGTGGAGATACTCCTAGGCCAGGGGCTCTTAAATTTTTTTTGTGTCATAGACTCTTTTTTTAGTCTTAGGAAGCCCTTCTCAGAAGTGTCCTTAAATAATTGAAGGAAATGCTAAGTTTTAGTTAGAAGTTAGTGAAAGTAAAGATGCAAATTTTTTCCCATCCATTTTCACCAACCTCATAAATTCTATCCATAGGCAAGAGTTAAGAGCCTCTGCTTTAGGCTAATCTTGGCCCTGCTCCTTTCTTAAAACCAAAGAATCAGATGACTTATGCATGGGAAGGAAGTATTCTAGTGTAATAACTAGGAAAAGGCCTATTTTTTTCCCCCCTTACTGCCTTTGTTTTTTTCTTTCATTGGAAAGTTCTTATAAAAATTATAATGAACTACTTCATATGATCGTATGCTTTGTATTAGTGTTAAATTGGTAGACTAAGAGATATACCATTCAGCAATTGCATTAATTTGTATCATCTTAGATGAAATGTAGAGTTGTAATGATTGCTATTGAAAGGATTTTCTGAAGGACACTTACTATGTCCCAGGTAGAGAATTAAAATTGGTGATAGAGTGTGATGAGGCCAGTAGTTTTTTGAGTTTATAATAACATCTTTAAGCTGACTCCTTATTAAAACAATTTCAGCACTCAGGAAAGATAAGATACAGTATGTCTTAGTTGAGAAAGTTTGGAACTTGGAGTCAGAAAGATTTCACGTCAAATCCTGCCTGTTTGACTTCGTAGCTTTGTACACTGAATTTTTTGAACCCCAAGCCATTTCTTAAGACTGTAAGTTGGAGATAGAAAATTCCCACACTGGAGAAAAGCACAGGTCCCTGACATGCAATGCATCTAATACTGCTCCCCCCCCCCAGTAAAAATCAATGTGAAAATTTCCAAAAATTATATTATAGAGCATGACACTATTTTGGTAAAGGGTTAGGTCAAATTTTTTGTATTCTCTGGTGTTTTACTTTTTATAGAATTGACCATAAATATTATATTTAAAGAACTGCACACATGTATACCAATGCCAAATATGACAAAAGAAAATTAAAGTATATATATTTCAATGCAACAATCTATGGAACATTTGATGAATAGAGTTCTAGCTTTAGGTTCAGATCCTGTCTCTGATACTTAGCTAGCTTTGTGACTGAGCACACAATCTTTTCGGAAAATGAGATTAATACATGTAGTAACTACCTCACAGGGTTGTTTTGGGACTCAAATGAAATAACGTAAGATACACATTTTACAAACTAAAAGCATTTCAATTATCATTGAGCCATTCCCTCCAACAGCATAGAGTACAACCTGTTCATGTTCATCCTATACTGTCTTGTCTATTTCTTCACATAGATCATTCACTAAGGTGAGCCCTGTATATTGAGGCCTTACTCTACAACAGAGGTTATTAACCTGGGATCTCTGAATTTTTTTTCTTAAAATATTTTTGATAACTATTTCAGTATAATTGACTTCCTTTGGTAATCTTGTGTATTTTATTTAGGACACTTAAAACATTATTTTGAGAAGGTGTCCGTAGTTTTCATCAGACTGCCAGAAGAGGCGTCTATGGCACAAAAAAGGTTGAAAACTACTCTGTTGTATAAGGCTTGACATTACGTGAATTCAGATGGTGCACATGTCTTGGACACCAGCATTATTCTCTTGCTTTTACTATACTTCCTTTTCTCTTCATGCTTAGATAATTTTCACATAAGATTTCTATGTGGTCATTCATTGGTAATACATTTAGCCTGCTAATATACTTCTACCACACATCTTTCCATTTCCCTTTGAGCAATCTACAACTTAATAATTCTTCAAAAATGGTTATTCTTTGTGACTCCAATCCACATAAGGATCCTGGGGAAAATATTTTTCCATACAAATTATTGATTTATTTTGTTTTTACCTTACCTATATTTCCCAATATTCGCCTATATTCCCAATAAGCTTCAATAGCTTAAAATTACATTGACTTTTGGAGCAGCCTATATACCTCCTGTCTGCTTCTCTTCCTCAACAAGCCATTCTTGACCGCAAAGAATAGTGGGTTTGGCAAAACTAACCAGCGTTTTAACAATGGCTGACATAGTATGCAGTGTTACATTTCTGCAAAGAGGCAGTGGGGAGGTGTCTTCTTGTTTTTTTCCTTTGGGGCCAAGCTTTGTCATTATAATTTCCTGGCATTCTATTTTGTTTTTTGTTTTTTGGCTGTTGGTTTCATTTACATATTATATATTATTTCCTGATTCTCCTTGGTTTAGGGAAAGCAGCATAGTACAGTGGAAGAGGCATTAGCTCTCAAGTCTGAGGACTTGGGTTGAAATTCACTTTCTGCCACTTATTACCTACTTGGGAGTAAATCATTCATTGGACCTCCATTTCCTCATCTGTAAAATGAGGGTATTGGACTAAATGGCCTCTTTTGTCTTTCTAGATCTATGCTGCTGTGAGTCTATACTTTTTTTCTTTATTTTTCGTTTTTTGGGTTTTTTTAATGCAATTTGGGTTAAGTGATTTGCCCAGGGTCACACAGCTAGTGTGTGTCAGGTGTTTGGTGGGAGCCATATTTAAGCTCAGGTCCTCTTGACTTCGGGGCCAGTGCTGTATCCACTGTGCCACTCACCCAGTGAGTCTATACTTTGCATCAGTTCATGTAAGCATTCTCATGCTTCTTATCATCTTCATTGTTTTGTTAGTCATCCTTATATTCTGTTAATATTTATGTAAACAATTTGTTTAGCTACTTCCCAGCTGACCATCATCTGTTTTGTTTCCTGTTCTTTGTACCTTGAAAAGTACTACTATAAATATTTAGTGTATATAAAGCTTTACTTTTTGTCATTGCATTTTTGTGGTATATACTAGCAATGGAATCTTTGTGTCAGAAGGCATGGACTTTAGTTACTTTCTTCACCTTAATTCCAAATTGCTTTCCACAATAGTTAGACCAGTTCATAGTTCCACCAGCAGTGGATTGTTATTATTGTCTTTCCATCTTTTTCTGTTTGCTAGGTGTGAGAGTAAACCTTCAAGTTGCTTTCCTCTTATTAAGTGATTTAGTGTATTCTTCCATATAGTTGTTAATAGATTGAAGGGTTTTTTTTGTGAAAACTGAATCATATCCTTTGACCAGTTATCTGTTGTGGAGTGCCTTTTGGTCATATATATTTCTCTAAGTCGCCTATATATTTTGGTTATCATGTTAACCCCATGTTTAGAGGTAATTTTTTTATGAGAGAGCAAGCAAGCGTGAGCAGGAGCCTGACTTACAGAATACAACAAAGCTTGAGTATCAGATCTTTATTAGAGAAACTTGCTTGGTTAACCATTTCCCTTCTAATTTTAGCTAATTTTGTATTTTGTGTAAATCTTTTTAACTAAATGTAATCAAATTTGTCCACTTTATCTTACATGATTTTCTCTGTCCTTTGGTCAAACATTCTTCACCTATTTAGAGTTGGTGAAAAATGTCTTCTAATTTGTCCACATCATGTGCCCTTTTATGTCTTGGTCATTTATCTGTTTGGAGCTTATTTTTATATATGGTGTAAGATAATTTCTACCAAACCGTTTTCTAATTTTCTTAGCAGTTTCTGTCAGGTAGTGAGTAAATTCTTTTCTGCAATAGCTGGGGTGTTGGGGCGTACCAGATATTATGCAACTATATCTGTTTTCTTCTGGGTCCTGGGTTCCTGTTCTATCCTGCTAGTCAACATTTTTCTTTTTCTTTTTTTAATCCAACACCAAATTGTTTTGCTGATTAGTGTTTTGTAGTATAATTTGAAATCTGGTACTGCTAAGCCCATACTCCCTTTTTATTTCAGTATTTCCCTTAAGAGTTTTTATGTCTATAGATAAATTTTTTTTATTATTCTATCCAGTTTTATGAAATAACTCTTTGACATTTCTATTGGTATTGTATTTAATAAGTTAATTTAGTTGGTATTGTCATTTTTATTATATTGTCACAGTCTGACACGAGCAGTTAATATCTTCAGTTATTTAGGTCTGCCTTTATTTCTTTCAAGAGTTTTGTAAGTTCTTGCATGTGTTTTAGTAGGTGGACTGCAGTAATATTTTATGTATTCTATAATAAATTTGAATGGAATTTCTCTATATCTTCCTGTTCAGTTTGTTGTTAATATACAGAAGAGCTAATGATTTGTGTTGGTTTATTTCATTTCTTCCTAACTACTGGCAGGTTATTTGTTTAAATCAGATTTTTTAGTTTACTCTCTTAGCAGATCATGTCTGTGAAAAAGTAATTTTGTTTCCTTTATGCTTGTACTTACTCTTAAAATTTATTTTTTAATTGTTTTATTACTGTAGCTAGCATTTCTAGAATTAAATAATAGTGATGATAATGAAAATCATTGTATTACCCCTGATCTTGGAACAGCTAGTAATGTTTGTCCATTACAGATAATGTTAGCTCTTAATTCTAGATAGATAAAATTTATATTAAGGAAAGGTCCATTTGTTCTATTTTAAAAATGTTTTGAGAGTTGTATTTTGTAAAAAAAATTTTTTTTAAATGTAAGATTCCTTTGATTTTCAGTTGTACTCTTATTAACATGGTCAGTTATGTTTAGTTTTCCTGATATTGAGTGTCAACCCTGCATTCTTGGTATAAATCCAATGTGATCATTGTGTATGGTATTTGAATGTTTTGTTGTAGCCCCTTTTCTAATACTTAATTCAGTATTTTTGCATCTGTATTCATTAGGGATATTCCTTCTTTGTCTCTGGTTTAAGTAACAATATTATGATTGTATCAATTTTCTATTTTTTGCATGCTTTTTATCTAATATTTTAAGAAAAATTTTAAATGTTGGATATAATTACTTTATAAATATATGGTCTTGGCTTTTTTTTCTGCTTAATTTTCTTTTCTTTTTCTTTTTTAAATTAAATTATTTATGTTTAGTTTTCAACATTCACTTCCACAAGATTTTGAGTTCCAAATTTTCCCTGCATCTCTCCTCTCCTCTTACCCCAAGACAGCATGTATCCTGAATACCTCTTCCCCCAGTCTGCCCTCCCTTCTATCATTCCCCCCTCTCTTTTCCCCTTTCCTCCTGTTTTCCTGTAAAATAAGATATATTTCCAGACCCAGCTGAGTGTGGATGTTATTCTTTCCTTCATCCAAATCCAATGAGAGTAAGATTTACTTATTTCCCCTCACCTTCCTCCCTCTTCCCCTCCACTGTAAAAGTTTTTTCTTATCTCTTTTATGTTAGATGATTTACCCCATTCTACCTCTCCCTTTCTCCTTCTCCCAGTGCAATCCTTTCTCACCCCTTTATTTTTTAGATATCATCCCTTCACATTCAACTCGCCCTGTGCCGGTTTTTTTTTCTTTTGAGAATTCATTTATAGCTTGTCTTTTAATTTGAGTATTTTATACTTTTGTAAATAGTGTGTTTTGTATAAGTTTGGCATAATTGGGTGACATAATTTCAATGTTTCCTTTATTTCCTTTTCATTTGTTGTAAATTTTCCTTTTTGATATTGGTAATTTGGTTTTTCTCTCTCTTAGAAATTGGATTAGCTAGTGGTTGATTTATTTGTTGCTTCAAAGAAAATATCTATTAGTTTTATTTATCAATTCTATGGATTTTTCATTTTTGTTTTTGCTTTTAGGTTCTCTTTGATTTTGCAGGATTTTTGTTGTTTTTTTTCTTGGCTAGTGTTTATTGATTTGCTTCCTAGTTTTTTCATTAAGACCCAAAATTGATATGTTATTTTATTTTTTGTTTATAAAAGAGCTTAGTAACATAAATTTTTCCCTAAGAGCTACTTCACATGAACTAAGGGATAGTGTAATCACAATCTCATACAAGGCAAAATGATTAAGAGAGATAAAGGAAACTTAAGATAAAATGCACTACATGTAGACAATAAAATAGCATCAATACCTAATATAAATTCACCTAATAACATAGCACCTAAATACTTAAAAGTTAATCAAATTATAGGAAGAAATGGACAGAAAATTATAATAATTAGGAATCTTATTGTACTCCTGAGAATTTAGATCTAACAAAAAGATAACATGAAAGACATTAAGCACCTTAATAGAACTTTAGAAGGTTAGATATGCTAGATATCTGGTAACTGCTGAATGGAAATGGAAAGTAACATGCATACTACTGAACTTCATGTGACAACTTTTATAAAAATTTACCCTGTGGTAGGGTATAACAACTTCGTAAAATTGTAGAAAAGCAGAACTGTTAAACATATTCTTTACTGACTTCACAAAAATGTAGAAAAGCTAAGATATTAAATACATCTTTTACTGACCACAATAAAATTAAATGGAGACTAATATAATCCTAAAGAATTGGTGCATAAAAAACAAATTATAGAAATGATAGATGATTTCATCAAAGAAAATGAGATCAATGAGACCGTATAACCAAAGCTTTTGAGATGCATTCAACATATTCTTAATGATCTCACTGGTTTCCACCTTGATAGTAAGTTTGCCAAGTGTCAGTTTGTGTCATGTTTTTAATTTGGAGGGTCTTGCTGAGTTCCAGATAGAATCATACTATGCAACAATTGTTGACATGTAATCTGCAATTCTTATGGTGAACATTTTGCAGATATTTTATGGACACCGCATATGAGGTGACCAGATGTCCTATAATAGATGCTTTTTCCTGCCTCTTGGACATACAATAAAATTTTTCTCCTTTCTTTGCCCTTTCAAAGGGAGCTATTTTTCGTTTATTTTTATCTTCAATTTCCTTGTTTTCTGGTTCTTTTTATCTCATCAGTGTTGATAAAATTAAATTTTTGTAGAATTAAGTCCACCAGTCATTAGACAAGGAGTTTGTCTTTAGAATATTAATACCTAAGTTAACGTTTATGGATGGACTAATAATAATATGATTCATAACACCCATCTACCTCCTTTTCTATCACTTTATCATGGTCTCTACAGAAATGACAGGGCCTGCAAAGCACCGAGGACTGCTTTGTATATTCATTTATTCCTTATGTTGCTGTTGATCCTTTTTGGCCTGTTGATGCTGAATTTCTCTGTGCTTAGCAGAGCTGGTCCTCAGAATGCTAACTAAAATGTACTGCCAGTACCTTTTTTGAAGCTATTCTAGCATGACAGAACCAGCCAAAGCTCACAGGTATAACCTGTGAGAACCCAGCTGTGACAGGTATACCACAATTAGGCGTCTCTATCAGACTTTGTGTAGGAACATGAAAATAGTGGCCACTTAATAAATGATCGTTGGATTGTATAGAATTTTAAATCTTAACATTAATCTTGTCAAAGAAAAGTTTTGGAACTTCTCTTTTGGAATTACCTTCAGTCAGTAATTTGTTTTTTCTTTTAGGCACAGGACATATCTTCCCTTAGGCCACCACCTTTTTCTTTTTCCCTCTGTCCAGTTTTTTTTTCCCTTCTTTTCTTCCTGCTTTCCTATATTAATCAACAAACATTCATTAAGCTTATTTTGTGCCAGGCAAATACAAATAGTGAAATAATCTCTACTCTCAAGAGACATTTTAAACAGAGCAAAGACTGGCTATATAAGTCAGAGAACTTCCTAGGTTGCTACATATAAAGGTGTGGTACAAGAGGCATTTTTCAACATTTTAATTTTTCATTAAATCAGCAGCAGTTATTTAACTATATTGTTTTAATTATGTAACATTTTACATATGCAGTATATTTAATGCCAGAAAATTCTGCTCTCTGTGATGTGGCTTCTTTTATGATAATCAAGTTGCATGTGTTCCGTTGAAGTCTCTTTTCATTGGACACAAATTTTAAAAGGAAGAAGTTTTATAACTTTGATGAGGCATGTAAGTACTTAGCCAAGGCTCTTGTCAGCAGTGTAGCCATAATTAAATTGGGTATTAATATGCAGAATGTTGTGTCATGGTCTTTTTTAATTAAACAAGCGATATAATATGTTGTGAAGAGGAATATGAATCTGAGAACTTGCTATTTCACTGAGGAACTGCACTTTATGTAGGTGCAGAATCCTTGAGCAGCTTCCCATCTCTTGGTTTTACTTTGCTTGTATTGGGATTGAGACTGGATAATCTCTACCATCATCTCCAACTTTCCAAGTGTAATGCTGATGGTCTTTGCTATTTGTGGAGGTGTGATTAAAAATCCAAATGTAATGATCAGTGGGTCCTCTCTGTGATGCATCCTAGACGATCATTCATTGATTTGCGGCTCCAGCTGCTTTATGAATAGCTCATTATTTCCTTTGTAGAGTAGCTATTAACTGTCAGTTAAATTTACATTGACATCATTCTTGTACTCTTTGAAAATACTCACTTTGGATTGCTTTGTGCTAGGCTGGTCTGATGAAGAAGGAGGCAACACAGAACTGGGCTAAATTGCCATTTTTTCCTTCCTTAATATCCTTTATCTACAAAATAGGGTAACAAGCATTTTATTAAGCCTCTCTCTACCAAGTGCTAGTGACTGTGCTAGGCTCTGGTGTTACAAATACAAAAATGAAACAATCCCTGAACATAAAGATCTTATGTGGGGGGTGGGGCATAATGACATATTCGAAGGTAAATAAGTACTGGTTATATATACAACCAATACTCAGTGGAGAGTAAAGGCTAGGTGATTGGGAAAGGCCTCTTGAAGAAGAACCAAAAGTTCCAAGAAGCAAAAGTCAGAAGAGAGGCCTTGGGGGATGAAGGGGGGGGGAGGTTTGTGTGTGGGAAGTACAGAGGCAGGATCTAGAAGGACATTTATGGGGAAAAGTGTGTAAACCAGTTTGACTAGAACATAGAGTAAGAGTATTTTTCAGGTGAGAGGTGGAATAAGCATGAAAATCAGAGCTAAATTATGAAGGCCTTTGAAAAACTCCAAACTGCAGAAGAGTTTCAGTTTGGTCCTGAGGCAATAGGGAGCTGCTGAAGCTTTTTGAGCTTATGAATGGCATTGTCAGGCCTGAGCTCTAGGAATATTTACTTGGCAGTTGTGTGAAGGATTGATCAGAGAGGGGAGAGATTTGAGGCAGATAGATAGATGCCAATTAGGAAGCTATTGCACTCGTCCAGTTGGGGGGTGAGGTGATGAACTAGTGATGTGGCTGTATGAGTGTAGAGAAGGAATGAGCCCAGTGTTGAGTGGGTGGGGAACAATGTGTAATTGGTTTGGAAAGATAGCCTTGCTCTATATTGTGTAAACTTTAAATTTCCAGAGGAGCTCATATTTTAATCTAAAGGAAATTGGAGCCCGAAATTTACTGAGCAGAGGAATAAGCATGGTTGTACCATTGTTTTTGGATTGTTGTTTGGAAGTTGTGTGGACTGTGGCTGGATATGAGCTATTAAAGAGGCAGTAGCACTTGACTAGGACAGAGGTAATTAGGGGCTGAAATACTCTTGGCTGTGTGAGTTGAGACTGAGAGACAGATGTCAGAGAAGGTTAGTGTTGGAATCACTAAGGTTGGCAGCTGATTGGATGTGCATTTATAGATTTAATTTCAGATTGCAGAAAGAAAATTTGGCATTTAATTTAGCAACATAAATATCTTAAAGCTTAATTAATTTCAACCTTTTCTCAAGTATGACCCTTAAATAAAAGTGCTGTTCCATAGATTATTAATTTTTGGAGTAGGGTGAAGGCAAATCCCATGACAACCGAATTGTATCCTTTAAAGGGAATTAATACTTGTTAATAACATTTCACGTTAAATAATTTAGGGTTAGCCTCTTCTAAGGTAAGAAAATATTTTTTCAATATTTTAGGTATTGGAGAAATGGTTTCTTTTCCCTTTTTAAGAAACATTTTCTAAAAGTTACTTTTGGCATTTAGATGGCTTTTTTAAAAAAAAACTGGAAATGGGTAATATATGAAGTAGAGACATGATTCAGTGGATAAATTACTGGGCTTGGAGTCAGGAAGATCTGAGTTCAAATTCTCAGACACTTACTAGCTATGTGACCCTGGGTAAGTCCATTAGCCTCTGTTTGCCTTAATCCACTGAAGAAGGAAATGGCAAACCACTCCAGTATCTTTGCCAAGAAAACCCTATGGACAGTACGGTCCGTGGTGTTAAGAAGAGTTGGACATGACTGAACAACAACAGTCTATGAAATAGATGTGTTGAATCTTGCTTTCAGTGTAGTCATTTGTTTTTAATAACTCGTTTACTATTATTATCTCTGTGTGGGAAGTTTTTTAAACCGAAATATTCAGTTACCTAATAATATTTTTAGCTTCATTTGTCGGGTTAATATACTTTATTTTAGACTTGAAAACAGGAAACAATTGGGGTCATGATAAAAGTGGCTGGATAAGGAATTTGGATAAGTTTATGTTGTCATTATTTCCTGTTGGAATTATAGTAATGATTAAGCCACCTCTATAATAGGGTGCTACCAGTTTTAAGAGAAATAGTAGTCACAGTCTTAAAGAGGGAAGGTGTAATATGTTCAGTTAATTGAGATGTGTTTAGAGAAAGAGAATAATAAGGCTACATAAAATGCTGCTTACATATTATAGTCTCTTTACATATGCTTTTAAAATTTGTAGCCCTGAACCTGCTTGTTTAGATCCAGCCTGAGAATTTTAGCATATCGAAAGTAAAAAAGGCAGAGAACAAGTAAATCTGATCTAATTTAGCTATTATTAGAACTTAGCTGCTGCCTCCCCTTTACTCCCAAAGACATTTTGTAATTTTATTTTTAAATTGCAATCCTTTGGAAGAAAACATCAAAATTATAAAACAATTGGAAATGCTAGTAATTTGTAACTGTTGGTTTTAATGTTTATGATTAATACTTTTTTTCAGTTATTGGTTTTTTTTTTTAAGGCAGTTGGGATCACACAGCTAGTAAGTATCAAGTTTTTGGTCTGAGGCCACCTAGCTGCCCCTCAGTTATTGTTTTTTAAAGAGGGACTATCAGTTTATTTAGAATTGACAATAGCATACTATTGGTAATACATATTCTGTTTTTAGCTTGCTGTTATAAAGAGAGTTCAAGTCAGGTTAGTGTAGGAAAAAACAAAATTTTTATTGCTTTTCCCTTTCCTTCTGCATCGTTTTTCTTTTTGATTGACTTATGGGAGGGGTAGAGAAAGATATGTCGAAGGTGCAAGTAAAGTGGTT
The DNA here is from genome assembly GCF_003287225.1 of Phascolarctos cinereus. Lineage (NCBI taxonomy): Eukaryota > Metazoa > Chordata > Mammalia > Diprotodontia > Phascolarctidae > Phascolarctos > Phascolarctos cinereus. The sequence continues at coordinate 66,171,418 of NW_027555514.1, forward strand.
CTTTTTAGTTCTTCAGTGTTATTTCCATAATATGTACCTGTTATTAATGTAGTCAGGTACTACCCCTCCTGCTTTGTTTGGTGTGGGTGTGTGATCTAGGATTCTTAAAGGTTGTGCAAAACTGTGGCAGGGTCTAGACAGTTGAAAAACTTTTGAGTCTAGGTCCAGAGCAGGCTTTAATATCTGTCCTTTAAGTTTGAAGAGGCTGATCACCAGGAGTTTGCCTATTTTGTGATAAAGGTTTTCAGGCATGACAAGTTAAGAACATATTCTGCGAGACTGTGAAGGGGTGTCAATCTGCACTTTGTTACCCTTTGAAATCATAGATCCTTGGAACATGTAAATATTCATTAAATTGGCTGAATACAGTATATATTGTACTTTCTATTATAAAACATTGAAAAGTTTTCATATTTTCACTTTGTATTTTTAAAGTGAAGTGTTGCAGAGGAGCTGTTACTAGTTATTGACCCTCTTGTATATTTTACTTCTTTGGCTAATTGGGCTGAGACTATGAATATTTTTAAAAGAAAATTTCTCTTTAATATCCATTTTCATGGAACTGTAGTCATGTACTGAGTCACTGAATTAAATACTTATCAAATTAAATTATTTTAATATACAATTTCTGGCTTGGTTCTGATACATGTTTACTATTAAAGCATCCCTTTGCAAACATTCAGAGTGTTAATTCTTTTTAGTACAATTTGTGTATCCTAAGAAATTACCTCCATTTTTATTGAGAATTTATGGACAAGAATAAAAATTTAGGTAATTTTTAATGATTTGTTGGTTTTTGAGGAAAAATTGGAGCTTCTTATTCAATTAGATGGTAATTAGTAAATTTAAAAGGATACTGTAGTATTTTTTGTTACATTTGAAGTTTTAAACTATCTTCCTCCCTCCTTCCCCACCCTGCACTAGATAGAGAAGGCCACCATTTGTCTGTCTCTCTCACACACACACACACACACACGTTTGTGTATGTATGTATGTGTGTATGTGTGTGTGTGTGTGTGTGTGTATGCACACACAAGTAAAACTATACTATACATACTTCTGTTTATAACTTCTTCCTCTGGAGGTAGATGGCATCTTCCTTTATAGGTCCTTTGTAGTTTATTTGAGTATTTATAGTAATATTCAGAATAACTTAATCATTAACAGTTGATCTTCAAACAATATTGCTGTTACCGTATACAATGTTCTTTTGGTTCTGCTCATTTCATTCTTCATTATTTCATGCAAATTTTTGCATGTTTTTCTGAAATCAACCAGCTCATCATTTCTTCTAGCACAGTAATATTCCATCACAATCATATACTACAACTTGTTGAGCTATTCCCTAATTGATGGGCATCCCCTCAATTTCCAGTTCTTTTACGTCCCAAAGAGAGCTGCTATAAATATTTTAAAACGTATAAGTTCTTCTTTTCTTCTTTCCCTGATCATCTTGGGAAACAGACCTACTAGAAGTGGTATTGCTACTCTTTGGGCATAATTCCAGATTGCTCTCCAGAATGGTTGGATCAGTTCACAGTTCCACTAATATAGTGTATTAGTGTTCTGTTTTTTCCACATCCCCTCCACCATTTGTCATTTTCCCCAAACTTAATAGGTGGGAGATGATCTCAAAGTTGTTTTATTTGAATTACTCTAATCAATAATGATTTAGTGCATTTTTTCATGACTATATATAGTTTTGATTTCTCTATTAAAAAAAAACCTGCCTGTTTATGTCCTTTGACCATTTATCAGCTGGAGAATGACTCATATTTATAAATTTTGATAAAATTCTCTATCTATTTGAGATGAGATCTCTGTCCAGAAACTTTAAGATTCCCTTCCTCCTCTAATTGTCTGCTTTCCTTCTACTCTTGACTACATTAATTTTATTTGTACTAAACCTTTTAAATGTAATCAGAATTATCCATTTTACATCTCACAATAGTCTTTATCTCTAGTTTATTCATAAATTGTTCTGTTCGTAAGTCTGATATATAATATGTTCCATGTTCTCATTTTTTTATGTTTCCCTTTATAAATTAGTTATGTATCCATTTTGACCTTATCTTGGTAAATGATGTAAGATATTGGTCTGTAACCAGTTTCTTCCAGTATGCTTTCCAGTTTTCCCAACAATTTTTACCATAATGAATTCTTATCCCATAAGCTTAAATCTTTACATTTGTCACATACTATAATTATTTGCTACTGTGATTTTTATGCCTATTATGTTCCACTGATCAACCTTTCTGTTTCTTACCTAGATAATTTTGATCATTACTGCCTTATAATTTAAGATCTGGTACTGTTAAGTTTCCTTCCTTTACATTAGGTTTGAGTAATTTATAATCATTTAGCCATTATTTATTAAGTTACTATTCCATAGGACTGTCACATAGTGAGAGAAATCTAAAGGAAATAAGAAAAATCCCTGGACTTAATGAACTAATATGGTCTGGTTCATAATCAAAATTTTAGAGCAAGAAGAAATATCTGCTACTGCCAACAGGTTTGGACTCATATTTATTCCTATATGGTGTAATGAAGTTGTTTATTTAATACAAATTTTCTTGTGCCTAATGTTTGCCTTTCCTAGTTTGGTTTACAGGTAAGCATGGAAAGAAAGCTCTAACCTGAATGAGAGTGGTTTATTTCTGATATAAGTAAATGGAAATAAAAGCTTGGCTGGCACTGCTTGCTCCACAGCACGATTTCTCATATTTTTAAAAATTTATTATGTGATATTGATGTAGTGTTGCCTTAAAATACTTAAACATTTTAATTACTCTGTAGTTTCTTCAGTATGTACTCTATCCAGTGGTGCAGATTACAAATTAGTGGGCCTTCATTCCTATGTAATCCTCATCCGTGTTCTTTCATGATCCTTTATAAAAGAGCTACATAACATGGCAGAGTCATCAGTCTAGCTTTCCCATATATTGCTCCTTCTTCTCCTTCTTCTTCTTCTTCTGCTTCTGCTTCTGCTTCTTCTGCTGCTTCTTCTTCTTCTTCTGCTTCTTCTGCTTCTGCTTCTGCTTCGCAATGGGATTAAGTGACTTGCCCAGGATCACACAGCTAGTAAGTATTATGTGTCTGAGGCCGCATTTGAACTCAGGTCCTCCTGACTCCAGGGCTGTTGCTCTATCCACTGCACCACTTAGCTGCCCCCCATCTATTGTTTCTTAATCTTGCTTTGTGATAGGTTCAGTTTCTTTTTCAGTTTCACTTTACTATATTATAGCTTCTATGCCACTTATTGTGTACAATTTATCCTTGTTATTATACTTGTCTTCCATGTGTCTCTCTTCATTGTTCTTTAGGTCATTTGAAATTTTAATTCTTTGTAGGTTGTCATGTTCTATGTTTCTTTCAGTGTTATAGTGTCATTGGGACAGTGTTATTAAAAAGCTGGCATTTTATGTCAGGAGCTAACTATTCTGTAATGCAAAGTATGTAGTAGTATAATAGTCCAGCTTGCATGTTCATGCAGTTGACATTCGTGGTTTTTTTCCTAGAGATTATTAAACTAAGCTCTTTTGAATGGATCTAATTGAAATAGCTGTATATTAGTATGGATCTTGGTACAGGCAGCACAGTGTCACTGGCAAACAGAGCATCTGGATACCATTTATAGGGACTACCTGGACATATACAAAGACATATTTGAGGACAAGAGTGAACACCTTTGGCAAGGATTAATTCTCTTTATTTTATAACTCCTTTGGTATTGATACTTGGCAGATTATTTAACAAAGTTGTCTCTGAAGAAATCTATTGTAATCATCACGTGCATCAGGGACAGCTTAGTAAAGGAACGTCTTTTTAAAAATTTTTTTAAATTTTATTTATTTTGTTTTTAGTTTTCAACATTTACTTTCATGAGATTTTTGGTTCCAGATTTTCTCACCATCTCTCCCCTTTGCCCCAGACGACTTGCAATCTGATATAGGCTCTATATGTACATTCATATTGAACCTGTTTTCACATTAGTCACGTTGTAAAGAAGAATTAGAACCAATGGGAGAAACCATGAGAAAGAAGAAAGAAACAAAAAGAAAGAGAGATCAAATAATGTGCTTCAATCTGCATTCAGACTCCATAGTTCTTTTTCTGCATGTGGGCAGCATTTTCCATCATGAGTCCTTTGGAGTTGTCTTGGATCCTTGCATTGCTGAGAGGAGATGAGTCTCTCAAAGTTGGTCATTGCACAGTGTGGCTGTTACTAGGTACAGTGTTCTCCTGGTTTTGCTCACTTCACTCAGCATCAGTCCATACAAGCCTTTCCAGGTTTTTCTGAAGTCTGCCTGCTCATCATTTCTTATAGCACAGTAGTATTCCATTACATTCATATACCACAACTTGTTCAGCCATTCCTCAATTGATGGACATCCCCTCAATTTCCAGTTTTTTGCCACCACAGAAAGAGCTGCTATAAATCTTTTTTTACGTGTGAGTCTTTTCACCATTTTTATGATGTCTTTCAGATGCAGCTCTAGAAGTGGTATTGCTGGGTCAAAGGGTATACACATTTTTATAGCCCATTGGGCGTAGTTCCAAATTGCTCTCCAAAATAGTTGGATCAGTTCACAACTCCACCAACAGTGCATTAGTGTTCCAATTTTCCCACATCTTCTCCAGCGTTTATCATTTTCCTGTTTTGTCATGTTGGCCAATCTGATAGGTGTGATGTGGTACCTCAGAATTGTTTTGATTTGCATTTCTGTAATCAATAGTGATTTAGAGCATTATTTTCATATGACATAGATAGCTTTAATTTCCTCCTCTGAAACCTGCCTGTTCATATTATTTGAGCATTTATCAATTGGGGAATGACTTGTGTTCTTATAAATTTGACTCAGTTCTCTATATATTTTAGAAATGAGACCTTTATCAAAGATACTGGTTGTAAAAATTCTTTCCCAGTTTTCTGCTTCCCTCTTAATCTTAGTTGCATTGGCTTTGTTTGTGCAAAAACTTATCACTTTAATGCAATCAACATTATCCATTTTGCATTTCATAATATTCTTTATCTCGTTTGGTCATAAATTCTTCTGTTCCCCACAAATCTGACAGGTAAACTATTCCTTGCTCTCCTAGTTTGCTTATAGTTATCAGCCTTTATATCTAAATTGTGAACCCCATTTTGATTTTATTTTGGCATACGGTGTAAGATATTGGTCTGTGCTTAGTTTCTGCCATACTTTAGTAAACATAAGATTTACCTTTTAAAACTCTCCCTCTTACTGTTTTGATTAAATATAGTGTGACACAGTCTTGTGTAATAAATTTCTAGACGTAATCTCACCTAGTTTTACTTTCTGTTACTGCAAAAATGTATTAGAAAAAATAGTGAACAAGATATGCAGGCTTTAGAAATGCACATTCATATTAGCCTACACAATGAAAAATTGGAACAGAAAACCTGTACTAATTGCAGTTTTGTCATGGCACCTTCCTTCTGCTTTCCCTCCCTCCTCCTCCTATTCTCAGATGGGAGATGTATATTCTTATAGTCCATATAAAGAGAATGCCCTCAGTTCTTTTTCATTGACATAAGATGCAAGGTCATTTGAGAGGGTAGAAGGGGTAGAGTTGTAAAGAGATTTGAAGAGGGATGAAAAAGTTTGGAAAAGTCTCTGATGAGTGGAACAGTGAAGCAGTTACAGAGGTGTTAAAGGATTGCTTTGCTTCAGTGAGGACTTGGTTAAGATGATAAGCTTACAGTGTACTAAGACAGCATGGTTTAATGTTCGACTAATCAAATTACCAAGGAGATAATGTCATATAATAGTTAAGGAATAGTAAAGGAATATTCATTTAGAGTAACAGTTATCTAGAAATAATGAAAAAGAGTAGGAATGAAGGGAGAATTACTTTCAGACCTCAAAGTTTCATATGCTCCCATATTATAAAGCAAAAGTCATCAGAACTATGATACTAGTTTAAAAAACAAAACCAGAAAAGTAGATTCATGGAAGACTTCACAAAGAATAAGAAATAATTTAACTCACTCGAGTGTGTGTTGAACCACTAAATATAAATTACATGGTATCTTATACCTTATACTGTAAGAAACTCAGCATGAATACAGGGACTGATATGATATGTCATACCATATAAAAAAATATAAGGAACCTAATAATATAACTTTCACAGCTGTGGATAGGGAGTGAATTCTTTTAAATTAAATTTTGTTTTGTTTTATTTTATTTTTCATTATTATTGTTATTTTGGCTAGGCAGTGGGGTTAAGTGACTTGCCCAGGGTCACACAGCTAGGTAAGTGTCAAGTGCCTGAGTCCGGATTTGAACTCAGGTCCTTCTGACCCCAGGGCCAGTGCTCTATCCACTGCCCCACCTAGCTGCCCCTAAATTGTATTTTATTTTCAGATTTGCATTCTCTCTCTCCCACCCCATCCCTTCCCCCTTTTGAGAAAACAAGACAAATTCCTGCATTGGCTACTTCCCAAAAAACCATCTCAATTTGTAGTCAGTTCCCTCTCTGTCAGGAGATGGGTAGCATGTTCTATCTTAAGCCCTCTTAGGTTGGTGATTGTGTTAATCAGAGTTCCAAAGATTTTCAGTGTTTGTCTTTTTATTTATGCAGCATAAATTATTCTCCTGGTTCTACTCAGTTGACAGCTTCAATTCGTACTAGCCTTTTCAGGTTTCTTTAAAATTATCTAGAAATTAAGTCTTAATCAAACAAGGGTTAAAGACATTTATAAGAGGCAAAATACATAATTTCAGTTTTGAATGAATCCAGCAGAAGAAGAGGGACTTGTTCACCATTAATCTGTTTCACTAGTCCAGGTGAAATGTGATGATGGTGTATCTTAGGATGGGGTAAGAGGAGGGTTGGGGTATGAAAATGTCATGGAGAAAAAATTGATAAAACTTGGAAGATGATTATTCACGGATATGAAAAGGAGGTAGTGTTGGTCTTGCAGAGTGAAGAGTGGGGGATGATTCCTACATTGTGAATCCAGGTGGCCAGAAAAATAATGCTGCTCTTGACATTGAAATGTGGAAGAGCTATGGGTTTGTGGTGAAAGATAAGGATTTGCTTTAGACATAGTGAATTTAAGATGCCTGTAGGACATCTGGTTGTTTAATAGGCACTCAGGAGAGAGAGAGAGAGAGAGACAGAGAGACAGAGACCACCTGGCTTTTTCTAATTTACTTGTTAGGAAAAAATGTCCTCTCTGATCTTAGTGTTTTATTTCTTTCACATTATATACAATGTGAAATTGAATTGTTCCTGTGCTGCTGCTGTTTTTATGTGTCGTTTTCCTTTTGGGGTAAGTAAAGATGAATGGGAGAAGTGATAGGAGCCAAAAAAGATGAAAAGCAGAAAGAATAGGAGAGAGTGGGAAATGAAGATTAGCTATTGCTGAAACAGTCATTAGTGAACAGGTGAGCTGTGGACTGTGGTATGGTAGTGGAGAAGAAGAAAACCAGCAGCAAGAAAAGAGAAAGAGGTAGAACAATTCTGTGGACCTTAAGGGGCCTCAAACCCTATTTGGTGCCTGGTTACTCTGTTGTTATCTCTATCAAGTGATTATTTGGTGATGATTTGGAAGACCTGCATATCTAGAATAATTTATTTGCCAAAGAGGTTAGATGGGGGCTAAGGAGAAAGGAAAGAACTTTTTTTGGGGGGGTTAGGCAGTGGGGTTAAGTGACTTGCCCAGGGTCACACAGCCAGTAAGTGTTATTGTGTGTCTGAGGCCAGATTTGAACTCAGGTCCTCCTGCATTCAGGGCCGGTGCTGTATCCACTGTGCCACCTAGCTGCCCCAGGAAAAAACGTTTATTAAGTGCCTGCTATGTACCAGGCATTGTGCTAAGTGCATATTATCTCATTTCATCATTACCAAAACTTTGGGAGGTAGGTGCTATTATTATTCCCATTTTGCAGTTGAGATGACTGAGGCAAACAGGTTAAGTGACTTGCCCAGGGTCACACAGCTATTGGTGTTGGAGGCTAGTTGTGAATTTGGCTCTTCCTGCTTCTAGGTCCACCATCCTATTTATTGTACCGCATAGCTGCTTCTGATGTTATTTGCTGTTGCTGTTTTAAACTGATAATGCTGATACCAAAAGCCATTATTGTTGACAATCAATGAATTTCAGGTGTGTACTTTTAGACTGAAAGTTAAGTTGAATAAAGTTCAGTTGGGTATTGCTATATAGGCATAATATCCATAAAATGAACTTAAAGCATCCTTACTCAGTTTTGTACCCACATATACTATAATTTCCCCCCATTACAGTAGATTAATTTAGATATAATTTTTTCATTTTAATTTAGGAATTAGTGTCAGAATAGACTATTTAATAATAGCTGGCATTTATATAGAAAGTTTGTATGCTGTGCTATGTACAGTAGTATCTCATTTGATTCGATTCTCATAATTTTATGATGATGTGCTGTTTTTCTTCCCATTATACAGATTAGAAAACTGAAGCTTAAAATGTTTAAGTGATTTGCACAAAATCACATAGTGTCTGAGGCAGGATTCTTACTCAAGTCTTCCTATTAGGTCAGCATTCTCATCTTTATGCTAATGGTCTCTAAACTTTTATAATTGTATACCTCATCAGTAAAAAAATTGTGAGCACAAACCTCCGATACATGTGTACGTATATATGTCTATATCTCTATGTATATGTGTATGTAATTCATGTAGTGTGGTATTAATGTGTTTTTAAATTGTAAAATGTAAAAATAGAAATTAAAAGTTGATAAACTAAAGGTGAAATAAACTATTGGATTTGTAAAAAAAAATTACTAGTATAAAAAACCCTTTTTGCTTTTGAGAGCAATGTGATTAAATAAACTTTATTTTTAAAAAATACCTGTATATGTCAGAACAGAGATTTGTAAATACTAATTGTTAGTGATTAATTCAGTTCATTTGGTCAGTATAGTTAACCAAAACAGGTGAATTTTTTATTGATACATATTCAATGTAGTAATCAAATCCTAGATCATAGCAGCCAGTGAGCATAACAGCTTTTCAGTAGGAGTCATGTTTCTCTTTATGTTGATATTCACCATACACAATGCAAAAAAATTATAAGCAAAGTGAATGTCTCTGATTTTTAATAAATACCATTCCTCCTTTTGTGGATCTGCTTAATGGATGGTATCATACTTGCATTTTCTATTCATGTTTGAATAGTTGTGTTTGAATAGAATGGTTGTGTTTTTGCATGACTGAAAAATAGCAAGAAGTACAAAAGAAGGGATGGGGGGGTGGGGAGAGGTTAAATGTAATAAAGATAGAAAAGTAGATTGGAACCAAGTTGTGAAGAGCTTTAAATGCCAAACATGAATTTTTTTTTATCCTAGTTAGTCATCTAACAATTTATTAATGCTTACCATGAACCATGCACTGGACTAAGCACTGGGAATACAAGTAGAAAGACAGTTTCTGCTCTCAAGGAACTTATGTTATAAAGGTGGGGAGGGGAAGAGAACCAGTGGGGTTAGGATGGGGTCAAAGGTACCTGAACTCAGGGGAAGGAGAGCAGGAAGCATGGAAAGGCACTAAGTGTGCACTGAAGCTTGGAGAGAAATGAGAATTAATGGGAATCCACTGGAGTTTATTGAGTAGAGGAGTGACATGGTCAGATCAAAACACTTAGTAGTTTTCATATGTAGAGTGAGTAAAAGTGAGGAGTCCAGGACATGTGAAGTGTAACTGAGTGACTGAAAGGATGGTAGTACCCTTCATAGAAATGGAGAAGTTGGGAAGAAGGATAGAGTTTTGAGAGATAATGTAAGGAGTTTTATGTTAGAGATTCTAACTCATCATGCCTGCTCATACTGTGCAGTTCACTCTATCCCACTTAAAATGAATGGGGGAAGTAGGGCTTTGACTCCTTGGTCAGTGCCCTGGTCCCTTGGTACTCTGAGGGGCACTACAAAGTGATCCATGTGCTGAAAAATAGATGTTATGAAGAGGATACATTTTCCTAGTGACAAAATGGGATTTGGCTAGAACTACGTAGAATGGTCAATATACTTATAGTAGGGGCAAGGTTAGGAGTTTGCGTAGTATTAGGAGGGAGTAGAATGGGAGAGTGTCAGACTGTAATGGGTAAAGGTAAAATATGGTTATATTCGCACTCTCTGATTAGTTGATCACATACCTCTTTGGGTCACAGCATCACACATCCATTCTTTTTCTGTGTCTTTCTCTCTCCCCCTCCTTACCCATGAGGGGGTGGGGGCAAATCCCCTTACCTCCCATTTGGTGCAGCTGAACTCACCTATTTTGGAGATTGGTGCTCAATGTAATACTGCCTTTCAGTGTTTTGTACTTAATGGGTTTAAGTGGCTTTTTGGAGTTATTGAAAGAACCACTAGAAGTGATTCTGTTCATTAACTGGCTCCCTTAAGGAGGATTTGTGGAAAAACAGGTTAAGAAAAAAAGAAAGATTGTGCTAAATCAGTGAAGAGAAGACTCATAGATGCCTGAAAGTGTTTAGACTCCAACCGCTATATTAACTGTTTTAGAAGTGAGTTGATGCAACTAAGATGGTATTAGTTTCACTTGCATCATTGTTACAAAGCAACTTAATTTCCTACTATTGTATCATATTTTTCTCATATTCTCAGGTACGTTATACTCTAATGGATTATAGTTATTTAGGTTAGGTTAGTTTAATTTTGACAATAATTTCTAAAGTGGCACAGTGATATTCATTGATTATGATTTTTATGTTTTCTTGTATATGAGAATTTAGTTTTAACTTTAATTTCTAAGTATCGGTTTTAAAATAAATAAGCAAGAAAAATGAACATATAAAGACGTTGATTGATATGTGGATAAACTTCCATTATTTATTATCTCTTAACTTTAAAGTTTACATCAACTAATGTATGCTTTATATAGTGTTTGCTTTAGTGATCCTTTTTTACGTGTACGTGTATGTAAAATCATGTTTTTTGTTCCTGTCTGTAATTACATGGTTGTACTTAGTTTGTGTACTGTTCTTTGGTTCCTTATTCTCCTCCCCCCCCTCCCCCCGCATTATTACATGTAGGGCTTTCAATTTTTATTTGAATTTCTTGTTACACAATAATATTGCCTCATATTTGTATACCATAATTTGTTTGACCATTCTCCAGACTTTGAACATCTTTTTTGTTTCTTTTTTTTGGGGGATGGCAGTGTATTCCAAGTAGTGTTCCTTGGAGTGTTTTACAGATAGGTCTCTTTTTTTTCCTTGTCAGTAACCTTATAGTGTATTCCTGTTTAGAGGGAACATTTGGATCAAAAATGATCGAAGATTTTAAGTCTATGTTATAATTCTATTATGTTCTCTAAGAAAATTGGACCAGTTCATAACTTCATCAGAAGTATAATAGCATTATTGTTTCACCACAGTTGTTCCATTCGTGAGTTTTAATTGCTTTTTAGTTTCTTACTAATAAGATAGGTGTCAGATATTAAGAGATGGTTTAATCTTCATTTCTCTGAGTATTAGAGATTTTGAACATGCCCTGGGGCTCTTTGTCTGACTTGTTAACATTTTAAGTGTACTTTTTAGTTATAAATTTAGTATAAACTTTCTCCTGGGTTATTTAGTTCATAATCTGCCCAGCTTGAGTGTCTTCATGCAACATTTAGAAATAATTTTACTATTAAAGATAGCTTGTCAAATGTTACAGTAATTTTTTGGTGCAGAAATGCATTTACCTGGACATATCTTTATCCTAATTCTTCTTATTTTTAGAGAACCCTATTACAGAACTAAGTATTAAGTGGAAATTAACACAATAATCTCTGTAATATGAAATTCTCTGGGAAAGGAGTGTTCTTGTAACTAAGGTTTACCATACCTACTATATATAGATTGCCAGTTTTCTAAGAATCCAGTTAT